>NC_088792.1:213864393-214535643 GCF_011386835.1 Chrysemys picta bellii
CCCTTTGCACTGCTCAAGCAGTTGAAAGGGACTGTACAACTGCCCCAGATGAGCAGCTGGGAAATCCCCAGCTAGTGCAGAGCTGTAAGCCAACTCTTCCTGGCACCGCAGCTTGGGGGTTGTGCTGCGCAAAGAAGGGAGCATGGCTGGAGCCCACTGGATACCAGTGTTACTTGTCAGTCATAAAAGCCCCTAGCAGGTTGTTGCAAGTTATTAGACTGCTGTAAATTGCAACAGGGGGTGAACTGGTGTCCAGCTGCCCTGGGATCAAGGGAGCACAAAAGTGACACATTTTAGTCAACATTACCAGTGAGGCCCCAGAATAGATAGAAAGTGCACTCTGAATAGAACAGGACTAATGAGACACATGGTAAATTGAAAATGCATAGGGTAAATTGAAAATACATGGGTACATATCTGGCAAAAATATGGATATGAAAGTCCTCCCCACCCCCAGTTAGATTTATACACACAAATCTGACAAAGCGTGCAGAGTAATGGTATAATGCATCCTCCCTTTATGACATGCAGAGAGGCCACCCTTTGTTCTAGCTTTCTCTTGCACTAGGTTTGGAGAAATCATGAGCTCGGCAATTCTTTGATATGTGTCTGAGTCTGGACTGTCAGAAATCACGAAGTACAGAGGAACACACAGATTAAAATGTTAAACTTTTTCAAACCTCAAAAAAATTGCAGTGGAAGTTGAGGACTGTTCTTATTTTAGCTGATATGATTCACCTATTTCTTTGAAGTACTTAGGCTGGTATATGATCTTAAAATCAATGTTAAATTCTGTGTTCTTAAGTCTGTCTGTCTACTATGGGTTTTGGTGTTCATTATAGCCAAACACTCCATGTTCTTCCAGGGGTTCTGTGTGGTTTTCCCTACAGAGTCATTTCTCAGTAGTTCCATTGGGGACACCATGTTCCTCCTGGCAAAGATTACAGGGTTTGACCTCCAGAACTCATGGATCTCTCAAGCTCAGCATGAATTGCAGAAGATCTAATAGTAAGAGTGTCATCCACATGGAGTCCCTGTACCTCCATATTGTCTTCAGCGCTGGGCTCCCTACTTTCTTGGAAGAATAAATCCCACTGGAGCAATGGTGCAGGGAATCCTGAGCTGGTGGTTGTGCCTGGAACATCTGTGAAAGGGAAGGTTCCATAGTATGGAAAAGAGCCGAACAAAAGGCTAGGCAAACAGAGGCTGTATTTGCTTTTGCATCCATACCTGCTGGCTATAGGGTGGAGAGCGTCTGTTCTGCCCTCTGCCTATATGTCAGTCTTTAGATTCCTAGAAAGCCCTCTTAAGGTATGGGGAGAGTGTCAGTGTGGGGTGAAGGACAGTGTCTCAGATGTTGCTCCTTATTCTTTCCAGGAAAAGGGGAGATACCAGATGATCCTGCAGGAAGGATTTCCCAAATTTGGTTACAAAGCAATTTTGTCTCTGAAATTCCTGAGACCAGGTAGGTGAGGTAATATGTTTTAATAAACCAACTTCTGTTGGTGAAAGAGACAAGTTTTCGAGCTGCACAGAGCTCTTCTTCAGGTCTGAAATTCCTGGCACACTGTGTAGGTATCTTTTCATCATGTGAAATGTTGGTGTTCAAGTAAAAAGGAGATGAGAAGTCATTAGTGGAGATGCCCAGCAGGTGTTTTTTTAAAGTTAAAGGAGTTGGCTTTTTTTTTTTTAAACTTGTTTAAAAAAATATCAAAAGGCAAAGCTTATATCAGACTAAGTGCTGCAGTCTCGGAGCTTGAAAAAGGTCAGTGTTAAAAAAGCAAGACTTTTCTTAGCAAGCAAGTAAAGAAAAAAATTTCCTGCCTGAGTCATTGACAGACTATTTTTTCATCACTTTTATGTTTAAAAAGTGTCAACCAATTCAAGTTATTTTTGGTATAAAAATGAAAAAAAAACAACATCTGGAATAAGAACTAATTCAGCAAAGACTTAGTCCTGCCGCACTCCGTGCATCTCAAACTGCCACCGAAGTCCCTGAAAACATCGGATGAACCAGGTAGTCAAGATTGCAACAGGACACCAATTATGATGTTTGAGTTATAGAGCACTTGTCTTCCCCTCTTCCAGCCTTGGAATTAGTTTTTGTGTGAATTTAGTGCACCTGAAAGATGCCAAAGTAACAGCCTACCCTGGAAAATGAAGGCTTCTATTTAGCCACAAAACAGAGAACAAGCAGCAGCTGTGCAAGCTTCCTTGTGCAGCCTCGGCCCAGTTCTGGAGGGAAAACCTCTAAGGATGAGAGGGTAGTCCTGTCTTTTTCCCTCTATGCAGCAATAATATATGAAGAAACCATACGGGCATGGTGAGTCCAAAGAACCATATTTACTAAATACAAAAAAAATCCAAAACCTCATTACATATACACATTGCAGCTTTGGCTGGTTTATAAAACGTAACACACAGTGAGCGCCACTAAACTATTTAAAGGGATACTACCTTTTAGTTTACTAGTTTAGCCTGACCAAACGAAGGCTGAGGGGGGATATGATTGCTCTCTATAAATATATCAGAGGGATAAATACCAGGGAGGGAGAGGAATTATTTCAGCTCAGTACTAATGCGGACACAAGAACGAATGGACATAAACTGGCCGTGGGGAAGTTTAGGCTTGAAATTAGACGAAGGTTCCGACCGTCAGAGGGGTGAAATATTGGAACAGCCTTCCGAGGGAAACGGTGGGAGTGAAGGACCTGTCTGGTTTTAAGATTAAGCTAGATAAGTTTATGGAGGGAATGGTTTAGTGGGATAACGTGATTTTAGTCAAAGGAACAGCGTGCCATCGCTGGTAAATAGTATAATGGCTAATGAGGGTCAGGCTGGAGAATCTTGCCTACGTGCTCGGGGTTTTACTGATCGCCATATTTGGGGTCGGGAAGGAATTTTCCTCCAGGGTAGATTGGCAGAGGCCCTGGAGGTTTTTCGCCTTCCTCCGCAGCATGGGGCGGGGATCGCTAGCTGGAGAATTCTCTGCTAATTGAAGTCTCTAAACCACAGGATTTGGGGACTTCAACAGCAGAGTCAAGGGAAAGGGTAGGGATGGCTTTGTGGCCTGCATCATGCAGGGGGTCAGACCAGATGATCATAATGATCCCTTCTGACCTTAAAGTCTATGAGTGTATGAGTCTACCCAATTCTTAACCACTACAATAATTTAGTCTTCACACTCGTTCAGTCTTTGACCTGTCTATTGATATTGCAATAAAGGTGTCCTCCTTTACCAAATAAGTTGTTTTATTAGATGTCCACAGAGGAAATCCACTCAATATTAGCAACAACAAAAAAGTGTTATTAAGGGAAATGCAACCATATCCTGGACTATAGCAGTGCTATCTGTCGGTATCACTTAAATTACAGATACAGGGTTAGATTCACCATTACACTCCAGCTGCTTTGGAAACACAACACAACCATGAAGCCAGCCAGTTATGCCAGGTGTGTTCTGCTTTGCATTACTGGAGAGCAAAAGAGCAGCCCGAATGTATTGGTGAATCCAGCCCGCCGTTTTTAGGTCCCAATTCACAAGCATGTGCCTAACTTTAAACAAGAAAGTAGTTCTATTGGCTTCAAGCCTAGCATAACTGTCTGAGTTTTGTGTCACCAAAGCAGCAGGAGTACACTGGTGAATCTGGTCGTCAGTACGCCTACTCCCATGCTTAAATACCTTGGTGATTCAGGGCAGCATTCACTCTTCTTTGTATCTAATTCACACTTTTAATGGAAACCGCCAGTAGCCAGAATGTAAAGTACTGCTCCACTGAAACCCTCTGGATACATTATAAAACACGAATGCCACTTTTTTTGCAATTCTGTAAACAAGAGTAAGACAAAATTAATGGGCATCACTGGAATTACTGTATATTTTCAGCAACATATGCTTCAGGGGATATTGACATTTGCCAACTAACAATTAATCACCCTGAAATATCTCATTTTGGACATATGGGAAGGTGATAGCAGCATGCGAGATGCACAACTGCTAAAGAAAGCTGTTATTATAGATGTCAATCTGAATTATAGGTGATGTGGCAGTGAGAACCTAGAACCAGTTGCTACTGGGTATTGTTAAATCGATCACATTTGCCTCCCCATCTTTATTGAAAGGTTCAGCAAGACCCTCCCACACTACCCTATTTTGTAATCAATAAACTTGTATCTCATTATATAGTATTCTGGCTTCTCTGGACTATATTGCTGTAACTCTTGATGGCTGACAGAACATTAAATGAATTTCCATACATTTGAGGTGGCTGCATTCTGCCTCTGGTAGAAAACCTGAGCAAGCAGGAGGGGAAAAAAAGGAGGGACTAGTACAGTTTAAACAAAACTATAGAGATAATTGAAATAAGAGGCATGGTTAAATAATGGATGTACTTGTTTATTTTGCTGGATTTACAGCTCCCAAATCAGTTAGAAGGAAATGGGTTTCTTTCTTTCTTTCTTTCTTTCTTTCTTTCTTTCTTTCTTTCTTTCTTTCTTTCTTTCTTTCTTTCTTTCTTTCTTTCTTTCTTTCTTTCTTTCTGTGAAAGCATGATGGTATGTTGTTCACTTGTATTGAGTGTATCACACCCGGGCACTTGTGATAGGCTTCCTTCCTTCCAGGGCCGGCTCTAGGTTTTTTGCTGCCCCAAGCAAAAAAAATTTTGGCTACCCTCCCCCCCCGTCTCAGCCCTGGGCTCATCGCCACCCCCCCCCCCCCCGCCACCCCGCCACCCAAACCCTGGGCTGCCACCCCCCCACCCGCACCCCCCTGCCGTCCCAGCCCTGGGCTCCCCCTACCCCCCCTCCATTGCCCCTCACACAACTCCTGCCGCCCCAGCCCTGGGCTCTCCCCCCCGCCCTCCACCTGCATCCTCCTTCCGCCGCAGTCCTGGGTCACTGGTAACTTGCTCCCAGGGCAGGTCATTAAGCAGGAATTTTGGATGTGCACAGAACACAGACAGGATTGGTTCCCATATGGTTACAGAACTGCAGTAAAGTGGAACAATTTTCAGCTTGTGTGATTGGAGGATATCTGGATGCATATTATAAGACTGTCCTCCATAAATGAGGAAAAGTTGAGGTGCCTTTATTATTCTTTTGTTCCACTCTTCCTTTCTATGGGGAATTTGCCAATGCGATATCACTTCCTTTTAAACAAACAAACAAACAAACAAACAAACAAAAAAGGCAATGGCTGTTGAAAATAGCAATTCTAGTCCTAATAACCACTGGGAAGCATTTCTTGCTCAATTTTATCCTACTTTTTCTACCGCAAGTTACAGTGGATCAGTATATTTGATTTGGGAGAAATGAAGTAACTGAGCTTGAGCACTCCTGAATTTTGAGGTGTTCAAATCTGGAAGGCAGGTGCTGGGGGGGAGGGGGGACCTGTGGCTCCGCAGGGGAGTACGGCAGCATGTATGCAGCAGCGTGGAGAGAACTTGGGCAGGTGTCTCAGGAGAACAGGAGGGGGCAGTTGGGGACAAGGAGAAGGGAGGCTTTGATAGGGGGTAGGGTCTCAGGAGGGGGCAATCAGGGGACAAGGACCACTGGGGCTTAGATAGGGGGTGAGGTCCTGGGGGGCAGTTGGGGCAGGGGTCCCAGGAGGGGGTGATCAGGGGACAGGGGGGTTGGATGGGTTAGGGTTTCTGTGGGGGGCAGTCGGAGGGAGTGGATGGGGGCAGGGTGGGGCTACCCTCCCTCCCTGTGGAGTGTCCTATTTTTGAATGTTAAAATATGGTATCCCTATTCACAGTGCAGCTCTCCATTCAAAGCAGGCTGTAGAATGAGGTCTCAGCTTCCTCACTCCCTCCCTGTTTCCTGTTGGTAGTGGCCAAGGGAATGCTGGGAAATATAGTTCTTTCCCTGCTCCAGGGCTGGCTCTATAGGCAGGGAGCTAACCAAGGAACTACAGCTCCCAGGGCCCCCTGTTGGTTCTCAGCTCCCAGGCTGGATCCCTGCTGCCCCTGCAAATGGGCTGCCCCAAGCATGTGCTTGCTTTGCTGGTGCCTAGCGCCACCCCTGCTTCCTTCCTATAAAGACAACGAAGACTATGTTTCTGTAGATGTAGGCCAAAATTTTCAAATTTGGCTATAAATCCATATGTAGGCACCTAAATAAAACTGGCCTGATTTCAGAGGTGCTGAGCACCTACAACTCCCATTTATTTCAGAGGAATTTGTGAGTTTTCAGCACTTCTGAAAATAGGGCCAAAATCCATCCCTATGCAGGACAGTACATAAGTACATGCTTAACTTTAATCACATGCCTAAGCCTCATTGACTTAGAGGGGACTTAAGCAAATCCTTAAAATTTAACAGGTTTTTCAGTATTGCCCTGGACAGGGACACTTTCCAAAATAATTGCCCGAGGATAGATTTAGGCACACAAGTTTGAATATTTAGACCATTTGAAGTCAAAATTTCCTACTGAAGTCAATGGGACTAATTATGTGCTCGGAGTTAAGCATGTTTAGGTGGTTTGATGGATCAAAACCTTATTCATTCTGCTTCACAAGAATAAGGGTATGTCCAGACTACCCACCGTATCGGCGGGTAGCGATCAATTTATCGGGGATCGATATATTACGTCTCATTAAGACGCGATATATTGATCCCCGAACATGCTCCCCATCGACTCCGGAACTCCACCAGAGCGAGCGGCGGTAGCGGAGTCGACAGGGGAGTGCGGCAGTCGATCCCATGCCGTGAGGATGGGAGGTAAGTTGGAATAAGATATGTCGGCTTCAGCTACGGTATTCCCATAGCTGAAGTTGTGTATCTTACATCGACACCCCCCCACACCCAGTGTAGACCAGGCCTTTGTATAAGCTGCATGGTGGGTGAGGACCAACTTCTGTTGGTGAGAGAGACACACTTTCAAGCCACACAGAGCTCTTCTCAACCTGCAACACAGTCACAGATACAAATTGTGTCTTTTGCTTAGTGCAATGCCAAACCTTGCATAGGTGGCTGTAGTGGGGCGGCTGCCCCACTCCCTGAATTTGGGGCTGCAGCAGGCCAATGGGCCTGCGCAAACAAGGAGCCAATCAGGGAAGGCCTTATAGGGAGCCAATCAGGGCCCAGATTGGAGGGAGCCAATCAGGGCCAGGCTCAGCCCTATAAGAAGGCTGCTCAGGACAGGAGCAGGCAGTCTGTTTCAGGCCTTTGACAGGGGAAGGTCTGTCTCCAGGCTGGGAGACTAGCACCTGGGACAGCGCAATGCTGGGCAGGCCCGGGGGAGCAGAAGAGTCTGTCAGGTTGCAGGCCCTGAAGGGAAGGGCCTAGCTGGTGCAAGGGGCGATGAGGAAGCAGCCCAGGGACGTGGACAGCTGGAGGGAGAGAAGGCGGGCAGGACGGCTGCCATTAGAGGGTCCCTGGGTTGGGACCCAGAGTCAGGGCCGGCTCCAGGCACCAGCCCTCCAAGCATGTGCTTGGGGCGACACCTGGAGGGGGGTGGTGCTCACCTGGGGAGAGCGGGGCCGCAGCCAGGCTTGCCGCCCTCCTCCCGGCGCTCCGGCCGGTCGGCGGGAGCAGGGCCGTGCTGTGGCCAGGCTCGCCGCCCTCCTCCCGGAGCTCCGGCCGGTCGGCGGGAGCAGGGCCGTGCTGTGGCCAGGCTCGCCGCCCTCCTCCCGGAGCTCCGGCCGGTCGGCGGGAGCGGGGCCGTGCTGTGGCCGGGCTCGCCGCCCTCCTCCCGGCGCTCCGGCCGGTCGGAGGGAGCGGGGCCGCGGCCGGGCTCGGCGCCCTCCCCTGCCGTGCTCCCCGCCGTGGGGCGGCAGGAGGCTCTTTTGCCTGAGGCGGCAAAAAAGCCAGAGCTGGCCCTGCCCAGAGTAGTGGGCAGGCCTGTGTCTCCCCCTCTTCCCCTTGCCTTGCACCCGCCGACGGAGTGGCCATCTAGAGCTGCACCAATGCCCTACCAAGAGGGGAGTGACTTTGAGGGTGCAGTTGGCCACATCGGCCAGGTCGCGGAGAGGCAGCTGATTGATCCCCCCCCCCCCGGAAGGGGGCAAGGATGAACTAAGGGGAACTGCTGGAGGGCAGTGGCTCGAAGAGGATGCCGTGAGCTTGGGAGCAACACGGGTCCAGACACGCCAACCGAGGGCCAGACGATGGACGGGACACTACCAGGAGGGGGCGCTCCACTGGACACAGCTAATTCCCGAAACAACCAGTAGGAGGCGCCAGGTGGTGAGTCCCAACCCCGTCACAGTGGCCAATAATGTTTTTTATTAAGTTTTTATGGTACCAATCATTCTTTTTCCCCCTGTCAGATTTAACCTGTCATTTGGAAGCGTCATTGGAACAATGAAATAAGAGGGAGGAGAAAAAGCTAAAAACACAGCCCAGTGCACTGTAAAAGTTCCATTTTTCACAAAGACTTTAGGATAAAATCTAAAGCGGACCATTGCTGGTTTGAGTAGGAGAGAGTCAGCTTTTCCGATAGTTTGCATACAGAAGATAAGTTCATATGGGTCTGACAATATGTTATATGGTATCAATCATGTAACACAAAGATTTTGGGCTGGAGTCACCACTCTGTTATGTTAGTTTTATGCAGGTGTGACTCGGTTGATTTCAGTGGATGGATGTTCCAGATTTAAGTCCTAATTCACTGCTCTGTTACAGCAGCTTTTTGCCAGTGTAACAGAGTTGTGAATCAGATGCTAAATCTGAAAAAAAAAACCATCTACTGTCACTTCATTTTATTGCAGATCACATGGTGACTGCATGCACAGTTGCTATGTAATTTGTGCTTTGCAGGTGCTGGTAACTTAATTTTAGAAGAAAGAAATAATCCTGGACATGTTTCGTAATTACTATGTTAATAACAGAGTAATTGCACTGTTATTTCTTGCCTACAAATTACATAGTAGTCGCACTTGGAATTACCATAAAAATGAAAAACTTCAGTAGATGCCAGTGAATGATTGCTTTATAATTACAATATAATTACTTGGTTATTGGTGTCTGGCAAGAGAAAGGATTGCACAAATTTTATATACAGTATTGTACTGTCACAGCTGCCAAAGGTCTCAAGATGTCATTGTCTTGAACAATATCCCTGGAGACTCACTAAAACCCTTGAAAATATTCTAATTTAAGAGTAAAAAACGGATGTCTCTGGGAGGTGGCCCTGCTCATTGAACAAATAGTTTGCGCTGACAATAAAATACTACTCTACTAAAACTAAGCCTGCTGCAATTGTAGAAGGGCTGTTCTGCCTATTCTGTTTGGAGGAGGAGGAGATGGCTCAAGAGGAATAAATCCGTGCATCAGAGTGTGTGGACTCAACACAAGGCCTCACAGTAGGGGCTTCCAGAACTAAGCTCCCCGAGACAACCGCATCATGCTCCCCATCCACAATGATGACTGCTTATTTAATGATGTAGCCTAATCCCCTGTACCAGCATCTGCCCGGCAAGAAGTTGCCCGCTAGTGGATCTTTACAAGTAGTACTTGCCATGAGTTCCAGGGCTTCAGATAGAAACTGACTTGGTTTGCTTCTCAGGGCTTGGCAATTTGTAGTAATAACAACAGTTTAAAGCCCAATATAGGGGCTTTAAAATGCATTACAAACACTGAATCATTTCATACCTTGTGAAGTCATCTGCTAGGGAACTGTAAGATTTTTGGGTACATTCCTATCGCTTATACGATTGGGCAACAGCATAAATAAGGCTGGTTCAATTAATTGTCAAGATTTTGATAACCTGAATTCTGCAGAATGCTAGATCAGAGGTTTATACAAATGGTATTTTTCAACTGTTCAGAATAGCACTCTTTGCATAATAATACAAATGCTTTCTATGATTCTTCATGGAAAAAGCAGGAACATCAGAGGAACTCTGACTTTGTTTTGATTTTTAAAATTCAAAAATGTTCTGAAAAAAACCTATTTGTTAGTTTGGCATTTTCTCTAGTGGTTATGCAGATATATTGTCAATAATGTTCTGATAGGAAAATAATGGAAAAAATATTTTCCACTCGTTTCAACCTGAAATTGATAGTCCATGTAGACAGATGGTGGAATGATTGAATGTAACTGAGGCAGAAAGGGTTAGATTCACAAAGGCGTGGTGATGCCCAAGTTTCTAACTTGTCAGCACTTGTAGAAAATCACTGGGATTCACAAAGACTGAGTTTGGTACCTAGACTCCCTATACAATGAATGGGGAGAGAACAGAGCTCAGAAGGGGATTTACAAAAGCCAGCACCCTTGGTGGCTTCTTGCCTAAACTGGCCACTTGGAGATGCTAAGTTAAAGGGTATGTGGTAATCCCCACCCCTCTTTTTGGAGGTAGGTGGACTTCCTTTGGGATTCTCAGCAGTGAAGCCCTGCTTGGTGTTAGATACCTATACCATTTTATTAGGAAAAGGCCCTTCCTTGTAACTTTCAGCCAAATGGTTAGGGTACTCACCTGCAATGTGGGGGACAGAGTTCCCTAGTTCAAGTCCCCTCTCTGCTTGAGAAAGAGATGGGATTTGAACTGAGATCTACCACCTCTCAGGCAAGCACTTTGGTATATTCTGATGTCTGGGGCTCCCTCAATCTCTCCTGTTGAAGCTGGTTCATGGTGAATAAACAATTTAAAAACGAATCATGGACCAATGACAGCGAGCGAGCATATGCACACATGAAAATGACTCTATATCCTGTGGGTGGGAGCACTCCCTTGAGATATAGGAGACCCAGGATCCAATCTTCCCCTTCCAATTTATTTTTAAATTGTTTATTCACCGTGAACCAGCTTCAACAGGAGAAATTAAGGGAGCCCCCATCAGAATATCCCATAACCCAGAGGTTAGGGCATTGCTTGAGGGGTAACCGATCCCTGTTCAAATTCTTTCTCCCTCTGAGGTGGAGTGGGGACTTGAACCGGGTCTCACATCTGAGTACCCCAACCGCTCGGCTAAAAATTATGAGGATGGTTGTCATTCTCCCCTCCCTGGCTGTTTTGTGTAAACTGACCTATAGGGGCCTAATCTGGCAGACCCTGTCTGAGCATGCATACTTGGTCAGGCCCTGCAGGTGAGTTAAGAGGAGGAACACCTATATCTTTCCTCAGTTTGTGATTCGCTTTTGGGCTTCAAGGTCTGGATGCCTGGTGTGGGACTGCAGTGGGCATGCTCGGAAGCAGAAACATAGGTTGCGAGAGAACTTCTACTGCAAAAATGTAGGTGGCAAGTGAGTTTAGGTGTCTAGAGAGTTTGGGGGAAGCTAAGTGGGGTTTTATGAATCCCAGTAGGGCCTGATTCTGGGAGGTCGGTGCCTGATTTGGCAGATAGGTAAATAAGTCCTTTTGGGAATCCAGCCCAAAGATTTCAACTAATCAGGGTCCACTTGTGAAGTAACTCCCTGCTCTCCATGTGTCTGTATATAATGCCTGCATCTGTAGCTTTCACTCTATGCATCCGAAGAAGTGAGGTTTTTACTCACGAAAGCTTATGCCCAAATAAATCTGTTAGTCTTTAAGGTGCCACCAGACTCTTTGTTGTTTTTGTAGATACAGACTAACACGGCTACCCCCTGATACTTGACAACTAATCAGGGACACTGAAGGCAAATAAATACCTTTTTTTCCAGTTAGCATTCAGCTACATTTTCATAAAGTCCTTCTAGCTGTCGTCCACTTTGCTCCCTTTTACCCCTCAAGGACTGTGTATATCTTGTTCTTCGTCTCCACCCAGTTCTCTGAATTTCAATAGGAAAAGCTGGGATTCATACAGAATCATGAGAAAGGATATAAACGGTGGTATCACTGTATCCTGCTTTTCTTTTCACCCACTCCTTTTGGATTCCATTTGTTTAAAACTAATTTTGAAGGGCTGTCAAAGCACACAGTAGCCTAAAAGTAATAGATTTTGTTGTGCTTAATTAATAATGCATTTTGTTGAGATAAGCACTTTTAAAATGTTTTAGTGTGTATGACAGATGGGCTCTTTTTATTTTCGAGTACTTCTGTCTTTCTCTAATATATTATAGTTTATTTTTGAAACCTACTTGCTGGGGTGGAGAACAAACTGTAGTCCACTCTGAAATATTAAAATAATTCAAAGGGAAATACGGTGCTTGGAAGGAATACCATTTGCTAAAGAGTATTTGCTAGCAGACAGAAGTAGAGGCATAACTACTGTCTCGTTTGGCTTCTACAGCACTGTAAGGAGTGGAACAAATGTACTTTGGAAGCTAGAAATAAAGAACGTCTACAAAAATGTTATAATAAGATTTGAATATTTAAGTAAACAAGAAGTTGCTGGAATCTTGCAATATTCTCAGAAGCCAACATCAGTGGGGTAAAACAATGATTTCTTCATGGTGCTTAGGATTTCCTGTATGATTTCAGTGAGGTGTGTTCATGCTTATTGTAGTTATGCCAAATGGGAAGTTTTCAGTAACATTTTCTCTTTCCGTTTTTTGAAAACCCTCTTTTTATCTTATGTTTCACCCAGCTGCTAAACCAAGATAAATTCCCTTTTCGGATTATAAAACGTTTGAAGGGTTAACTGGAATCTATGACTGTAACAGCACAAAGAGGACAGTTACAAGAGTTCCCAACTTTAGATTTAGATCACTAGTTGGATGATGAATGTTCTAATGGAACAGGTTCTTGTAATGAACCACTTCTTCACCTTCAAGGCTTCTTGCTGAAGTGGCAATTTTCTATCAAGAGCATCCAAGCAGAGGGGTGTTATACGGAATAGCAAGATGCAGCCGTTGAGCTGGAATAAAGGCTTGTTTCAACTTGATGCATTTTTCCTAAAACTCAAGTAAACCCTTTGTCCTACACATTGTTGATCCATGCTCCATTACCTGAATAGCTGAACTTAAAGTAGTTTTGCTGGTCAAAGGAAACATACGAATTGAGGAGTGGGTGGATAAACCAAGGATGGGGAGAGAAAGAGCAGTCTTGTGGTTGAGGCAATGGGATGGGACTCTGGGCCTTGATTCTGCTCTGTAAAATAGGGACAGTATTGCTTAATTTCTCCCTCCCATTGTCTGTCTCGTCTATGAGTGTAAGCTCTTTGGGGCAAGGATTCACCCCTTACTACCTCTATATACAGCACTCAGCAAGATGGGATCCTAATTTTGATTGGGGCCTCTGAGTGCTACAAATAAATAATAGATGCTCTTTATGGATCTTTCATTTCGTGCCCTGGATTTACAATAGAGATAGGTGATCTGTTCTAAATGGATTCAGGAATCTAGTCTTTGAATCCCTCCTTTCTACAGAACTTCCTTTATATAAAACTTCTAATGAGGCCAAGTTCAGCTGCTTTGCTGATTCTTTATATACTATAAAAAGTCTCCTTTTAGGTTAGACTTTTGATTTGGTCCACCTGTAGTTTTGTGTATAACTGTAAATGTAGGATTGGACCAACATCTTTATACATGGAGGGCCTACTCCTCCACAGTCTTGCCTCTTCTGTAATGACTGGCATTCGGTGTAAAACCTTCCAGTGTGATTTGTTAGCATCTTTGCATATTTTTAAACAGAGCTGGTTAGGAATTTTGCAACAAAATATTTTTTCATCCAAATATGCCTCTTTGTCAAAACTGCTTGTGTGAAAGGGTCGGTTCCCACAAATTTCTCAACTCTAAACTTTTTTGGGGGGGAAAAGTTTTGAGATTGTTAAAATATCCCATTTTGTAATATTTTTAAATGAAAATTCCAGTTTCTCAGTGTGAAATGACTTTTTGTTTTGAAATTTAAGCTAACTATAATTTTTTAAAAAATTGAAAATAAAGATTTTGATAGACCTGCACCAATTTTTGGCTCTCTGTTCATGAACACTTTTTAGAGATTGCTGTTTCATCCCACGTCAGGATAGGAACATTTGTTGAAATCTTGAACATTTTTGCAGGGGACAACCATTTCCCAGTCAGCTCTACTTGGCTGTGTCTATAAATGATATGGGCCCAGTACATCCATTCAATCTCCTATTGTTGTATGAGCCTAGTGACTTGGGGCCTTCTCTCACTTACAGTGATTTTACACTGGGGTAGCACCACTGATTTCAGTGCAGTTCAGTGGCTACTTTAACTTGAGGATTTGACCCAACACTGTTCATGATTTTCCACACACTATGTTGTACTCTCTGAAGGATGATCTTCATTTTATAGTAATAGAACAAGTCATAAGTATGGAGTTCAGTGATCACTCAGTGCTTAAGTCCTTGCAAGAGCTCTGCTTTACTCTGCATATGGTTCCAATTGGCTGTGCATAACAATACAGGCTTCATAGTGCTCCACCAGGACTCTGTCTGGGAAGCTCAGCCTTTAAAGGCACAGACCCTAATACTCAGTACAGTCTTTATAAGAGATTACCGTGGGCAGCTAATCTGTAGCTGTCTGCTTCTAAACCCAAAATAGTAGCTGCTTTTGCAGCAAAGAGGAGAAAAGCTGGATGAATCACTGATTCAAATCGTGCCTCTGAATCAGGAAGAGAGAAGGTTTTAATTCATAGCTCTTATCTCCGAGGTGACTGCTTTAATCACCAACCTATAGAATCATTCTCTTTAGTGCTTTGCCTCAATGAATATTTAAGTATTTATGCAAAGTGAAACAGCTTTAAGAGCAACACTGAGCTCATCCAATCCCCAAATAGCCTGCTGGTTAGAATGCTCACCTAGAAAGGTAAAAATCCCAGTTCAAATCCCTACTCCCGCATGAGGTTTTAAACCTGGCTCTCCTGTATCCCATGGAAGTGCTCTAACTACTAGGCTAAAGGTTATAAAGACACATACACATGCTCTCATTTTGCTAGCCTGGAAAAATGGTTTCCCAGACAAAAAACTTCACTGAACTGTAAAAAAGGGTACTTCTGTCCATTTAAATGAGCAGCATATGGAAAATAAATCATAACAAATACAAGCTGCATACATAGCAAACCTTGGGTTAGCACCCATTTAAAAATGATAGAATTTTCTGTAAATCACATTGTGCCATCAAGTCAGTGAATGTGTATTATGATAATTATTAACTAGTATTTATTTTGCATCATAATATTCTACATGTGTATGGTGCAGTATAAAAAGATTCAGAAGAGGTCCTTGCAGTGAGGATAAATGATGTAAAATGCAAGGACAGATGACACTGGGCAATGAGAAAGAGGGAGAAAGAGAAGTTTACAGAAAATATGGCTGTTGGGCTGTGTGGGCACCAAGGGTTTTGTGCAAGGATCTAAAGGTGGAGAGTGGAACTGGAGATGAGAAATTTTCTGATTGAACATGTTTACATTGGAAAATGCCATTTGTTGTAAGCGCAATGTATGGAGGAAATGTTACCTTTCCTGAAAACTCATTTTGAAAGAAAAATTGAAAACATATTTGGATGAGGTTGAAACATTCCACTTTGACCTTTTTTAGAAGAGAACATTTCAATATTCCATTTCAAAATGACTTTTCATTTCAATTTTTTAAATTTTATGTCATATCGTATAAAAAGAAAAAAAACCAAATCAGGACAAAAATTTTCAACTGTGTTGAAGTGAAACATTCGAAGTGACCAAAGGGATTCTTTTTTTACTTTTGATTTGTGGGAAACGTTGAAATTTTTATGTTTGCATTCTACTCTGGAATGGAAGACATTTTGAAATTGTGAAAGACCCCTGTGAAAAATTCAGTTCTTCTAGTTCTGTTGGAATGGAGGAGTAGGGCAACAGGGAATAAACAGCACTCAGTTATAGATAAATCTACAAAGGGCTACAGAATTAACAGATTACACTGGTCTACAATTTTTGAGAAGTCGTCTGCTTCAGAGATAAAATGTGCTATTTATGTATTTTGATGTGCTGAATTCAAATATGACAATTAAAACTGGCTACTGTTTCGAAGATATTTAAGTTTTTACATTTTATGTCTATGTATATTGTGTAGATAGTAAAGTTTTAATCATAAATTGTAAACCTAGGTCTTTTCATGTGTTTATGGTTGCTTTACATGATAATATTTCACCTGTCCTGTTTATGTAACACTTTAAAAATCAGCAAAAGGGTTATATAAATAAAATTGATTATGAAACAAAAGGCAAAAAACTATTATGTACATAGTTTAGTCCTATTCAGTGTCTACTCGGCGCTTCTTGGCTTGTCTCTTGTATTCATTAAATGGAGCATCTCTTGTCACTGTCCAGCAATAGTCTGCAAGCATTGATGGGCTCCGTTTGCCCTGATAGCGTTTCTCCATTGTTGCAATGTCCTGGTGAAATTGCTCGCCGTGCTCGTCGCTCACTGCTCCGCAGTTCGGTGGGAAAAAAATCTAGATGAGAGTGCAAAAAATGTATCTTTAGTGACATGTTGCAACCAAGGCTTTTGTATGCCTTGAGGAGGTTTTCCACCAACAACCTGTAGTTGTCTGCCTTGTTGTTTCCGAGAAAATTTATTGCCACTAAGTGGAAGGCTTTCCCTGCCATCTTTTCCTTGCCACACAGTGCATGGTCAAATGCATCATCTCGAAGAAGTTCACAAATCTGAGGACCAACAAAGACACTTTCCTTTATCTTAGCTTCACTTTACCTTGGAAATTTTCCACGGAGGTACTTGAAAGCTGCTTGTGTTTTGTCAATGGCCTTGACAAAGTTCTTCATCAGACCCAGCTTGATGTGTAAGGGTGGTAACAAAATCTTCCTTGATTCAACAAGTGGTGGATGCTGAACACTTTGACAGTCATTGGAGCCTGGGAGGAAGAGTGGCCAGTCTTTCTTGATGTAGTGGGAATCTCTTGCACGACTATCCCATTCACAGAGAAAACAGCAGTACTTTGTGTATCCAGTCTGCAGACCAAGCAAGAGAGCAACAACCTTCAAATCACCACAAAGCTGCCACTGATGTTGGTCATAGTTTATGCACCTCAAAAGTTGTTTCATGTTGTCATAGGTTTCCTTCATATGGACTGCATGACCAGCTGGAATTGGTGGCAAAACATTGCCATTATGCAGTAAAACAGCTTTAAGACTCGTCTTCGATGAATCAATGAACAGTCTCCACTCATCTGGATTGTGAACGATGTTGAGGGCTGCCATCACACCATCGATGTTGTTACAGGTTACAAGATCACCTTCCATGAAGAAGAATAGGACGAAGATCCTTTTGACGATCACGGAACATGGAAACCCTAACATCACCTGCCAGCAGATTCCACTGCTGTAGTCTGGAGCCCAACAGCTCTGCTTTACTCTTGGGTAGTTCCAAATCTCTCTGACAAGGTCATTCAGTTCACCTTGTGTTAAGAGGTGTGGTTCAGAGGAGGAGGATGGGAGAAAATGTGGGTCCTGTGATATTGATGGTTCAGGACCAGAAGTTTCATCCTCTTCCTCCTTCCTCGTCTGACTCAAGTGAGAATGATTCTGGTGCATCAGGAACTGGCAGTCCTTCTCTGTGGGGTACTGGGCGTATAGCTGATGGAATGTTTGGATAATGCACAGTCCACTTTTTCTTCTTTGACACACCTTTCCCAACTGGAGGCACCATGCAGAAGTAACAATTGCTGGTATGATCTGTTGGCTCTCTCCAAATCATTGGCTCTGCAAAAGGCATAGATTTCCTTTTCCTGTTCAACCACTGGCGAAGATTTGTTGCACAAGTGTTGCAGCATATGTGTGGGGCCCACCTCTTGTCCTGATCTCCAATTTTGCAGCCAAAATAAAGGTGATAGGCTTTCTTAACCATAGTGGTTATACTGCGCTTTTGTGATGCAAAAGTCACTTCACCACAAACATAGCAGAAGTTATCTGCACTGTTCACACACATACGAGGCATCTCTGCTCACTTTAGCTAAACAGAAATGTGTCCCTTTGCAAAATCAAATACTGACAAATAAGAGAGCACCACACTGTATGATTTCTAGAGCTGATATAGGGCAATTTGTTCAGCAGAGTGATGTAAGCTTCATTATGATTGCATCATCCATGACTTCTAGGAATAACATGATGCAATTCATATCATGTATGATGCAATACCAGCTTCAGATTGCATCATTCATTGTTTTGCCTAAAAAGCAAGTACTGTCCAAACCCAGTCATAGATTTATTCATAGATCCAGTCAAAGATGTATTTTAGTTATTTCTGGTTTAAATTGAGATCCCTTCCCTTTATAACTCACTTATCCTCCGCCATTCCCAAGTCAAGGGTCGTATATACTGACCCAATAGCATCTTGAAAACTAGAGCCAATCAACAATTTTAAGCATCATTTTCGTTCTCAGTGACCCAGAATTAGTAAAGTTTGACTACATTTATTTCAGAAGCATTTTGGCTGTAGAGCAGTGTTATAGGATCTGAGTGGAGTGGTGTTTGGAGACATGAGAATGGGGCAGAACCTTAGAAATGAGAATGAAGAGTTTTAATGGGATGGAGATTCAGGGAAGAGATGATAGCAGGTAACACACAAGCAACAGTTTATTTTTAGTGTAATGCATGTTCTACTTGGGCTTTTTTAAATGACACTGCATTGACTGAATTCACAAAACTACCTGTAGAAAACTAGTTGATAAATCGCACAGTACCCTGTTGGCTCATCTATATACCGAAAACTCTGTGTGTAGTGTTTTGTGATATTGTGCATTAAAGGCACAATATTAAAAAGATATACTGCATGTACACATTCTGTATTAAATACAAAATTGCAAGCTACCCTGAGACCTGCCTAACAAAGAGAACTGCATTATACAGAGAAAATAACCTGGGTACTGACAGCATTGTTTTTATTTTATTTTAATGTGCCACTATATTGTGCTAGAACATCTTATATAAAAAGTTAATATTTATTTTTGAATAGGTGGACTTAAGTAGGCATAAGAAAAAATCTGGTCTTAGCTAACAAATCACTTTTATATTAGCCAAAGCAAAATCTTCACAGTGAATGTATGTAAATCACTAACTTTCAGTGCACCAAAGGGAATGTACTTCATACTATAACTTAAATACTAATGAAATCAACTGAAAATGATAGTCATTAGTCAGCTGGGCCTTGATAGGGTTCCCTGTGGACTGATATAAATTCACCATTAGAAATGTATTTCCTTATAGTCCACAGTGAGCATTTAATCCTTCAGTAAAGCAGATTTAAATTTGATGTTTAATGTGTGGTTTTATAATTTCAGGTCTCTCATGTTTCCATATTTGGAGCTTGTTTTTAATCTTTTTTAAGTCACTCTAAGTTTTTTATCTGCGTTCCTTCAGTTTTATGTGCACATTATTGGTCTGTGCTAGACATACAGCCATGAGTATTAATGATAATCAGTGGAAGTGAACTAATTAGCAAATAGCTCAAAATAATGACTCCTCTTGCAAGCCTAATGACCCACTTTGGTTTCAGTTCATGAAAGGGATATATTATGAGATATAGATTTGGGTGTGGTGTTTAAAATGGTACCAAGGAAGAGGACAGCCTCATTAATTCTTTGCCTCTTATGGAACACTATCAAATGGTTCTAAATATTTTTCAATGTCTAATACTGACAGATTATGGGCTAGTAAATCAGTGGCTACTCACCCCTGTTATGTAACTTTTGGAACCCTGAGTCAGGCCATAGAATCATAGAATGATAGGACTGGAAGGGACCTTGAGAGGTCATCTAGTCCAGTCCCCTGCACTCATGGCAGGACTAAGTATTATCTAGACCATCCCTGACAGGTGTTTGTCTAACCTGCTCTTAAAAATCTCCAATGATGGAGATTCCACAAACTCCCTGGACAATTTATTCCAGTTCTTAACCACCCGGACAGTTAGGAAGTTTTTCCTAATGTCTGAAGTAAACCTCCCTGGCTGCAATTTAAGCCCACTGCTTCTTGTCTTATCCTCAGAGGTTAAGAAGAACAATTCTTCTCCCTCCACCCTGTAACAATCTTTTATGTACTTGAAAAAGGTTATCACATCCCCCTCTCAGTCTTCCCTTTGGCAGACTAAACAAACTAATTTTTTTTTTCAATCTCCCCTCATAGATCATGTTTTCTAGACCTTTAATCATTTTTGTTGCTCTTCTCTGTCCACATCTTTCCTGAAATGTGGTGCCCAGAACTGGGCACAATACTCCAGTTGGGACCTAATCAGCATGGAGTAGAGTGGAAGAATTACTTCTCATTTCTCGCTTACAATACTCCTGCTAATACATCCCAGAATGATATTCGGGTTTTTTTGCATCAGTGTTATACCATTGACTCATATTTAGCTTGTGGTCCACTCTGACCCCCAGATCCCTTGCCATATTTCTCTTGCCATATTTCCTGTCTTTCCTACGCAGTGGGATAGTTTGCTCTTGTGCCCTTAATAATGTGTCTTTGAAAAACTGCCAACTGTCTTCAATTGTTTTTCCCCTTAGACTTGCTTCCCACGGGATCTTACCTACCAACTCCTTGTGTATGCTGAAGTCTGCCTTCTTGAAATCCATAGTCTTTATTTTGCAGTTCTCCATCCTACAATTCCTTAGAATCATGAACTCTCATTTCATGATCATCACCCAAGCTGTCTTCCTCTTTCAAATTCTCAACCAGTTCCTCCCTGTTCGTCAAAATCAAATCTAGAACAGCCTCCCCCCAGTAGCTTTCTCCAGCTTCTGAAATAAAAAACTGTCTCCAATACATTCCAAGAACTTGTTGGATAATCTGGGCCCTGCTGTGTTATTTTCCCAACAGATGTTGGAGTAGTTGAAGTCCCCCATCACCACCAAGTCCTGTACATCAGATGATTTTGTTAGTTGTTTTAAAAAAGCCTCATCCACCTCTTCCTGGTTAGGTGGTCTGTAGTAGATCCCTACCATGATATCACCCTTGTTTTTTACCCCCTTTATCCTTACCCAGATACTTTCAACAAGTCTGTCTCCTATTTCCATCTCAACCTCAGTCCAAGTATATACATTTTTAATATACAAGGCCTCACCTCTTCCATTTTTTCCCTGCCTGCCCTTCCTGAGCAAGCTGTACCCTTCTATACCAATATTCCAGTCACACGTATTATCCCATCAAGTCTCTATGATGCCAACTGTTATAGTTGTGTTTATTTACTAGCATTTAGAGTTCCACTTGCTCATTCCCCATACTTCTAGCATTAAGATAGTATCTTAGATGTTGAGAGAGTGAGTTGATTTCCCCCCACCCCAGTTCTGTCTTGTCTCTCCTTTATTCCTGCTATAACAGCCCATGCTCCCCCCAAATTCCAAACCTTCTCCCAGGTCACCATGTTTTTGACTTACCTGTGAGCTTTGGTCACCTGCCCCCTTCAAACCTAGTTTAAAGCCCTCCTCACTAGGTTAGCCAGTCTGTATCCAAATATGCTCTTCCCCTTCCTCGATAGATGGATCCCATCTCTGCTTAGCTGTCCTTCCTAGAACAGCATCCAGCCGAAGCCCTCCTGGTGACACCATCTTTATAGCCAAGCATTCACCTCCAGGATGCATCTTTCTCTGCCTGGGCCTCTACCCTTGACCAGAAGGATTGAAGAGAACACCACCTTTGCTCCCAACTCCTTTGCCCTTACTCCCAGAGCTCTGTAGTCACTTCTCATCTGCTGAGGGTCATACCATGCAGTATCATTAGTGCCCACATGGATGAGTAGTATGGGGTAGTAGCTAGAGGACTGGATAATCCTCGATAATCCCTCCGTAACGTCTTGGATATGGGCCCCTGACAGGCCCTGGGATGCCATGTCAGGGCGACAGTTGGGTTCTTCTGTCTCCCTCAAAAGAGAGTCTCCAACCATGTGACTGGATGGGAAAATGAAAGTCGACCTAAAAATACTAGTTAAAATACTACTAAAAATATTAGTTCCTACAATTGGATCCACAATTCAAGTGAGTGGGAGAGAGAAGAATGAAGAGAAAAGCAATTATTCTTATGAAAAACAAAGCCTTCATAAGGAATTGGTTTGCACAAGGCCAGGTAAGAGGCTGCAGAAAGGGCAGTTTCCCCTCCCAGTCTAACATATGTCCCTCTTGTCCGGTTGTGGCATCTATTATCTCATTTCCCTAGAGGTCCATCTACATTGTGTTTGCTTTCTACTCATCCCTTCTGTTAGCTAGCTGGCCTCTTCCCTGAGGAGTGCTGTAAGCTGAGAAAGCAGGGAATAAAGTCAGCAATGAAGTTACAGCAATGAGTGTCACAGAAATGAGATAAATGTGCCACTTCTGTTCAATTTAAAAATAAGTAATGTTGATACTGAGAATGTTATTTTCTGACATTTTTTTATTTTTCACTGACTTGATGAGGGGTCAGGTAAATCAATGAAAAATAATTTTAAAAACCCTTGTTATTGTTACCCTCTGTAATGGATTTGGGACTGTTCTGTAATTTATGAACACTGTGTGTTGTATGAATACTGTGTCTTGGCCTGGTTATTGGTGTGATTGCTGTCTGGGAAAATAGGCAGCATGGAAAGGAATGGCTCAAGACTGGCCACTCCTGAGCAAATACTTCAGAGTTGTTAAGGGACAGTGCCAGATCCAGTGGCTCTGAAGACTCTGGCTTGAACTCCAGCTGAGCCTAAAGGACTAGTTTTGACAAAAAGGGGTCGAAACCTTGGAACACGGAAGAAGAAAAGAACTCTGGGAGGATTAAAAGGGACTATCTCTGAGGAAGTTGTTCATAGGAACCAGAATGAGACACAGCGCCTCACTGGGGGTGCCTGAAGAAGTTAGGCCTGATTAGATTACCATCAGGGGATGAGAAGACTAGCTAAAATGGACGTGTGTAGACTTTTCTATTAAAATCTTTTTTTCTCTTATGCTTCATTCCTACTGCTAAAATAAACAATACTTCGGTTTTAAGAGGGCTGACTGGGCATTATATACGCCACTGGTCACAGACTCTCGAAGGGAAAAACTGCTGGTGCCTGAACTCGGACCTGCAGGGTAAACAAGGTCAATACAAAGAGTGCTGTAGCCCCAGGCCTAGTCTCGGAGTGATAAAATTGTGAAACCCCACCCCCTGATGCTTGATACCTGAGGGAGCACGCTCAGAGGCCAGAACAGGGACAGAGGTGCAATGGGCCCTGTAATTGTGGCACTCTCCATGGGCATGTTTAATTTTTGGCCCAAACTTTCACTGAGCTCAATGGGAGTAAGGAGTATAGGATCACAGGCAGGCTATATAGTTCAGTTTGGCTAACTATAATTCATTAACCACTTCAGAAATCTAATTCTGATTGGCTTTAAAATAATATACGTATGTTTTCAGGCAGGGGAATTCCTGCAGCTTGTAACAGTCAGAACAGATCAAATGTCAGATATCAGTTGGCTTGCTTATTTGCATTTGAAGTGGGGTCAGAGTCATAACAGGGATTATGGAAATGACATCTCAGTGTAATACACGTCTTTACTAGTATCTCAATCAGGACATACTCTTTTTAACAACCAGGTTCAGTGTAGTATCTGGAACACAAAGCTGGCTTCTTTGTGTTTATGCACCAATAATAAAGAGCTCCAGTAAAGCGGAGAGTTGGAAGGAACCAGAGGAGGTACAGAAGGGTGAATATCAGCTCCCCAGTCTGCTTTCTCATTCTCCTACACCTCAAGGATACATCTGTATGGGTGCTCCCTTGGGAACTAGATTTGGGGATGTGGAGATGGTGAGGTTGGTATTGATGTATCAGAGCTGGAGAAGAGCCACTCTCTACAGTTTGTTCAAGGGCAAGGAGATGCAACCTTGGAGACTGAATCTCCAGAGTGACTCCTATGTGCTGATGTACCCCTCCAATGCTACCCACCCTTACGGGATCTCTCAGAGCAGCAGTTGTTACTGGAGCCCAAGCAACCTGATGCCTTGGTGCCTGCAGGAGCCATGCTGCAGGGGATTATGCAGTGCAGAGGTTTAAGGTCTCCATCTAGCAGATCTGCTAAAATAAAACCAGATGAGAGGGGACTGAGGGGCTGAACCTCTGGCACTTTTCATGGGTTGGCCAATCCCACCTTCTGCTCTGATGCAATAATAAGGAGGAAAACTGTGCAAGCTGAAACTCTTAGGAATATTCTGCAGACAGCAGCACAGATCTTCAAAGAGTGAAATTAAAATGTCTGGTCATTTTGTTGAGGATTCAAGAAGCAGAATAATATGCAACCTGCTCTTCAACGGATGTAATGACCTGGTAGCGATGTTCTTTCTCCATATCTAGCAATCTAGACAATTGCACAGCACGTCACAAAAATTAATGCCTACAGTTCTGCCAGGTTGCTAGGTATTATTAGACCTGATCTACTGGAGTCAATGGAAAGGCTTCCATTAACTTCAGAGGGCTCTACATAAATCCCACTGTATTTCCCCCCCCCCCTTTTTTTTTTTGCTGATGGGGAAACTGTAGCACAGTGACGTTAAGTGACTTGCCCAAGGTCACACATGAAGTTTATGGCAGAGCCAGCAATGCAGCCCAGAAATCCTCATTCTCATACTTGTTCTTCAGTCATGTTTCATCAGTACATTAAACAGATAATGCTCAGAAGTCTCAGGTACCAGATGTTTTTGCCTAAACTACCTCTTCTCTGACGATAACTACATTTTAATATTGAGATTATTTTAACAGCACACATGAGTGAGTGGGAGCCACTTGATTTCCCCTTGCTTCTGTTATATTTATTTGAGAGATTTGTCTGTGTGTTTTAGTTTTTTAAATTTTATTGTAAGTACAGCTGCTGGCATCCTTTTCAGCAGCACAGCAGCTATTTAATTCTGGCTGCCCTGTTTTTCTTTTTCCTTTAACCATTTTTTTCATTGGGTTTCATCAGTGCAGCCAAGGCCTGTGAACCTAGCAAGTTTAAAAGAAATTTGTGGGCTTGCTCATTATGCTTTACCTAAATAGGGTTCAGACTGCTGTGATGTGAAGCCAGGAGATTCAATGCAAGTGAGCAGCATAGCTACCAATGATGAGAGGAGAGACTGGAAGTTTGTCTGGTGTTCTATCAGTACGATCCTCATACATGCGTTGCTGATTAGCTGCATTACTTACACAGGGGGTTATACAGTATGTGAGATTCAAACATTTAAGCCCCAGCGTGTTCACTTGTTCTATGCATAGCTAACCTTAAAACAGGGAACATTTAGTTAGGGCTACAGCTGAGAAAAATGCTTTGTTGTTCATAAGTATGATCTGCTTTTCACTGTGCAACTGTGTAATTTCATACATAAGAAAATGTGTGTTGATTGACGAATTTATGTGTGTGTGTGCAGATGTGGGTGTTTATGTGCATGTGTGTATATAAATGTGCTCCTATACAATGTGTGTACACATCTATCTATATATTTATCTATCTATACTTTTCTTCTGTAACAAATTGCACTGAAATACAGGGACAAGCACATCACACTTTTGTACTAATGCTGGGGGTGGAGGGGAAAGAGAAGATCAATATGGCATATTTGTTTCCTCCGTGCAATGAAAAGCATGGTGGTGGCTGCTGCTGAGTGATGAAGAATTCTGCAAACAATTAGTCTGTGCTAAAGCACCTCATTATGTTACCCCATCCTACTTTCCCCCTTCGCCTACTTCTTTGCTTCATCTACTGTTATATCTTGTGGTATAGATTTCAGCTCTTTGGTTTGGGACTGTTAATTTTACTATATGCTTCTATGATGGCTAGCACAGTGGATCTATGACCCAGTCAAGATCTCTAGGTGCTATTAAATACAAGACTTCCAGATGTTTTCATTTTGCTATTTTGGTTTTAAAAGATCACAATGCCAGACTTTGTTCGCATCACAAAATTTCCATAAATATTAGGGAAAGAAATATTAAACCTCTGGGCCTGGATCAAGTAAACTTAAAATTCTCTTAATTGCATCTCTTTTTACATTAGATCTGCTTAAAAATTCTATTCAAACAATAATGTCATCATTAAGGGCCTTTCAGTGTGGCAGAAGTGACAATAGTTATTTCCAATATGTAATTAGGACATGTAAAAATCTTCACTATAAACAGAATTTTAATACCACAGACATCATCATAAGAGAGATTTTATTTTATGGATTGCTTTTATCCTATTTTGAGCCTCAAGCATGAGCTGGTATCTTTGTTAATGTAAAATGAAAGAATGACACAATCACGTCTCGGCATCGAAAGTTGTCTTATATCCGCCTTTTCAGCAGCTTCAGATAGTTCTTCAGCGTTAAGGAAGTGTAGTGGCAGATCTGATGCAATATACAGAGTTTACTATGTAAAGCAATATTCCACGCTTAGACATTCACTCTCAATAATTTAATTTCCATTAGTGTTGATTTTATTTTTATCAGTAGCTATGAAGATAATGATAGAAGAAACATTCATATTTTTTAGAATGTATGCATTTTAGAAGTGTTTGTCCTATCTGATTTAGCTAGTATTAATTTTCATTTGTAATCTTCATTGAACCATACACAAAAAAAACCCCTCATCCACTTACCATTTGCTGTTCACACTAGAACAGAGGGATGTCAAATACTATCAGGTACTAAATTAGCAAGGACATTTTCAGTGAAATCGATTTCTTGAGCCTTTGGAATCCTTGAAATCACTCAAAGTCCTTGTTGCTTTTCAGGTATCCCATTAATCTTTATAGGGTTCTATTGACATTGCTGGCTGTGGCTTTCCTTCTCTGCTCTCAGGGCAGTTGGGAACAGACCACAAAGGGGCAGGGATTCAGTTCTAATTCAGCAGAATCCATGTTGGATCTCTCAACTGAGCAGAAAATGATATTGAATGGATTTGTAAAGACAGGGGTGTAAATTACAACAAAGGTGGTGAACTACTCCCTGATAAAGCCGCTGCCAGCAACGATCTCATTGCTGAATTACCTTTGGTTGCCTGTAAGTGTGGTTTGAAATCTAATAAAGATCTGGTTCGGAGCTGAGTTAGCCAGTCTCATTGAAATTCTGCATCTTCTGATAATGAATAGGGAAAAAAAGCGGGGAGTAAGGATTTTGGTTGGAGGGAAGGAAGGAGGTGGATTGCAATTGTAGGGCCCCATTTACAGGGAGACAAACAGCAATCAATGTAATAGTGGTAGAAAGCAGTCAAAAAAGGACAAAGGCTGCAGCCTGACATCTTTTATTCCTGAGCCCAGGTGGAGCTATAATTGGCAGTCCCAGCTTGGAGATGAATACAGTGCAAAAAAGCTCTTCCCTTGGAATGGCAGACAAAGAAGTGCCTTGGGTGTTTAGAAGAACAAGCAAAGAATATCTATAATTCTTTAGAAAAAAAGCAGCCAATGTAGTCATGGGGGAAAAAAGTTGGCATGTTATGAAACTTGTGACTGGAATTTGGATTGCCATACTACTGGAACTCCCTATTCTCCCATTTAGCTCCCTTCTCCCCAGTTCTTATAAAGCAGCAACAACAGTCCGCTAAAGAATGTCTTGACATCTGCCCTAAGTGTTGCTGGTCACATTTTCTAATTCGTGTGCCAAATACTAACCTTGTTATTTACAATTAGCAGGGGTGACAGACAATCCAAGAAGGTTCTGTTATGATCACTGACATTTAGATTTAACTAAAGATAGTGATCGCTCTTCTGCTAAACAAGAAAGAGAAGACACTTTTTTTCTCCCTGCAAAATCCTCACCTACTGCTTAGAATTCCAGTTACAGGGCCTGTTCTACAAAGATGTGCATGCCCTTCTTGTTAAAATATGAGAAATTAAATATAGACAGACAGATAAAAGTGATTCATGCCCTTTTCAAGGTAATTTACTATCAGTACTTTGCTTTCTCCTTTCCTACCCGTTTTCAACCCTGTAAAAAGTCTTTTGATTAAGTTCTTCAAGAACCTCTAAGGTGCAGACCAAAAAGTACACAGAGTTGCCCATAACAAGTACTTTTTCTCTTTTGTAAATGAAGCAACAAGCCTGCAAGAAAAATATCTAAAAAAAAAACATAAAAGGGAAGATCAGTATTTACATCTCCTAGTAATCTAATTTCTGAGGGAATAACTGCATTAAAATTAGTCAGACATCTACTCTTCCAATTAACCAGCACAAAATACTCATTTTTTTTTTCCAGAAAGCATTTTCAAGTCTGCTTAACTATCATTTAGTCTGTGAAGGACATAGATAAGATAGATAGATAATATTAATGTGTTGTTTTTTTCTGGTGTCATGAACCGGAATAAACCAGTAATATAGACTCTGATGATGATAATGTGAATTGTAATATATGGTCATTGACCTTGCTTGCATTTCAAGTTTTAATTTTAAAAAGTTTTGATGAAAAGGTTTAAAATCTCTAGAAGCTATCAGTCATGATTTTCCATCAGAACATCTGTATATGTCTGACTTATGTAGTGTACTCTTTGCCAACAGGCCCCCTTGTGTCAGCGTGTGATGTTGCAGGGATATTCATCTCTGGCACTCCCTGCAGGCCATTTGTCTTTGCATGCCACTCAGCTCTCCAGCTGAGAAGCAGCTAGTCCAAACCTCTCCTGGGGTAACAGATGTACAGGTAGAGTCTAAAGTTGCAAAGAATCAATGTCTCTTCTGGATCTGGTGCACAATCCCTTTCTTGGGGTTCCACTGCCTCTCCCCAAGTCTGGTATCAATCACTCCTGGACCCACTGAAGTCTTCCTGAGGTTTCCAAGGTTTCCAACAGTCTCTGGCACATCAGCTCTTTATAGGAGCCAGTCTTCCTCTTTACTCCCTGTGGCTTCTTCTTTCAGACTGAACTTTTCTCCCTTTTATGGGCCCTAGGTGTCCATTCAGTTATCAGCCAATGCCGCCCTGTGGCTATGAAGCAATTAATTAGGCACCTCTATTGCACCTGTGCCATAACTAATTAACCCATTTCCAGACCGTGATGGGTTTCACTCCATCACATTGACCTTAGGACCTTTTAAAAATCCCCTTTTGTATACTTGTAGGGTAAAATTCTCCAAAACAACCATGTGGCTTTGGAAAACAAGTTTCTTTGAATTTCAAACTCATACTTGTCTCCCTACACAGAGGCTAAGGCTAAGGGCCAGATTTTAAAGGTATTTAGGAGCCTAAATGCCCATTGATTTCATTCTATTCTATTTTAATCTCTCTGTGTTAACCTAGGCAACCCATTTAGCTATTCTGTGCCCCAGTCTCTCGCTGTGTAAAATTTGATAAGGATGCTTAGCACACAATGGCTTAATTAATTAAGTCCTGATTTTTAAATACATATACTACCTGAGATGCATATGCGGGAGAAACACAAACACTAGCTTAGGCAGGTTGCTAACTGGGACTTCTGCTTTTCTGCTAAACTCTGTTTGTTCCCTCATCCTCCCAACTCACTCCCATATTGTTCGTCAGTTTTGTTCACTGCTCGTCACATAGACTGTGACTTCTTGGGGCAGGGACTGTTTTCTTTGTTATTTGTCTGTACAGTGCATAGTATAATGGATCATTTATTAGGTTCTCAGGCTCTACCATAATGAAAATGAACAACAACAACAACCAGGCTGTGCAGGAGTGTTTTTGGCTGGGTGGAAAACAGGAGGAGGCAGGGAAATCATAGTGCAAATTAAAGCATGAGTCAGTAGGGACAGCGGACAACTTCATCGTCCTTGAGGATGTATGGATTATGGCACACGAGGGGTTAATAGTGAAACTTGATCTTGATTCGGAAGGGTTGATTGGCCTCTGCCCATATTGTTTAGTTTATTCACACAGCTGGAATTAACCTTTGTACCTGTGAATCAAGACCCAGCTGGAACTGCTACCCCCAACTGACAAAACCCAGAAACCTATTTTATTTGTAATTTAATTTTACCAGAAGACAGCCACTGTGCCTCTCACATTCAGCCTCTCCATTTTATTTTCATTATTTTAATATACATCTTGTGACTTTGCTGTTCACACAATGTGCTGGACTGAGAGTTCTAGGAAATGAAGCCCACTCTTTATCCAGAGCACACATACAGCATGGCCAACAGAAGTGCAAGCCAATGCTCTAACCTGTGGCATTACCTCAAGGAATATCAAGCTGGAGGAGTAATAGGATGACCTATGCAGTCCTTGTCCTCTCTGCTGAGGAGGCCAAAATAGATTATAATTGGGGCCCGAGATAATGGTGCTGTGTTTTTTGTTTGTTTGTTTGTGAATGGGACACTTATCCAGTAGGTAATGGATTTAGATCACATAATCATGGGAAGTCAAATATAGCCCTGAACAGAAGAGTTGTGGGGAGTTTGTTATTTTATTTTATTTATTCCCTAATTTTTAAAATACTCATCACAACTGTCTTTGGGATCTTGAGCATATATTAACATAATATGGAATAAGTAACTGTCAGCTCAAAAAAGACAGACCTTTGTTAACATAAATAGACCTTCCTTTGCCAAAACCTAAGTAAATGAATGCACTAGTCCATTCCTTGAGGGTTAACGCAGTCAGGCTCTACCAGAGAAAATGGGAAAGAGTTGAAGACCCTCCACTGAAAATGATCTGGTATCAGTCCCCAAATGTTTCAACTGGGGACAGTTAGCAAGAACTTAGCTGTCATGGTGCTGAATGGGGAGGGAGTTGGCTTCTCAGATACACAGGACCCAGTTCACACCGGGCTTTAAAGATCAGCCGCATGAATCACACCTGCAAGCAGGAAGCCAGTGACTTCTGGATCGCTAGTATAACAAATTCCCTATGGCTTATTCTGCTAACCAACTTGACCATCACATTCTGCACTAGGCAAATCAGCTGTGTCAGTGGTCAATTTAAGTAGAGCAGATTAAAATGGTCTATCCTGTAGGTCACAATGCATGGATAACTGCAGCAAGGTCCACATCTGAGAAAAATCATAACAGCAGTAGTACTGATCATAGATGAAAAAAGGCACTTCTGGCCACCAGAGTCACTTTGAACTCCAGGAGTAACCAAGGGTCTGGTTATGTCCCTATATTGCAAACAGCACTGATAAAGAGCAGGCACTTCTCTTCAATGATGGGACAGACATCATCCCTGCCATAAACTCTAGATTCTTTCTCTAGGAAACTAGCTTCACTTTTATTTTATATGGATCATGTCTCAGCCAGTTTTACTCTCATCCAATTTGCCCTCGCAGCCAGATATTAGGAAAACAAAGATACCATGCTGTCCAGCTCTGATAAAAAAAGAAATACAGAGCTGCATCATCATCATCATCAGTGTAATGATGGCACCACACTTCAAATCACCTGACTAATTCATCCATTGTTCTTCTATACAAGTTAAAAATGAGTGACAGGATAGACTCTGGCCAGAGCCTGTGTTTGGATAAGCAATTGCCCAATAACAACCTTGGGGAAATTTCTGAAAGCAAGAAACTGAACTAACTCAAATGCAATCCCGTCCAACCCTGACATAGTTTGCCAATGTAAAAAGAGCCTCGTTTTGGGTTTCATTACACACTTGACTCTCACTCACCCATTCCTGTAGTAGGCCCATAACTTCTGGCTGAGTTACTGAAGTCCTCAAATCTTCATGTAAAGACTTCAAGTTATGTTTGCTCAAGTTCAAACCAACAAATGACCTATGGCCCATGCTGCATAAGAAGGCAACCCTCTGTTCCTCAGTCTCTGCCCATTTGACCTGGGGGAAAATTCCTTCCTGACCCCAAACATGTCAATCTGTTAGACCTTGAACATGTGGGCAAGACCAACCCACCAGACACCTGGGAAAGAATTCTTCGTAGTGACTCAGAGCCCTCCCCTTCTAGTGTCCCATCTCCTGCTGTTGGAGACATTTGCTAATAGCTATTGCAGATGGGCCATATGCCATTGTAAGCAATCTCATCATCCCATCCCCTCCATAAACATATCAAGCTCGGTCTTAAAACAAGTTAGGATTTTTGCCCCCACTGCTTCCCTTGAAAGGCTGTTCCAGGTCTTCACTCCTCTGATGGTCAGAAACCGTCATCTAATTTCAAGCCTAAACTTATTGATGACAAGTTTATATCTATTTGTTCTTGTGCCAACATTGGCCCTAAAGTGAAATATCTTCTCTCCCTCCCCGGTGTTTATTCCTCTGATGTATTTATGGAGCGCAATCGTATCTCCCTGCATCCTTCGTTTTGTTAAATTAAACAAGCCAAGCTCCTTAGGTTTGCTTTGATCATCCTAGTAGCCCTTCTCTGCAACTGTTACAATTTGAATTAATCTTTCTTAAAAGCGGGAGACCAAAACTGCACACAGTATTCAAAATGAGGTCTCACCAGTACCTTGTATAATGGTAATAACACTTCCGTCTCTATTGGAAATATTTCATTTGATACATCCTAGGATTGCATTAGCCCCGTTCATGGCTGCATCACATTGGCAGCTAATAGTCATCATGCGATTGACCAATATAACCTTTATCCTCCTCTGTTGCTTCAAACTGATATGTCCCCAGTTTATAGCCAAAACTCTTGTTGTTAGTCCCAAAGTGCATGACCTTATATTTTTCATGATAAACTTCTTCCCATTTCTATAACTTCAGTTTTCAAGCTCATCCATATTTTCTTGTATGATATTCTGTTCCTCCTCTTTATTGACAAAACATCCCAACTTTGAATCATCTGCATATTTTATTACCACACTCCCACTTTTTTGTGCCAATTTCAGTAATCCTTGAGGAATTCCACTAGTAACTTCCTTCCAGATGACAGTAGTCATTGTAGTCTCCCCTTTAACCAGTTCCTTACCTACCTTCCAATTGTCATATTAATCCCCATCTTCTCCAATTTAACTAATAATTTCCAGTATGGAATGGTATCAAATCGAGGTAGATTAGATCTACTGCATTTGGGACTGTTGGTTCATTATGAAAATTATTTATGAGACCAAATAATCAAACGTAGCAATTTATTGATTCAAAATCACTATCAGTATAATACAGTACGGTAAATAAAGAGTTAATATGAACCAATCCTCTGGGAAGCAGTTTCTCACAGTGCTGATCAGTTCACCTTACACAGAAGGTGTGCTTCCCCCAAACACGCTATATTTATAATATAGCTATTTATAAAGTTTAAAGCACTCTATACATCATCCAAGATTGATATTCACCAATCAGCTATTTTCCTTGTTTTTTCTGGTACCAGTGTGTACTCCTTATCTCTTGTTTTTGAACACAGCATTCCAAACCAGTTGGGCCATGAAAACCCTACCTTGTACCATGGTAGAATACTCATATATCTTGATTTTGACAGGGCTTATACTTGCTAGTGCCAATGCAACATATAGCTTTGTAGGATATTGTGACAGTCTTGTAATGTATTGTGGGATATATATCTGAACAAGAGTGAACGTAATACAATTTAGCATAGATCTGTGCTAACATTCATATATGATATAATGTCTATAACATTAATGTGATGTGTAATGCATATTAATATAGTACCCAAAACATGCAACATATATGTTGCCTAACAATAGTTTTGACAAAGAAGAAGTGAATCTTAGTGGTTTTGACTGAGCTTTATTTTTTCAGTTGGGATTCACAAAGTCAAAACTGTGGGGACATGCACACAAAAGCTGAAATATGTTCACTTGGCTCTCTGCAAAATGAAATTGTGATGTTTCACACAGCCCTAAACCAAGATATTGGATGGAAAAGATGTTTGTTCACCGCTGGTGATCCCGAATTGAGAGGCTGCATAACCTACTACCAGTCTCCTGAGCCATCCATTTCCTGTCTTTTCACTGTTTAAATGAGTGCATTACATCTTAAAGCAAGACTTTTAATAAGTCTTCTATGACTCTCTGAGACTGTCTCAGACAGCTTCTGACTTCCCCACTTCACCTTGTAACATTCCTGAACTTGCTCTGTTGGTCCTAGTAGTAGATGTGTTATGTATCATATGTTATCATCAGGGAATACAAATCCTGAAGCAAGATAGCAAAGGGAAGTGGGAAGCCTTGTAAAGAGGCATTCTGGAATGTATGTTTTTTTCTGGGACATACTGTTGCTTATGGTAGGGACTGGAGAACTTTCTGTGGACTGAGGTTTGGCAGACCTCACAAACTGTTTTGTACGGGGCACACCACCAGTCTAAGATCACAAACATTTTTTCCTGTAATTTAAGCCCATTTCTCCTTCAAGGTGATGATTCAGCTAAAGCAAAAGTATTTCTAGCTAAAGGGAATCCTGTGCTATGTGAGGGCACTATATTCAGTAAGCTATATGTGATCTATATTTAATTGGTATTTTCTCTGTCCCACTCAGCTTCTTATCCCTCTCTCACAGTTATTCACAGTTCTCAGCAATGGTTTTTCACTCTGTTCACTCTCTGATCCATTTTTTCACCCTGTATAAAAATGTCAAAAGTACCTAAGTCACTTAGGAATCTAAGACCATTGAAAGTAAATGGGACTCAGGCTCCTACACAATTAAGATGCTTGTGAAAATGGGATCTAGGCTTCTAAGTCACTTAGGTGATTTTGAAAATTTTACCCCCTCTACTTGTGAGGAAGATGAGGATGTTAATTTATTTGTATTGCAGTAGCACCTAGGAGTCCCAGTCATGGAACAGGGCTGCATTGTGCGAGCTGCCAAACAAACATATAACCAAATGACAGTCCCTGATGCAAAGAGCTTCAGGTTTTTTTTTTATCTGTTCCCTCCCTTCTTCATTTTTCAGTCTCTCCTAAGCAGAACACAAACCCAATAATGTTCAAGTTTAAGTCTACAATGTTTGAGTGGATCTAGAATTAGACAAAACTGATCTCACCCATCTCTAAGCCACAGAAGTCTGCAAAAGCTGAAACCTATAAAAAAACAAAAACCAACCCACCATATAAACAAACAAAAAATGCTGGATACAGTTAGCGAATGATAGTATTAAAAAAAACAAACCAAGACGATCAATACTTAATATATAATATAATTACTTGGCAATTATGAATTGATAGCAATAGGATTTTCCAAGTGGCCACATTTTATCTGAAATAGTTGTTACAATGGATTGTATATTTCTTTGGATGGAACGTGATCCGTAGGTGCAATGGATGTTGTTTGTGAATCAAGGGTAAAGTGCATCCAAGTCTCTTTGATTCCAAATCAATGGGATTGTTTCCCTTTTTCTTTTAGTTAGTTCTCACAGAGGATTCCCCAGGAGAATAGCGAGGCTTTTGCTTTGGGCAGGAGTAAAGGGGGAGGGGTTTCTTATGTGAGAGTTTCTGTATGTATTGTTCACTGGTCAAATTTACATTAAAAAATCCAGTACAAAACTGTAAACTATTTAGTTTTCCCAGATCATGGTAGAATCCTTCAGATATTTCCAAATCAAATATCCCATTTGCCCTGCTGGATGTTGCTAAAAGAGTCACAAAAAAGAATGGGAGTCACTTGTTTATAAAGAAAGAAGAAACAGGAAAGATTTTTAATGAACTTTACTCCCTATTTCTCACAATCAGAAATGTCAAATGATGGAATTACAGTTTGTTCTTTGGGTTGTTTCAATCCAGGTTGCACATAACAACTAAGCATTTCAGACATTTTGATTCTGCTACATTGCAAGGGCACAAAAGACCCAACTATACATTAATTCATTATTAAAACGTCCAGTCTGTGGGATAAAATAATGGGTTAGATCCTCGGCTAGTGTAAATCAGCATCGCTACACTGCAGTCATAGAGTTTAAGAGTTTTAGAGTTTAAGGCCAGAAGGGACCACCAGATCATCCAGTCATGGAACTATGGTAACTCACAACAGCTGAGGCTTGACTTGTATTTATTGTCCTGTTCCATTTACAGTACATACCATTAGTATGTATAAAGTGAACATGATCCAGATTTTTTCTTGGCCTACTGAGATGTGTGCAGCAGTGGGCAGGGTGTCAGGAGTCTTCTCCTCTCCTTCTTTGCACAGCCAGCATAAAAGCCAGGCAGAATTTTAGCCCCTTATGGCAAAAAGTTTCTTTCATGTCCTCATGAAGGATCTTTACTTCCATATTTTGCTCTTCTATGTGTACAGAAATTCCACTAACCACAAGGGGACTTCTGCACATGTGGGGAGAGCAGAATACCTGAGTTAAAATCTGCCCTGGGGAAGGAAAAGAATGTCATTCTTAAACTGTGACCCTCCTCCTATATTCATAATAGGATCCCTACATATTGTTTGCAAAAGGGAGGATGGGGAATATGCATGAATGTGCAGACACTGATATCATGGCTTTGCATATCTGAGACCTGGATTCATTCCTTAGGCCTGGTCTACACTACGGGGTTAGGTCGAATTTAGCCGTGTTAGGTTGATTTAAAAATGACTGCGTCCACACAACCAACTCCGTTCCGTCGACCTAAAGGGCTCTACCGCTAAAATCGACCTTGCTGGGTTGAATTTGGGGTAGTGTAGACGCAAATCGACGGTATTGGCTTCCGGGTGCTATCCCAGAGTGCTCCATTGTTATCGCTCTAGACAGCACTTTGAACTCTGATGCACTAGCCAGGTACACAGGAAAAGCCCTGGGAACTTCTGAATTTCTTTTCCTGTTTGGTCAGCGTGGCGAACTCAGCAGCACTGGTGACCATGCAGTGCCCCCAGAATTGCAAACGAGCTCCAGCATGGACTGAAAGGGAGACACTGGATCTGATTGCTGTATGGGGAGAAGCATCTGTGCAGGCCGAACTCCAATCAAAAAGAAGAAATGCAAATATATTTGCCAAAATCTCACAGGGAACGTTGGACAGAGGCTACAACAACAGGGACACACAGCACTGCTGCGTGAAAGTTAAGGAGCTCAGGCAAGCCTACCAAACGACAAAAGGAGGCAAATGGTCGCTCCAGGTCAGAGCCCCATACATGCCACTTCTATGATCAGCTGCATGGCATTCTAGGTGAGGACCCTACCACTATCCCACCACTATCCGTGGACACCTGCAAGGGGGGGAGTCTCATGCAACAGGGAGGAGGATTTTGTGGAGGAGGAGGAGGAGGAGAAGAATGTGCAGCAGGCAAGCGGTGAATCCGTTCTCCCCAGCAGCCAGGACCTTTTCATCACCCTGGAGCCAATACCCTCCCAACGTGGGATTCCCGACCCTGAAGCCAGAGAAGACACACTCTGGTGAGTGCACATTTGGAACTACAGTACAGGGTTTAAAAGCAATAGTGTTTAATGTTTGATTTGCCCTGAAGAACTGGGATGCATTCGCGGCCAGTACAGCTACTGGAAAGGTCTGTTCACATGTCTGGGGATGGAGCCGAAATCCTCCAGGGACATATCCATGAAGCTCTCCTGGAGGTACTCTGAAAGCCTCTGCAGAAGGTTTCTGGGGAGGGCTGGCTTATTTCGTCCTCCACAGTAATACACTTTACCACGCCAAGCCAGTAGCAAGTATTCTGGAATCATCGCAGCACAAAGCATGGCAGTGAGTGGTCCTGGGTTTTGGTTGCATTCAAGCAACATTTGGTCTATATCTTTCAGTGTTAGCCTCAGTAGAGTGATATCATTCATGGTCACCTGATTGAAATAGGGGAATTTTTGTAAGGTAACAGTAAAAGGACCCTGTTCATGATAGGCTGTTTGCGCTTGGCTAAAACGGATCATCCCAGAGAATAGCCAGGCAGCAGGGGGGAGGAGAGAAGGGATCATCCCAGAGAATAGCCACGCGGTGGGGTGGAGGTAGGTGTGTGCTGCACATCCACCCGAAAACTGCAGCCCCTCCTTTTAAATGTGAAACCCAACTCATTGCTTGCTCTGGGAAAGGAGGGCGCTGCAGTTTGAAAACATTCATACATGTTATGAAGGCGTAAGAAACCAACTCCACGTTCCAAAAGGCTTACCATGGCTGCCTGGAAACTGAATTCTGTTGCCCAGCCGTGTGTGATGTGTCACCCTACCGGCAGGCGCTCAATATAAAAGGCAAAATGCGACCTTGTACCTAAAGCACATGTGCTGTCTGTTGTGAATTGCTAGATTCACCATGAAAGAGTCTCCCTTTTGTTCTCAGAAATGTATCATCTTAAATTTTACCCTCCCTTTTTATCTCCCCCCAGGCACAAATGTTTCTATGCTCCCCCTATCATCTCTGTCCCTGAGGTTATTGCAGATTAAGAAGGCAAAAAAAAACGCATTCGCAATGACATGTTTTCCGAGCTCATGCAGTCCTCCCGCACTGATAGGGCACAGCTTAATGCATGGAGGCATTCGGTGGCAGAGGCCAGGAAAGAATTAAGTGAGTGCGCAGAGCGGAGGCAGGATGTGATGCTGAGGCTAATGTCAGTTATCTAATTTTTTTTTAATTAATAAAGAAAGAATGCATGGTTTCAAAATAATAGTTACTTTATTTCGAAGGGGGGAGGGTGGTTAGCTTACAGGGAATTAAAATCAACAAAGGGAGCGGGTTTGCATCAAGGAGAAACACAACAGTCACACCAAAGCCTGGCCAGTCATGAAACTGGTTTTTCAAAGCCTCTCTAATGCGCAGTGCACCTTGCTGTGCTCTTCTAATTGCCCTGGTGTCTGGCTGCTCAAAATCAGATGGCAGGCTATTTGCCTCAACCTCCCACCCCACCATAAACGTCTCCCCCATACTCTCACAGATATTATGGAGCACACAGCAAGCAGCAATAACAATGTGAATGTTGGTTGCGCTGAGGTCTGATCTAGTCAGCAAACAGCACCAGCGAGCTTTTAAACATCCAAAGGCACATTCTACCACCATTCTGCACTTGCTCAGCCTATAGTTGAACTGCTCCTTACTACTGTCCAGGCTGCCTGTGTATGGCTTCATGAGCCAAGGGAGCAAGGGGTAGGCTGGGTCCTCAAGGATAACTATTGGCATTTCAACATCCACAACAGTAATTTTCTGGCCTGGGAAATAAGTCCCTTCTTGCAGCTTCTTGAACAGCCCAGAATTCCTAAATATGCGAGTGTCATGCACCTTTCCCAGCCGTCCCATGTTGATGTCCATGAAATGTCCCTTGTGATCCACCAGTGCTTTCAGCACCATTGAGAAGTACCCCTTGCGGTTTACGTACTGGTTGGCAAGGTGGTCCAGTGCCAAGATGGGGATATGCATTCCGTCTATCGCCCCACCAGAGTTAGGGGATCCCATTGCAGCAAAGCCATCCACTATGACCTGCACATTTCCCAGAGTCACTACCGTTGATAACAGAATGTCAATGATTGCATTGGCTACTTGGATCACAGCAACCTCCACAGTAGACTTACACACTCCAAATTGATTCCCGACTGACCGGTAGCAGTCAGGCATTGCAAGCTTCCACAGGGCTATTGCCACTCACTTCTCAACTGTCAGGGCAGTTCTCACCTTGGTATTCCTGGCTTCAGGGTGGGGGAAAGCAACTCACAGAGTTCCAGGAAAGTGGTCTTATGCATGCGAAAGTTTTGCAGCCACTGTGAATCATCCCACACCTGCAACACTATGTGGTCCCACCAGTTTGTGCTTGTTTGCCTGGCCTAGAATTGGCGTTCCACTGTATCAATCAGCCCCAGTGCCACCATGATATCCCAACTGCCACAGCCCATGCTTTCAGGAACGTCTGTGTCCATGTCCTCGTCAAAATCCTCCTCATGCTGGTGTCTCTTAGCCCTGTTCTGTATATACTCCAGGATAATGTGCAAGGTGTTTACAATGCTCACAACAGCAGCAGTGACGGTGAGCTGAGCGGGCTCTATGCTTGCCGTGGTATGGCGTCTGCACGGGTAACCCAGGAAAAAAGGTGCGAAATGATTGTCTGCCATTGCTTTCACGGAGGGAGGGGCGACTGACGACATGTATCCAAAACCACCTGCAACATTGTTTTTGCCCCATCAGGCATCTGGAGCTTAACCCAGAATTCCAATGGGCAGCAGAGACTGCGGGAACTGTGGGATAGCTACCCACAGTTAGGGTGACCAGACAACAAGTGTGAAAAATCGGGACAGGGGGTGGGGGTAATAGGAGCCCATATAAAAAAAAGCCCCAAATATCGGGACTGTCCCTATAAAATCGGGACATCTGGTCACCCTACCCACAGTGCACTGTTCTGTAAGTCGATACTAGCCACGGTAATGAGGATGCACTCCACCGACTTAACGCGCTTAGTGTGGACATACGCAATCGACTATATAAAATTTATTTCTAAAAATCGACTTCCATAAAATCGACCTAATTTCATAGTGTAGACATATCCTTAGTGATGCTTCTTCTAACTATGTTTCTGAGTAAGCAGGAAGTGATACTTTCCTACCTTATTTTGCAACTTTTCCAACTGAATTCAAACATTTGTACTGAAATATAAATACTGTGATGGAGATGTATCCTATATTGTGATGCTATGTATCCTAATCCTCTTTTCAAGGGAATTACCTATGAATTCACCTGACTGTACAGAAAATCTTAGGTCTGACTTAGAAAACATAGTAAAATATAAAGCTTCAAGAATCAGAGTCTAAAGCCCGAAGATAATCTAGTCTCATCTCCTGTATATCATAGCCCACCAACACTACTCACACACTAAACTCAACAAACATAATTAGACCAAAGTATTACAGCCCACAGGAGACTAAACTAGCATTTGCCACAGGCAGAGAATGGGAGGGACTGAGGAGCACCAATACAGAGACCTTGCAATGGCAGGTAATTGATTGAGACATACAGAGATAATCTGAGAAAATGATCTGCACTCCATGATGCAAAGGTGTAAACAGGGATGAACAGCATCTAGAAACTGTCATTTTGCCAACGTTTCCTTTTATGAGTTTAATTTTTTCTTTCTTCCTTCCTTTCTTTCTTCTTCATTTTGATTCTTTGATGTACTGAAGTAATAACCCTTCTTCTCTTATGAAAGCTGGGTTTCAGCTGCTAAGTGGTACAACTCAGTCATACAGTCAGTAGTTTCCTTGAGGCCTCTGCTTTTCCAAAGCAATGGTGGGCCATTTCTGGTATGCAGCTTTGAGACAGATAATGCTACTCAGTCTGAGCCATACACGGAGAATCCTAGTAATCAATATAAAACATTTGTATTTATGATTAATAAAAGTGGCCTGAAAATCAATGTGCACTGGAGACTGGAAATGGTACTAATTTCACTACCATTTCGAGACCAGCTTTAAAGGCATCTACCAATGTCATCTGCACACTGACACTAAAGTAATTTCATTTGACAGGAATCCGTTAAATGCTTTAGGTTTAAAAATTATAACATATTAAATAAGACTCTTTTTGCTGAAAAATCATTGAACTTATAATGAAACGTTCCATAAGAAAGGCATATCCCACACTCCCCCTCCTCCCGACATACAAGAGCTCTGATGAGTGCAGGAAAAGGAGAGGGTTGGGATGGGGCAGGCCATAAGGAACCAAGTATAGCTCTCTGATTCTGAGGGCCTGCTCTGGTCCTCACAATGCTTAGAGCACCCTATGCCAGTGTATCTGATCTTTTTCTGTTCTGCATTTGGATGATACTGAGATAGTGCAGAAAAGCCAGAGAGCTACACACACAGACCTACCACAGACTGGAATCTCAGTCTCCCACATTCCAGGTGAGGGGCCTAACCACAAGCTATTAGCTATAGCTTGCTATTGCTTGCTCTCGTTTTGACCACGGATTCCTTTCTTGACCTGAGAAACCTTCCTAACAAATCGGCATTTTCTGACAAAAAACGGTTTAGCTGAAATATTCCCATTCAGCTCTGTTCACTGAAGCTGGAAGTAATTGATATAAGTGGGTGGATCTTAAAGAGGCTAGATAAATTAACATCTGTAAATATGCAGACATAATAATAAATAATGGGTGATCAAATATCATTATTTCAGAGCATAATGTGATCTCCTGTAGGGATCAGTAAGGAATCCTTTCTATTATACAAACACACACAATTTACTAGATGAAAATATGGGGTTTGGGCTGTTTCTCCCTCTCTTCCTACATTTTTTCACAATAGTTGGCACTAACTGGCATTCTTTATGACAGTCTCAGTAGAGCTCACGGACTAAGGAGGCAAGGAACGTGAATTAATTTTTCACCACTAGAGATGGTCACTCCAGATCAGAATTGAGAAATATTAGTGAGGATTACTACAGGAAATTTAACATTTCTTCTGTCTTCCCGGCCTAAGTGAATGTTATCCCTATACAAAGGCCCAGCACAAAGCCAAATAAACACTAATGTCCCAGTTAAGCCTTCAAAACTGCACTTAAGTGGAACTTAAGTTTTGGACTGACTTTATGCAATTTCTTCCTCTGTGAATAAACAAAAGGGTTTGGGATGGAATTTTCAAACATTCGCCTGCCACTGAAGTCAATGATAAAACTCTCATTGACTTTGAAAGGAACAGAGTTAAGTGAAAAATGAGTTATTCTAAAAAAACCAGCCTTAGTTTCTAAATGATCATTCCAGCACTTCTTGTGAGGAGGGAAAAGGATTTTAGACTCAGAAGGAAGAGGGATTAAGTATATATACCAATGGAAGACACTATATTCCGAAAGAGAGGCCGATTTCTATCCTATAAATATTTCCATTTGTCTACTACTACTACCATCATTACTTTAACTAGTATGGCACTTCCTAGCTGTGTATAGCAAATGAATGGCTTTACAAACCTTACTGAATTAACATGCGATGTATTTAAGTATTATTATCCACACATTACAAATGAACAGTGAAATGTCTTACACAAAAATCACTCAGCAAGGCAATGGAAGAGTTGAGAAGAGAACCCAGACATGCAGACTCCAGTTCTGTGCTTTTATCTAGCTACATTTTAACTTACTTTCATTTTTTTTCTTAACAAAAATACTTGAAATACTAATATTGAAGGACTTTACTGGCAATTGATTTTTCGCCTTCAGATCTTTTCATCAACAGGTCTTGGTCACTTTAGCTCTGTTAAATTTCGGGAATTTTTGTTCATTTTCTTCAAGAGGCTTCAGTTGTGATTTAAACTTTTTCATTTCATTGTATTTAAATGTTCTGTCCAGTTTCAAGACTTACTAATGATGAATAAGATTAACAGCATAATAAATGTTAAGAAAAGATTTTTAATTTTGACTGGCCATTTCCACTATCTAATCTTGCAAGATGTCTTGGGGAAACAGCAAGAAACAAAACACTCCCTAATTGATAGCGAAGAGATCCTCCAAGTTGCCTGAATATTTTAAAGGTGGATTAACTATAACGATTGCCCACTGTAGTAGTTTTGGGCCGTGGTTCGGCCCTCAGGGGGGCTGTGGGGTAGCCCACCGCCTTGCTACAGTCAGAAAAGAGCCCCGAGCCCTCAATCAGGGCGGGGCAGTAATCACACAGTCAGGCAAATACCCAGGCCTTTAAGTAGGGGCTTGGTCAGAGTTTGTAACAGCCAGGCCCTAGGTCAGGGCAGGACAATAATCCAATAGTCAGGCAAATACCCAGCCTCTCTATGCCAGGGGAAAAAGGGGGAGTCTGCCACCCAAGGAGTGGGTGGCAGGGGGGACGCAGGCCCTCCCACTCCACTGCGTCCCAGCCTGGGGCCCTAGCAGCAACGGACGTTCACTGCTGTCAGTGGGGATCCTGGCCGCAACACACTGACATCGGCTCTGGCAGTGCAGCAGCCAGACTGGGGTCGGCTGCCCCTGGGCTACTTCCACACTCCCCCTCATATGGTACCTGGGCCGTCTTAGTGTCGTTGGTGCTCTCACCAGCATGGGCTCCTCGGGGTAGGTAGCGAAGGGCAGGCTTGGCTCCTCCTCGGGGTACCTGGCACGGGGCAGGCTCGGCCAGTCCTCCTCAGGGTACCTGGCGAGAGGTAGGCTCGACCGGCCCTGTGAGTCAGCAGGCCGCTCGCGGCCTGTGGCTGTTTCCCAAGTGGGAGCTCGGCCAGGGACGTCTGCTCTCTCCGCTGGCCTGGGCTCCACTGAGCTCTGCAGGTGGGCTTTTATACTTCTGGGTCGGGGCCGTGACCTCGGACGGGCGGGCGCCGGACCTGGTGGCTCTGCCCACGTTGGTAGTAGGGGAGGTTCGGCCCTCAGTGGGGCTGTGGGGTAGCCAACCGCCTCGCTACGCCCACAAACAGAAAAAGGTAATAACTATATTTCGAGAGGTTGGTTAGGTGTTTACTTTGTAAATGTTGTTTTTGTGCCCTACAGGTAGGATTAAGAAAGATTGGAAGTTTAGCTTTTTACCGACTTCAAATCTTGATCCTGCTAAGACTGAAAGTGAATTCTGGGTCTGAAGAAACACATATACAAAATAAAATGGCTTTAGATGTTCTTGTGTCATGAAAAGGCATTTTACTATTTCTCCGGGTCTATTCGGATCATTCCCACTAGCCAGGATAGTGTTATATGTCATCTACTATTCTGTTCATATTGAGGCCAGGTTTTCTAAACCGGCTTTTAATTTTTGCTCCCACAGTTTTACATTCACAATGGTTTACATCCAAAAAATGAGGGCTTTGTTTAACCTGAACTAAAAATGTTGGGGTAAGCTTATGGGTCATCTCACTAGTCAGTGTGTCAGATAAAATTCCCAGCAGCAGCAGAATTTCGATCCCTTTCTTAAAAGATGGCAGGGTCAGTGCCAGCCTCTTCCTGGTATATGTGTGTGTGTGTGTGTGTGAGGGGAGGGGGCTGAGGTGGGCTAGACAAAAAATTGGGGGGAGAAGGGGTTGTGCCCTCCCTCACCACAAAGCCCCACCCCCTACTCCTCTTCAAGTAAATGCTAGCCCCACCTCCTTGTCTCCCCCCATAAGGCTCTGCCCCATGGCCAGGTCAGTGGCCAGAAGCTGAAGCTGGGCCCTGCGGGGTGGCTGGTGCCATGATGCAGGTGGTAATGGCACTCCCCTGTCTCCTCCTGCTGCTGGAGCTTGGGGCCCCAGGACTGCAGTTGCTCCTCAGCTCCCCACTGCCAAGGAATCTGGGACAGAGTGGGTCAGTCCAGGCTAGTGTGGGAAGCTCGGACCCTCCACCTGCCCTGGGTGTTGGGTGGCCACCCATCCCTAATTGGGCAGGACAGTCCCAAAATGTACGTTTCAAGTCCTGGTCCTGAGCTGAATGACTCTACGACAGTGTTTGTCCCAGATTTCCTGCGGCATCACTCTGTGCCTGCCCAAGGCTTGGGGTGGTGATAGTCTCTTCCTGGCGAGTGGGTCTAAGTTGGAGGCCAAGGCCAGAAGGTGGGGCTGGGCAGTAATAAGAGCTACCCAGGGACCCCGGGCTGCTGTGTGGAACCCTGGACCCTCCACCTGCCATGGATGGAATGCTCAGGAGTGCAGGGACATGGGCCATCCCCAAAGAATGGGCTTATTTGTCAAATCCAAAATTAACACAAATCAAAATAGATAAACCAGATCCCCTCACCTAATCCCTGGCCTCAGACACATCATCCCTGCTGCAGCTAATTAGTCACCGGTGGGGGCTGAGCCCATCTCTCTTGAAGGGCTATCCCCACCCCAACCCCAGAAGAATGGCCCCTATGATCATAGGCGTGCGCAGCACATTTCATTAGGGTGTGCACCCAGGGAGCCCCACCCTAGCCCCGCCCCCGCCCTACCCTAGCCCCGCCCCCACCCACTCCCTCCTACTTCCTGCCCCCGACTGCCCCCCTCAGAGCTCCCAACCCCCCTGCTCCTTGTCCCCTGACTGCCCCCTCCTAAGACCCTCCCCACTGTAACTGCCTTCCTAGGACCCTACCCCCTACCTGACCCCTGACTGCCCCAACCCTAACCACACCCTTGCCCCCAGACAGACCCCCAGGACTCCCATGCCTATCCAACCGCTCCCCGTCCCCTGACTGCCCCCAAGACCCTCTGGCCCATATCCAACCTGCCCGGCCCAGCCCCCTTACCACGCCACAGCTCAGAACAGAGTCCCCACCAAATCCCACCACCTGGACATCCCCTTGACCAATGGCGTGATGACACTTACAGGGCGGGCGCAGAGAGCGCCAACCAAGCTGGAGCGCAGTGGTGGAAGAGCGCTATGTCTGATGTAAGTCAACAAAGGTCATGTGTAGCGCTGGGGAGGTGGTGATTGGCTGGGCGGGGGTAAGAGGGTTCTGTGTGGGGCAGTCTGGGTGCAGGCAGCTCAGTGGGGGATATGGATGTACAGGGTGATTCCAGGTGCAGGGGTAATGGGAGTCTGCAGGGGACCAAGTGAAAGTTGTTGGAACTCAGCGGGCGGGGGGGTCTGGGTGCAGGGGAGGTGGAGTTCATTTGGGTGGGGGTCTGGATGTAGGTGGTTGGGGCTCAGTGGGGAGGCTCATCAGGGTGGTACAGATGCAGGGGAGGTGGGGCTTGTCAGACTGAGGGTTTGAGGGACCTGCTTAACAGGGGAGTCCCAGCTGCTGCCAAGGGGATCTGTATGCTGGGCTCCCACTTCCCCTATCCCCTTCTCTTCCCCATCCCATGCCCCTTCCCCACCGTTACATTTCTTCTGCATCCCATCCCCTTCCTTCCCAAACTGCCTCTTTCCCCCTGTCCCCGCTTCCCCATCCTCTTCCCCATCCCATGCCCCTTCCCCACCGCTCCATCTCCTCCGCATCCCATCCCCTTCCTTCCCAAACTGCCTCTTTCCCCCTGCCCCCGCTTCCCCTATCCTTTTATTTTCCCCCTGCCCCCGCTTCCCCTATCCTCTTCTCTTCCCCATCCCATGCCCCTTCCCCACCACTCCATCTCCTCTGCATCCCACCCCCTTCCTTCCCAAACTGCCTCTTTCCCCCGCCCCCGCTTCCCATTCTCTTCCCCATCCCATGCCCCTTCCCCACCACTCCATCTCCTCCGCAACCCACCCCCTTCCTTCCCAAACTGCCTCTTTCCCCCTGCCCCCGCTTCCCCTATCCTCTTCTCTTCCCCATCCCATGCCTCTTTCCCACAGCTCCATCTCCTCTCCATCCCACCACCTTCCTTCCCCCCTGCCCCCGCTTCCCCTATCCTCTTCTCTTCCCCATCCCATGCCTCTTTCCCACAGCTCCATCTCCTCCCCATCCCACCACCTTCCTTCCCCCCTGCTCCCACTTCCCCCATCCCCTTCTCTTTCCCATCCCATGCCCCTTCCCCACTACTCCATCTTCTCCCCATCCGACCCCCTTCTTTCCCCCCCGCCTCTTTTCCCCTGCTCTGCCCCGCCCCACAACTCACTGTTGTACAAAATGAAGGATGGCTCCCAGCACACAGAAGGGAGCTCAACCAGTCCTAGGACACAGAAGGTGGTGTCCAGCTGCAAAGTCCAGGAAGCTGAGCACCACCTTCTTTTTTCAGTGGGGCTGCAGCAACTCTGTGTTCACAGAAATGGGGGCGGGGGTCAGTGGCGTGACCTTGCATCCCATGTGGCCCCCCACCCCTCACCTCTATTTGGGGGGTAATGCCCCCAAACTGTGCCATGAACATTCCCAATCACACACCCCTGTTTCTCCTTCACTTTCTGCAGGGAAGCAAAGAACGCTGCAGGAGAGGGACCCTGCTCCCTGTCCCCCGACTGCCCCGGCCCCTTGTCCGACCCCCCCTCAGGCTCCTAGCAGCGTCTGGCTCAGCGCGGAGCCATACACACAGCCCCGCCCCCCACAGCTCTGACTGCCCTGCATTACAGTGTGCACAGGCATACCTGGCACACCCCGTGCACACGCCTGTGTCTATGATATAAACTGCAAGGGATTTAAGGGTAGTGTAAATCTCTTTAAAAGTCTGAGTTTTTTTCAGTCCTATAGATAATTGGCACCTATAAAGCTTTGTGCATAGTCTTCTCTGTGTGTTATGTTTGATAAGTAGCTTTCACCCTAGTGAAAATTTCACAGGTGTTCAGAACATTTAACTCATTTAGGATAATTTGAATTCAAAATGCTCAAAGTCTATCTGAAGTTAATTCTGAGCCCTTTATTTAGTCTCAGCCATACAAATTAGCTTTGGGATTAAACTGCCACAGAAGTTTTCAGCCTGCGTGGGAGTTGTTATTTTTAAAATGAAATTTGAAATTGATTGACTTAGTGGCTTTTAATTTATAAAGATTAAGCAGCTTATTTAAAACACTAAACAACAAAACCTTGGCTCCAAAGGAACCTGTAAAATGTGGTGTAAAATAAATAAATAACTAAAATAAATACATAAACAGTTCCAGTGATATCATATGGATTCAGAAAAAGCTTGGGATCTGATCTAAGAGATTATATCTACTTTTTCTTTAGATTGTAGCAAAGGAAAAAAAGCATGGGTGATCAAAGGAAAAATGCAATAAAACACACCCCCCCAACCTTGGCTGAAATGAGGTCTGCATTGGCATTTTGCCAATACTCAGTGCCACCCCAGGCTTGCTTCACATGGAGCAGATTGTGACAACATCCCTCTTTAACGTGAAAGTGCTACCCATGGAAACTAAAGGTCCCAGTGTGCCATCCTCTTTCTTTATCCAAGCGGCTGATCAGTTTAGTGTTGGCGGTTGTGCTGGGAGGACCAGCTGTCTGGTTGTGATTAGAGGAGACAATGCTGTATTTGCAGCACAACAGCACTATTTTAAGGATGCAGACAGCACTGCAGGTGATCAGATATGCTGAGGGTTTACTGAAATGGGGGAAAACACTAGTTTCAATTAAATTGGGCGAGATATCAGACTGTCTCTCCAAACCAGGACTATCTGGCAAATATTGCTAACCGATCACTTAGATAACCCAAAACCCAGCACCTAGATAGTTCTACCTTAATTTAGTTAAAAAAATAATGTCACTGAGACTTCTTGTCCTTTTGGCTTGCAGAAGCAGAGGGGACCTAGAGCAGGTAGATTTGGGATGAGGGAGTACCAAAGGGATAAGTACTTGTTCTGTGCCATGTTCCCCCTTCTTCTGATTGCATCAAAGCCCGCCTACAATTACATTATGGGAACTGGGATACATGTGGGCAAGAGTGGTCAGAGATAGATAGAGACAGCGTGGAATGCTTCTTTTTGCAGCACAGTCCATTCTTCACCTTCTGAGATTTCCTGCATGAGCTAATCAGAAACCGTCTGCTGAGTGAAAAATAACTTGAGACAAAATTTTGGGGAGACCAATAGTTGTCATGGAGCCAGAAGAGACGGGTCCACTGTATAGTTTCCCAGAACCTCTTAAGGTGTCTGGTGATATGAATGGGCCTCGCTACATATTGGGATTTAGTAGTCCAAATACTGTTCCTTTTCTATGGGGGGAGGGGCAAACTTTGCCCCCTCTCTGCCTCCAATAGAAATTCTGTGACTTAAAAGTCATAGAGCTCCCTTCTCCCTACCTGTCTGTGGTTTTCTCCATATATGCAGGAGATATGGCCCAGTGAAATTAGTTAAAAACTCATTCTACTTAAATCACCATTTCTATACATGAACAAAAAACTATTCCATACCCTTCTTTAAAATTAGAAAATTACCATAGAAACTATTCCATACTTTTAAAGACACATTATTACACTGGGGAAAACTTAAAAATAGCGTACTTCTCAGTGATGCAGAAACTCAGTTATATTCCATAATTTACCTACCCGATTTTGCTCCTTAGAAAAAAACAAATAAGATCTTACTAGTTGTCTTCCTTGATAGAATGGCCAAACTGCATAGCAGAATAGAAATCACCAGGAACATCTGAATTTGAATTTAAGGTCTGCCAGTGATTTACTATGAGCCTTTGTCTTAACCCCTAACATGGCTGCACGGTGGACTTAGGGTGAGTTATTTGGTCCCATCCTTCCCTCTGCATATCAGTGTTAGGGCTCCTCACATCACAGCTCAGGGACATGTGGAAAAGCAGAGTCTGTGCACTTGATAATCTCCATGCAAGAAAGTGAGCTGGGAAGAGCAGAAAGTGGACAGAACCATGGCTCTCTCCACAGCCCTTGGGTCCCCCACCTGATCAGCCCAGTTAGCCAAGTCAGCTAGACATGGGGTGGGAGGAAAGCAGTTTGAACCCAAAAAGGAGGTGAAGCAAATTTATCCCACTTCTCCACCACAGGCAGAATTATGGCTTACAGAGAGACAGTTTCTTCCTGGAGCTCCTTCTGGGGCATTGTAGCTATGTACTATACCATAGTGAAGGCTGAGCTTAAAGGCCCAATTTCATACTTAGGATGAATTTCATCCTTGTGCATAGGACCAGAACCAGGCCCCTGCTTTGCTTAAATTAATAACATCTGCATTGCTTAATGGTAATATTTATACAGCACTTACATCTGCAAAATAAGGCTTAAATGGGACTTAAGTGGTGCATTGACTTTGTGTAGGAACAAATTTCACCCTTAAATCCTCTCTGTCTCATTTTCCTCACCTATAAACCAAGGATAATGTAACATTTACCTTGTGAGTTTGTGAGGATACATTAGTTAATGTTTCTCTAATACTTTGGAAATGTAAAGTGCTACATGAGTGTTAAACAAGATAACAAGAATAATAAGATATTTTAAAACTACACTTCCTCAGACCGCATGAGGTTTAGGTAGAAGAGTCAGGATGTTCGGACTTCATCCTTTAAGATAAAAGTGTTGGAGCACAATGTAGCAATGCTTGCTTTTGCATTCTTCTTGTCATTAGAATCACTGTTGTGACATCACATTGTGACACAAATATATTGTAGCACTGTTTTGTAGTGAGTGTATCTTCAAAAGAGGCCTATTAATGTGCAAATTCAAACTTGTGAGTATACATTTCTGGGCACTCCAACAAAACCTTGGCAATCTGGGTGCAAGCAACATCTGCCTGAGCAAAGCAGTTACCAGATATGCTGGCCAAGTCTTGAGATGTGCTGGGTCCTCTGTGCTCCCATTGAATTCAGTATTCTGTTGGAGCTGATGAAACTGATAGGGTGAGAAGGTACTCAGAACCCCTCAAGAGCCTTTCATCACCTTTCAGGATCATGATCTAACCATCCAGTTTGCATCCACAATCATTTGAGGGCTGAGAAACACACGTGCCCCAAATTGTGCACTCAGAAAGGTAAGCATGTGATTTTGATTGTGTAAAATTAGAAGTCAGAATACATCTAATTTGAAAACATGACCTTTAATATTAGGATGAGTGTTTAATATATTAGAAATTCTTTGTCTTCTGGTATCTCTTCTGTACCGGTGGCACTGCAATTGTTTCCGTAGAAACAGCTTGATATGTCATAGACACAGGATGGTATCTTCTCTAAGCACAAAAAGAAAAAAGAAAAATAAGCTGGGTTTTGAGGGACAAAGCTCTTCAAACACTACCATCTTTAATAATAGCAGGGGGAATAAAGAACATTGCTAGTTAAGTAAATTGCTTTTTATATAAATGTGTTGTGTGTGGGTTTTTTTGTTTGTTTCTGGGTTTGTTTTTCAAAATTTGCTCTCTGTCCCTCTTTAAAGGAACTCTAAGGAATTTCTTCAGGCTCTTTAGTTTTCTGTTCATTTTATTAGAATTCTTTCTACTCAGTTTTTCTTCATGAGGAAATTTTAAAGTCACAGAGGGAAGGGAACAACTATTTTGGCCAGCCACCATTAAGATCATGTGATCAGGTTAATGCAGAACTATCATCAGGCACAGCTATTGAGAGGAATAATATACTTTCACCCTAAAGTCTGCAGACCCAGTCCCACAACTTTTATTCAGCTAAGATTCCTATCAACTGAACTGGGAGTTTTTCCTGGCTGAACTGTTTATGGCAAAAAAATTATTTGACGAATTTTTCCTCATTCTAGGCATGTTGATTATCCATGAACAAAGGTAGTTTGTTTATTTAATTTGTGCATTTTAAACTATTTGGAAAAATACTTTATGTGAACACATTTAGCCTGCTATTCTCAAATTGTTCACATTAACTATTTAATATTTATCATTATTTAATAATTATATTACATTGGCACTGAGAAGCCTCAGCCAGGATTGGGGCCCTTGGAACTAGGCACTACACAAACCCATATGTATGTGCCCCAAACAGCTGACTGTCTTAGGCTCTGATCTGCAGTTGACAACCTCTGGGCTTGATCATGCAATTTACTTCAGTGGGGCTCTGTGCAGATGCAGCTGTCTATCTGCCCATGCACTGTCAATAGCAGGCCTGAGGGCTTAGATGCTATGTGTCATATGGAGGGCGAGGGGAGAGGGATAGAACTAATTATTCATACATATAAACATTTGCTATTTTTTGCTTTGTTATTCTATTTATAATAAGTATCAAATTTCCCCATCTGTCCCTCATTTTAGTCATCATGAAACTAGTTGATTTCTTATAGGCATCACCGCAAAGGTGGGTCTTAAAAAGAGATTTAAAGAAGTGAAGGGTAGGGGAGGAGATATTAGTTCACAGACAGTGTTTCAGAGTAGCAGCCGTGTTAGTCTGTATCCGCAAAAAGAAGAACAGGAGTACTTGTGGCACCTTAGAGACTAACAAATTTATTAGAGCATAAGCTTTCGTGGACTACAGCCCACTTCTTCGGATGCTGTAGAAGAAGGTATAGAAATGAGAAGCTGACAAGCAAGCCCACATGGCTAGCATTATTGAAGGAGTTGAGGAGGTGGGGAGACAATTTGATAAGAGGCAAGAGTGATTAAGTAGAGAGGACCAGAGTTGTGAAGAACCTTCAAGGCTGAGTTTAATGATGGAAAGAAAATACTATGGTGTAAACTAAAGATATTGGTCTGATACTCTAAGGACATGGGTATAGAAGTTATCACTATATTCTTAACAGTGGCATCCATTAGGATGTGGAATAGTCTCCTAAGGAAGGTGATGGAAGCCCCAGTGTTCGAGTAATTTAAAATTAGTATAGGCCAAAAACTTAAGGAAATAATGTTGGGAATAATGCTGCACTGGAAAGGGGCTGGACAAGATGCTTATTTCTTCTTATTTCCATAATCTCTTTATAGGCGGTTAAAAATATAGGAGGAAGGTTTTATAATTTACTGTGTGAAGTATTACCTCAGGACTAGGGATGGGTGAGATGGTCTGGACTGTATTGTTTCTCTCTAATATCCTGGGACCGACATGGCTACAGCTACACTGCATGGACCAAATAATGATTTTTGCCATCCAATGAACCAAACCCGAACAAAATCTTCATTTTCAATTCAAATTAGTTTGGCTAATTTTACATGCAGAAAAAAAATTCTAACATTTAAATGCTGCACAGACACTATAGGTTTTACATATTAGACATATACAAGATCATATATTGACTCATAAACTGTAGGAACCAATATGAAATTAGCCCCATTCATATGTTAATTTACAACCCACACATATAAATATATAATGTAATTAAGAAATAACCTTACTATGTATACACAGGAAGCACCTAGGACCTTTCCCATATGTTCTCTCCCATTTTTGGCAACTTCACATATACTGGGCCCAGTTATGCCCTTAGCTATACAGTTACAATTCTTCTGGTGTCACCGGGACCTCTGTCCACGTGACTGAGGTTGATGTTTGCCCCACAAGGTCTAGTCAAGTTGGAAGTGACAGAATATCATGACAGAGTCTGTATTAATGTTTTTTTCTGTCTCATCAGAAACAGTACAAGTAAAAAATATATAAACAAATGGTACATCATTGTTTTAGTATGATACAAAGGTGTGTTGTCTTTAAGGGTCCACTTTCCTATTTGTCATAAATGAATCAGCATTCTTCTCACACAAGTCCACTATGAAAATCCTAGGCTACTTATATGACATTCACTTATAAATTACATATATTCTTTTCCACATAAGAGGAAGCACCAGAAATCTCATGAAACAGCCTGTTATTGTGAGACTTTACCTTAGATATGCAGACTTTGGATAAAATTTGGCTATTTTTCCAAACCAAGTCCTCATTTTGCTGTGAATTTGTTTCATTAGTCACATCAGTTAAAGTGGATTTAACTATCATTATTCAATAATAATTTCACACCTTGTCTGAATATTGATATTGAATTTATTTTCATCCAAAGGTAAGACGGGTATTGAGTGAAATCTATTTTAAGAACAGATCAGGGCAAATATTGTTGGTTATAGTTTTCTGATCAGAGGACTGGAGAACCTACCTTATGAGAGGACACTTAAGGAATTTGGCTTGTTAGCTCAACAAAATGAAAGATGAGGGGAGATATTATTGCTCTCTATAAATATATTAGAGGGATAAACACCAGGGAGGGAGAGGAGGTATTTAAGTTAAGGGCTAATGTTGGCACAAGACCAGTGGATATACACTTGCCATCAATAAGTTTAGGCTTGAAATTAGATGAAGGGTTCTAACCAAGGAACGAAGTTCTAGAACAGACTTCCAAAGGGAATAGTGGGGCAAAAAGCCTAACTTGTTTTAAGACCGAACTTGATGAGTTTATGGAGGAGATGATATGATGAGATTGTCTACAATAGTACATGGTCCATCCATGATTGTTATTTGCAAATATCTCCAACAGCCATAGATGGGTCACTAGAAGGGGAAGGCTCTGAGTTACTATGGAGAATTCTTTCCCAGGTGTTTGGCTGCTGGGTCTTTCCCACATGCTCAGGGTCTAACTAACTGGTCACAATTTTTGGGGTTGTGAAGGAATCCCTCCCCACATCAGATTGGAGGGGGAGAGGGGCCGCCTTCCTCTGCAGCATGGTTGCATGAGTCACTTGCTGGTTTGAACTAGAGTAAATGGTGGATTCTCTGTAACTTGAAATCTGTAATTAAAGATTTGAGGACTTCAGTAACTCAGGCAGAGGTTAGGGGTCTACTACAGGAGTGGGTGGGAGAGGTTCTGTGGTCTGCAATGTGCAGGAGGACAGACTAGATGATCATCATGATCCGTTCTCGCCTTAAAGTCTATGTTTGGTAAACAGGAATTAGGTAGGCATGTATATTCAGGTCCCAAATTCTGATAATATTTTCCTTTCTGCATTTGTAAGTTCCACTGAAGACATGCATCTTTTTAAAACTATAAAGAAAAGACTGGCTTTTCTCAGTCATACTTCCAGCACTTCTTAAGTTCCACTTCAAAAACTTAATTAAAAATAACATTTACCGAAGAGTCATTTTCTTCATGGGAGCACAATAAAATAATTGACCAAACCAGTCTCACTTTATTGTGAAAATGGACTGGTAATACCTTTCCTTTGAACCTGATCTGTCTCACCTTCTACCCTACTGTATGAGTGATAGGAAAAGACTGTGTTTGAGTGCATTTCTAACTCGCTTGAACAGAATAGGTTTGAAACCTAGTCTTATAATGGAGCTTTATAAAAGGCTCCATGCTCTGTGAACATGGCCCCTTTCCAAAGCTTGTTTGTCATTTATGTACACTAGACCACGAAGGAAAAAAGAAATCGGTCTTCAAAATAGATCCTTCCCGGAACACCTTTGAAATTCACTGAAGCATACTTGCAGGGGGAGGGAAAGGAGGATATTACAGGCCAAAAGAGCCCACTCCAACTCTGTCTCACACAGCTATAATTAGGAGTGAAAGGAAATGGCATAGAGCACAGCCAAACAGTCAAGACAAGGGTTAGAATTCTATGGTTAACCTTAGAACTGAGCAAATAGCCAGTAAAAAAATCTGTTTAATTTCCCTTGTGTGTGTGAAATATTAGCAAAGAAATTGCAAAACAATTGAATTTATTTCTGTGTTAGGGCCACAATCTGTGTGTCTACAGAAAAATTGGACAGAAAATCCAGATTATGTGGGGAGAACGAATCTTCTGCTATTTCAGGTTTATTTTAAAGAGGTTTTATGCAACTAAAGCAACAAAGAAAACCCAAACCTAACACGCGCTGGCTATGCTCCCTTCACATGTTTTAAACACTTATGCCCCCATCCTGCAAACACTGATTTCAGTGGAACTGGTCATGGGTTTAAAGGTAAACACACGCAAATGGTGTTTGCAGGATAAGGTCTTAAATGCTCTCCCCTTAAAAATCTAACAAACAAACAAAGAAAACAGTATAAAAGGGCACTTCTGTCCCTAGCACTTTCTCTCTTGGTTTATAGACATCAACCTCCCTTTCTTCTCCCCGCCGTCCCCCCTCCCCCAAAATAGCACAAAGTCTTTTTAAGGCTTTGAACATAACTATGCTCAACTACATTTATTTCTGATCTGTGAGTGCTTCTGTGAGCTGACTATGAAAACCCCTGCCAGGATTAAACTTAAAAGCCCCATACTATGTCCATCCAGGGGGCACTGCAGAACCTCAATGCTCCAGCACATTCTTTTGTTGTTTAACCAATTTGACCATCTGCCCTCTCTCAGGCCTGGCCTACACTTACACATTTTGTCAACACAGCTGTGCTGGTTAGGGTGTGTGTGTGAAAAAAATCACCCCCCTAACAGACATAGCTATGACAAAAAGGCTTTAGTGTAGATACATTACAGGGAGACCTTATTCCATCTGGGAGGGATGGGAGAGGGGTGTGTCTAAGCTACACTGGCAAAAGAACTCCTGTAGTTTTTGCCAGTATAGCTGTAAGCCTTTGTAGGGTAGACAAGGTCTCAGACTGAATCTCCCCTCACTTGATGCTAGGCATAATTCATACCTAAGTTGACTACCTTTAGTGCACCTGGCCCATTTATCTAAAATGGAGCTTAATGCAGTAGCCCCATATCAATTTTCTTCCCTTTGTCCTGTCTGTATTGATTTCTGAGTACTTCTGGAAAAGCAAGAGTAGTGCCAATTACTACGAGAACTTGTGAAACTCTGATTCATACCCGGTGAGTCAGGGGAACATGTTTATGTTCATTTTCTTTGGGAGTGAAAATCAAGCGGAGACTGACATTTCCTTTTTTTTCCTTTTTTTTTTTTTTAAATCTGAGACATAGGTAATGTACTGAGTATACTTATCTTTCATGTGAATCATAAAAAAACATGTTTCAAACCACAGTGTTTTTCCTACTATTACAGGACCAGCTGTGTGAAAAATTCATAACCAAACCTCAAACCAAGTAAAATTGCCTGGTTTGTGGTTTTGTTACTACTTTGCAATCCTGCCTTTTTTCGACCGATTTATTAAATTGCATGAAAATACTCATGGTTTATCATGGTTTGGCAATGAAATCATGAGAAAGTCAATGTTTCAGATTAAATATAATCGTATAATGGATTTTTTTAATACTGGGTGTGAGTCCCAAACTCAAATCAAAGTTTAGGGGCTGTAATCCTTGAATTTTAAAGTTGAAGGAAATATTCAGAAAAGCCTGTGTGAAATGAATCTGCTGGGTTTTCCATTGGTCTAATATTTATTCCTTTTTTTCTGCTTAGGAGAAAGGAAATCAGTGAAGTGCCTAATATGTAATATTTTGGATCTGGATCCTCAATTATGGTAAAGATTCCCTCAGGGCATCTCAAAGCCACATTTCACATTACCCTGTGGCTAGGACAGGCTGGGCAGTAGTCTGCCCCTAAGAGCAATTTAGGTGTAGAGCAGCGCAAACAACTGATTTTTCAGTTCATTGGCAGTTCTGAAAAATTGAAAAAAAAAAAAAATTCAGATTGACCCAAAATGAAATGTTTTCACAATTTTTGTCAAACCAAAAAGTTGAAAAAAGTTCATTTCAGGCTGAACAAAATGTTTCTTTTCAATTTTGTGTGTTTTTTAATTTTAAAGTATAAAAAGTATAATAGAAGGAAATTTCAAAATGAAAAGTCATTTTGAAATGAAAAATAATTTTTGTTTTAAATGTTGAAATGAAATGTTTTGACTTTTGGCTTTTTTTTATAACAGCAATTTAGCAAAACTAGCATGAATTCAGCAAAACCAGCATGAATTCACAAAATGTTTTGGTGTCCCCAAATCTGCACTTTTTTTCCGAAAAAAAAAAAATTAGGCAGAAAATTTTTCCCTAGTTATATTTGGGAGCTAAGTCCTGCTTCAAAGATGCCTAAGTAACCTAGGTGTTTCTGAAAATGTTACATTTACAGACTAATGGGGAGAAAGAAAATGAGGGTGAGAAAGGATACATCATACTGTCCTGACCAGGACAAGGGCAGTCAGACATAGTGGTCGGAGCAGGAGTTGGGCTGGGGTGAAAGTAAAATTAAACTCTTACTGGTACGGGGGCCCGGATCTGGGCTCCCAGAAGGGGCAGGGCCTCGGGCAGAAGGGATGAGGCTGGAGGGTCAGCATCCCCCAGCCAGCCTATCCGCGCTGCCTGGCCTGTGCTGCCGTTTTAAATCACGGTCCCAGGGCAACTACCCCTTTTGCCCCTCCCCCCCACATTGGCTGCCAATGGGGGAGGGGGGAAGGGGCAGCGACTTTGAGGAGGGTCCTTTAACGTTGGTGTCCCTCCCCCCTCCCCCACGGCCCTGACGGTAGGGACCCTACCAGCAGGGCTGCCAAACGGCGGCGGGGTGGGGAGGGAGCAGTGCTTTAACTTCGGCTGCGTACGGGCCAGTACTGGCTTCTTACCATTACGCCATAGTGGCCCATACCGACCTTCTTTCACCCCTGAGTTGGGCCAAATCAGGTACCAGGAGGTCTGAGACAGGCCAGAGGGCAGACTGAGCTTCAGGCATCAGGAGACAGGCTGGTTCAGGTTACTGGGAGGTCAGAGTCTGAGACAGGCCAGAGGGCAAACCGAGAATCAGTCATTAGGAGGCAGGCAAGGTTAGGTTACCAGGAGATCAGGGTCAGCCCCAGGTTACAGACAACGATTGAAGAGCAAAGTCAAGGACAAACCAAGGTCGGAAACCGGAGTCTAGGGTCTATCGTGAGTAGGGTCTGGAGCAGAGATGGGCAGGCAGTCTCTATTGTAGCTCAGACAGCTCCCTGTCATGGCTTCCTACTTAAGTACTGGTACTAGTCAATCAGTGGCCTGTGAGGGGCCTCCACTCAGGTCTTGCTGAGCCCAATCTCACAGAGTCCTCCCATGGGAGCCCAGCCTAAGCCTGCAGAGGTCTCAGCAACCCAGATCTCCCGTGGTTCCAGCCCTGCAGGTTCTTACACATTACTAGCAGAGGGATCAGGCTGATAGATGGCACATGTATTGTCTGGGCTATATTTTTTGTTTGTTTGTGTGGTGGCTTTATTTATTTAATTTATTATTTTTCATACATAAATTATCACTGGATGAGCTCCTTAATTTGTGATTTTAAACTGGCTGCTTTCTTGCAGGCATTTTGTCAGAAGTAGTGCTTGAGGAGGGATTTGAATTATGCGAAGAGATACAGAATGGACATCACTAATGTAAACTTTCCATATATCAACTCACCAATGTATTGGGGATATAATCTAAATGAGATTTCCCCCCCTTTTATTCATCATCACTAAATTCCAAACCTGCAAACGGACTTTGAATGCAGGAACCTACTTCATGTTTTCCCCTCTTTCTCTTTGTTTCACAGATACCTGTTGGAACTGAATCAAGCTACAAAACAATTATGAGAACACATCCTATGGGGCAGGAGTTAAGGATAGTGATTTTCTGTTGCTTCTGTAGTCATTTGCCCCTGTACAAAGTGGGCGTAAACTACCACCATGTCAGGAAGGTAACACTTTACACCCACTCTGCACTCTTCTAAGTGACTGCACAAGATGCAAGGCAGTGGAGAATCAGGACCATAATCTCTTTATCTAAGTCAATTTATGATGTGCATTGGACAAATTGCCAAGCCACAACCCACTCCTGCTGTGCCTGCAGAGAGCTGAGCCATATTGTGAATGGAACATATGGCCCTTCTAACAGCACTTACGTTGTAATCAAGTCTCAGCATGACAGAAAGATATGTCTTAGATGCATTATATATAGACATTCTTTCAATCGTTCCCATTTGTTACTCGCTCTGTTATAGACTGGGAAGGATTTTCAGTTTAATAAGGATGATGCAAATCCCCTGAATTGTGATTTGAAAAATGCCACATATTTACATTCATAGCTAAGTTCTGCAGGCTTGAAAAACAAGTTTCAGTTCAGTGTTCTGTAAACGCTGCAGTGCATATTAAGGGCCATGTAACAAGTTATCTTGCTCCCGAAGGGCTGGAGGCCAGGGGCCAGCCAACCCTGATTACTAAGGAGCCACACTTGAGAGAGATTAGGTGATTTCCCTGTTAAACATAACAGCAGTTGGGAGGAGGAAGAGGCTGGGTGATACACAGAGTTCAGAAACTGCTAGGAGTGAGCAGGCGCTAGCAGTGAATTCTGGGAGTTGGGACTGAGACTCGAGCCAAGTAGGGCCTCAGATTGGCCATCCAAAGCATGAAAGGCCCCAGACAGGAAGGCCTGGGACTAGGAATAGGAAGAGGAACTTTTATTTTGTGTGTATTTTGGTTGGACTTGGAATTCACTTTTATCTTAATAAACCCAGACCCCAAGAAGGGATGTTTTTGGCCACAAAAAGGTGTGTGGAGTTTCTTGAGCAATCCAGTAGGGAAAACTGAGGTGAGGGGTCATTATCAGGGCTGCCCTGAGGCCAACGGGGAGTGTCCAGAGATGGCCACTCATTGACCGACCAGATTCTGTCAACCTTCCTGATGTTGATTCGTCCCCTTGAAATTTGCTTGAAGTTGGCAGAATATGACCTTAAGTCATTGTGACCGTGTTAAATAAAAAGGTAACAAAGCGAGTGAGAGAGAGAGAAGATAAACAGGCCATGTGCAGAGGTATCAGGGCTAGACTGTGGTCAGTCCTTAAATGGTCATACAGTGGAGAGTAGCCAGCTCCCCTTGCACACCCAACATAAGGATTGGCCAGAATTATAGCCCTGGCTCATGAGCTGCTGCTGAGATGCTTCCCCTCTGGAAGCAATTCACCTGAAAGAGACGGGATGGGCAGAGCCATTAAAACCCAACCTACAAGATGGGCATTGTATGTGGCGTATGCTGCTTTCCATAAAGGAGAGTGACAGATTGTACTTCTGAACATGACAAGGGAGCTCAGGAAAACTCAGCCTCTCTGATCCAGGGCGCCTTCAGTTTTCCTGGTCTGGGGCAGATCTGCATGGCCCCTTATTGTGGCCTGTGGCTAAAGCCACAACATAGCTCATAATTGACAACTTCCTTGCCACCTACAATGCTTGCATGTGTGTGCACATTTATTGTTATGTTATTTGTACATGCCAGTGTAGAATTAATTATCCAAGTAAGCAGTGGCAGATTCTTTTTCCAGAGTGCCCTTGACTTGAGGAAAGTATGGGAAGCTGTAAGAAACAATGCTCATCGAGATATAATAATGATGACGATGATAACATACTGTAGATAGGGCTGTCAATTTGCTCTAACAAGTTATTCAATATGAAACATTTTTCTCTGGCAATCAATCTTTACAAGTCAATCCAAATGGAAAGCAAAATATTTGGCAGGTTATTTATGATAAAAATAAATGCAGCATGGGGAAAAATTTGCAGGAAGTAAAGAAAAACAACAGCAACAACAGAGAGTTAAAGGACAATAAAAAAAAGGAGGGAGGGGAGAGACAGTGACACATTATCAGTGACCTGTGCACTATATTTCTCATACACAAACAAAACATTATGCTGCATACAATATAATTGAGCTTCCAAATAGAATTTCATTACATGTTAAAATGAGAATACATTAGGCATGGCTGTCCCTGTAACATTGTTATGATTCATCAAATGTAGTTATGCGGTGAAAGTTTCAAAAGTACATTATAGACAGAATAAAATAAGTTAAATGAAGATCACACCAAATGTTTGCATTTCTTTGTCATAAACAAGGGAAATGCCAATAAATTCATGAGTGTACTCTCCCTCTGGGATGAAGAATGTTCATTCCTAAAAATACCAGCAGATAATTTAATATTTAGTTATTATATATAGGTTAAAAGCTCTGTGCAAATATTAACTAATAAATCCTCATAAACACCCCACTAGGAAGGCAAATGTCATTATCCCTATTTTATAGATTCAAGAGTGTTGAGGTTACAGCACAGAACTCTGCGTTAGTTCGGTGCCAGAACTGGGATTGGAGTTCTCGATTTCCTGACTCTCAGTGTTGTGCTCTTTCCTCCAGACCATGCTGCCTCCCCATTTGTTTAAACAGATTTACAGTTTTTTTTCTATAGCCCTTATCTGAAGCCAATACCACTGGTGCATTTCATTGGTTTAGTTGCATGAGCTCTGAAACTGAATCTCATAATCCATTCACTGCTCTATTGCATACTACTGGACATGAATTAGGCAGCTTTCCCCTTATTAAGTGCCAGAGGAGGCTCTGTGAGTTTCATGGATTATAGATTTTAAGGCCAGAAGAGACATTATGGTCATCTAACCTTCTGCATAAAACAAGCCGTAGCATGTCATCAAGTGATTTCTGCATCAAACCCATAACTTCTGTTTTAGCTAGAGCATATATTTTAGAAAGACATTGAATCTTGATTTAAAGACTTCAAGTAACAGAGAAATCTGCCACATCCCCAGGTAAATTATTCCAATGGTTAATTATCCTCACTGTTAAACAATTTGTGCCACATTTCTTGTCTGAATTTGTCTGGTTTCTGCTTCCAGCACTGGATCTAGTTACAGCTTTGTCTGCTAGATTAAAAAGCCCTCTATCATCAGAAATCTCCTCATGTAGATACTTGTAGACTGTGATCAAATCACCTCTTTACAGTCTCTTAGATAAACTAATAGACTGAACTTCTTTAATTGGTCACTGTAAGGCAGAGTTTCCAGAGCTTGGATCATTCTTGTAGTTCTTTTCTGTACCCCCTTCCAGTTTTTCTAATGAAAAGTTTCAGAGTAGCAGCCGTGTTAGTCTGTATCCGCAAAAAGAAGAACAGGAGGACTTGTGGCACCTTAGAGACTAACAAATTTATTAGAGCATAAGCTTTCGTGGACTACAGCCCACTTCTTCGGATGCATATAGAATGGAACATATATTGAGGAGATATATATACACACAGACAGAGAGCATAAACAGGTGGGAGTTGTCTTACCACCTCTGAGAGGCCAATTAATTAAGAGAAAACAAACTTTTGAAGTGATAATCAAGCTAGCTCAGTACAGACAGTTAGATAACAAGTGTGAGAATACTTACAAGGGGAGATAGATTCAATGTTTGTAATGGCTCAGCCATTCCCAGTCTTTATTCAAACCGGAGTTGATTGTGTCTAGTTTGCATATCAATTCTAGCTCAGCAGTTTCTCGTTGGAGTCTGTTTTTGAAGTTTTTCTGTTGTAATATAGCCACCCGCAGGTCTGTCACTGAATGACCAGACAGGTTAAAGTGTTCTCCCACTGGTTTTTGAGTATTTTGATTCCTGATGTCAGATTTGTGTCCATTAATTCTTTTGCGTAGAGACTGTCCGGTTTGGCCAATGTACATGGCAGAGGGGCATTGCTGGCACATGATGGCATATATCACATTGGTAGATGTGCAGGTGAACGAGCCCCTGATGGTATGGCTGATGTGATTAGGTCCTATGATGATGTCACTGGAATAGATATGTGGACAGAGTTGGCATCGGGGTTTGTTACAAGGATAGGTTCCTGGGTTAGTGGTTTTGTTCAGTGATGTGTGGTTGCTGGTGAGTATTTGCTTTAGGTTCGGGGGTTGTCTGTAAGCGAGGACAGGTCTGTCTCCCAAGATCTGTGAGAGTAAAGGATCATCTTTCAGGATAGGTTGTAGATCTCTGATGATGCGCTGGAGAGGTTTTAGTTGGGGGCTGAAGGTGACTGCTAGTGGTGTTCTGTTATTTTCTTTGTTGGGCCTGTCTTGTAGGAGGTGACTTCTGGGTACTCGTCTGGCTCTGTCAATCTGTTTTTTCACTTCAGCAGGTGGGTATTGTAGTTTTAAGAATGCTTGATAGAGATCTTGTAGGTGCTTGTCTCTATCCGAGGGATTGGAGCAAATGCGGTTATATCTTAGAGCTTGGCTGTAGACAATGGATCGTGTGGTGTGTCCTGGATGGAAGCTGGAGGCATGTAGGTAAGTGTAGCGGTCAGTAGGTTTCCGATATAGGGTGGTATTTATGTGACCATCGCTTATTAGCACAGTAGTGTCCAGGAAATGGACCGCTTGTGTGGATTGATCTAGGCTGAGGTTGATGGTGGGATGGAAATTATTGAAATCATGGTGAAATTCCTCAAGGGCTTCTTTTCCATGGGTCCAGATGATGAAGATGTCATCAATGTAGCGCAAGTAGAGTAGGGGCGTTAGGGGACGAGAGCTAAGGAAGCGTTGTTCTAAGTCAGCCATAAAAATGTTGGCATATTGTGGGGCCATGCGGGTACCCATAGCAGTGCCGCTGACTTGAAGGTATATATTGTCTCCAAATGTGAAATAGTTGTGGGTGAGGACAAAATCACAAAGTTCAGCCACCAGGTTAGCTGTGACATTATCAGGGATACTGTTCCTGATAGCTTGTAGTCCATCTTTGTGTGGAATATTGGTGTAGAGGGCTTCTACGTCCATAGTGGCCAGGATGGTGTTTTCTGGAAGATCACCGATGGATTGTAGTTTCCTCAGGAAGTCAGTGGTGTCTCGAAGATAGCTGGGAGTGCTGGTAGCGTAGGGTCTGAGGAGAGAGTCTACATAACCAGACAAGCCTGATGTTAGGGTGCCAATGCCTGAGATGATGGGGCGTCCAGGATATCCAGGTTTATGGATCTTGGGTAGCAAATAGAATATCCCTGGTCGGGGTTCTAGGCATGTGTCTGTACAGATTTGTTCCTGTGCTTTGTCAGGGAGTTTTTTTAGCAGATGGTGTAGTTTCTTTAGGTAATCCTCAGTGGGATCAGAGGATAATGGCCTGTAGAATGTGGTGTTAGAGAGCTGTCTAGCAGCCTCCTGGTCATATTCCAATTTATTCATGATGACGACAGCACCTCCTTTGTCAGCCTTTTTGATTATGATGTCAGGGTTGTTTCTGAGGCTGTAGATGGCGTTGTGTTCTGCATGGCTGAGGTTATGTGGCAAGTGATGTTGCTTTTCCACAATTTCAGCCTTTGCACGTCGACGGAAGCAATCTATGTAGAAATCCAGTCTGTTGTTTCGACCGTCCGGAGGAGTCCACGCAGAATCCTTTTTTTTGTAGTGCTGGTAGGGAGGATTCTGTGGGTTAGTATGCTGTTCAGAGGTATGTTGGAAATATTCTTTGAGTCGGAGACGTCGAAAGTAGGATTCTAGGTCACCGCAGAACTGTATCATATTCATGGGTCTGGAGGGACAAAAGGAGAGGCCCCGAGATAGGACAGACTCTTCTGCTGGGCTAAGAGTATAACTGGAAAGATTAACAATATTGCTGGGTGGGTTAAGGGAACTGCTGTTGTGGCTGCTTGTGGCATGTAGCAGTTTAGATAGTTTAGTGTCCTTTTTCTTTTGTAGAGAGGCAAAGTTTGTCTTGTAAATGGCTTGTCTAGTTTTTGTAAAGTCTATCCACGAGGAAGTTTGTGTGGAAGGTTGGTTTCTTATGAGAGTATCCAGTTCTGAGAGCTCATTCTTAATCTTTCCCTGTTTGCTGTATAGGATGCTGATCCGGTGGTTTCGCAGTTTCTTTGAGAGTGTGTGACACAGTCTCTCAGCATAGTCTGTGTGATATGTAGATTGTAATGGATTTTTTACCTTTAGTCCTTTTGGTATGATGTCCATTTGCTTGCATTTGGAAAGGAAGATGATGTCTGTCTGTATCTGTACGAGTTTTTTCATGAGGTTGATGGATTTCCACTCCATACGGCTAAATGCAGTGCCTTGCATAATGAAAAGTTTCAGAGTAGCAGCCGTGTTAGTCTGTATCCGCAAAAAGAAGAACAGGAGGACTTGTGGCACCTTAGAGACTAACAAATTTATTAGAGCATAAGCTTTCGTGGACTACAGCCCACTTCTTCGGATGCATATAGAATGGAACATATATTGAGGAGATATATATACACACAGACAGAGAGCATAAACAGGTGGGAGTTGTCTTACCACCTCTGAGAGGCCAATTAATTAAGAGAAAACAAACTTTTGAAGTGATAATCAAGCTAGCTCAGTACAGACAGTTAGATAACAAGTGTGAGAATACTTACAAGGGGAGATAGATTCAATGTTTGTAATGGCTCAGCCATTCCCAGTCTTTATTCAAACCGGAGTTGATTGTGTCTAGTTTGCATATCAATTCTAGCTCAGCAGTTTCTCGTTGGAGTCTGTTTTTGAAGTTTTTCTGTTGTAATATAGCCACCCGCAGGTCTGTCACTGAATGACCAGACAGGTTAAAGTGTTCTCTTTAATTGGCCTCTCAGAGGTGGTAAGACAACTCCCACCTGTTTATGCTCTCTGTCTGTGTGTATATATATCTCCTCAATATATGTTCCATTCTATATGCATCCGAAGAAGTGGGCTGTAGTCCACGAAAGCTTATGCTCTAATAAATTTGTTAGTCTCTAAGGTGCCACAAGTCCTCCAGTTTTTCTAATATCTTTTTTGAATTGTGGACACTAGAACTAGGCACGTATCCCAGTAACGGTCATGGAATGTCATCCTAACCATTGCATTCATGAATTGTGTTTGTACTTTAGTGGACTGGGCATCAACCTTCCATTTACCGATGTGCTGTATGGACCTTGAGAAACATGTTGAGATCAAGGGACTTAGTGAGTAGAGGCCCATTGTGTCACTGCCAGGAACATGGTCTTTCCCATCTACTGGCAGTATCCTGTCTCTCTGTATGTTGGTAAAAGAGAGAATATAGTCTTACATTTGTAAAATTGTGTCTTGTTTGCTGTGAAAAATGACATTTTCCCCACAGCAGTAATGGATCCATGCACTTTACACTGAAAGTGTCTCACTTAAAGCTAATTTTAGCGTGATTTGACTATGGCAGGAAGCTAAATCAAACCACTCATATTTGAGTTTCCAGCACACTTCCACCTTTATACATGGAAAGAAGTTGTACTTTTACTAAGATACGTTTATTAAGTATATCTTGTTCCTTTGTAATATAAATGTTCCGTTAGCATTACCAATCTATCAATTAGTTTTACATGCTGCATTGCTGATTCTACATAATAATCCATTTTATCATCACCTTCCCTCTCTTGTGCCTTGCTATCATGAATAGTGTAAAATAAATATTATATCATATCACTAATCCTTTTGACTGCACTGTGGTTGAGGGTATGGATGGATACCTTAGTCTTTATGGATGGATCTCTTAGTCTTCATTAGCCTGAACAAAGAGGAGATTGCTTGAAATGTGGCCTCAGCACATAACATGTCCCATCATTTTAAATTTAAGACAAAATAGAGGGGCCATACTGCTTTTGGAATGAATCTGGTCATCCATTAAATTTCCTACCTGCATCAAATGGGTGACTGCTGAATGGACATGAAGATAAGGTATCTAGGAGAGAGGTCTGTAACAAATAGCATACAAGCAGACCTTGCTCTTAGGTTCTTCTGGTCTTAGGTTTGTATAACAGTAGAGGAAGTAGGGATCGATGGGTAATGGTTTTCCTGTCTGGCAAAAAAAAAAATGATTTTTTTTAAAGTCTCTGTCCCAAAATAGGACATAAAATTGTAATCTCAAAAATGTTCTTGAGCCAAAAATCAAAATCAGTTGAGGTCAATCAAAATATTTCATTTTGATCATTTCAAAAAGTTTAGCTTCATATTTGACTTTTAATTTTTTGGGGGGCGGGGGGGAAGTTAACTAACTTAAATTTTGAAATGAAAAGGCTTTTCAAAGCAAAACAATTGAATTTTTGGCTTAAAAACGTTGAAATGGGACATTCTGACAATTTCAGAACTTTCATTTTCAAATCAGGAAATTTGTTGAATCTGATCCTTTCCCACAAAAAGGTTTCAGTTTCAACAAATTGGCATTAAAAAAAAAAGTTTCACTGAAAAATTCCCAAGCACCTATACATGGTGCCCACAAGTGGTCAATAGGAACAATGGTCCTGGTGCCTTATTTTCCTTATTAATAGCCCAGAAGTACCTTAAAATACTTTAAAGGTTAAAATCTGCCATGGAGTATGCTTGCTTTTTCTCCAGAACTGATCCTTGTTGTGCCATCTGTAACTCAAGTTAAAAAAATGCATATGTAGAGGTAGAGTTCCCTGCTTGCTTAGGAACATCAGCCTTTTTGCATCATCTAAAAGCTGTCATTCCACATTGTCTGACAGCACCATCTGGTTCTGAATGTGATATTTTAGCTCTGGCCATTTCTGGAGATGATAGTGCCTCCACCATATTTAACTCAAGTGCTTCTACTTCTGCTGCATCTGCTGAGAGTGTCATGCTGATGCTGTCTCTCCAAATGATCCAAAAGCCAGATTGTTTAAATAGAAGCAATGAATAATTCAATAAGAAAAAGATAGAAAAGTAAGTGGGCTAGATCCTTAGCTGCAATGGTGCTATGATTGGTGCAGCTGAAGAAGGAAGGCACCCTTCACAAGCTGCCCAAAGCTTCAAGGTTTTTTTTACAGTAGCTGAAAATCATGGGGAGAGAGGGGAGATGTGGCCTTTGCCCTTCCCCAAATTCCAGCTGTGACCCTGGAAGGGAGAAAGTATACCATATCATGTCTCTGCACTATTGAAGTATCCTTTTATACAGGTGAAATCCTCTGGCGATCAGAGTTGAGGGCAAAGCTGTAGACCACCGCCCAGATTGGCGCCCATATGCTAAACTCTTTATTTAGCAATGGTTCTAAAACTATAGTAATAACTCTTCCATTTTCTGGAGGAGAAACTTTATGCCAGGAGATATAGGGATGGTTTATTGGTATGCTCAAACTGCCTTCCACCACTCTGGTGACAAAAATCAGCTATAAATCTGACTTAAGGTGCTGGTTAAACTGGGTTTATGGCTGCCTTGCATCACTGGGTTGGTGGAAAGCAACAGGTTTTTTTTCTGGCCCTCTGTCTGGAAATTATCAAGCCTTAGGTGTACCCTCAAAGGAAGAGACAAGGGGACAAAAAAAAGGAGAAGGATGCACATCTATCTACTAATGTCTGGACTAGGAGTCAGATATTAGATCCTCATTTATTGGTTTGCTTTACCTTCATCCTTTCATAATGCACAACTGAAAAATGGAACGATAAAACAAAACAAAAAGCTCAGATAGGTCTCAGCTTGCCAGGGAAAATAAGAGCACCAATTTAAAAAGTGACACAATTGGGTGAATAATTGCGTACACAGTGGACTGATAGTGGCACTAATATTTCAGGAGTATTTGAAGACAGTTGGCCAGTATCAGGGCCGAGAAACTGGCCTTTTGCACCACTGTGGGAGTGCAAAAAATCATAGAAATGCAGGGCTGGGGGGTCACTTAGTCTAGGACCATTTGGACCAGGGATGAAAGTAACATAAAAGAGTTACCAGTACGGGGGCCCGGCTCCTGGCCCCCGGAAGGGGCGGGGCTTTGGGCAGAAGAGGCGGGGCTGGGGGGGGTCAGCCCTTCCAATTTAAAGAACGTGGGCCTCTGGTCACTGCCATGGTAGTGGCAGCGGCTGGGAGCCATGGGCCCTTTTAAATGACCGGGCCCCGGGCCAACTGCCCCTTTGGACTCCCCCCCCGCTCTTGGCGGTCCTACTGGTAGGGTCCCTACCCGCAGGGCCGCCGACGGGAGGTGGAAAAAGTGGCAGCAACGTTAAAGCGCTGCAGCGGCCTGTACCTGCCCACTTTCACCTCTGATTTGGAGAGACAGCATCTCTGTTCTGAGGCAGGACCAAGTATACTTAGTCCATTCCTGACAGGTATTTGTCCAACCTGTTTTTAAAAACCTCCAATGATGGGGATTCTACAACCTCCTTTGGAAGCCTATTCCAGTGCTTAATTATCCTTATAGTTAGAAAGTTTTTCCTAATTTCTAAACAAAATCTCCTGTGTGCAGATTATGCAAATTACTTCTTGTCCCACCTTCAGGGGACATGGAGAACAAGTGCTCATCGTCCTCTTTATAACAGTCCTTAACATATTTGAAGACAGCCCATTTTTTTTAAATCTTTCCTCATAACTCAGGGTAAACATTTTATTATTTTTGTTGCTCTCCTCAGGACTCTCTCCAGTTTGTCCACACGTTTCTTGAGGTGTAGCACCCAGAATTGGTCACAGTACTCCAGCTGGAGCCTGACTAGTGCTGATTAAAGCAGGACAATTATTTCCTTTGTCTTACAGAGGACACTCCTATTAATTCAACCTGGAATGATATTAATCTTTTTTGCAACTGCATCACCCTGTTAACTCATTTTCAATTTGTGATTTTACTGTGATTATAACTCCCAGATCCTTTCCAGCAGTACTACCTCCTAGCCAGTTATTCCCCATCTTGTAGTTGTGTATTTGATTTTTTCCTTCTTAAAAGGACTTTGCGCTTGTCTTTATTGAATTTCATCTTGTTGATTTCTGACCAATTCTCCAAAAATTACACACTACAGAATCATTGCTTAGCGTAAAGCACATTCTGAATAGGGATATGCCACAGCACAGATATCCTTCTTGCCTGGATGCTTATTGGTACCACTGAACTACATTCTTAACCTACAGGTATTCTGAAACAATGGAAGTAAGTCACTGTTTGAAAGGATGATTTCTATAAAACAGAATGCTGCAGATTCAGCCAGAGTGCTAGTTGGAGCTATCCCTAGGATAACAGTTGTCATTAAAGGTGGGTAAAATAATAAAAATCCCCAATGATCTTTTGCATGGAGTTATTCAGCAATCATCTTGTTTTCTTTAAAGCTGATCATCTAGAACAGTGGTTCTCAAACTAGGGCTGCTGTTTGTTCAGGGAAAGCCCCTGGCAGGCCGGGCCGGTTTGTTTACCTGCCGCATCCGCAGGTTCGCTGATCGCGGCTCCCACTGGCTGTGGTTCGCCGCTCCAGGCCAATGGGATCTGCGGGAAGCGGCGGACAGCACGTCCCTCGGTAAACAAACCGGCCTGGCCCGCCAGGGACTTTCCCTGAACAAGCGGCGGCCCTAGTTTGAGAACCACTGAAAATGAATGGAGCAAAACTGGGCTTATATTTGGAGGGCAGAAAGGGGGGCAGGGCGCTTTTCTGCAGTTGTGGGGCAAGGAGGAGAGTGAAGCAGTAGCATGCAGCTACATTGGAATCATCTTAATACCAGGGATGCTGCATGCTGGGCTGGCTCCTGGCACAAAATAGAGCCAACTCACCAACCTATGGCTCTATGGCAGCGGTAGACAACCTGCAGCTCGTGGGCCACACGCGGCCTGTCAGGGTAATCCGCTGGTGGGCTATGAGACAGTTTGTTTACATTGATTGTCCACAGGCATAGCCGCCCGCAGCTCCCAGTGGCTGCGGTTCACACAGGGATGTGCTGGCTGCCGCTTCCTGGAGCTCCCATTGGCTGGGAATCATAAACTGCGGCCACTGGGAACTGTGGGTGGCCGTACCTGCGGACAGTCAATGTAAACAAATTGTCTCATGGCCTGCCAGCAGATTATCCTCATTGGCCAGAGGTTGAAGCTCCCTGGTCTTGCCACCATTCCCCTGGCTACAACTCCGACATGCATTTTGTTTACAGGAACAATGAGAACAAGCATAAATTACTACCCATCATAAGGCATGAATTCAATCATTGCTGAAATAGTCCTTTAATACAGACATATTCAAAAATTCCTAACATATAAACACAATACAGTAGCTGAAAAGGGATGATCGACCAGTTGCAGAGTGGAAGTCTAAGAGGAGATTAATTCCAGATATTAAATCTTTGCAGCACTCCAGACTCCTCAGTTTGAAACTTCATGACTTCCACCACTAGCCACAGAATAACACAATCATTCTGGAGGTTCAGTCTCGCCTACAGGCAAGAACTTGTCCCATCATAGCAGGAACAAAACTAGCACAGCGGGATGTTCAGTACCAGGCATGGCAATAAGAGTCATCAACCAAAGAAGCAGTGTTCTTACATGTGAGTTTAAACTTGGGAATGTCATCTTTATAAATGTCTTTCTCAAACTGTTGCTATACCAAACTAGATGCATAATGACTATAATCAGTTCCAGCAAATGGTGTGGCTTATCTCTAGAGCACCTACTCATAGTTACTGAAACTTTATAAGCATACTGGAGAACAAAGAAATGAAACTGAATGGATTTTCTCAACTTAACCTTTTGATTACTTAAATAGCTCCCCCAACAAGTGTATCTTCTGAATGAACACCCTGTGTGACAGGAGAGAGATCATAACAGATGCAATGACAATGACTCTTCTCCAACTATGGCCCAAAAGGAAACTTTAATGGATCAGAGAATGAGTGAATCCTGTTAAATATATCAACGTTATCAAACCTTTTATTAAAACACATTTATGTAACGAGAAAACATTGTCTAGCTAGGCCATAGCAACAAAAATGAATTTGTTGCCAGATTATATTTATGCTCTTGGCATCTAGCTAACACAGGAACTGGGCACTTGATAGATAGATAGATAGATAGATAGATAGATAGATAGATAGATAGATAGATAGATAGATAGATAGATGTAGGGTGTTTGGGTTGGATAATTGTCTCTAATTGTGAACCACTAGTGTAGTCAAGGGTAAACAGAGTTTACCCACTTCTTATTTGGGGAATATGGAGTTTACTTTAGGTTAGTTTACCCAATTCTTTTTTCTACCACTGCTGTGAACCCTTATTTACAGGCTTTTCGCTATAAATTCCAGTGTAATATACTACTTTGTACCCCATCTCTAATTCATGGATATATTGGCAAGAGAGAAGAGGCATAAATCATAGTGTGTTATAAAGAAATAAAAGATGCCTGTTGATCATTTTTAAATTGGAGGAATATGAAGAATAATTTCTTTTCTGCCTATAAGTTCTAAGATTCTTTAATGCTCTTTGAGGCAGGAGAGATGGATGAAAGCTGAGCATGGAAAAAAGATGGGAGTTCAGAGTATCCACAGTTAATCAGTGGAGGTGAAGGAGTAAAGCTAACATGGCTGTTGGAGAGCTTTAACCCAGCGCATTAGGTACATTTGGGGGTATTTTAATGAACCATTGGTACCTGAAGCCCAGTGGAATTTCTGGTGCATTCATTTATAGTGCAAAAAAAATCAAATCATGGATAGCTTTGATCCACACATATTCATCAATGAGCAATCACCATGGGGTGGGGTGGGATGAGGCTGAATGATATATAAAGAAGAGGACAATATAGGAGTCCGTTTAGAACATTGGTTCCAAAACTTTTTGGCATCACGCCCCCTTTTTAATTTTTGAGAAACCTTCACGCCCCCCACCTCTCCTTTACCATCACCCAACCCCCTTTTATCAAATGTAATTTGTAATTTAAAATTAAAAATAAACATAGTTTTTCTTGGCATAAAAATTTAATAAAAATGTAATTTAAAATAAGAAATAGCATGAACGAAACAAATTTAATGTGAAGGATGTTGCTGCATTTTCTTCATGAGTTGGGAAATCCTAAGTTTGAAAGATGAAAATGTACAATGCAAATCTTTTTTGACATCCAGTCGATTCCTTTGTTTTGTTTTTATTATGACTAAACTTGAAAAGCTTTTTTCACAGAAGTACTTCGACGAAAACGGAAGAATAATATGTAGCACTTCTTCTCCATCTTTTGGGTAAATTGGGAAATATTTTATCCAAAATTCCTCCAGGCTTAAGTTTTCAAAAATATCTTTTGCACTTGAATCATATTTCATTTCAAGTGCTTGTTCGTGCAATACTTCTGGCAATGAATTGACATCAATGTTGAACGGATTACGTGCTAATTTACGAATGGGGTTGCCAGAAAAGTTGTCTGGAAAATAGCAGATGAATTCGTCAGCAAGGCAGTCCAGATGAAACAAAATGTTGTTCTTCGGATCCTCTTTACAAAGTTCAGCGAGTGATGAAAATGTTAGAAAAGACGAAAAGTTATGTGTCTGAGCTTGCATTCGACATTTCCAAAGCTTTATTTTTTCTGTAAACGCTTTGATGGCATCATGGTGCACTATAGTGTTTACAGCGTTGATTCCTTGCAGCTTCAAATTGAGATTGTTCAAAGATTCAAAAATGTCCACGAGGTATGCCAATGAAAGTTGAAACATTTGGTTCATAAACGCATTATAAAACTCTTCTTTTTATTGTTGCTTGAGGAAAATTTCCACTTCGTCTTTGAGTTCGAATAATCTCAAAAGTATGTTCCCTTTGGAAAGCCATTGTACCTCCGTGTGAAACAAAATAATTTTATGATCCACTCCCAAATCCACACAAAGAGCTGCAAAAAGTCTTATATTTAAAGCTCTGTTCTTCACAAAATTGACAACTTTGATGGCCAAATTCAACGAGTAATGTAAGTCATCTGGAAGCGTTTTAGCAACCAATGCTTGTCTGTATATGATGCAGTGAGTCGTAGTTACAGCTGGATTTTTTTCTTTCACCAATGTCACAAATCCAGAGCGAGAGCCAAGCATCACTGGAGCACCGTCTGTACAGACACCAACCAGATTTTCCCATGAAAGTCCATTTTCTTCAAAAAAGTCAGAAACCGTTTTCATAACATCAGAAGCCTTTGATATGGTCATCAATTCCTTCGAAAAAAGCAGTTCTTCTTTTACAATTCCATCATTAATGAATTGAACGTAGATAAGAAACTGACAGCATTGTGCTACATCAGTGGTATTGTCGCACTGAATTGCAAAAAAAGGAGAAGCTTTCACTGCCTCCACAACTTGAAGTTTTAGATCTTTCGCCATGTCATTGATGCGAAGTTTCACGGAATTGTCAGAAAGCGAAATTTCTGATATTTTTTCTTGCTTTCAGCACCAAGCACAATATCATCAGCTGCTTTCAATAAGCAAGGCTTCACAAGAGTTTCTCCTATTATGTGTGCTTTCTTGGCTTTAGCGATGAGCAACGACAGTTCATCAGATGCTTATACCACTTTGGGCGACGCTTGATGAAAAGCTCCAGTAGTGTCCAGCTTCATGCATTTTAAATTTTGAAGTTAATCAGCAAAAAACTCTTTTGGTTTGTCTTTCAAAGCGGGGGTTCTTTGTCAAGTGTCACTCAAGGCATCATTGCTGTGAAGTGTGTGGCATACTACGCATTGAGGATGATTGATCCTGTTTTTTTGCATGACGGTGAAACCATATTTAATGTAGTCTTCATCGTACTTCCTTTTCTTAATTGTGGCCATAATATACTAATAAAAAAATCTATAAAAATATTTTTCCTGATTCATGAATAATAACGGACGCAAGTTAATTTGAGTTATTGTGAACGTTTATTTACTACTACTATTACATACGGACGCGTACTGCCCTATATATACCCCACCACCAGTCTGGCAAGTAGCTGGTCTTGCACTGTGAGTGGTGGAGGAAACCACTCCCATGAGAGAACAGTCTCGAACACTCTCGCAAGCGAGCTAGGAAGTTTTAAAAAGTTCCATTGCTTTCTACATCATTCTTCGGCCTCCCCACCGACCAAAATGGCACTCCTACACATCAAAAGGCAAAAAAATAAAAAAATATTCGCATTTTGTGGTATGAAATTTGAAAACATTGCAGTTATATACTTTTATTTATAGTTGTATTTTTATTATTATTGTACTTTGTTATACCTTTATTCTTGTCTACTTATATTAATAATCAAAAATGAGAAGATTGTTAATACTTTATTGTAGTTAAGTAATATAGGCTGGTAATTGGACAATTTTATTAATAGTTATTATTATGTATACAGAATATGTATAATTTATTGTCTGTTGGTCTATTAAATAAATAAAATATTTTTTTTTATGCGTCCCCCTTGGAATTTCTTCAGGCCCCCTCGTTGGGCAGCCCCCCAGTTTGGGAACCGATGGTTTAGACAGTATAGTCCAATATATGGCAGCAGCCCATATTCTATTTAAAATAACTGATTTTATTCATTAAAAATTATAGTATTCTATACACAGTGAGGAATAGGGAACAGAAAGACAGTGCCTGTAAAAGGAATAATAAATATACAGCACAAATATAACTTCTGTGCAAGGAAGGCCTAGCTTACTTAATTCATCACAGCATTTGATGCGGCACCCTGTATGACTTTTGGAGAGCTCTCTAATTTGTATCACACAAGAGATGGGTTTTAATAAATAAAACATTTGCATTGAACGTGTGTTGACATCCCATCCTCTTCAGCTGGCCTACTGGAGGATAGGGTGTTCTGTACCTAACTGGCAGGAAAGCACTTTTGGTTAGTTGCTCATCGGTAGGACAGGCTCAGGAGTATGCTCCAGTTGCACTGCCCTCTCTCCAGTAATGGGAGCTTAATCGCTAAAAGCCCTTCTATAAACCCATCTTAACTGGCAGTTCAAAACAGTCAGAGTGTACCAATGAAACCGACTGTAAGAGTTTTGGCTTATTATCCAGGGTATACAAAACTGCCCTTCGAGATAACTATATTTTTCATAGGTATTTGCCAACAAGAGGTAGTGTCTACTGGAAATAAACTTTACTCATTTCTCTCCTCCCTATATTCAATATGATTAATATGAAGATGATAATTCACATAAATCACTAATCGTCACTGTTCACAACACATTTACCAGATATTATTGCTTCTATCCTCATTTTATATCTATAGAACATCTAGGGACTGATTTTCAAAAATGACCTCCAACTTGTGGGCTCACGTTAATCATGCCAATATATTTGCATGTGTAAGACACTTTTCATTAAAGCCCCTTGAAGCATTTTACAATGACTTACTAATTAAGCTTCAAAACACCCTTAAGCCACACAAAATAGGAATATGTAGCTATTATATCACTCACTTCTGAAATGCAGGCACCTTTGGAGCAGAGCGAAGCGGCCGTTTACAAGCACACAACAATACACAACAGTTTAGAAGAAGAATTCTATGTCTCACTAAAATTGTAGGGGGAATCTGAGTAATTAATTGAGTTGGAGTTTGGCCAGGACAATGAGGTTAACCTCTTTGCTCTTACAAAAAAAAAAAAAAGGTGCTATGGGACCTTAGATTTTACAGGAATCTGGTTTTACATCTCATCCAGAAGACAATAGCCCTAATTTTGCTTTTAGCTACACCAGTATAAATTAGAAGTGACTCCACTGAAGTCAGCGGAGTTACACCAGTGTCTCCTGTCATCCTATCGGGAAAGGCAGCACCTAATGAATCACTAATGCTTCCCACAACATCCAGTTATTCCCTGCTTAACTTGTGAGATCAACTAAGAACACAGTACAAGATCTGGTTGTAGGCTCATATCTAACTATGTTCATTGGACAAAGTCGGATAGCAGAATCGAACAAAAGAAATAGTTAAAACTAGAAAGCTTTATGTCTATGACTCAGGGCCAGATTCTCAAATGGTGTAAAATGAAAATAATTTCTGGAAATATTAGACATGAGTACTGATGGCTATTTGAATTATTTTCACTTGTTCTTCTACACGTTTTGTACGTTCTCTTTAACTTTAATGGCATCACAAACTTGTCACATAACACACTACATATTTACTCTGTTCGTTTATCAAGATCTGTTACTTACCAGTATTTTATTTTATTTGAAAGATGACATTAAAATGCACAGCTGTTTCAAATGGAACATAAAATCCACCAAAAAGCCAGATTTGCAGAATTTTGTAGAAAATTGCAAACATTCAGCTGTCATCCTACCACCCATTATAATGAGTATAAATAACCTCCATTTAATATGTGAGGATTTTTTAAAAGATGTTTGCATTGAAAGAGAACTCCAGGTGCTTTTAGAGTTATTTGGGACATTTTCCAGTTGACAATATGGAAATACTGTCACTTAAGCCAGGGAGCTTGTTGCTATGGGGACACAATAGCAGCAGCATTTGATAACTTGGCAGTTGTTACACTGGCAAAGAGAGAAACTCAGCGACAGGGACTGTTGAATAATTTCAGGTGGATGTGCACTAGGGATAGATGAAATGGTTCAGAAAATTTAAAAAATGAAAAATATCTTTCTTTTCAACTCACAATCTCTCCTTCGCATATGGTCTTTTTGGGACACTATACTGGCTCAGCAGCTTTAACCCCTATGAAACTAGTAGGAAAGACAGCCCTATCGACACATATAATAATGGAGTCACAAATGCATTTTGGAAAGGATATGCAATAGACAGCACAGTGTAGCAGAGATGGCAATGAGATATGGAAGCAGAAAAAGCCAATGTGAGTTTTGGTTGGTCACTTCTTAGCGTATACACAATGTGCCTCAAATGGCATGTGACCAGGATTCACCACCGAATTTGGTCTGCTGGTTGGATCATTAACTTCCCCGGCTCGGGCCAGGTACTGATGGAAAGTGCGACGTGAACGCTGATCCATGCCCCCAACTAAGAGATGTCTTAGGATAGGACAGGTAAGTGATAGTCCCTTTCTAACAGGTTTCAGAGTAGCAGCCGTGTTAGTCTGTATCCGAAAAAAGAACAGGAGTACTTGTGGCACCTTAGAGACTAACAAATTTATTAGAGCATAAGCTTTCGTGGACTACAGCCCACTTCTTCAGATGCATATACGTGGAACATATATTGAGGAGATTACTTACTTAATTGGCCTCTCAGAGTTGGTAAGACAACTCCCACCTGTTCATGCTCTCCTCAATATATGTTCCACTCTATATGCGTCCGAAGAAGTGGGCTGTAGTCCATGAAAGCTTATGCTCTAATAAATTTGTTAGTCTCTAAGGTGCCACAAGTACTCCTGTCCCTTTCTAAATCACTTTGATGATACTGTAGCTATAATATTATATCCACTGCATCTCAGGACATAGAAAGTTGTGGACAAACTGTAGGGAACTCAGAGAAGAGTAACAAATGTGATCAAAAGCTGGAGGGACTGGTTTATAACACTGGTCTACAATTTTTGAGAAGTCGTCTGCTTCAGAGATAAAATGTGCTATTTATTATGTATTTTGATGTGCTGAATTCAAATATGACAATTAAAACAACTGATTGGCTACTGTTTCGAAGATATTTAAGTTTTTACATTTTATGTCTATGTATATTGTGTAGATAGTAGAGTTTTAATCATAAATTGTAAACCTAGGTCTTTTCATGTGTTTATGGTTGCTTTACATGATAATATTTCACCTGTCCTGTTTATGTAACACTTTAAAAATCAGCAAAAGGGTTATATAAATAAAATGTATTATGAAACAAAAGGCAAAAAACTATTATGTACATAGTTTAGTCCTGTTCAGTGTCTACTCGGTGCTTCTTGGCTTGTCTCTTGTATTCATTAAATGGAGCATCTCTTGTCACTGTCCAGCAATAGTCTGCAAGCATCGATGGGCTCCATTTGCCCTGATAGCGTTTCTCCATTGTTGCTATGTCCTGGTGAAATCGCTCGCCGTGCTCGTCGCTCACTGCTCCGCAGTTCGGTAGAAAAAAAATCTAGATGAGAGTGCAAAAAATGTATCTTTAGTGACATGTTGCAACCAAGGCTTTTGTATGCCTTGAGGAGGAAAACCAAGAGATGTTGGTGGAAAACCAACAACCTGTAGTTTTCTGCCTTGTTGTTTCTGAGAACATTTATTGCCACTAACTGGAAGGCTTTCCATGCCGTCTTTTCCTTGCCACGCAGTGCATGGTCAAATGCATCATCTCAAAGAAGTTCACGAATCTGAGGACCAACGAAAACACCTTCCTTTATCTTAGCTTCACTTAACCTTGGAAATTTTCCACGGAGGTACTTGAAAGCTGCTTGTGTTTTGTCAATGGCCTTGACAAAGTTCTTCATCAGACCCAGCTTGATGTGTAAGGGTGGTAACAAAATCTTCCTTGATTCAACAAGTGGTGGATGCTGAACACTTTTCCTCCCAAGCTCCAATGACTGTCGGAGTGGCCAATCTTTCTTGATGTAGTGGGAATCTCTTGCACGACTATCCCATTCGCAGAGAAAACAGCAGGACTTTGTGTATCCAGTCTGCAGACCAAGCGAGAGAGCAACAACCTTCAAATCGCCACAAAGCTGCCACTGATGTTGGTCATAGTTTATGCACCTCAAAAGTTGTTTCATGTTGTCATAGTTTTCCTTCATATGGACTGCATGACCAACTGGAATTGATGGCAAAACATTGTCATTATGCAGTAAAATTAAGACTTTAAGACTCGTCTTCGATGAATCAATGAACAGTCTCCACTCAGCTGGATCGTGAACGATATTGAGGGCCATGCACACCATCGATGTTGTTGCAGGCTACAAGATCACCTTCCATGAAGAAGAATGGGACAAGATCCTTTTGACGGTCACGAACATGGAAACCCTAACATCACCTGCCAGGAGATTCCACTGCTGTAGTCTGGAGCCCAACAGCTCTGCCTTACTCTTGGGTAGTTCCAAATCCCTGACAAGGTCATTCAGTTCACCTTGTGTTATGAGGTGTGGTTCAGAGGAGGAGAATGGGAGAAAATGTGGGTCCTGTGACATTGATGGTTCAGGACCAGAAGTTTCATCCTCTTCCTCTTCCTCGTCTGACTCAAGTGAGAATGATTCTGGTGCATCAGGAACCAGCAGTCCTTCTCTGTGGGGTACTGGGCGTATAGGGGATGGAATGTTTGGATAATGCACAGTCCACTTTTTCTTCTTTGACACACCTTTCCAAACTGGAGGCACCATGCAGAAGTAACAATTGTTGGTATGATCTGTTGGCTCTCTCCAAATCATTGGCACTACAAAAGGCATAGATTTCCTTTTCCTGTTCAACCACTGGCGAAGATTTGTTGCACAAGTGTTGCAGCATATGTGTGGGGCCCACCTCTTGTCCTGATCTCCAATTTTGCAGCCAAAATAAAGGTGATAGGCTTTCTTAACCATAGTGGTTATACTGGGCTTTTGTGATGCAAATGTCACTTCACCACAAACATAGCAGAAGTTATCTGCACTGTTCACACAAGTACGAGGCATCTCTGCTCACTTTGGCTAAACAGAAATGTGTCCCTTTGCAAAATCAAACACTGACAAATAAGAGAGCACGACACTGTATGATTTCTAGAGCTGATATAGGGCAATTTGTTCAGCAGATTGATATAAGCTTCGTTATGATTGCATCATCCATGACTTCTAGGAATAACATGATGCAATTCATATCATGTGTGACGCAATACCAGCTTCAGATTGCATCATTCATTGTTTTGCCTAAAAAGCAAACCCAGTCATAGATTTATTCATAGATCCAGTCAAAGATGTATTTTAGTCATTTCTGGTTTAAATTGAGATCCCTTCCCTTTATAACTCACTTATCCTCCGCCATTCCCAAGTCAAGGGTCGTATATACTGACCCAATAGCATATCTTGAAAACTAGAGCCAATCAACAATTTTAAGCATCATTTTCGTTCTCAGTGACCCAGAATTAGTAAAGTTTGACTACATTTATTTCAGAAGCATTTTGGCTGTAGAACAGTGTAATGAAAGATTAAAAAACTAAATTTGTACACGTTGGGTGAATGGTTACTAAAAAGAGGTCTGATAACTGTCTAGAAATATTTGAAGAGTATGAATGTCAGAAATAGGATGAAATGTTTAGGATAGTCAAAGATATCCTTGGGAGGAATTGGGATGAAATGAAGGAAAGAAAAATCTACGTTAAAAAAAATCTCCTGTAGTGAAACCTATTAGATTGTAGAATAGTCATTTTCATCTAAGGGGAATGGTGAATGCCTCATTGAATCATTATAAATGGGACTGGACAATGCAGAGTAGAAAATATACTTTAGGGAACAATCATGCACTGTCAGGAGGTAAACTAGATCATGCAATAGGTCTTTCTATCTCTAATCTTGGAAGGCCAAATCCTGTTGACCTTACTGGAACAAAATTCCAATTAATATCTGTAAGGACAGCAAGCTTTGACCTATGATTTTATGATTAAGCACAAAGAACCAAGACACCAATGACAATTGAATAGTGCACTTGTGGTAGTGCAGGGAGCTATGGAACGGTGATCTTGGATTCTGCTGTATCTACCAGTATTACATAGCAAACCACTAGAAATACTTACAAGACTATGGTGATCACACTTGATCTTTGTTCCAACAAATGAACTTTCTCTGTTCCCTTTTCTAGTTTCTCCTTCCATTATGTGCTCTTAAAATTATCCCATTCATTTGTAAAATGCCTGGATTTGTTTTTCTTCTCAATGCCAATACAAAATCAAAGATATAATACACACATAGGGCTAGATTTTCAGAGACCCTTTGTATTCACAATTCCAGTGGAAGTCAATGAAAGCTGCAGGACACAATATCTCTGAAAATCAGCCTTATGTAGATAAATAAAGAAAAGCATATGGATGTTGTACATGACACACCATAGGAGAAATCTCTTAAGAGACCATGAACTAATACAGCTACATGCTTTATGCTGCAGTCCAACTTGCAATCACTAGGCCATCTCACCACAGGGGACAAACGGGTATTGAGAGTTATTGAACATTGCCAATTTTCACCGTGAAGTTATTTAGCACAGATGTTTCCATAATTGTGACACACTGGGAAAATCCACATGCTCAATAGCCCTCAAACTCATGCTTCCATCTGTGCAGTGTGATGGTCTACAGTTACTGCACATGTCTGCAATATAAAACATACAGGAATATTGTCTGGCACAAGTTCTATTGGAAGATTTTTCCTAGTACCATCTGTGCTTTTTTATTTACTTCTATTCCTGTGTTTCTGTATTTATATTTAACACAATTATAAACAGGCAATATAGATTTTATATGTGCTGGTGAAAATGAGAGTGTATAAAGAACCATATAAAGTTGGTAGTAGAGTTATAAAGCTCTCACAAGGGGTAACAGCTGACAGAATGGGATTTAACTGTGGCATCTCTAACAGTTTTCCGATCTGCGTCACTGACTCAGTTTTGACCCACAACGGCAGTGTCTGAAAGTTGTTACTATAGCCATGCCAAGGATTGTACCTGGACTAAGTTTCAGGGCCAAGATTCAGTTAAGAATTTGATGACACTGAAAACACTGGAAGTGTTCTTGTGTGATTTGGCCCAGTATGGTGAAAATCTTATGAATTCAAATGATCTTGAAAGATTTCTGCCATCAGGTATTTGAGATCAGCCATTCTTATCAACTTCCATCCATGTTCAAATTGGTTTACCAGTTAATCTGGAACCACAACAGTGGGGATGGGTTCAGATGCAGGGATTAAATTAGGAGGTTTTTCATTCCCTTTAAATTTATAGTGGCTTGAATTGGAAGTTTTAGCCCTTCTCTTGTTATTATTATTTGCTGGGTGTTCCCTGGCTCATGTGGGATGAGGTGGTAGACTCTGTCCAGTTTGTAATGTCCAGTTGAACACATCACAAAACCTGTTTTAATGTGATCAGTCTCAGCAGAGAAGCCAAGATCTGAAAAGCCTGGAGAGTGAACTGTTTTCTCACCCCTACATGTGGTCCCTAAAGGTTAGGGCTGAAAGACATTGGAGGAGAAGTCTGAGGAAGCTGGCCATGCCATTGATCACTATCTTAGTTAAAAGATTAAATTTTTTAGTGCTGTCAATTTAGCAATAAACTGTATGAAAATAAATCTTACAGAAAAGATACCAGACCATTAATCTTGGAGTTTCTTATACTTCAACAATATGCAATGGCATATACATACATCACATGCAGTCAGAGGTTATGAGGTCTCACTCATTTCTATTAGTGATGTTTTTATTCAATTCAGTTTATTCAATATCTCATATTTTTCAAGTGGTTTGCTAGATGGGTAAAGCTATGGAACTGGATAGGAAGGCTAAGCATAGAGAATGGCATGTATTTGTAGTTTTTTTGTCAAAAATCAGATTGCAATATAAATATCACTGGTAACAGCTGAATTTTGAATTGTTTTCATTCTCTTTCCTTGTGGTCTCTGCAGTATTTTCTCTTTCCGAACACCCCTTCCTTTCTGCAATAGTGTTGTATGTTTGGAAGAAGAGACGAATTATAAAAAAAAGCACAAAAGAAGGTAAGTCTTCTATCGTGCTTTTTGTATAATTCTTCTCTGCTGCCAAACATATAACTTTTTTGATGCACCCTCTCAGAAACAGCATTGAAAGCCATATCAATGCAACTTCATCACATTAAATACAAAGGGAGTCTGCCTTTCTTCTTGGATTTCATTCTTGTTTGCAGCCAAATATTAAGTGTGCCCACTATTTATTTGAGGCTTGATGATTCATTTAGGCAAAGCAAGAGATGCTGCACAAATTGCACCACTGCAGGAAAGATGGTCCCTCCCTGTTTGCCTCTGTTCTAAGGGAGAGGTAGTAATTTGATGCTTTTCTGTACCAGCAGCAAATGATGATACCTCCTATGCTGACTGGTTCATTAGGTGGTGGAGCTAAAGTTACACCAGTCCTATCCCTCCCTATCCACATATTGTATGGGGAGGAAGTACATACACATCACTCTCTGATTCCTTTGTGTCCAGACCCAAATTCTGGGTAGCCTTCATAGATGTGTAAGTGCAAGCGTGTGCATTTGTGCGTGTGTTCTTATGCCTCCTTACTGCCTTGCATGAGCATGAAATATGAGTCACAATCTAGCCATTATTTTTAAAACAGCCAAATTCAGGCTACTTATATTTGAATCAAAATACTATCCAGTCTTATTTACTCCATAATGAAGTCAGTGAGAATGCTGGTATCCAAAGACTGGTATTTGTAGTAGGAAGGAATGCTACATCTAGTTATCAGATAGGACAGTAATTCTGCTGGTAGTTCAGACTCAAGGAGGCGAGTGTAAATAATGGCTAAGGCAGCAAATATGTGGGGGAGAGCATCAGAGAGTTTGATGGAAGGGAGTAGGAAGCGGTGATTGGTGATGAAATCCGTTAATCGCTGTCTCTGGCAAAATAAAGTAGCAAGACAGAAAGTGTGCCAAGAAGTACAAAGGGAGTAAGCTAACTTCAAAGTCATCCAAAGAGTCCAGAAAATTTGAATCAGTATTATTTTCAGTCACTCTCCCTAAGCGGCCATTGATTCCAGAAGCACCAAGACAAAGAAATCAGCTGTGGGACAGTTTTATACCCTGAAGCAGTAAATCCTTGTTGAGGCATTTGCACAAACTGCCCTAAAAATATCAAAGGAGCGAAAGGGTGGACACCTAAGGACAACAATGTCGTCATGCCATTTAGAAAGGAAAACTTTGGCTCAGGAGGAAAAGGGCCATGAAAACAAGAGTGCAGGTGGCCATGATAATGTATGTATAAACCAGTCAAAAAATAGATGTGCTTCTTGCTTGCAGATAGATATAAACATATGGCTAAATCCTGCTCACACAAGGAGTTGCACTGATGGCAATGGGCGTTCTCATGTGAGTAAGGGATGCAGAGTTTGGCCTATGAATATGAAACTACACTTCATAGAAAACATAACTCTTAAATAATCTATGTGTTCCACAACAAGTGAAATATTTCAGAAAGCAAATCATGGCAACAGTGAGATGTCGAGCAGTCAAAGACAGAATTGGTGGAAAGATACAAGGGCAGTTTTAACCTATTAACAGAATCCTCTGTTCATTCACTGGCTATATGTGCATATTGCATGTTACTGCAGTTGCAACTAAAACCATGATTCATTGGTGGAAGCTCTACCATGTTAGCTAAATAGGAGTCGTCCTCTGGTCAGTAGGATCTGTCAGCAGAAAGCCCTCTTTATCTAATGTTTTATTACAATCCCATGTATAGGCAAAATTCTGAAAACAATGGCCTCTCTATATTCCCTTTAGTTTCCAGAAAAAAAAAATTCATGAGACTGAATGTACCATATTGTCTAGAATATCCCTGAGTGCAAAAGGGATTAGTAGAATATTGTGGATGATGTAATATCTTTAACTGTATCAACTTATGTTTAAAGAGACAAGCTGTTGAGCTCCACAGAGCAATTCTCGTTTTTTTCACTGACAGAAGTTGGTCCATCTTGTCCAGGGGTTCTCAAACTGGGAGTCATGACCTCTCAGGGGGTCACGAGGTTATTACGTGGGGGGTCGTGAGCTTTCAGCCTGCTTCACCTCCATCATTTATAATAGTGTTAAATATATAAAAAATGTTTTTACTGTATAAGGGGAAGTCACACTCAGAGGCTTGCTGTGTGAAAGGGGTCACCAATACAAAAGTTTGAGAACCACTGGTCTTGTCTCTCTCATATCCTGGAACCAACACAACTACAACTACAACTACAACAACACTACAAATACTAGAATACTATCAGCTACCTTTATATCAGCAGCAAAACAAAAAGAAAAAAATTGAGTAAGATTATCCTTCTCCAATTTCTCCCTGAGTTGTCCACCATGTTGTGCTCTACTACTTATCTATCATAAATGTAGCTGGAGGCATTATGATATACCAGGCAAGATTTTTAGTCTAAGTAGTGAGAATCTAGATCACTTTCTTAAAAAATGTGCAACTCCCCAAAATTATATATTTACCCTTGTAACTCAAAAGAGGAGGTAGATAAGTGACAGAGTAAAGAGGATTAATAGACTACAGCTATGACTAATCCACAGTGGGTGAAAAAAGTCTCTACTGTAGCAGACAAATAATACAATTCAAACATCTATGTGCCAGGTGTATGTTTATTTTGGCTGCTCAAGTGGAGGTATGTGTCTTCCAGCAATGGTCTCACTTAGGGTTAAGCAGGAAGAGGGGCCCATAAAAGAAAAAAATAAATCCACAACTCACCACGTTTGTTTTCTCTGATTTCCTTTTAAGAGTTCTTTCCTAGAGTCACCACCAAACACCTGGTTCTTAATATGACCCATTTGGGATGAATATGAATTTGTCTAGATAGCTAATGGAGAGATTACTATGCACAGTGCAGATATCTATGAAGAGTGGATATTTTGACTCTGGCTTGTCTCTAACCTTGCCCTCTGTGTGTCAAGATAATATTCCATAAAGATTTAATAAGACATAATGAGTAAGTGAAATTTATGAAGCATGCTTATGGGATATTTTTCTTACACTGAGATTTTAATTCCTGCAGGTCTTGGACGTTAAAATAAATGGAGATTCATTTTACAATGTCAAAGGTAACTAACTGCAAGTCGTTTATTTAAATATCTCTACTCATTTTGCACATGCACAAAACAATGATGTTTGGTATTTAGTATTTATGAGTCCTTGGAAACATTAACAGTGCTAATTTGGCACATCACCATGCTGTAGCTCTCAAAAGAGAGGGGAAAAAAACCCTATCCCCCTAACAATGCACTGATTACAGTAATAATGTAATGCTCTGAAAATATCCCCTCTGTTTTCTGAACCAGGACTCTGGAGCAACTGAAGAAAAGAAAGACATCCCCTAACTATGCCATCTCCAAGTTTTATACTAGATCCAGTGCATGCTGGGAAAGGATATTTTGGGATGTGGGTAGGAAGTGTTGCGGGAAGATAAGAGCAGAGGACTTTTGGGCTTTAGTTTGGACTCTGCCACTGACTTATTGTGTGATTATGAGGCAAATCATTAACATCTCTGTTTGTAAAATGACTATAATAATAGTATCCTACAATAGAGAAATATGTGAGGCTAAATTAATTAGGGACAGATTCTGCCTGCACTTTAATTGGGTGTGCAGTAGCATAAAGTACATCTGACCATCTCAAATTCTGCTCCCCTCTACTCCTCCAGGGACACAGGCCACCTCAAAAAGGGAATGGGAGGAGGTGGGGCCATGATTTGCCTATTCTGTGTAAGGGCCACCCCTCAGGAGTCTATTGCTCAGGAGTACTGGGATTTCTGCCTCATCATTCTCTCACTAAAGCTTTGTGGATTCAAACTTCTTACTCTCAACAATGGGTTGCGTTTCTATGGCACTATGAGATCGCCAGATGAATGATGTTGCATAAGGGCAAAACTTCAATTTGATATATACAGTGTTACTTTGAAATTTGCAAGAATGGCCTATATTTGGGCTTTCACAGACTGCTGTACGTGATCATAATTTTCCAGTCAAGTTCTTTGTGAAAATACCAACAAGAAGATGAATGAGACAATCTTCTATTTATCTCCTGTTGAATTTATACCTTCCTTTCTGCTCCTAATAACCAAACACTACCACTACCAGACCAAGTAGGAGTTGCCTGAACCTATGAAGTGTTGCAGTCATGCCAGTACCAGAATATTAGAGAGACAAGCTAAGTGAGATAGTGTATTTTATTGGACCAACTTCTGTTGGTGAGAGAGACAATTAAAATAGGGCTGTCAAGCAATTAAAAAATTAATCATGATTAATTGCACTGTTAAACAATAATAGAATACCATTTATTTAAATATTTTTGGATGTTTTCTACATTTTCAAATACATTGATTTCAGTTACAACAGAATACAAAGTTTACAGTGTTCACTTTATATTTATTTTTGATTACAAGTATTTGCACTGTAAAAAAAAAAGAAATAGTTTTTTCAATTCACGTAATACAAGTACTGTAGTGCAATCTCTTTATCATGAAAGTTGAACTTACAAATGTAGAATTATGTACAAAAAAACTGGCATTCAAAAATAAAAATGTAAAATTTTAGAGCCTGCAAGGCCACTCAGTTCTACTTCTTGTACAGCCTATCACTCAGACAAACAAGTTTGTTCACATTTGCAGGAGATAATGCTGCCTGCTTCTTGTTTACAATGTCACCTGAAAGTGAGAACAGGCATTTGCATGGCACTGTTGTAGCCGGCATAGCAAGATATTTACATGCCAGATGCACTAAAGATTCATATGTCCCTTCATGCTTAAACCACCATTCCAGGGGACTTGCATCCATGCTGTTGATGGGTTCTTCTCGATAACAATCCAAAGCAGTGCAGACCGATGCATGTTCATTTTCATTATCTGAGTCAGATGCCACCAGCAGAAGGTTGATTTTCTTTTTTGGTGGTTCGGGTTCTATAGTTTCCACATTGGAGTGTTGCTCTTCTAAGACTTCTGAAAGCATGCTCCACACTTCAACCCTCTCAGATTTTGGGCGGCACTTCAGATTCTTAAACCTTGGGTCAAGTGCTGTAGCTATCTTTAGAAATCTCACATTGGTATCTTCTTTGCGTTTTGTCAAATCTGCAGTGAAAGTGTTCTTAAAATGAACAACATGTGCTGGGTCATCATCTGAGACTGCTATAACATGAAATATATGGCAGAATGCTGGTAAAACAGAGCAGGGGACATACAATTCTCCTCCAAGGAGTTAAGTCACAAATTTAATTAACTCATGTCCTCTGGAATGGTGACCGAAGCATGAAGGGGCATATGAATGTTTAGCATATCTGGTATATAAATACCTTGAAATCCTGCTACAAAAGTGCTATGCAAATGCCTGTTCTCACTTTCTAGTGATATTGTAAGAGGGAAGAGAGCAACATTATCTCCTGTAAATGTAACCAAACTTGTTTGTTTTAGCAATTGGCTGAACAAGAAGTAGAACTGAGTGGATTTGTAGGCTCTGAAGTTTTACACTGTTTTGTTTTTGAGTGTAGTTGTGTAACAAAAAAAGATTGCACTGCGGTACTTGTGTGAGGTGATTTTTTTTTGTTGAGTTAATTGTGTGAGTTAACTGCAATTAATTGACAGCCCTAAATAAAAGATATTGCCTCACTCAGTTTGCCTTGCGGGCAGCCAATATCTAAACCCAAACACTAAAATACGACAAACCTGGAGGAAGAAGCTTTCCACAGTGATCTCCCCTGAGTGAAAAAGGAACCTTCATTAATGAGGTTATGAGACTGTGACCAATTTTTTTTCTCTCTCTCTCTTTCTCTTTTCTTTGTGTTTGAAAGAGAGAGAGGGTAAAAATTATATACATTTTTTTTTTACAAATGTGTAAATATGAGCCAGAACCTAATAGTTTTATGGGGAATAGTCATGGAAAGTGAATTCTTAACTTAAACTATAATTTTTTGTCCATATTGGGCATTTAATTGTACAACTAGCAACTAATGCTGATCTATTCAGTTATATAAATTATCCACTTGGGAACAGAGACAAAGCCCTGTAGCTTATACAACTAACCAACGCTTTGCATGTTGTGAATTAAGGGTATTTGCAATACAATTATTGTGATTCATTTGCAGACCCTGGATTATACATCAAAGAGATTTTAAACTATTTAGGAAAATAAGTAAATCTGAGAATTTTGTGTACTGGTTGTCAAAAATTTGCAAACAGAAATAATGATGAAAGCCATTGCTTTACCCAGTTATTAGTGGTAATATATTCAGAACGCTCTAATAATAACTATCACAGGCAGCATTTGATAACTGACTTCATATATGTAGTTTATTATTTGACAGATAATCTGTTAATTCAGGGTGTTTTTTTTTATTTAATTTCCTTGTCTTTTTAATTGGCTATACGAACTGGAATTTTTAAAGAAACAAATGGAAAAATACAATTATGTAATTTAAATAGAATACAAGGAAAATATTTTCTGAGAATACATTTTCCCAAGACGTAAACATATCTTTTAGAGATTCTGCATTGACTTCCATGAGCATAAAGGCAAAAATGAAATTAAAGTGCTTCACGTTAAAAAAAAAAAGAATAAAAATAAAAATCTGGCACCTAAAAAACATGTGTCTTTACAAATCAAGGAAGTTTGCTTCTGTCTTGACTTCTGGACAAATGTGGAGGCCACTAGGACCTGACCCTACAAATGCTTATCAATACAAGTAGTCCTGGTGAGCTCACTACAAGGCTAGTTGCTTGAGTGAGGATATCCAGGACCAGACAATTTGTCCTTTCACAGGCAAAAATTCTATTGCTGTGAATGGAAGTTTTGACTGAGTAAGAACTCAGTAAAAACTAAGTAAAGATTTCAGGATTTGGGCCTATATTTGTGAAATATGTCCTCAATTGTACAGAATTGCATACACATTACACTGGGTAACTCCTCCTTCTATTTTTGTTAAAGTATTAGTCCTTTTTCATCTTTTCAAAAATGATTAATTCTTATTGGGCTTCAGTATTAGTGTTCAAATACCCAGAGACAGGGGAATTTTAATACCTACTATTGTCTGTTTCTTTCTTGGAGCAGCCCAGTAATGTCAGCATTGCCACTGACATGCCACATGCTTAGATTCCACTGTGTTGGCCCAAGGTTAAATACGCTGTATCCACTCTGCTACTCCCTACTGGCTACCTAGGCCACTGGTGCAAAATTCACCAAACAAGAATAATTTAATACAACTGAACCAAATGAAGATGGAAATGGAAACATTTTATGAAAAGCTTTTGCGGATCCCTAATCTCTCTATTGTCCATTGTTTGTGTCTCTTTGTGTACTATTGTCCTGAGACATAGCCCATTCAGTATAGAGGGAAATATGTCACTGGTTACCTTTCCTGACCTCTGCAGGTTATGCTTTCAAGAATGACAGATAAACATTGAGTTCTGGTGATAGTCATTAGTAGTGCAGGTGTCAAAGTATCTGCTGTAACTACAAGATGCTATATGAAGTTGAAGCCATGTCAGTTGTAGGATATTAGTGAGACAAGGTGGTTGTCTTTCACAGAAGAAGAGCTCTGTGCGGTTTGAAAGCTTCTCTCTTTCCACCAACATAAGTTGGTCCAATAAAAGATATTAACTCACCCACCTTGTCTCTGTAAGTTGCCAGTCAATTCCAACATTCCCATATGCACATCTGATCCAATTCATTCTTGGATATATGCCACTAGTCTAGGTGCTCTCCAATTTATCTTTCACACAGATGAGAAAATACTGGGCCAAATTCAGTGATATGCTCTGGTTATTTTGGCCAAATGACAAAATGCATCCATAATAACCATAGCTTAATCAGCTAATTAAATTTAGACTTTCTAGCTGCTTTGCATCACTGGAAAGGCACTAAGCAGCCAGAGTGTTTTGGTAAATCTGGCCTGCAATTTCCATGTCAAAACAGTAAGGATTTCCATAAGACCTGAAGCACAAGTTTGTAGGTTCTCCTCCACGGCTCCAGTTGCTCTGCTCCAGCGGCTGGGGTCCGGAGGCAAGGGGGGCTGCCCGAAGCCGGTAGCGCTGGCTTGGGCAGCTTGGCTCTTAAACACAGCCGAAGTCTGAGAGGGGAGGAACAGAGGCAGCTGGAGCCGGGGAGGAGAAGTGCCCGGCCGGCGGCGCAGGGTCCGGAGGCAAGGGGGCTGCCCGAAGCCGGTAGCGCTCAGGCAGCTCGGCTCTTAAACAGAGCCGAAGAGTCAGGGGAGGAGCAGAGCCTCCGGCCGCGGCGGCTCTGCTCCTCCCCTGACTCTTCAGCTCTGTTTAAGAGCCGAGCGCTACGGGCTTTGGGCAGCCCCCATGCATCCGGACCCTGCGCCACCGGAGCCCAGGAGGGGAAGTGTCCGGCCGGGGGCGCAGGGTCCGGAGGTATGGGGGCTGCCCGAAGCCCGAGCGATGCCGGCTTCACGGTTTGCCGGGCAGCCTCCAGACCCTGCGCCCCCGGCTGGGTGCTTCCCCTCCCGGGCTCCAGCTGCGCTGGGGAAGCGCCGGCCAGGGGCGCAGGGTTTGGGGGCTGCCCGGCAAACCGTGAAGCCGGTAGTGCTCGGGCAGCCCTTTTCGCGTGGCTGGGAGTGGGAGGGAGGAGGGGGCGGAGTTAGAGTGGGGTTGGGGTGGAGCTGGGTGGGGCTGGGCGGGGCTGGGGGTGGGAAATGGGCGGAGCCAGGGCCCCGTGGAGCGTCCTCTTTTTTTATTTGTTACATATGGTAACCCTATATCAAACTGGCCCATCTTGATTATCACTTCAAAAGTTTTTTTCTCTTACTTAATTGGCCTCTCAGAGTTGGTAAGACAACTCTCACCTTTTCATGCTCTCTGTATGTGTATATATATCTCCTCAATATATGTTCCATTCTATGCATCTGAAGAAGTGGGCTGTAGCCCACGAAAGCTTATGCTCAAATAAATTTGTTAGTCTCTAAGGTGCCACAAGTACTCCTGTTCTTTTTGCGGATACAGACTAACACGGCTGCTACTCTAAATGGTTTTGTCAAAATTAAACATTTTGATTATACCAAAACAATTTCCTTTTGGCTTTTCTTACATAGAGAATTTTGAAAATTTTGGATTCCATTCTGAATCAAAATGAAAACAAATTCTGAAATCTCAAATTCTTGCACAACATGGAACTTCCATTCTCAACACGGAACTTCCACAACATGGAACTTCCATGAAACTTCTTGCTCAACACTTCCACTGCACTGTTCTAGTTTTAACCTTACTGAAATAAAAGAATTTGACATGATAGAAATGAAATATTCCAATGGTTTCAAATAGGGTTGTTGTTTTTTTCTGAATTTTCCTCTTATGGGAAATTTCAAAATTTTGACTTTTAATTTTGATTCAGAAATATCAATTTATCACAGAAGAGAAATTCCATTTTCTGACCAGTTCTAGTAAGTACTTACAAAACATGGAGCAGTAACCTCAAATATATTGGTTAGCAAAATTAGCACTCAAAATTAAACATCTTCTCCATTACATTATTGTGTGCCAGTTTACATCTGTTGTGCCACATTACATTATTTCACTCTCTTTGCTATTTGCAGACAGCTCCGTTATTTCAGGTAACCAGTGCCATGAAGAACTCATGGACTGTACTCCTCACACACCAGTGGATGCTTCTTGTTTGCTGTGACTGAAACTAATTTTGTTTTATTGTTCATTTTCAGTTGTTCTCAATCTTTCTCAAAGGGGCATCTTAACAGTCCTATGATCAGTGGTAGCCTCTTGCTGGTACTTTGCAGGTTATGCATGACAGGCTGCAGAGAGGGAGCTCTGCAGGCCTTCTCCTGCTAAGAATCCCATAGTAACTGCACAATGCTTATTGAATGAATCAGAATGAGGACTCTTTTCCGGGTAACTTCAAACATTATTCTCCGGCTTTCATTTATACTGGGAAGCTCATGTCTCCTAAGATACACTACCCAGCACAGGAAACAAAAACAAACTCACTGGCAACTTAGTAATATCAGCTCCTAACAGTAACATTTCAAATCTGAATTAGATAGATTCACACACACACACACACACACACACACACACACACACACACTCCCTGCAAAAACTTTCTGTGTTCCATAATCTGGGACGTGTGAATATCCATGGGTTGCTTGACCTTTAGAATGTGTTTGTATAACTGCTCACTCAATTAGAGCAACTCACTCTGACCCAGTCCTGGAATCGTTTTGGACAAAATAATTCATTCAGAGGAAAGGGCTCCTCTAGTTATTCCCAGTTTCTATGAAACCTTTGTTGGTAATTCTTATTGGCAGCAGTGAGTTGTGACATTTATCAGTGAGGTGAGGCTGAGCAGGGTTCCTGACTGATTAACTCAGTCAACAAGCTGCTCATGACTCCAGCCAAGTATTGACTTAGTTGTCCGTCTCTTCCCCTCCCCCCCACCCTCCGTCAGTCAAAGAAAAGAATAAGGAGGCATCCTTTTGTACCATATTTTTATTTTTACCAGTCTACTTGAGGTTGAAAAATGGAGCATAGACAAAATCTTGTTTTTTTAACATTTTTTTCTAATATGGAAGTGTGTCAAATATTTATCCAGGAAAGAAATCCAAAGCTCAATTTAAATGGATTGAAATACATAAAATAAATGGGCAGGTTTTACCTTGCATTATCAGGATCATTTATTTCAACAGCAATGAGCTTTGGTCTTGTAAACAACCTCTAGGTGCTATCGAATGACTTCTGGGAAGAAAAATAAAATCACATTAGGTTCTTTTTTTTCCCCATTGTTCAGACCCTCAAGTGCAAACTGTGCTTCATGGTACGAGGTGCTTTCACATCCTTGTTTGTTTGTTTGTTTTAAAGCTAAGAAAATGGAGTCAAGGACAGTGATTTCTTGAATGTTGCTTTATTTTTTCTTTGTTAAAATGAGCAATATCGTTTTAGGTCAAGGATTGCAATGAATTGTTTCTAATTTTCAGTAGCGGTACATTCTGAGTCCTCCAAACAGAAACTGCCTGTGTTCCTGTGGCACTGGAATAAAACAGTGCTTGAAAAAAGCCCCATTTATAAATATATCTCCACTATCCTAACTACGCTTCCTTGTAGGAAACAAGGAACAATTTAGTATTTAACCAAGGTTATTCACATCAAGTTCTTTCCTCCACCCTCATCTCCAGCTTCAAGCAGGAATAAAGAACAATGAAGTATTTCTGCCTGGTTATCAAATTGGGAGACGTGCATTAAGGTCTTTTACATAAGTTTTGGCCTTGGAATGGTAAATTCACATATCACTGTAGCATAAGGTTCATGGTGAATTTTTCTGCAGTGAGACAGTTAAAACCTCATAGTTACATAATGGGGCTGGTTTTCCTCTTACACCAGTATCAATCAGGAGTGACTTCAGTGTAAAATTATTATTAGTCAGAGTAGATTCAGGTCCAGTGTATTCAGTGTCTATCGCAGGTGCTAATTTCATATTACCATGTCAAATTTAGCATGCATAACTAAAAGTGCTGCAATGTCCTTAGGCCTTTCTGCAAAACTATGCATGAGAATGGCCCATCAGTTATACACTATTTCCCGCAGAATCATTAGGTTAGAGTCCTAGTTAACAAAATTGGGTTTACTGATCAACTCAGATTCTCTTGGCCTTAGACAAGGGAATTTAGATGGGAACACCAGTTGTTTCAATGGGACACATGTATAATAAAAGAGTCAGTATTAGATTTTCTTCTCTTTCTTCCCTTCATTTCTGGACTAACATGAACAACAATCCCCCAAGCTTTAGAAAAAAGAGTAAGTATTTCTAGAACTGACATTTTTAAGTACCAGTGAATTATTATCACCCTTATTGGCACTGGTGTGTTATTTCCCTAACTCATAGAATATCAGGATTGGAAGGGACCTCAGGAGGTCATCTAGTCTAACCCCCTACTTGAAGCAGGACCAATCCCCAGACAGATTTTTGCCCCAGATCCCTAAAAGGCCTCCTCAAGGATTGAACTCACAACCCTGGCTTTAGCAGGCCAATGCTCAAACCACTGAGCTCTCCCTCCCCCCATTGCTATGTTTGAGAAGATGATATTTCTAGACATGGCAATTCAGCATGGCAAAGGACAGGATATTATTGGGATGGTAAATCAGAGGTTTCAAAAACCAAATAAGTGGGTGGATAATCTGGTTACGTTACATTGAACATCACAGAGCTGCAAGATCAGTGGAGCTTTGGTGCGCTCAAGGGTAGCAGTGATACTAACTTCTTATTTTTTGCATTAAGTATCGGCCAGGATTAACACAAAGGCCATAACTGAGGCCTTTAAAATTCCTGGAACAGAGCCCAAGTTAGAGCTGAGAACCACCCAAGAGGCTGGTAAGGGAGTTGGTCGGGGAGGGGCAAAAAGGTTTGGTGTCAGTCAAACAGAAGAGGGCTTCTGAGAGATACAAAAATGAGGTCAACTGGCATCTGGAGGGAGACAGGAAGGGGCTTGTGAAATGACAAGAGTGCTTGCAAGCTGGCTTATAACTTCTTTCCAGTGTGACTACAAACCAAGTAAGTTGCAGAAATTCAAATACATTTGAATCAGGACCCTGTCAAACTATATACTTAAACTGAATACTATATAACTATTGTATGTATGTGTGCTTGTATAGACAGAGATGGTTATATGTATATACATATGTTTTACACATTCATATATATATATACTATCTTTTTCTTGTATAAACATTTTACCATGTCCGTATGAATAATGCACGAATGCTGAAGAACATGTGGACCTCCACACTCTGGAGGAGAGTGAATTTTCCATCTGTTCTTATAGCAGGTCCTTTAAGAAAAATAAATAAATTAAAGCTTCACATTTGAAATGTTGTGGTTTCTTTAAACATAGCTGAGAAAAATGCCATTTTTTATTTCATTTCTCTCCAGTGCATTATGTTGTGACAAGGCAGTCATGTTACATAGCGTAATAGGATGTGACTGATACCAAATGGTGTGTAAAAGATTTGATCTCCTCTCCTAGTACCATAAAGATGCTACAATTTATGCGGCTGGACTTGGGGGTTTTGTCCCTCTTTAAATAGGAGTGAAGAAAAGATGCTCAGTTTGATAGTCCTTTAACAGAACTGTGTTTAAAAGCATTGCAAATACCTTGTTTAGACCCACTAATTCAAAAAGTAGATTCACCTTTGAAATATGCACATATTCATATTTCATTTCACAAACTCATTGAGAACAGATTTCTATTAGGACCTATAAAATAGGGTTTTAGGCTCCTAATCATGTAATCCTGTTCTACTAGCTGACCACATGGCTGGATATATACTGCACGGTCACTGACCCACTAGCTTGACCCAGTTTGTTTCCGGTGTTGAGAAATAAAAGGGGAGGAGGAGAAAGGAGGACAAGAGGGGGGAGGCTGGATGGAAGGAAATTTGTTTTCACTCACACTTCATTCCTTAGCAAGGTTAACATTCTGCACTCCCTGAATCCTGAGTGTTTGAGAGAGATGCATTGTTTCATGATTATGGCAGAGACACCCACATCCACCATAAATGCATCTGCCAAGATTTATCTCATTCTCTGGTGTAAGTATACTGACTTTAATGGAGTTACACCAGAGACACTTTGGCCTATCAATTTTAATTGGACTGGGTAAACTAGGTCTGAGCAGACAGGTTAATTGGAGGTTCAGATCCTTACAAGGCCCTTTGCAAAAAGAAAAGCACTTTTACAATAAAACAGACTATACTTACTGTAATAAAACAAATAATAAAAACAAAAACAGACTTCAAGAGATTTTATTGGTGGTCTGTACAAGACATCTCTGATGTTCAACGATCACCACAACCAATTCAAATACATCACAGAGGGCTAAGTGGGAAGAAGGAAGACAGTGTATACACGGAAAAGATAAGGGGCAAGCTCAGGAAAAACCGTGGGAGTTGCGGATCCACAAGAAACAAATTAAAACAAACATTATTCATTTGGGTAACAAGAATGTACAATTAAGTCATAATATTTGCCAAATACTCCCTCAAATTTAAACTGGCCTAAATCCAAACAGTGACAATAACTTTGTGTACATTTCAGCAGTATCAATGGCATGCACTTCCAGTCACAGAGTTAATACACAGCTCTCAAACTGAGCAAATAGTGAAAACATGCTTTTTAAGACAGAAAATATCATACTCCCTTAATACAAATCCATGGCATGCCCACATCTTGAATACTGCGTGCAGATGTGGTTGCCCCATCTCAAAAAAGATATACTGGAATTGGAAAAGGTTCAGAAAAGGTTCAGAAAAGGGCAACAAAAAGAATTAGGGGTATGGAACAGATGCCATATGAGGGGAGATTAATAAGACTGGGATTTTTCAACTTGAAAAAGAGATGACTAAGGGGGGATATAATAGAGGTGTATAAAATAATGACTGGTGTGGAGAAAGTAGATAAGAAGTATTATTTACTCCTTCTCATAACACAAGAACATGGGGTTATCAAATGAAATAGGCAGCAGGTTTAAAACAAACAAAAGGAAGTATTTTTTCATACAACGCAGTCAACCTGTGGAACTCTTTGCCAGAGGATGTTGTGAAGGCCAACACTATAACAGGATTCAAAAATGAACTAAATAAGTTCATGGAGGATAGGTCCATCAATGGCTATTAACCAGGATGGGCAGAGATGATGTACCTAGCCTCTATTTGCCAGAAGCTGGGAATGGGTGATGACGATAGATCACTTGATGATTACCTGTTCTGTTCATTCCCCCTGAAGCACTTGGCATTGGCCACTGTTGGAAGACAGGATACTGGGCTAGATGGACCTTTGGTCAGACCCAGTATGGCCGTTTTTATGTTTTTAATACAATTCCTTTGAAGAACAGAGAGCATATCTAAAATGTTCAGGTTAATATATGAAACGTGTCAAATTAATATGTTAATAAATCAGTTCTAGAAGCAAGTACTTCAGATGGACACATTCACAAGTGCTTAGGTTTATCATCATGCTTACAAAATTCTAGAAAGGGTGCTAGAAAATCTGGTATTTCCTTCAGTAAAACCTTGGAGTTGGACTTTAGGAAGTCATTCAAAATCCCTTATTCTATTGCATAGTCAAAACTATGTAGTCAGAATGTGATATATTATAACAGACCTACACAATACATCATGCTGCTTCAGGAGGATGGGAGTTACTAAACTGGAACAAACCAAAGGTCCCACTAATACTATATTCTATCTCTGATACAGCCTAGAGCTGATGTTTCAGAGGAAGGTAAATTAAACTATAACCCACACTTCAAAATGCAAGCAGTTCAGCAGGTGAATAGTTACAAATCCAGCAGAGCTGCAAGGAAGGTGGCTATGTAAGTAATATTAACAGGCCAAATTTTCAGAGCTGTACATGCACACACAGTTTAGGGCCTCAATCCTTTGGACAAAAGCACTGTTTTCTGCTCCCACGCTCATCCAGTTACATTAGCTGTAAATGTTCCAGTGTCAGGCAGGAATCATCCAGAACACAGTGACACATTGACATGCCCTTCCCCCACACACTTCACCTTGGTGACCCTGACCCAGGTCAGGTGTCTGGGACCAGGAAATCAAGTTTAATTGTCTCTCATCAGCTCTATTGTGTATCACATCTATCCATGCTAGTATGTATCATTATTCATTTGGTGCCCAAGCAGTAAGTGGGCTTTACAGAGCAGTAAAGTGGACAGAGTCCCAGCACTGAACCCATTATGGTAGCCATAACACAACAAGTGTTAGTTACACTGAACAGTTGAGAAAAAAGGAAGAGGTTTATATAAGCTCCCTTGGTTAGGCATGTATATGCTTTAATACATTACACGTAGCCCTGGTCTATACTACCAACCAATGCTGGTAAAACTGCATCACTCAGGGTCATGGAAAATCCACACCCCTGCGCGACGTAGTTATACCAACCTAAACTCCGGTGTAGACAGCGTTATGTTAACGGAAGGGCTTCTCCCAGTCATATAGCTACCGCCTCTCAGGGAGGTGGAGTACCTGTATCAGAAGCTCTCCCTTCAGCATAAGTAACATCTTCACTAAGCGCTACATTTAGTGTTGTAAGTGTGGACAAACCCATACTGTCTCCCCCTCTCTGTCTGTGAGTTTGTTCTAGGGTTTCATTTTGGACAGTGACAAATGGAAGGCTGTTGGAAAGCTGCTTTTAGCATGACAAAGCTGTAAACATTCTTAAAGTGTTTGTAGATTCTAGTTCATGGCAGGGTCAAACAGGCTTGAGTTTTTCTAATTTTTTTGGTTAAAGATTAACTAAAGGGCAATTGTGTACCTATTTGGTAGCTGTGTATTTATTTGGAATATTAATGGAGTCTTAAAACGGGAATAATAGAGGATATCTTCATTCAAAGATAATAAAACTTAGCTATTCAATATTCATTCCTCTTTACCAGCAAGAATTATATAGTGGGACCTTGACTGATTGTAAAGCATGCAACTTGAACACAAATAGCATTATCAAAATGGGACTCTAGCACCAGACTCCTGAAGAGGACTATCAGGTTAATATGTATATACTGTAAAGAGAGAAAAGATTATATTGCAGCATTTCCCAGACATTATAATGCATCAGCTCAATTCAATTAAAATTATTTCACAGCTTCCTAAGTGCAAAAAAAGGCATCCAAGGCCACTGAAGCCATGAAAACTGGCTTCACATCTGGCTGGTTGGTTCAGCAAGAAATCAGTAGGCCCACAGAAAAACTTCCAAAAATGACTTGTATGGTATGCCAAGAATCCAAAAGTTGCAGTGCCCTCTAGGAAGTGAAAAACACAGCCATACAAATTAAGAGTTGGTGAACTGCATGGGAAAAATTAGAGCCAGTCTGAACCTTCATCTGTTCCTCAAACTCTACTTGAACTAATTTCAGAGTCAGACCTATTTGCATAAGGCACTGCTACTGCTGGAGCTCCCTCCCTTTCTCTCTGTGAGGGCTCAGATGGCCCCCCCTTTCTTTCTTCTAATGTGTAGGTCCCTCCCTCAGGCCCAGCCTGGTTTCTGAATTCTTTCAGTAGGACTTGGGCTTCTTTCCTGCCAGGAGGTCTGTCTGTAAACAACACAAATTAAAACAAAACAACCAACCTTCCCTTCCTCCCCCAAAAACAAACAAAAAACCATCAACCTGTATGTTCTCTTATATAATTATTTCCACTCAACTTCCCAAACTATGTGTCTGTCAATAGTCTCATGGCCTCCGGGGGCATTCTTTCCTTTTATTCATTTCTTTGTGTTATTTCCTATATAAAGTCCTTCCTGCCCCTGTTAACTAACCATTTTTAAACAAACAAACTAGAGATTTGCCTCTGCCTGACTTATAAACTCAAACACAGATCTATAATGTAGAGAACTTCCCATGCCAATGGAGGGAATGGATGTGTCCCTTAGTAACCTGGAAAGAACTTGCCACTGGTCAGGGCAAAAATAGAAGAAGGACTACAGAGAAACGACACCTTTAAGGACAATTGGGAGAATAACCTTATGGAACAACAGACAAATATCTGTATTACAGTACTTGTGGGGAGATCAGGATGCTTTCAGGTTCAAAGACTACTGTGCCTGAATGTATGTGGGGGAAGGTGGGCTTGAGAATTTTCCATCAACAGTATTTTTTGATGAAAAATTGGGTTTTCAACAAAATGAATTTTTGTGTGTGGAAATTGTCCATTTTCCATGGAAAAAGTCAAAAATATCCTCAGAAATGGCCTCCGTTTTCCAGCTCTAGTATGCTAAGTCACCCCATCCGGTCCAAAGAATCATGTTCAAAATAGCACGGACCTGAGTCTGTGTTCACTGGCAGTAATAGAAATTAGGAGTAAACTCTCTCAAGACAGTGGAGTAAAACTGGTGTTAAGAGAAGAATCAGGTTGTTAGACTCCTTGGATCTATAGGTTCAAATCTCAGCAAGATATGCTCTGCCATTTATTCTTCTGAGTTGGGTAATAAAAAGAGTTCCACATAGCTTCCTGCAGTTTGTTCTTTCAGATGAGAGCTCAGTGCCTAGGCCTTGCTGTCGGTTCTGGGTGGATGTTAAAAAATTCCATTGCACTTTTCATAAAGCTAAGGTTTTACCCTGGTGCCTTCCCTCTTCCCACTTTGTTGTACTACAGTGTATGCCACCTTCCTGCCCCTAAGGTGTCTGCATTTTAATAGTAAGCATACAGCTTGCAAAGTGCTTTGGGATCCTCTGGGATGGAGGCTGTTATCTAACAGTAAAATATTATTACAACATGTATACTAAAAATTTCCCAAAAATGTAGACTGACGGAAAAATGGACATTTTTATGTGCTTGTATGAATGAGTGGATGCTTGTTGACATGGCTACAGGAGAGATGTTAAATGTATTTCACCTAGTTGGTAGGATGTCACAAGCTGTGTTACTCAGTTGCCCAAGTTTCTCTCACCGTTGAATCCAGTGTGAGCGAGGTTATCATTTATAATGTTTAGTACGTTTCCTGTAAACATGCAGGAAATATTTGTTTGAAGTTCTGAAGAAAACAGCATTGATGTTCACAGAGAAATGACAAACTACTTGATGAAAGAAATAATTTTCAAGCAAGAGTCCAATGGGAGAAAGAGAACCTGTTTATTTACACAAAGATCAAAGCAACTTTCTTATGAACTGATGCTAAATATGTAGTTCTTGACTGACTAACAAAGGTGACTCTAGACTGCTTTAAAAAAAGGAGACAAATCACTAGTAAGCCCACATATTATTTTTATTATTTGTATTACCATTGTGTCTAGGGCCTCAGCTGCTCTGGGTCTCATAATGGTAGTTGCTACACAAACTCTTAATAAGGACAGTTTCTATCCCAAAGAGTTTATAATGTGGACATACAAAAGGTGAGAGAGAAAATACATACAGATTAGATTAGTATGAATTTTCCTTGTAATTTCCAGAAACATATTGCATTAAATGATCATTAGTAAGTCAATCGAGACTAAATTTCAGTGGAATTACATAGTCAGCTACATGCATGGCGGGAGCATTGACTATTCACATCCAGTGAATGTCAAATTCAATGATAATAGTACATTTTAAAAAATGCAAACTTTACCCAATTTCCTGCAAAATTTTGTGCCACTCTTTACCTGAAATAGATGGTAGTTCTATTCCTCCAACCCAGTGGAATTCAGTCCTTCAGCAGGAGACCAGATCCATCTATGGAGCAACCCTATGCCCCTGTATTGGCTTCCGGATAATGCAGATTGATTGGAGCAACACTGAAACGGCTTTCTCACCTGGCAGTGCTCTCAAGCAACTGTCTGTAAAGTTGAGTTCTCAGGCTTAGACAAGAACTATGCAAAAGTTAATGGAGTCAAGTTTCCATCAGTTTTCTGGGACTAAGGAGGGAGAAGGTGAGGTAAGAAGGGGAATAGTGTGCATCCCTGTATGCCCACCCTCTCCCACCCATTCCCTAGCCACAGATCCCCATTAGTGAGAGGCCTCTCAGTTCCAGAGGGACAGTGGCCTTGATGCTGCTGAACCCTTCCCTCCATTTGAGAGGGGGAGATAAACACACAGTGACCTCAGTTATGTTGATAATATTGGGGGAATGATTGGGCTAATGGATTCTCCAAAACTGAGTGTAATCCTCACTTTCTATTCTATTCTATTCTATTCTATATAGATTCCCATACCACTCTAGGCACTGTAGTATCTGAGCACATTTCAATAGTGCATTGAGCAACTGTCCCTGGCTAACATCTGTGACACATGGTTCATTCTTGCATTGCAATGTCACGTGCATTGCAATGTCACTTGCATTGCTCTCTTCCAGAGCAAGATACAAAGAATAAGGGTGAGCGGGGAGTGGTTAGAGGGGAATTGGTACGTGAAAAATGTATTTTTGCTCAAAATGAGCCACATACCTCTCTGAAAAGGATGTCATTTGCTTTTTACACTGTTACACACTCACACATTTTGAAATTCAGGACAATTCCTTGAAGACAGAGTCACCACACTTACACTTTTTACACCGTTTTACAAAGAAAATGTGTTTTTTTAAACTCCAGTTTATAATGAAAAAAATACAAGAATTATGGTTTTAGACTGTGAGGATTAATCTCTCTCACTATGAGCTGATAACATGTAAGCTACATTAGCAAAGGATGATATCTCAAATTAAAAAAAACATCATGAGCTTTTTAGATCCACAACATGGGGAAATAAATGAGAGAGGTAAAAAAGGCTTCTTAGGTTTTGTAGTCATCTCCCTCTCAGGACAAGAATGTTCCCTATTCGATAATCACTAATATTTTGTGCAGTTTGGTTTTAAAAGTCCCAAGCAATGGGGATTCCATCTCTTCCCTTGGGAGATAAGCCCACAATCTCATTGATGTCAGAATGTTTTTTTCTGATATTCACCCAAGTTTTTCCGTTCTTTCATTTTATTTAATGTAGTCTAGGTATTATTATACTTTCTGGTACTGAGCCTGAAGGCTTATCCAAATATACTATTAGAGTTGATCACAACATTTTTAGATGAAATGATTTTTGTCATGGAAACCAAAATGTTTCATGGAAACATATGGATTTGAACAATATTTTTAAGTGAAAGGTTTCTGAAGTCCTCAGTGGACTCTGGTCAATTGTTAAGAGAAAGACTCAAAACCTGACCTTACAGTGCAGCATTACACAACAGTGAAATTAGCAATACAGGAGTCTGTACTGGGACCAGTTCTATTCAACATATTCATAAATGATCTGGAAAAAAGGGTAAACAGTGAGGTGGCAAAATTTGCAGATGATACAAAACTACTTAAAGCTAATTCCAAAGCAGACTGTGAAGACTTACAAAGGGATCTCACGAAACTGGGTGACTGGGCAATAAAATGAAAGATGAAATTCAATGTTTATAAATGCAAAGTAAAGTAATGCACATTGGAAAACATAATCCCAAGTATACATACAAAATGACGGGGTCTAAATTCTGAAGAGTTAGACAAGGGTGTGTGTTATCACCAATCCTCTTTGCATTAGCAATAGATTGAATGATGAAGCAGGCAGCAAAAGGCCTTGTGGACAGTGTAAATTGGGTTAGTTATATGACCTTGACATTGCTTTACTAAGTATGATGTAGAATGGAATGATTGCCCTTCCATCAGAGATAGAACAGGAAACAGTAAAAATTGGATTAAAAGTAAATGCAGAGAAAACTAAGATTATGAAGGTAGGAAACTGAATAACAGGTGCAAAGGTGTACATGGATGGTAAAGAAATTGACTAGGTGGAAGGGTTCTGCTATCTGGGGAGTGAGATGAGATTTGAAGGTGGCTGCAATAAAAATATTCGTACAGGGTTAGGAAAAGCAAATACCACTTTGGGAAGGATGAAAAACATCTGGTCAAACAGAAGTTTCCACATCAAACTAAAGGTCAGATGATACCATGCGATTATACTGACAATGCTACTGTCTGAGGCAGAGACTTGGCTGTTGACAGTGACTAACAAAAAGAGATTGGAGGCATCCCATCACATATGGCTGAGGAAGATACTACATATTTAAATGGAAAGACAAAATAACAAAAGCTGATAGAGCAGGACATGTTAGAAAATATCACCAAAGAAAGAAGTCTCAGGTGACTGGGACATGTGCACCATATAGAAGATGGGAGACATACTAAGCAAGCATGAGTGTAGTAAGAGAAAGAGAGGAAGGCCATGTAAAAACTGGCAGAAGACAGTGACAGAGAATATTGAATGTGCTGGCATCACCTGAAAAGAAGTATCACAACTAGCTAGGCAGTCTGTAATCAGTGGAAGAAGTGGACTGCCTGATGTGTCTAAGGAGGAACTAAGGTCTAAGGTGAGGATTATGGTAAGAACTGTGAAAAGTAGTACATTGTTATGGATTTTCATAGTATCTTTTGCAAACCTCAGAACTCTACAGAATTACAAACTATGTATGTATAAAGAAACATTTCACTTTATCCACCACCGAAGTGCAGTTACTTCTAGCCTGGGATTTGGAAATCATAACTGCCATCCACAAGATATGGCAGTTGTGAGGACAGGAACTGGAGAAGATATGAAATCCAGTTAAAGTAACAGAGAAAATTAAGTTAAGCAGAATGTAATGCTATAATGTTGGTTGGACCCCAGGTCTATGAGATCGCTAATGGTAATTTGATATTCAATCAAAAAGATATAATAATCTTGATGATTTCCCAGCTGAAGTAGCTTGATGTGGTATATGAAAGACCCTGAGTAGCATGCCCGATATGAATTTTACCCTTTGTATAAATATTCATTATTTTAATGCAAAGACACTGATTTGCCAAAGGGCCTCAATTCAGGCCTGAGAATATAAGTGCTGTATAATGTGCCTGTAAAATGTCAGCCACAATTATTTGCAAGTCTAAAATCAGAGACAAAGCTGTGAACATTTTAAAAATCAGGGCCATGGTGTTCTTTAGGTATGTGTCTTAAAGATATATCTTTATAGCCTTCTGAAATATCCGTAATGTTGTTTACAGTTGTTATCCCTAGAAAGGAATGAATTAATTGACAACTATATGCAAATTTTCAGAGTCCGTTGAATAATGGCCAATTAACTCATTCACAAACTGTTACTACAAAACAAGTGGACATGTTAAGAACTGCTGGTGGGCATTAAAATGAAGGGAAGGGTGAGAAAGAACCAGCAGTGATCTGAAACTGAAAGTAAAAGGAAATTATCATTTCAGTCCATGCTGGGGTCAGGGAATGTGGCATCAGTACTCTGTCTATCAATACATAAAAGGGGGGAAGGATGATTGCTGGGACTGTGGTGCAGTGGGCTGTGGGTCAAAAACAATGCACAGTGATTTTTCTGCCATTCATGTTCAATGGGTAACATTCTTACTTTGCAAACTGATTTTCCACTCAGCAGGATTCTTCATGATAATAGCCTGGTTTGTGTGTGTGGTTTTAACAGACTTTTACAATATGTCATATTATCTCTTTCTGTATTACTGCTAAGACTAAATATTCTTTTATTTAAGATGGCCTGAACTGAATACAGGAACTGTTAAAATGGACAGTCACTGACAAAGGCTTCAGACAAAAGAAACAGTACTGATTTTAAGGGTGGTAGGTCCAGGAATATGCCCACAGAATATCAGGTCTAGAAAACTCTAGACTGCCATCTCCCTCCCCAAACAGTACCAAAGAAGAGTATGAGGAGAAAGAAATAACCTTAATTGTTTCAGAGTAGCAGCCGTGTTAGTCTGTATCCGCAAAAAGAAGAACAGGAGTACTTGTGGCACCTTAGAGACTAACAAATTTATTAGAGCATAAGCTTTCGTGGACTACAGCCCACTTCTTCGGATGCATATAGAATGGAACATATATTGAGGAGATATATATACACACATACAGAGAGCATAAACAGGTGGGAGTTGTCTTACCAACTCTGAGAGGCCAATTAATTAAGAGAAAAAAACTTTTGAAGTGATAATCAAGATAGCCCAGTACAGACAGTTTGATAAGAAGTGTGAGCATACTTACAAGGGGAGATAGATTCAATGTTTGTAATGGCTCAGCCATTCCCAGTCCTTATTCAAACCGGAGTTGATTGTGTCTAGTTTGCATATCAATTCCAGCTCAGCAGTCTCTCGTTGGAGTCTGTTTTTGAAGTTTTTCTGTTGTAAGATAGCCACCAGCAGGTCTGTCACTGAATGACCAGACAGGTTAAAGTGTTCTCCCACTGGTTTTTGAGTATTTTGATTCCTGATGTCAGATTTGTGTCCATTATGGCAGAGGGGCATTGCTGGCACATGATGGCATATATCACATTGGTAGATGTGCAGGTGAACGAGCCCCTGATGACCTTGTGGCTAAGACCTTAATGGTCTTAGCCACAATAACACCAAAAACTCTTCCTCACTCATCCTACTTCCCAATGCATTTAAGCTTAGGGCCTATGTTTTTCTCACTATGTGATGGTGTGACAAGAAAAGAGTAACCCTGACTTGTCTATAGTTAGCAGGTGCAGGTGAAATAAATTTGAAAATATGTGAGATTCTCTAAATAGGAAACAATTTCCCCAGCACAGAAAAATGTTAATAGCCACCAGAAACCTTGTGACTTGATAAATAGAACAGCAGACCAGATAACAAGAAGAAAAGAGTTTCCATTTTAGGGGGAAAAAATCTTATCAACCACCCACCATGTGCTATAATTTAAAAGCTTTTGAGCGGAGAATATCTTTTTACTGCTAACTGGTTTAATATGTTGCAGCATAGAGACCCAAACCCCTTGATATGTGGCAGATGAATCAGCAGAGAAACAGTGCACAAGGCAGTGCAACCCTTACTTTAACATATATTGTTCAGGGATCCCCAAAGTCATCCTGTAGAGGCAAAGTAAAAAAGGGTTTAACTAAGGAACTGGAGGGTTGGAAAAAAGAAAAGGGAAGCTTAATATCATAAGTTTAACCCTGGGAATATCATAGGGAAAGGGATGTAAAAAAGAAGAACATGGCCTTCTTCACCTTCATTGATTTTGTTGAGGCTTTTGATTCGGCATGTCAAATTTAGCCATTTCAGCGGCAGGGGATTTCTTAAGACATCTGTGTAGTGGATTCTGCCGATGCACTTCAGTTAGAAAGTGACAGTTACAGCTAGAGAAGAGCTCATGACTTAATATTACACATGTATAACATTTTTCCCCATTTTTTTTGAAAGGGAGAGAATTTAAGCCCTAACACAAAACAGGATTGTATAAGTACCCACAGTGCAGATGCCTACAGTCATACCATCTTGGGATGTGATCATGTTAGATATAATCAGCAAAGCTGGGTTAGTTAGGCTGATTCAGTATTTGGACAGGACAGCCCCCAGAAATGTCCATATTCTTCAGGAAGAAATGTAGGTCCAATTCTTCCCTTTGAATCAGTACTAAACTAAAGATATAGATTGATGTGTTACCCTATAAGGTAAGATGTAAAACGGAGGTCCTGACTCCCGGCAATCATTAAAGACCCCATGGCAACTGTAGGGACATTCACCTTAGAATCTTGTCCTCATTCTAAATTGGGTAATTACCTTCTGGATGTCTTTTTGGTTAGAGCACTAACCTAGCACTTGGGAGATCTGGGTTTAAGCCCCTGATCTTCTGCAGTCTTCCTGTGTAATCTAGAGCAAATCATGTAATCTCTCTTTGCTTCAGTTCTCCATCTGTAAATGGGATGATAATACCTCCCTACCTTACTGGGCTGTTCTGAGGAGGAGAAATGCATTCAAGATTGTGAGGTGTTCTGATGCTACACCTAAAATATATAGATTGCCTCTGCAGTTTCAATTGGACATGATATTCACTTTCAGTTCTTGCCCCAAACAGTTGCGTAGGATTTCTGTGTTTTCCTTATTCTAATAAAACTTTTTGTTCAGTTTTAGAAGCAAGCAGCACTGTGATTCTTTATCATTGTCACAGAAAAGGGTGTTTCTGCATATCAGAGGTATTGAAATGATTCCCACACAAATATTTAATGAACCTACGGGCTCATTATTAGGCAACGTCTTGAACCTCCAGTCCAACATCCAGCCAGAAGAGGGTTCCACAACCCTCAACAAGCAAGGGACGTATAACCAAAGAGAACAGGCCACAAGCACCTTCTGGAAGTGGAAAGAAAGCCTGGGCTAGGCAGCAGCCTAAGAACTGGGACTGCAAGATTGAGAATTGGGCCAGGATTCATTCTGTTGTTGGCAGGAGAACAGCAGTAGCTGTATGTGGGAGACTGGAGGACAGCAGTTTGCAGGCAGCAAGATGATAAGGAGGGATAACACCAAGACTCTGTTACCGATAGGCCTGAATTAAGAAATATTAGTTTATCTTTTGTTTGTAACCAGGGGTTGAATTGGGTGGTACTCCTGTAAGCTCCTCCCACAAGATAAGCTCCATCTACAAGAGTTGCCAAAACGAGTCACCACTCACAGTGGCTTGTGCAGATATTCAACCTATGATTGTGTGCACCATTTGATCCTCTAGGCTTTGTGCTCACCTTTTGAGAGTCTTCAATATGCCCATAGTCTCTGTTAGATCACACGGGCTTGGCTCCTTCTTGATTGGGGGTAGGGGAGGGAAATAAGCAGTGTCAGCTCACAAACGCCACCCACCTGTGGTACCAAATGAGACCACTCACTGTTATTCATGCAGATCTGGGAACCTCCCTCTCTTTTCTTACATGAAAAATAAAATTCTTCACAGTGTTGCTTTTTCTTGTGATTTTCTCATGAGGCTTGGAATATCTGGTGTTTTTCTTGAATCCCCAGCTGCAGGAATCAAGAGATGCAAGAGAATCTCAGCTTTAGTGTTAAAAAGGTAAGTTTCTAAAGATTATAGTCTTCACACTTATAGAGCAAAGCTTGAAAATGTGAAGGGAAGTGAACTTTAAAGCCTCAAAATACACAAGGCAAAGAAAGAACCACATTTGTCAGTGGTGGTTTTAATTTTTAAACCAGTATTATGATGGAAGGAGGGCTGACTCATGATTTTTTAAAGCTTTAAGTTAGCAATACTGATGCTGATTTTTAAATTATCACTGGACATCTGAGTTAACACCTATTGAGCTGAATGGGACAATTCGCACCTCTTAGAACTACTGTTCCAGGTTCTCTGCATGCTCAAATAGACATCTCTGAATCAATTACATTCAATTCATATTTTCAAGATTTTCTTTGCATCCATACCAACTAGAGATATACTCTCTTTTTTTTAACGCAAGCTGAGATTCTAGAGAACAAGACAGTTATTTCAGATATATTGTCTGTCTTTTGTATGGTCATCTACAAATTATTTCTGAGTCCTTTAAAGCCATTGCACTTAGGATATTTGCATTTTTAATTTCAGAAGCCCCAATAAAGGAATTCCGAGTTACTTGAGGCATGTAAGCATTTTGGTGAATCCACAGAGGGTTTAAATCTGAAGAGTCTAGTGCTTGTTACACAGAGTTTTCCCAAGCTCAAGATACACCACACATGGTACCAGACATCAGATAGGATGGGTGTCCCACAACCCTCACAGTGACTGACACCTGGCAGCAGGGTCAATTACAATAGTATACATATATTTAAAATCCCTTTGGGATCCTTTGAAATGACATGTAGCATATAAATGCAAAATATAATGATTATATATTACATCAGGAGCACTTTGAGCCATTGTTGAATGCCCAGTACTTTCCAGGAAAAATAACTTGGCTGTGCAGCTATGAGACTGTTACTGCCTATGGAGTGGGGTAAATTAGGCAGCTCCTACTACACCAGTCTATGCTGAAGAGTTTATTTCATGCCAAAAAAATGTGTAAAAAGTCATAGGAAAAAAATAGACCTCAAAACTCATCAAAAAAAATGTGTATCATACCCTATACTTGAGGTTAGGAATGATCTCTAGCCTACCACTAAGAAGCCTCTCTCACACCCCAAATTCCTTTTGCCCCTGTTTCAAACCTCCCAGATGGAGGCTTTTATAAATGTAGGTTCAAACAGCCCACAGATGAACTAAGCCATCCAATTACTCCATTCCAATTAGGCCCAACAAGATCTCTCATAAAACTAAACCGAGTGGTTCTCTTGGTGTCTCTGCTTCATTACTGGTTGCTGAAGCAGGCTGAATTTATGGAAGGGCTATTTTTGGGGTCTGTATTAGAATATGCTAGGGTTTTATATTTTGAGTTCCTCATTTTCTCTCTCTCTGTCTGTCAGTTCGCTTGATTTGACTGTTCATGTTTAGAATGTTAAAAAGAAGAAATGTGCTATCAGTAGTTAGAGAGAGAAATTGCAGTGATTGTGTTAGATACTATTTGATCTGGAATCTTCTGTGTGATCTTTTGGTTAAACACATTAGAAACCATAGTCAACATCTTAAATAGGGCTAAATGCTATGCTGAGGAGCAGGGAGTATAGCTTAGGAAGGTGGGGTGTAGTGCAGACAATTTATTTATCTGCTCCCAGGACTGTGGCCAGCTGTGTATGAGACTAGTCCTAGCATAATTTAGGGTAGCTTGGAAGTTGCTCTAAGTTACACCTACCCCTGATGGGTTCTAGGTTCTATAAAGCAGAAAGAGATTGCTGTAGTGTAAAAACCCCAGGACAACCCCCATTCTACTTGTTCATACACTCTACACTAACAGTATGAAGCATGTGTGAATTTATGGGGGGGGCACTATATCCCTATGCTGGGTCCAGTTACACATGTGGTGCAGCACAAAGGCATCACAATGCAGCACAAAATCTGTGCCATGGTTCTCTTTGCCTTTCTGACTGGCTGGCAAAACAGCATGTTGCCATTGATACAGTATGTTTACAGCACCATATTCTAAGTGGTAAATCAAACAAAACACAGATCAAGATTCTCCTGCCACAGTCATGCAGCAAATCTTAGGATCAATTCTAAATAACACTTTTGATACTACTTTGCCAACCTGAAGGGGGGAACAGAGCCCTGAGAATATCCCTTGTATAGTGGGCCACCCCTGCCAGCATTGGGCTGCTGGAGCAGGCCCATCCCAGTTCTGCTCCCAGCCTCCACTGGAGGCTGTTGGGTCAAGAGAAGTGGCTGGAGGCCAGAGCCAAAAGCAGAGTGGGGTACAGCTGAATCACACTGTTCTGTCTATTCTCTGCTTCCCAGGGCTCACAGGAATCAGAATGTAAATTAGAGCTATCCTGAGGCTTCACTAATTGATGGTGGTGGCTTAGAAGGACACTGATACCCCAGAACACAGGGAGTACAAAGAGGGCTCTATGTCACCTAACCCATGTGCAAGAATAAAGGATATGACAGGGCCCTTGTCTCTGATATTTGGCTTTCCCTATTGTCACGGAGTGTGGGGGAATCAGGGCCCTGCACCCCCACTTCCTGCAATTCACTGTGACTCTCAGCCAGCCAGTAAAATGGAAGGTTTATTGGATGACAGGAACACAGTCCCAAAGAGAGCTTGTAGGTACAACCAGGACCCCCAGTCAAGTCCTTTTGGGGGGCGGGGAGCTTAGATCCCAGTCCTGAGGCTCTCTCCATTTCCCCAGCCAGCTCCAAACTGAAACTCTCTCCAGCCGTCTCACACCCCCTCCCTCTGGTTCCTCCTCCAGCCTTTGTCTAGTTCCCCGGCAGAAGGTGTCACCTGGCCCCAACCCCCCTCCTGGGCTCTCATGTTACATGCTCAGGTATCTTCCCTCAAGGAAAGTCTCCCATCCCACACAGAGTCCCAGTAAAACTCCCCTGCAACATTCCCAGGTCAATACTCCCCACTCCCTGCTGCATCACACCTACTTGTGCAGAAGTTCCTTGATCCATGTGACTTGTTTGTATGTAGGGAGAACAGAATTTCAGAATCAAGTTCTAAAGAACTTTACCCATGGGCAGGAAAATATGCATGTTTAAATTTAGTGTGAAGAATGCTTACATGCTTTACTGACCAAACATTTTGAAACTACTAAAATTTCCTTTTAATTTCTGTAATTTAATGAAGAATTTTTATAGGAAAGCTTGAATGGAAATGCAATAAAGAACAAGGTGCTGCTATACATGCTGTTTCAGATCTGACTAGCTGGGGAGATTAATGTACGCGCCTGCGGCTCATGTATTACTCTCCCCAGCTAGCCAGAAATGAAACGTCACATGCAGCAACTTATATTTTATTGCTTTTAATTTGTAGCCTATCTTGGGAGAGGACAGAGAATCAATGTCATTCTATTAGGCTCTACCTTTTGTTTTATGAGTGTGATCCCTGACCAGTCTAGTCTTTGATGAAACACTTCATGTTAATAGTTAGTCACCAGATGAGTACAGTTCTGTCTCCAGAGTCTAGGGGATTAATGCCATAGAGAGAGTAATTAAAAGTTATAGACAGATTTTTTTTAACCCATACAGAAAAGAAAATGTTGAAGTGCTAGAATGTTCAATAAAGAATAAAACATAAAAACTAATAAAATAGAGCCTCCTTCTCCAATAAATCTGCAATTAGTGGTTGGCCAGAGATCTGAACTGTGATGAACCAACCCCCTCCAAACTGACTTTATGGTTGTTTTGCCAGTAAGTTCATGAAGGATGGAAAAAGTACATGGAGCAAGCTGCTGCAGAGCGGGAGAGAGAGAAATCAAACTCTTCCAAGCATGAGAGCTGGCAGAGCTGCTGAGATCACAGGGCAGTAATCTGCACATGATTGCCACGTTGTGATTAGAGCTGGAACATGATTATTTATTAAGTGTGGGGGTTGTTTACAAGAAGGGTTAGGGCACCAGTGACTGAGGCAAGAAGATTAGGAAAGAATCGAGATGGAACCCTAGGAGGACACTTGTGAATGTTTTTATTTCCGAGGAGCAGCAGAGATGCCAAGGGGAAGAAAAATGAAAGGGAGGGCATGGAGGGGAATGAAATGAAAAAAATAAATGTAGGGTGTGCCAAAGCCAAAGCAGGACTTATAGATAGGGGCTTTTTCTTTTTTCCTTGGGCATCAGAGAGAATGAAATGATATTCTCCCTATGCTCATGAGCTTGGCAAACTTTATTAATTTTTTGTAAGAGCAGGCTTGCTTGCCAGATAGATTTTTACCAAGCTTTCACAGCTCTTGTCTAAACTACTCTGGGCAACAGAAAATCATACATTAAGCCAAAGTAATAATGATACCAATCACAAATTAGACTCAGACTGAAGCCTCTTTGCTGGAAGAATTGTGATGCTGATAAGTAATAGGGTTTCTGTTTTCATGTGTGCATCATTAATTTGCAATAAACCATGAATTAGGAATAGTTTTCTAAGTATGCCTTCCCCTCGCTTTGCAGTATGAGACTTATTAGGAAATGTAATCTGTCAAATGCTTTAAGAGCTGCTGTTCTTGGCTTGCATCTGAAATAAGGATAATTTGTGGGGAACAGATGTGTGTTGTTTTTGTGTATTCTGAACTTCTTCCTATTGGTCTATTCTATTAGTGATTTAATAAGATCCTAGTGGACTGTCTTTTTAATTTATACAATAAGGGAGTGATGAGACCAGGTGTACAAGAATAGACCATTGTTAGGTGAACAAAGGTCAATAATGTAAGAGATGAGACCATGTTGTTTTGATTACAAGACAGAGGAAGGTGTTCTGCTGGTGACATGTGGGCAATAGAGCAAAAAACAGAACTTCGCTTGCATTACCCAACACAAATAACATAAAACCAGTGGCTCAGACTGTCACCATGCAGAGACTGGAACCTGAGACTTGTGAGGTCAGGAGGTATTTGTCAGAACTCATGCAATCAAACCATTGTATGAATGTTTTGATAATCTTATTGAAAATGACATTCATATTGTTCAAAGTGAACCTACCAATGCCATCGTTATATATGATTTTCCCCTTCCTTGCTATGGTACGACATCATTAACCTTTTCCCCAAGCTTTCCTAAAGGGAAGCAAATGGCATCAGGCATTGTACATTGTGCTGCTTCTGTAAAGAACTCACCACTGTAAAGAACCTCACCAGCACCAATTTTCTATTAAAAAATTCCCAAAATAAGCACCCATTCTGACCATCCAAAATAATCAGAAAGATTTGTCCACTAGGAGTAGAACCACACCGAGGGAACTAGCAACAACAGATGAAAAGCATGAGTATAAACAAAAAAATCAGAAAAGCAGGTTTCCTTAGTGTCTTGCTGTAAAAAAGAATGGTGCTTGTAACAATTGTTAATACAGAAAAAGGAATGGAATGATGCCACACATCAAATTGTATTACTTGTATCTGCTTAGGGACAATACTACTAATAAAATACACCTGAATTAAAGCTCTTCCTGGGTTAGTCAGTTAAAAAAGGACTGATTAACTGAAGCATTAAAAAAAGAGAAAGACAGAGAGAGTAAAAGCCTTTTAAAGGAATGGGATTGAGAAAGATGCCTTGCTTGTGTTGAGAAGACAACAGAGCAGTGACTTGGGACTTAATGTCCTTCATCTGGAACAGCATATATTCAGAAAAGTAAATCTTTTAAATGGAAATGTAGGCTCTAAGAAAGAGCAGGCACATTTAAGAGGCTGCATGTTCACGTTAGCAGGCAAACTAGAGAAGGAACATTTGAAGACAGGGATTTCAAGAGAAGAAAAAAATCAATTGTATATTCAGGTGACTCTATCCTATACAAAACTTGGGATCTATAATTCATCTTTTTCCTTTTATGTTCACAACACTGAGTGCTTAGTTTGCCTCAGCTTCTGAGGCTTAGCAGCACTCTGGGATGAGTGTATTTGCTTAATGGAAACGATGGGGCTCATTCTGCACTCACTTGCAAAGGTTTTACACTGGTGCAATCCCAGTTACTTCACTGGAGTTATGACTGATTTGCACCAGTGTAACTCAGAGAATCCAGCTTGGGATCTGTTTTTAGAGAGGCTGTTCTACTCTGGGTCAGCACATAAAGAGTTATTTTTTTACAGACAAAAACAGTGAGAGTATTAAAATAGTTTCTTATAGAAATTATTCACAAAAAATGAGATCTATTGTAAAATGTAAGGATTAATTTATTAATCAGAGCTTTCTGAAGTCTCACATTAAGCAGCTTTGTTATGCTAATTCCCTTATAAATGAATAATGGACTTATTCTCCCATTATTGCCTATCATTTTAAAAGGCCCAATTTAGAAAATGAAGATGTCCTTTTCGCTTTCAAATTATGATGTCTTTTAGGGCAGAAGTTTGTTTTAAACTGAATCCTTGGTTCCCTCCCCCCACTACCCATACTCATCATTCATTGTTTCAATCAGATTCTTACAGTCCCAACCATTTACAATAGAAGAAGAAAACTCTGGGAAGAAAACACAACTGAGCCAAATAAGTAGACGTTGAGAACTTAATTCGGATGAATAATTTAGGACAAAATCTGCCTTGAAATATGACACGAAGGGAGAAGAAATTGAGATGATGCATTTGTGGAAAGGGAGACTCAGTTTCATAGACAAAGTCATGACTTGGTCTTATAGTAATACGGTCAAATAGAGATGTTTGTCTCTGAACTGGGAATCAGGAGTTTCTTGGTTCTGTCACAGACTTCTTGTGTGACCATGTGAACATCATTTAAGTTGTTTGTGCCTCAGTTCCCCATCTGTAAAATGGGGGTAATAATATTTCCTTTCTCCCACCTCTTATCTGTTTTTTCTATTTGGATTGTAAGCTCTTCAATGCCGGGATGTTGCAAACTATGTGTATGCAAAGCACCTAGCACAATGGGGCCCAGTTATAATAAAAAACTCAGAAAAGAATTTGTGTAAGGAACACTCTCAGTGCTAACAGGCTGATTTTTTAGTTCTGGCTGCATATGTTAGAAAAGGTTTTCTTAAGAGTTCTTTCAGCAAGAGAGGTCAGATTCTTAAAGGTACACGTACTACAAAAGCACGCCGATTTCTTAGAATCACTGATATGACATTGCCATTTTTTGCAATATCTTCCTATTCACATTGTTTTTCATCCCCTTGATCAACAATCATCATAGTTCTCCTCTGCCACCCCACAGGATTCCTAACAGCCATAGAATCCCATCGGCCTTCTCTCTGCCATTACCCCATCCTTCCTTGGCTTTCACTGACTGGTAGATTTTTATAGCTGCTGAAAGGATTGCTGCCATGCTCTTCGGTCAGCCCAATTGCTGTACCTCTCAGCTGGCTGTCTGAGAGTCAGCCAATGCATCATGCGAACAGCTGCCTAGTGGCAACCAAAGGTCTCACAACACAACAAGGCCATTCTTGACACAGGTGGAAGCCATTTTACTGAAACTGGGACAAACCCCTATCTAGTCAAGACACCAAGGTTGTCCTTCCAAACTGGGACAATCATAGTAAACGGGGTCATCTGAGCACATTACCCAGCTCCCTCCCACCTTCCTCTCTCTCTCTCACACACATACACAAACAGTTAACTATTACACAGAGGGGAAGGGAAAATGAGAAAAAGAGCTATTACCAAAATCCTTCAAGACATAACAAGACATGAAATGAACTACTTCAGTTTCACACACTTAACAGAGCTCAAAAATATAATCCCTAAAGTGATCAATTACATGCATTACCAAAATAATGTAGAGCTCTCATTATTAATAACTGCTCATTAGGTATTGCCCCATGTGTTCTTACTGGAAATTAAATGGAGCCAATATGGAATTTTTAAGCTAATTCTGAAACTGTGACTTAAAAAATGACACCACAATGCAGCAATGTCATGGACAAAGAAAAGACTGTCTATTAATGACTCATTTAGAGCTAAGTTGTCTATCAAGTTTCTTATATGGGTACTCATGTCTGTGGCATCTGGGCACATGTGGAAAATCTCCCAGTATGAGGGTAGGAAGAAAACTCATTGAAGGCAACTTCATCAAAGAAGAGGGATCCAATATTCCCCACCCTGTAGAATTAGTAAGGAATTTAGCCCTTAAACCTGAATGCCTCCAAACCTGCTGCAGACCAAGACCACTATACATAGGTCCTGTGCCTTTGCACCAGTTCCAAGACTCCCTGCCTTCCATTCTGGGGATGCTCCCACTCGCTACTGCCATTGCAACCTCCCTATAAAAGATGCTGTAGTAAGGACAGTATATGCTGTTCCCAATCTACACCCATGTTCACAGAGCTCTTATTCCTTGAACCCTCTGTGGACTCCATGGTCAGGGATGATGATGGTGCATAGACATCTTCTGTGTGGAACCAGGGAGATCCGTGTGCACATGGTACATTTAACACCAAAAATATTATAGAATTATAGATGTTTTAAATATTTTTTTAGGAATGATATGGTACAGTGATTAAAAACAGACTTGCTTTTCCTAGTTAGTAAAGAAATACGTTTCCAAAATAGAAATGGGCTTTATTTTTATTTTCCAACTCAGCTGTTCATTTATTTATTTATTTTGTATTTCTGAACTTCCAGGCTCCACAGATCAATGGCTTGGTAAACTCAATGCTGCATTGGCTTGACTTCTGCATAACCATGAGCAGTTTGTCCTCTACTATAGGTTACTAGGAAAGGTAAAAGTACAGACAAGATAGGGATGAGATCTGTGTGGGGTACACACAGTACTTACTTCTGGCTGAGTGGCCTACTTCTAGCACTCTGAAATAATGTGTCTGTCTGCTGTGTAGATTAGTGCAGGGGTTCTCTGGACAAATTATTTGGTGGTCTCATGCTGGTTGGTGGCCACTTTTTCCTAAAATATTTAATTAGCCATCCCAGCAAAGTGATGTTGAAAGACATATTGAACAGATTGAAGCCGCAAGCGAAGAATATAATCGCTGAAGAAGAGGCTGGCTTTCGTGCTGGAAGAATCTTTGTGTTCTATGTGAGAATTACTTACAACACCAGCAGGACATCTACCACATCTTTGTTGACTTCAAGAAGGCATTTGACAGAATATGGCAGAAAGTTCTCTGGGCAGCCATGAAGAAGTGTACAATGTTGGTTGTAAGCATATTCTTACCATTAAACAACTATATGCCAAGGCCAACAGTGCAGTTCTCGTCAATGGCACAATAGGAGAGTGGTTTCACACTACTGTTGGAGTCCAGCAAGACTTCCTTCTTTCTCCCACACTGTTCAACATCTGCTTGGAGTACATAATGACTGATGCCCTAGAAGATCACATGTGCACAGTTGGCACTGGGGGGCGAAAAATCTCAAATCTTCGGTTTGCTGATGACATTGATGGCCTGGCAGGTAGTAAAGATCAACTTGCCACCCTTGTGAAATGATTGGATGAAACCTCCACAAAATATGGCATGGAAATCAGTGCAGAGAAAACCAAGCTGATGACAAACAAATGTGATGGGATCAGCTCACATATCACTGTCAATGGAGAAGAACTGGAGACAGTGAAACAGTTCAAGTATTTGTGGGCAATCATCACTGATGAAGGATCAAAGGTAGAAATTCTGGTAAGAATTGCGCAAACAACAGCAACAGTGGCAAAGCTAAAGCCGAGCTGGAGGAACAAGAACATCTCCCTGGAATCCAAACTGAAACTGCTGCACGCATTGGTCATCTCCATTTTTCTGTGTGCGTGTGAGACATGGACCCTTACGGCAGAACTTAAACGGAAAATAGAGATAGTAGAGATGAGATACTTCCGTAAAATCCTGGGCATCTCCTACTTCGACCACGTCACTAATGAAGAGGTCTGCAATATCATCACCCAATGCGCTGGGTCATATGAAGACCTCCTGATGACCGTGAAGAGGCGCAAGCTGAAATGGTATGGCCATGTAACAAGATCATCTGGCCTATCCAAGATCATCCTTCAAGGGACAGTACAGGGGAAAAGAAGAAGAGGTAGACAGAAGGAGATGGATTAACAACATAAAAGTGGACAGGAATGGACTTCGCGGAGACTCAAGTTCTGACACAATTGTCGGGGTGGAGACAATTGGTTGATTGCTCATCAGTGATGTTGTCCCAACAATCAATGCTGTTATGGGAGTGATGATTATGATGATGATATATATAGTGGAGTACTGATGTGACTGAGGGCTGAAAAGACCTTTCATTTTTATTCCTATCAGTTATCACCTAAAAGTCTAAACAGAACACAATGATCTAGACCCTATGTAGTGCAGCCATGAGTGGTGTTGGGGAGAGTGGGACAAAGATGGCCTCCAACAGAAGCGGTAGCAGCCTCCTGGGCTACTCAAACTTAAAGCAGCTTTCCCACAGCTGCTAGTGGTGTGCTCTATAGCCCAGAAGCTGGAAGCACAGAGAACTTTGGGTATTTTCTCTCTTGCTCCCATAGGCATGCCCCTATGCCAGGACTTCTGGGGGTAGGGCATCAGTGCTGTATGCCCTGGCCCTGTCCTGATTCCTGTGGACTGCTCTGCCCAAGGCCTCCAAGACTGTGAAAGAGGCAGGGTTGGTGATTTACATTCTTTACAGTTTATGAAAGGGTTAATGAATTATGACATTGTGGAACAAATTTATCTCTAGTGTAAGTGGGCACAATTCCCACTGGAGTTGTGTACTTTTATGACCTAGCTGAAATTAGCCCTATATATGCCAGAGACTTTTCCCCCTAAGCCAAGGCATTCCCAGTGCTGGATCCCACCCTACGGAACATCCTGCAGGAAGAGAGTAGAATGAACTATAATCTGCCCATATTCAGTCTTTTGAAACTCACATTTTGTCTGAAGCCTACCTGAAAATATTCCTGCACCTGTGATGCTATTGCATGTGCTGAACTTCTGCTGCCTCTCTGCCAATACAACAAAACACATCTCCTAGCCATTCCACTTTGCTGCTACAGGGCACTACACACCTACAGAAGGGTACAAATATGGGTACAAATAAGAAAACATTCTTAATCCTCTTTTATCTGCCTGCTCTTGTCATGCTGCCTGAACCCTCATGCACCTGCCTATCATCATTCATATTTTACCTCTATTACTTCCACTGTACATTTTCCTGAATGCAAATGAAATATTCTCAAATATTCTCTGAAATACAAGATTCCCAAGTATTTCTGATATTATGGGTATTTGCTTACAGATATCTTCCAAATATGAATATCAGCCTCTTTGTGTTAGTTTTTCTTCTTCTCTTTACATCATTTTTATCCTTATGTATGAAAAAAAGATGTGGAAAGAGAAGAGAGATGTGAAGATAGGAGAAAGGGAAGTTTTAGTTTCTTGGGTCCATATTCTGTGAGGTTCACCGCATCATGTAAGATTGGCCCTTTTTGTAGGGCAAAATGGTCCCTATTGGTTATCAAATAATCCATTTCAGTTGCATATGTAGTCCAGGCCTTCTATATTTTCTTTTAAGCAGTATACTTCAATGATCATGTCATGCTTCCCTCAAGCCCTCCGAGCATCTTCCTGGAGGGTTCAAACCCTGTTACACTGGACACTCACGATATTCAGAGTTTTGCTGCTCCCAGAGGAGCGATACACCTGAGCTTACCAGTTCCACCTCAGATCACCTCTCCACTTGACACGCAAAACTTAGATACATTTATAGTGAAATCAAATAAAGTTTTATTTAGCAAATTATAGAGATTCAAGTGATAGCAAGTAGGATTATTGGAAGCAAATTATTACACATAAAATACAATCATCAAACACATTCTAGAACCTAGACTTACTTAACTAAATACTTTCATGTCTTATAGACCGAAGCTCACTCAAAGTCCTTCCAGCATTTTACAGCCAGGATTGGCTGTGATCTTCGGTTCATGAAACAAGTCACACTGTCAGCTTGCTTCCTCCATGAAATATCCAGGGTATCTGTTTGCACACCCAGATATATCAGAACAATCCATTGTCCTTTTTCATAACCAGAATGCCCCCTGCTAGTTGTTTTTCCCAATATACTACTTGTGTGCAGCTTTTGCAATCTTTCAATCAGCATCTGGCCCAGTATGCAAATAGGCATACATTGTGAGGCACACAATGACCAGCCAATGTGATAAGCATCTGTTACCCCCTGTCTGAAAGGAGCCTGTCCGGGGCATGTCACTTCCTGGTTATGTGTTCAGTATAGGCACATAACTCCTTAAATATTATCCGTACATATATTTTGCAATGATTATAATGACTATTGGCTCTCAGCAGAGACCTCACATGCCACCCTTTAGTGAATTATTATGCATATTTCTGATACAGAGGATCCCTGTAATCTTTGTGCACAACCTGTACCCTCTGCAGTATTTATCTATAGGGTACTTTCTTTGGCTATTTTCCAAAATCTAGATGTAACATGTAATAGGCATAGTTCTGGCAGCAGTGATCTTTCTTCTGCTTTGGCCTATTTTTTCCTGGTATTCAGTCTTTATTTTTCTTCTCCTTAATGTGAATATATTTAAAGATTGCTCAGCAGACAGCAAGAGACATAGCAACTATATGCGCTGGTTGATTTCACACCATTACATTTTTTTCAGCAAAAGTATGTGTGTCTCCCATCTGTGTTTTTCCATTTCATTGTGCAGTATTTTCACCTGCAGGACACAGAGCATTGCCAGCATTTCAGAATCTGACCTTCCTGATGCAGCAGGAGGTTGTTTAAGCTGGCAAAGCAAAAAATACAAAAACAAAACAAAATTGCATTTCAGGATCTATATTGTAAGATACAGATTTAACTGATATTTTACAATCAGGCTGGAAAGGTAGGTTCTAACAAACGAATCTGCAACAACTACCTGGTTTAAGACTCCCTATCACATGAAGCAAAAACATTTATTTTTGTTAAACTACTAGTGTTATCACTAATTATTAAAGATGGTTCATTTTGTTTTATTCAACTTTTCTTCACATAGTTCATCTCCTTTTGATTCTTCTTTCTGCAATGAAATCAAATTATTTTACTGGTAACACAGCAGTATAATCATCTTGAAATCACTTTATAAAGACACAAAGGAAAAATCAGATGGACAAAGAGTGAGAAAGAATTGCTGTTCACATTAGTGCTGTCCTCAATTAGCTTCTAGTCCTCATGAATGTGTTTATAATTGCATCACAAAATTATATATGCACATTGTGATGTTGTGAAAGGTTTCCCCGGAGTTTGAAAGGTGCTCTTTAAATAAATGTATTCATTTTAACTTCTTTTGAGGTTGTAAATTGGATATGCTATTAAATTTTATTTACTACCTGTTGAGAAGCATGAAATAAAAATAAATTCTCACTACCATTCTACATTGTTTTTTGTCACAGTGTATATTTTTATTATAAACAAATGAGACTGTACAACCTCTTCTGCAGGTTTTAGACTGAGGATTCATCATCCCAACAGAGGTACTCAAATACATGTAGTATTGCAGAAGTCTACAGAGATTGAAAGTATTCCAACCAGAATATCCTGAAAAGGGGCAGCACAAAATGAATTTAGTCCATTAACTCAATGTTTCTTGATGCTTTCTATAGTAGAACCATATGGGGTTTTTTTTTTATTTCCATTAGGTAACACTGTAGTAAGAATCTGGTCCAATATTTGAAAAATGGTCTGGGAAATCACAACAGTAATAGGTGCATGCTTAAAATCTGCATTTGCATGCATCCAGGTAATTGTGTGTCTAGCTACTTACTTGTGTGTGCTAGATTGAACTTCAATCACCTATCTCTCATCCATGCCCCAATCTCGCCCAAGCATAAGACTAGACTTTCAGCAGCACCAGTTAGATCCCGTGAGATAGAGAAATAGACTTAGGTGTCATCAGCAAACTGAAACACTGCAGCTTGTGCCTCCTCACTAACCCTCCTACTGGCCCTATATATGCATGGCATAGGAGAGAAGACAAGATGGAACCCTATGGAACACAACATGACAGCACCCCCTTAGGGTGGAGAAACTAAGGAATGCCCCATGAGGAATGACCAGCAAAAAATGAATGGAGCTGTCCATTAAAAGCATCCACTCTTGTTGGGTTTTACGGGTGAAGTAAGGGCTTGTCTATACAGGAAAGTTAGTGAATAGCAAGCCAAGTTGTGAATTTACAGAGCATTAACTTCCTTGTGTGGACTCTCTCTTGCTGCATGCTAAAAGTGCCCTCCAGCAGTTTAGCTTCGTACACTTCAAAGTGTATTAAGCTAAAGTACACAAAGGAATGGTGTCCACATGGGACGTTGTAAATTCTCACCCTAGTTTGGAGCACACTAACTTCCCGTGTAGACAAGCCCAGACAAACAGCACTTCCATGATGAATACTGTCAAAGGCAGATACTATATCCAACAGTCCAGCCTGGATATCTGGGGCAAAATCCTGACACTCATTCAAGTCTATGGCAAAATTCATTTTGATTTCAGTGAAGACGGGATTGCACCACGATGTACATCCATTGCCAGGAGGAAAACATCTACCAGTGCACTCTGTGGGCCATGTCCAGGTCTGTAGCTAAGATGACAAAGGCCAAGGAGATACTTAATTTTCTTACTTCATAAGAGAAATTTCATTATCTAGCCAACATGAATAAGGGAGCTTGCCATTTACATCAATGGATACAGAATCAGGACCCAAACCCATAGAGGATCAGGCATAATTTGAGACTTGGGCATTTTCATTTCATTCACTTTCCTCCATGTGAACTTTTCACTTTCATCCTCCAGCTGTTGTTTCTTTTTGTTTTAAACATTTCCTTTTAAATGATCATTGTAAATTAGATAACAATATAAATCATAGACAAACCACATGGTATATTTTTAAATTGTTGCAAACAGATAATTATAGGTCATGCAATTGCTGATGGTTGTTTTTAATTGAATGGACTAGTCAAAGCATTGGCCATAACGGGCAACGAAATAAATAATAATGATACTTTGCACATGTATAGTGCTTTACATCTGCAAAATGCTATTCCAACTAGTTAATTAATGGAACAGTGCTTTTAATTCCAGTTCTGTGCTAAAGGCCAGAATGATAAAAGTCTGTCAATCTACAGGTTATACTCCCCATAGTTATAGTTACCAGATTATAGTTTTTGTATCAGTTCTTGTATCAGAAAATAATACCAAGGAAAATTAGGAGAAAATCGGCATAACCATAAATCCTGTTTTCAGATGATAAACATGTATGAGGAAACTAATATTCATGAAGCTAGAGAACTGAGCTACAGTCACACTGGAGCTTACAATTTCGATGGAAGACATGAGGAAAATACCCAGAGCATAAATCACCACCTTGTGAACCATTTAAAAGGCTCCTAGTCTATTTGTACACATCCTTCCCACAAGCCTCACCAGTCGGAGCCCAAACCTTACCTCCATTTAAATTAAAAGGGTAGGATCAAGATTGTGCTTGTCAGAATCTTCTGTAAACATATCCCCCTTTATGATCTTTAATATAGAGACATATTTTCTTCCCTAAAGCTAATCAAAGCTATAGTTTATTAAGGAGATAGTGCCACAGTAGTAGAGGGACAGCTGTGTCATCACTAAATTATAATTAATAAAATAATGTGATTTATTCAATAACTATGGGCTATATACAAGAATTATTCCTCACACATAACTATTGTTGAAGTCAATGGGAGCCTGGGGTACAGACTGACTGCCATATGTGAAATTGTGTAATTAACTCATTATCATTATACTAATAAAGACAATAATAGCAAAACTAAGGGTCTGACTTACCAGTACACTCCAGCTGCTTTGCACTGTTCTGGAGACACAAAGCAACCATTAAACTGGGGCTTAACTAGAAGCTAAGGTAATGCATAGATTTATAGATTCTAAGATCAGAAAAGACCACTGTGATCATCTAGTCATAAGAACATAAGAAAGGCCGTACCGGGTCAGACCAAAGGTCCATCTAGCCCAGTATTCTGTCTACCGACAGTGGCCAATGCCAGGTGCCCCAGAGGGAGTGAACAATGATCAAGTGATCTCTCCCCTGCCATCCATCTCCATCCTCTGACAAATAGAGGCTAGGGACACCATTCCTTACCCATCCTGGCTAATAGCCACTAATTGACTTCACCACCATGAATTTATCCAGTTCTCTCTTTAAACTCTGTCATAGTCCTAGCCTTCACAACCTTCTCAGGCAAGGAGTTCCACAAGTTGACTGTGCACTGCGTGAAGAAGAACTTCCTTGCATTTGTTTTAAACCTGCTGCCTATTAATTTCATTTGGTGGCCCCTAGTTCTTATATTATGGGAATAAGTAAATAACTTTTCCTTATCCACTTTCTCCACATCACTCATGATTTTATATACCTCTATCATATCTCCCCTTAGTCTCCTCTTTTCCAAGCTGAAGAGTCCTAGCCTCTTTAATCTCTCCTCATATGGGACCCGTTCCAAACCCTTAATCATTTTAGTTGCCCTTTTCTGAACCTTTTCTAGTACCAGTATATCTTTTTTGAGATGAGGAGACCACATCTGTACGCAGTATTCGAGATGAGGGCGTACCATTGATTTATATAAGGGCAATAATATATTCTCAGTCTTATTCTCTATCCCCTTTTTAATGATTCCTAACATCCTGTTTGCTTTTTTGACCGCCTCTGCACACTGTGTGGACATTTTCAGAGAACTATCCACGATGACTCCAAGATCTTTTTCCTGACTTGTTGTAGCTAACTTAGCCCCCATCATATTGTATGTATAGTTGGGGTTATTTTTTCCAATATGCATTACTTTACATTTATCCACATTAAATTTCATTTGCCATTTTGTTGCCCAATCACTTAGCTTTGTGAGATCTTTTTGAAGTTCTTCACAGTCTACTTTGGTCTTAACTATCTTGAGCAGTTTAGTATCATCTGCAAACTTTGCCACCTCACTGTTTACCCCTTTCTCCAGATCATTTATGAATAAGTTGAATAGGATCGGTCCGAGGACTGACCCTTGGGGAACACCACTAGTTACCCCTCTCCATTCTGAGAATTTACCATTTATTCTTACCCTTTGCTCCCTCTCTTTTAACCAGTTCTCAATCCATGAAAGGACCTTCCCTTTTATCCCATGGCAGCTTAATTTACATAAGAGCCTTTGGTGAGGGACCTTGTCAAAGGCTTTCTGGAAATCTAAGTACACTATGTCCACTGGATCCCCCTTGTCCACATGTTTGTTGACCCCTTCAAAGAATTCTAATAGATTAGTAAGACACGATTTCCCTTTACAGAAACCATGTTGACTATTGCTCAACAGTTTGTTTTTCTATGTGTCGGACAATTTTATTCTTAACTATTGTTTCGACTAATTTGCCTGGTACAGACGTTAGACTTACCGGTCTGTAATTGCCAGGATCACCTATAGAGCCCTTTTTAAATATTGGTGTTACATTAGCTAACTTCCAGTCATTGGGTACAGAAGCCGATTTAAAGGACAGGTTACAAACCTTAGTTAACAGTTCCGCAACTTCACATTTGAGTTCTTTCAGAACTCTTGGGTGAATGCCATCTGGTCCCGGTGACTTGTTAATGTTAAGTTTATCAATTAATTCCAAAACCTCCTCTCGTGACACTTCAATCCGTGACAGTTCCTCAGATTTGTCACCTACAAAAGCCAGCTCAGGTTTGGGAATCTCCCTAACATCCTCAGCCGTGAAGACTGAAGCAAAGAATCCATTTAGTTTCTCCGCAATGACTTTATCGTCTTTAAGCGCTCCTTTCGTATCTCCATCAAGGGGCCCCACTGGTTGTTTAGCAGGCTTCCTGCTTCTGATGTACTTAAAAAACATTTTGTTATTACCTTTGGAGTTTTTGGCTAGCCGTTCTTCAAACTCCTCTTTGGCTTTTCTTATTACATTTTTGCACTTAATTTGGCAGCGTTTATGCTCCTTTCTATTTGTCTCACTAGGATTTGACTTCCACTTTTTAAAGGAAGTCTTTTTATCTCTCACTGCTTCTTTTACATGATTGTTAAGCCACGGTGGCTCTCTCTTAGTTCTTTTACTGTGTTTCTTAATTTGGGGTATACATTGAAGTTGAGCCTCTATTATGGTGTCTTTAAAAAGCGCCCATGCAGCTTGCAGGGATTTCACTTTAGTCACTGTACCTTTTAACTTCTGTTTAACTAACCCCCTCATTTTTGCATAGTTCCCCCTTTTGAAATTAAATGCCACAGTTTGGGGCTGTTGAGATGGTCTTCCCACCACAGGGATGTTGAACGCTATTGTATTATGGTCACTATTTCCAAGCGGTCCTGCTATAGTTACCTCTTGGACCAGTTCCTGCGCTCCACTCAGGACTAAATCTAGAGTTGCCTCTCCCCTTGTGGGTTCCCGTACCAGCTGCTCCACGAAGCAGTCATTTAAAGTATCGAGAAATTTTATCTCTGCATTTCGTCCTGAAGTGAAATGTTCCCAATCAATATGGGGATAATTGAAATCCCCCACTATTATTGAGTTCTTAATTTTGATAGCCTCTCTAATTTCCCTTAGCATTTCCTCATCACTATCACCATCCTGGTCAGGTGGTCGATAATAGATCCCTAATGTTATATTCTTATTAGAGCATGAAATTTCTATCCATAGAGATTCTATGGAACATGTGGATTTGCTTAAGATTTTTACTTCATTTGATTGTATATTTTCTTTCACATATAGTGCCACTCCACCCCTGCACGACCTGTTCTGTCCTTCCGATATATTTTGTACCCTGGAATGATTGTGTCCCATTGATTGCTCTCAGTCCACCAGGTTTCTGTGATGCCTATTCTATCAATATCCTCCTTTATCACAAGGCACTCTAGTTCACCCATCTTATTATTTAGACTTCTAGCATTTGTCTACAAGCACTTTAAAAACTTGTCACTGTTTATTTGTATGCCCTTTTCTGATGTGTCAGATTCTTTTTTATGTGAATGTTTATCATCTGATCTGGCCCCTACTTTATCCTCTTCCATCCTCTGCTCCTGACTATAACCTGGAGATTCTCTATCATTAGACTCTCCCCTAAGAGAAGTCTCTGTCCGAGCCACATGCTTCTCTGCAGCAGTCGGCTTTCCCCCATCTCCTAGTTTAAAAACTGCTCTACAACCTTTTTAATGTTTAGTACCAGAAATCTGGTTCCACTTTGGTTTAGGTGGAGCCCATCCTTCCTGTCTAGGCTCCCCCCATTCCAGAAGTTTCCCCAGTTCCTAATGAATGTAAACCCCTCCTCTCTACACCATCGTCTCATCCAAGCATTGAGACTCTGAAGCTCTGCCTGCCTACCTGGCCCTGCGCGTGGAACTGGGATCATTTCTGAGAATGCCACCATAGAGGTCCTGGATTTCAGTCTCTTCCCTAGCAGCCTAAATTTGGCCTCCAGGACATCTCTCCTACCCTTCCCTATATCATTGGTACCTACATGTACCACGACCACCGGCTCCTCCCCAGCACTACACATAAGTCTGTCTAGATGTCTCGAGAGATTCGCAACCTTCGCACCAGGCAGGCAAGTCACCATACGGTTCTCCTGGTCATCACAAACCCAGCTATCTACGTTTCTAATGATCGAATCTCCCAATACTAATACCTGCCTTTTCCTAGCAACTGGAGTTCCCTCCCACGGAGAGGTAACCTCAGTGCGAGAGGCAACCCCAGCACCATCTGGAAGGAGGTCTCCCAACTATGGGAAGGTTTCCCTCTGCTCCCGTTGACTGCTGTACTTCCCTGGGCCTTTCATCCTCCTCAACAGCGCAGGGGCTGTCTGACCGGAGGTGGGACAATTCTACAGTGTCCCGGAAAGCCTCATCAACATTCCTCTCTGCCTCCATTAGCTCCTCCAGTTCCGCCACTCTTGCCTCCAGAGTCCGTACCTGGTCTCTGAGGGCCAGGAGCTCCTTGCACCGAATGCACACATACGCCACCCGCCCACAGGGCAGGTAATCATACAGGCTACATTCAGTGCAATAAACTGGATAGCCCCCACTCTGGGCTTCTGGCTGCATTTTCTCCTAGTTAATGAAGGGGTTGTTTAATGCAAGAAGTTTTTAATGTAGTTTGGGCTATAGGTTTTAAGGGGAATAAAGGGTTTAAGATAGAATCGGCAAGGGCCCCCCGCTCCCTTCCTGCTCCCCTTCCAAACTCCCTTGCGAAACTCCCTGTTAGCAGCCCCTGTTCGCAAAAGCCTCCCTGGTCGCTTGTGCGCTGCTTTATAAAGCCCTGGCCTGGGTGAATGCCCCACCCACTGATTAAGGCTCAGCCAATTACCAGAGGCTTCTAGCCTTCAGACCTTCCTTTGAAGCTCACAGCTTCCAACTGCCAGCCACAGCACACGGTCCTTCAACCAAACAACCAACCAAACAAACAGACTGACAAACACAAGCTCAGCACTCAGCAAGTAACCCCCAAACACAAACACACACACTACAGACAGTCACTTACCCCAAGGGTCCTGTATTTGCTCCTCCTTCACCTGGAGAACTCCCTTGCGAAACTCCCTGTTAGCAGCCCCTGTTCGCAGAAGCTGTCCAATCCAATCTCTTGCACACACTGTCCATAGAATTTCACCAAGTGATTCCTGCATCATTCTCATTTTTGGTTGTTTTGCATCTGAGTGCCACATAGAAGCCCCGTTGTCTATATGTGAATCAACATCACACACCCCTTCCGCTCATATTTTATTTACTCATATTGTATACAGATGTACCTTGCCAGCAATTGCAAATTCTTGTAATGTAGAGACCCCATTCAAGTTCAAGCCTAGCTTAAAATACTGATTCCAAAATTAGAAGCTGTTTTATATAATATAACATTTTGCCGTTTTATAGCACCCAATGATTGGAAAACACTATACAAAGGGTATATAAGTATAATGATCCCTGTAATACAAATGGGGAAAATGAGGCATATAACTGTGGCAGGACTTGCTTTACGGCACACAGGTTGTCAGAGTTAGACAGAGGAATGGAATCTACAGTGCTTGGTTTTCAGGCCCATCTTCAATCCACTAGACCACAGACTCATATGCTTTGCCAACTTAAAACCAGGCAGCGGTTGTATTCAGTATCTCCCACTCGGCAGAGCTTGGGGGTTCAATGAGAAAAATAATTTTGGCTTTTTCCTAGTTCTAGGTTTTTTTTTTTTTTTTTTAAATGCGATTGCAAATTAATTAAAACATGCTGGGGCAAGATTTTAAATAAATCCTGCTGATTTTTATCTAAACCAAACCAAAACCCCAAATGTCTAGCAAGTGTTTTTATGGTACAACAAAATATTCAAAAATTGCAAGTAAAAGTATAAGATTTAGTGCAATTGAAAATTGACCCATCATAATTACCAAAACACTTCTACTCAGTATTTTTCTGCTGACAAATTCTGCACAAATCTTGAGAGCAATAATCTTCAATGTTTTTAACTTATGCTGTGGTGGTCTAGTGGTTACCTATTGGGCCTCCAAATTTACCCAGGAAAGTCTCAGCTAAAATTTAACATCAGTTTTTACTTCAGCTCATTTTATCCAACTGCCCAGCTAGAATAAAGACGTGAAGGAGTCAAGTGATTAATCCATGCTTAGAGTGTGAATAAGTATTTGTAGCGACAAGGTTAGGTCAGCATTCTTTTCTCTACATTCTTTACATAGACGTAAATTTTGGCAAACTCCTTTGATTTCAGTGATGTTATACACAATTTCCAATAGTATAAGTGAGGGCAACATTTGGTCCTTAATGCTTAGATACTTTGGAAATTTGTACACTTAAAGTACCTAAAATTAAATGATAGATTTAAAAGAAGGACCCTGTTAGTCCTTGGTATTTTATTCTATTACTTCTAAATCTAAAGTTCATTGAAGCCAATGAGAAGACTCCATTGACTTCCATGGACTTTGGATCATGCCCTTAGATCTCACGGTAAAGATATTAGCTCAATAGACTGTTTTGATACCAACTATAGAGGACACCTTGCTCAATGTCTTTATACCTTTAATTGTATTTATCACCTTTCAAAGATGGCATAACAGGCCCTTCTCGTCACAGGACTTCATTTGAAAAATGTTATCATCATATAGAACATCCACTGATAGAGGATTTATTTCTAAACAGTAGAATGTGATTTGCTTGCTTAGAGAAATATTGAATGCATAATTATTCTGATATTAATATTGTTACATGATAAATCTCTTGTAGAAAATATTCATATATATAAGGGGATAAAACAGGTATCCAAAAATGATTGTTATAAAAACACTCATTAAGGGGAACAAAGACACAAGTAAACCAAGCAGTCTCTCTTGCTGTAACCACATGGCTTATTAAAAAGCCATAAGAATTCAACACATGAACAGAGGGGAAAAAAAGTCATTTTGGAGAGTTTGTTCTATATCTTTAATAAATTTAATGCAAGGTAATTGTGTGCATCTTTTATGTTCTGAAATATTTTACAAGCAACATTAAAATATTTAAAAGATTAAAGGAGACAAGTTAAAGAGGGGTATGAGGTGACATGTCTAGGTGTGAGGGACATTCCCTCCCACTTAATGTGGAGAACAGTAACTGAGCTATTGAAATAGAGAAGGAACATTTTGGAAGATTGAGGCGACAGACAGCCTATGTCAACTCTGAAGTCTACAACACCACACATCTACCATTCAACTGTTTTGATGTGACTTGATTCCACAAAATGGAGACCTTGTGTAGAGCCCAGACTTAAACAAGGACCAAGGCCAGGACAGGAGGTGAGCAGCATCTGAGGATTTATCACTGAGGCTTCATTATGAGGCAGTTCCTTTTCTTCCCTCCCACCCCCCATAAACATAACTTTTGGCTTTCAAGGCTCATCATCACTGCTTGAAAAAGCAACTCTGAGAAACAACAATGCCAAATTAAGGACAGTAACCATTAATATGATCTTCCTACACACATTGGCTAATAATAAAAATGATGCTTGGCCTTAAAGACTGAACCATACATGATTAGATTAAAATTAGATGTGTTATTTTCACAGATTTAAACCTTCATTCAAAGCCCACTGAAGCTGATGGGAGTCTTTTTGTGGACTTCAATGGACTTTGAAATCAGGTCCAGAGACGCAAAATGGACTTTCATTCCAATGTTTAATGTACTACTCTATCTGGCCTTCCTATCATCTGACTCAAAAGAGAAGAGAATAATTTTTATTTCAGGTCAAGAATCACTCCTACAGCCCTGCAGTCTCTGAAAATACAGATCTTTTTTCTTTAATCCACAAACATTTTAAATCTAAAACACACAATCCCAGTGCATCTAGTATAAATCTACAGAAAAAGAAATCTAGAGCCTCAACAATTGTTTTCCAGATGGTTTAAACAAAAGAGAATAGCACAACAAACATTTATTTGACCTGTACTATGAACATACACATCTGAAGTCTGGAAGGTATGCTAATAGAATATTCCTTGTAGCTTTCAAGTAGAAAGAGCTCTCTTCTGACCTCAGGATTTTTACATTTTCCCATTATGTAGATTGACTGTTGTGATAGGCTAAGGTGACTGATGATAACTGGGTCTCAAGGTGGGAATGAATCTGATTGTCTGTGAATTGGTAGAGAAATGAATACTCAAAGCAATTGTCAGTTACATTATTGGCATTGCATTAACTGCAAATCAAATAAAGCTTTGAAGCAGCTAATAATTTTCAGAATGGTCATTGAATGACAACATTGGCAAAACTGAAATGATAAAGAGACCAAAAAAAAAAAAAAAAAAAGAGTGAGATAGAAAAATAAAAAAAGGCCTGGATATTGTGTTTCTGATGAGTATCATTTTTATTGTCTAGTTCTAAGAAAAGATGAAATGAAATGATCTCTGTGGCAGTGAAAAAAATTGTCACACGGCTGCAAACTGAAATGGAGAGGGTCCATTTTCCTAAGGAGCTCAGTTCCCTTTGGAATTGCATTGTAAGCATGCCTGTCTTTAAAGGTACTATATTTCATAGGATGGTGAGTGGCAAATGCTACCGTTTGTTATCATATGGCAGTCAATGGGATTTAGGCCTCTACATGCTTTCATCCCTTTGAAAAATTAGACTTAAGTTCCTAAATCAGTTAGGAATGCTGCACACACAACACCTAAATACCTAGGCCTAAGTGACTTGCTCAGGGTCACATGGGACATCTGTGGCAGAACCAGGAACAGAACCTAGGTCCCCTAAACTCCACTCTAGTGACTTAAGCACAGGACCATACAGAATGCAATTACCATGTCATACAGCAGAGTTGTCAAAGAAGCATTGCTAGTAATTCCTCTAAACTGTCCCAAGAAGTGAGAGAACCCTGGATGCTAGGCCTTGCTTAAGGGCTGACTGCATTTCTATAATTATCTCTAGACACGGGAGGGATAACCTCTCACTCTGATTCTCTGAGAGGAGTTCTGAGAGCAATCCAACTGCTTCTTTGGGTGGGGAGACAAAAAATTTGTGTGTTTTTAGCCAGAAGATTTTTTTGCTTCCTGAAGCAAAGGAAGTAAGGAAGGGACCTGGTAGATAGCTTCATCTTTTGACCCAGGATTATGCAGGATCATGACTTATAGGTGACTACATATCAGTCAATTGGAGAGTTAGCCCTTCTCAGGGCCGGCTCCAGGCACCAGTTTAACAAGCAGGTGCTTGGGGCGGCCAAGGGAGAGGGGCGGCACGTGCGGCAATTTGGGGGCAGCAGGTCCCTTGCTCCCTCTAGGAGTGAAGGACCTGCCGCCGAACTGCCACCGCTGATCACAGCTTTTCCCCCCCCCCAATTGCTGCCGCCGGTTGCAATCGCAGCTTTTTTTTTTTTTTTTGCTTGGGGCAGCAGAAATGCTGGAGCCGGCCCTGGCCCTTCTCATTCACACCAGCCCTTTAGAGAAGGATCCTTTAGAGAGGAGAGGAAAAGGATCAGGAACAGTCAGTATGGATTCACCAAAGGCAAGTCATGCCTGACTAACCTAATTGACTTCTATGATGAGATAACTGGCTCTGTGGATGAGGGGAAAGCATTGGATGTATTATTCCTTGACTTTAGCAAAGCTTTTGATACGGTCTCCCACAGTATTCTTACAGCAAGTTAAAGAAGTATGGGCTGGATGAATGGACTATAAGGTGGATAGAAAGCTGGCTAGATCACCGGGCTCAATGGGTAGTGATCAATGGCTCCATGTCTAGTTGGCAGCCAGTGTCAAGTGGAGTGCCCCAAAGGTCGGTCCTGGGGCCTGTTTTGTTCAATATCTTCATTAATGATCTGGAGGATGGTGTGGATTGCACCCTCAGCAAGTTTGCGGATGACACTAAACTGGGAGGAGTGGTAGATATGCTGGAGGGTAGGGCTAGGATACAGAGGGACCTAGACAAATTGGAGGATTGGGCCAAAAGAAATCTGATGAGGTTCAACAAGGTCAAGTGCAGAGTCCTGCACTTAGGACGCAAGAATCCCATGCACTGCTACAGACTAGGGACCGAGTGGCTAGGAAGCAGTTCTGCAGAAAAGGACCTAGGGGTTACAGTGGACGAGAAGCTGGATATGAGTCATCACTGTGCCCTTGTTGCCAAGAAGGCTAACGGCATTTTGGGCTGTATAAGTAGGAGCATTGCCAGCAGATTGAGGAACATGATCGTTCCCCTCTATTCAGCATCGGTGAGGCCTCATCTGGAGTACTGTGTCCAGTTTTGGGCCCCACACTACAAGTAGGATGTGGAAATATTGGAAAGAGTCCAGCGGAGGGCAACAAAAATGATTAGGGGGCTGGAGCATATGACTTATGAGGAGAGGCTGAGGATTATTTAGTCTGCAGAAGAGAAGAATGAGGGGGGATTTGATAGCTGCTTTCAACTACCTGAAAGGGGGTTCCAAAGAGGATGAATCTAGACTGTTCTCAGTGGTAGCAGATGACAGAACAAGGAGTAATGGTCTCAAGTTGCAGTGGGGGAGCTTTACGTTGGCTATTAGGAAAAACTTCTTCATTAGGAGGGTGGTGAAGCACTGGAATGGGTTACCTAGCAGGGTGGTGGAATCTCCTTCCTTAGAGGTTTTTAAGGTCAGGCTTGACAAAGCCCTGGCTGGGATGATTTAGTTGGGGATTGGTCCTGCTTTGAGCAGGGGGTTGGACTAGATGACCTCCTGAGGTCCCTTCCAACCCTGATATTCTATAATCCTACCACATTTTTTTTCTGGCTTTGCCCTGTATTTCATATAGTGGTAAATTTTAATGGAAAGCTCACTATTAAAAGGCTATTTAAAGAACTTTATGGGACCAATTAAATTAATGAAAGCAAAAACAAATGTTTAAATTTACCAAATGCAAACAGAATCTGTTTTAATTAGTTTCCCCCGCATACTATGGAAATACAAACAGGGCACTGACAACCAGTGTCTCTTTAGGTTCAGTATTTCCACCGTGAAATAGCCCTTCCACCTACTCTTGAGCAAGTTAGTAGAATTCAAGCCAAATGCTTATTAGAAATAAAGTTCTTGATTTAAAAAAAGCAATGAGCTATTGTAATTTCAGCTGAAAGCCTGTGTTGTTTTAAGATGAATCCATTCAACAGAGCAAAAATTTTGCTGGTGAAAATTGTTAGAACCACTGACATATTTCCTAAATAGGGGACAGTGTTTACCACTAGAATGTGCAATTTAATGGTAATAACAGCGATGAATTACTGTGCACTAGAATATCTTCCAAGTCTTGTATCTTTCATCACACACCTTTTTGTGCTCAGTAATCCCTAAACTTACATAATGCAGAGAAAATGGCATTCAAAGTGATCTTTATGAACGTTTTTTGTGTTTCATAGCTTGAAGATAAGAGCTTCTGTCTGCTGTGGAAAGTCTCTGTCAACAGAATCTGCTTGATCAAAGCATCCTTTGTCAGTTATTAGTAGGAGAGAAAATCCACTAAATTGTGATTCTCTGTTATCTGTAGCATTTCCAGCTTGCAGCTTTTGCAATTTTCATGCTTTCCAAATTGTAACAAAAGTTTAACATTTCAAATATGTTTTTGGTATGCATCTGGAGGAGCATCCAGGAAAATGTTTATTTTGTTTCTTTTCTTTGGAGAATAATTGAGGATTTTTCTCCTGAGACATATTCTTGCCCTGATTTGTACAATTCTCCATCATTCCTGGACTCCTAACTTATATTTTTATGAGTCATTAACCATTACAGTTGAATGAGTCCCAGCTTAGCCTGTGTGTTGAACTAAGCCACTGTCATATGCAGGATAATGGTCAATCCATGGTAAGGAAATGGAAAGTAAAACACTTTTTCATAGTATAGGAAATAGCTCCCGCAGGTGTAAATTGGAAGATACGACAGTAAGATATGAGATAAACCTGGATTCTCCTTCTGTCTCCTTAATCCAATATAAATTGAGTTTCCAGTATCTTTTCTCTGATCTTCCCCAAACTATAAATTCTTCAAAGGTTTTAAAATCAAAATATATTATTTCTCCCCCTTGCTGATTCCAATATTTTAAAACAATTGAATCACTCGACTGACTGACTTCCCCCACTATGCCTCATTAGATAATTGAGTTAAATTGATTCAGAATAAAGTGAAACACTTTACTTCACAATGATTGGTTTGGATCAACATTTGCCTTTTTTCTTTCTCTTTATCTCAGGTTTTCTATGTCTACTGTTCACAAAGTTCTTTCATTATCTTCAGCAAGGCAGGCAATGAAGACAAGTGTTGATCAGCTGTAGCTTTATAGAACACAGTGTCAAAATTCTCCTTGAGCAAAATTCCTTCTTCTATATAATACAATTAAAGCTGTTAAAACATGCCAATTATTTTTCATGGGAAATGTTTTTAAAATTTCTTTTAAAAAACTTTTCACACAAAAATTCAGCAGTTTTTCAATGAACTGAAAAACAACAATAACCAAACAAGAAAAAATCTGAAAAAGGTTAGTTTTCAAAAACTGTTCTTGATATAAGAAAGTTGGATTTTGGTAACAAGTTTTGGATTTTGAAAATCAAAATCCCACTTTTTTTTAGTACAGAAAATGTTCTAGTCTTTACTTTCCAGCTTCTCATCAAAGAATTGGAAAGTATCAACCAAAGTAATATATATATATATATATATATATATATATATATATATATATATATATATATATATATATATATATGAAAATGTGCGTTTTGATTGAAAAGCTATTTTCTCTCTAAAACGTTTTGACATAAATCTTTGAACCACCTCTGACTATAATATCTTTCCTAGTCCTTTCATGTCCCTAAATTTCACCATGAATGATGAGGAGCACTAGAAAGAGCCAACAGGAATGAGTTTCTTAAGGTAACATCAACAAATTTTGATCATTTTACAAAATTTGGGGAGGCTGGGAAATAGTTTGCACTGAAGCGCTTAGGGGGACCAGACACCAAGTGTGAAAAATCGGGACGGGGGTGGAGGGTGAAGCCTATATAAGAAAAAGACCCAAAAATCGTGACTGTCCCTATAAAATTGGGACATCTGGTCACCCAAGAAGCGCTTAAAGAATCAAAAAAGGAACTTTTGCCTGAAAATTTGCCCATGCATATATTTTAACCTGAAGTACATTGAGTCTGAGCTTCATTCTGCTCTGAATTACACTTGTGTAAATCAGCACTTACGCCACTGACGTCACAATAATATAAAACTGGTGTAAGGGATTTCAGAATCAGGCCCAGGGTGCATTTCTTGTTTTGTTTCCACCTCTGCCAGTAGGTGGCTTTTATAATATTTGCCCTTATATAGATACTTTACAAATAAAGGTCAAAATCACGCTAGGCTTACTCCATTTTTAATCACTCTTTACACAGACAAAGTCTCTTTGACTTTAGTGAGACATTCCCTTGAGTAAGGACTGCAGGATCTGGCTGGGTATTTATTTATGTCTTACAACACACCTACAACATTGGTGGTAAATAATATCATTACCTCGAAAGCTGACTTTGTGTGTATACTTTGATAGTCTAAGAGTTCCATGTGTATATTTGAGGAATCTTCTTTCCCACACACCAATACAGATCAACAAAGGGAAGCCCAGCTTTCCTTCAAGCAGGCCAGCAATGGGAGAGTCACATTCTGGGGTGGCCTGTGGCTGGGAGTGTGACAGCCTAGACAGACACAGAGAGAAGCAGCTAAGGCCCACACACTGCAATTCTGTTTCCTAAAATGGCTGAGCACACTGTACCTTACCCTGCGGCCAAATGATCTCTTGGCCCCAGAAGTCTGTGCTGCTGCTAAGGTGTAAAGGTAACAGTAAGTATGAGGTAGCTGGAAAGCAGGAGGAGGAGAATATTGCAGGTGAGCAGATGATAGCCCACATGGCATTTCTTGGTTTTTTTGAGGCCACTCTTGTTCATCATTCTGGTAGTCTAGGTGTAGGCCATAGCTAAGTGGCAGCCTGGCTTACAGCAGGGGTAGCATGCCCTTCAAGAGTACCAAGAAATTTTAGTTAATCAGTAGGAGACAGCTACAACCCACCACTGTGCATCAGAGGAGTCATTGTTGGCTCCTTATCTTGAATATTATGTCCTGCAATTGGTGACACTCGTAGATGGAATGAATGCCTGTGGGGTGGAGGGTCACTTCCTGTGGCCCCACTGTTAGGACAGTTTCTGCCACTGCAAGCTTCTCTTGTGCTTCCCGTAGCAACTTCTCCTCTCCCACATAGGAGGCCTGTAATATATACGCACGTATATGTACCTTTGGACATTGGTAAAATAGTCTGGAAGCTCAACCATTGCTCCTTCTTGGCTGCTACTGGCTAGTACCTCTCATCTTACACATCCACTGGACTGACATGGTATTATCCTAGTGTATATCAAGTATTTCTTTTCCAAGTGAATCCTCTTCTCTTGATTCTGCCACAGTTATTTCATCATGATCAGAATCAGATTCTGTGGGGACAACATGCTGCCCATCGTCTGACCGCAAAAAGTGCTCCTGGGTCCATGGCTGTCTGCTTCTTTCTGTCAAATTAGCCATAACTTTCCCTGCAACAGCAATCTGTGGACTGCTGCAGGCAAAGTTGCTGGGTTGAAAGGTGCCCAGCAAAGACAAAGCCATGCAGCTGCTGGAAGCCAGTGCCCTCATGTTTGGCTTTTGCCCATTTTATATTTGTGCCTATTTTGAAGTCACATCTCTCCCTTTTGCAAATGTCTTGCAACCACTGCTATTATTGTTGCTGCTACTGTCCTCCTCCATTGTGTGCACATGCTTCATTTGAACAGAGCAGACTTCAGAGGGCAGTTTCCCTTAGGACATGATACATTGAATGTAATGCAAGCAGGAGAAATATGAAATACGAAACCAATGGTGACAAAATAAATTCCTGTCAGATCGAAGTTAGAGGGGCAGTTGCCCTTAGGACAAGGACACACACTTGCAAAATGGTGTACTTTAACAACGTGATGTAAAATAAAAAAGAAAAAAATAAAGTGTGCAGCAAATAACTGTCAAAGCCAGTGAAATCCAGTCTGTAGTTTGATCATGGGGAGAAAAGAGACTCTGGTCAGATCCCTGTTTAATCAGGATGAATTAAAGCATAATAAATCATGATAATTACAAATTCACAGCACACAGAGTATTTTACATTTTTGAAGTGCTTTGCAAGCATTAACTGTTTAATCTTGGAAGGATAGCAAACCTTATATCACAATGATTGAGGTCTGATGGATGGCCCAGCAGAAAGGAGTCCACAAGGAGATGGCTGTGTTCAGGGCAAGGACACAGTCATACACCCGGATAGTGTATTTTGTTTATGAGCTGATAAATAATAGTCAATTGTGTAGCAAATACGTTCCAAAGGTTGAGGCAATATGGCCTTTATTTATATTACTCTGAGGTAGGCCTCACATAGGCGAGAACAGAATGCCTGTAATAATGGCTCAGGAAGGAACACATACAGACACAAGTAAATGTGAAGAAATGGTATGTGAGTAGGTCACCACCACTCTGAAACACTGTCCACACATGTAGTGTAGCCTCAAAACTCACCCACTCCTGGGGTTTGATTTTATTAACAAATAGATGAACAGTAAAACAAATCTATTCCTAGAATATGTCCTCAAGTCCTAGCTCAAGGTTGTGAGGTCCACACTCTAGGTCCTCTCTGCCTCAGACCCACCATTCCTCTGCCAGGGCAGCCAGCTCTAAAGTCTGCTGCCATCCAATTTATTCCTTCCAGCTGCAGGTAGGAACTTGGTGTTGATGACAGGTGTAGTGAGGTGCAGGAAGTTTCCATCCCATCTCCAGGTCGATCCATTAACTCCTTCCTGGCCTGTTCCAGTGTGGGAACTTAAGACAGGATATAAATGCCTCTGGCATTCATCAAAATATAGAGGGGACAGAAAATGGTTTCCTAATGCTTGCTTTAAAGAATACAATTAATATGTAATGGCTGTTTTATGTTCATCTGACTCAGACCAGATAATCAGGAGGTGGCGGGGGGAGGGGAAGGAAGAGTGAGGTGGGGGAGAGACTTTTTTCCAGCAATAAATCTGTGAACTGAATCAAAAGCAGATAGTTAAAAGCTTGTACAGCTCTAATCTTTACAAAGTGGCTTTTACTCTATTCAGGACATAGCTACCAAAAAAAGATTTAATCTGAATTAATATAGAAAAGTGTTCATTTCAATGTTTTCTGTCTGCTGAAAACTGTACTAGGAGAAATGGCTGTATTATATCAAAATGGCATTTACTTAAGAAAGCTTCATGTCTTTAAAAAAGAGAAAAAATACTGTCAATATTATTTCGAACCTAAATATATTTTTCAACAGATATGAAATATATTTCTAGTCCCTTGAGTCTGATCACAGCAGAATCTGACTGGATACTCCAGATAGATGAATTTTTCCATAAACATGCCAGTGTTTGTATGAACAGTGAAAATATTCAGACATTGAAACCTCTCTCTCATACACACACATACTGATTGGAGTTAAAATGAATAAACTTTCTATTTCCATCAGTCTCACTAACAAAATCACTGAGGTAAATCAATTATTAGGCCCAATCCTGCAATCTTTACTCCTGAGATTCGTCCTTTGAAAATCAACAGGATAATTTGCATTAAAAATTCTTGTGTTGAGTAAAGGTTGCATATTGGATTCCATTGTCTCTTCCTAAGACCCCAAATGTAAAATTGCAAATGTCTAGGTCCACAGTCGAAATGTTAAAACACGCAAAATTGCATTCCATAGTCATGTGCTATGTATGGACTAGAATCTGTATATGTGCTCTTGTCACTAAAATTTAAGAAATGGGGTGTGGATAAACCTGGGTTTTTGCTGCTGATCATAGCCTGAATTCACCTATAAACTGTACACTCATGTGGACGTGAGAACAGGGTCTGGAGCAGCCACCGTGGCAACCAGAATCTGGCTCGGAAGCAGGTAGGAACCCCCGGCTCCAGATGCAGAGCACCCACTACACTCTCCCTCTTATCCTTGAAACCTAAACCTCCCCCCTCCAAGCAAAATTCCATCACCTCTGTTTCTGAACCCATCGTTGTCCAATGTGAGGTGGTAACATATGGCCAAACATATGTGCTAAGCAGACACAAACCTCTGCCAGAAGAATGACACTCTGTCTGACTCCAAGGTGTAAAATGGCTGATCTAATAAGTCAATGCTTGACAGCTGGTCACTTAAGGGAGGCATTACCAGGCACCATTTATGGCACAAACATGTCACTAGCAACCCAACTCATCCCTTTGGAAAAGTCATCATGGGTGCATTTTCCAGGCCGACTCTTCCCACCACAGCCCTATTGACAGGAACAAATGCAATTAGTTTGTGCCCCATTTGACTCTCTTTTGAAAACAAGTCAGATGGTGCAAACATCATTTGTGCCTGTTATTACAGATGTAAAAGCCCATTTGGTGCTGGATATCCTTTGAAAATGTAGCCCTAGTGGTTTGTTAGCCCATATTCAAATCCTTCTAGGCTTACATATCTAAGTATAGACAGCTTAATTCTCCAAATCAATATACAAGGGGAAAAAAGTCAGCTGGTGTTTGACAACAAGATAATACAAGTTGTATGATTTCTTCCAGCCTGCTCAATTATTACAAAGGCTGGGGATTATTTAACACACTTAAGAGTTGTTAATTTTCATAGCAGTAGCTTGCAGACAACCTAAATTAAAACAGACTGCTGCTGTGCTGTTACTTTGGATAATCTCTCAGACAGGTTCTCTGCATTTCCAGACAAGTTCGTTGAACGCAAATCAATAGAACCGGAGAACTTACAGGTAAAACTATTGCCAAATAGCTGTAACAATTTATTAAGTTGTGCCATGCTAACACTGTATTCTTTTCTTAGTGGCATGTCATCTTGCGTTATGTTATATATTATATAGCAAATATTATGCTATATGTAGCATGTGACATCATGATATGCTGCACTATGGGAGCTTACAGCAATATGACATCAAAAGTAAGATTTGGTGCTTTTTTTTTTTTTAAACTGTGCAAGGTTTATAATGAACCATATTTAATTTTCAGTTTGGTGAGTGCTATCCCCAGCATCCACTCAAACAAAATTAGAGTACAGAAGACAGGCATATAGCAAAATAGCTATGCAGAACTACTGCTGCATCACATCCGACCTGCTCAATATGGTGCCTCTGTGCACTGGTGTTTGGGAAGACTGCAATTAATTGCTCCTCCCTTTCCTTATCAACTGATAATCTTGATTATCATTAGCTGAACATCAAAGGGGATAGCCTACTAATTGTTAGTAATTTGTGCATGTGTGTGTGGGTGGGGGAGGAGCTGTTGTAATGTTTTCCTTTAATATTAGAGTGCAGCAGGGTCCATTTATTGTAAAATAAGTTTAACATGATCTTAACTGATCAGTAAGATACAGTAAAAGTGTGTGGAAATGGAGGCTGTTAGATTTCTAGATGAAATGACTGCTGTTGGCATTTGCAAGAAATGTTTGGTGTGTGGCGGAGAGGAGGGGTGTCATAGAGAAAAGAATGAGCAAGAGAGGACATGAATAACAGAAAAGGGCTGTGTTTGACATATTTTTGAAGTACATATGTTACATAGCTATAAAGAAGTATTTTAAAAAATGATAGAGCCCATAGCTGATGATGAAAGCATCTCTGAGTTTTGCTATTGGGAGAGTCTACAAACATACTGTACAGAGAATATCTGCATCAGACAACTGCTGCTACATTTTCATTGGAATTCTTATATTTTGCTTACTCATTCTGACTACAATACCACAAACAAACTATAGCTTAAACACACATTTGTACAGGAAGCTAGGTACTGAGAAAGGTTTTCTTGCTGTTATTAACCTTGCTGTCTTAACCATATACACACAAATACAATGTGGAGGGGAGCACAGGAAATATTTGCTAATTCAAAAACAAATGGCTATTCAATAATTGACTGAACATGGGAACTAGTCTGGAACAGTTTCAAAATATCTGAAGTAGAGGTAGATCTGAACTGATTTTCAAATCCAGACCCGCCCAAATTTGGGGGGAGGGTGTTGGTAGTAGCTGAATTCAAACCCCTAGATCTGAACTTGTCACTATGTTTTTTAGTTTATATTGGATACGAAATGGAAGAAGCCTGCTTTTCTGGATCCGGTTCAGATTTGGACCAAGATGGAAACCATAAGAGAACAAATGTTCTCATGATTATTATTTTTTTGGATCATTTTAGAAGAATGGCTTGTGAAGGTTTGATGCCATTGAATCCACACACAAACTTTAGTGAGGCCAGATCTACACTACAAACTTACATTGGTATAACTATGTCACTCAGGGGGTTGAATTATCCCCAGTGTAGACAGAGCTATGTCAACGGGAAAGCTTCTCCTGTCAACATAGCTATAACCTCTTGTGGAGGTGGATTAACTATGCTTCACTAAAGCGCTGCAGCATTTTACGTGTGGAACTGCCCTGAGTTTGCCACCAAACTGAATTCTGAAACCTCTTCTAGTTCTAGATCCATTATCCATAGCCTTTAGGTCCAGCTGTTCTTTGAAGACATATAGAGTAAAAAAAAAATTTTAAAAGCACCTAAATGAATTAGGAATCTATGGACTTGTGTAGACGAACACTAAGTTTGTGGCAAATTGGCAAAATTTACCCTGCATAAGCCTGCTGCACACTAAACATCTTTGTGGGCCCTGCTGCACTGAAAGTTCCCTGGTGCACTTTAATCTGCTCTTGTTTCAAAGCAGAATAGATCGCAGTAGACTAACGAATTTTTAGTGCACGGCAGCAGGATGCACAGCAAGCTAGTGTGTGGTACATTTATATACCGGCTTTCTGTGAACTAAGTGTTCATCTTGATCGGGGTAGTCAATTATCTTCTGTCAAGGTCCAAATTTATTGGTCAAGGCACATACTCCAGATAAATATTTTTCACACTGCAATAACAATGATAATGCTAAGTAAATAAAAAGATTTTGGGGTCCATTCAAAAGTGTCTGGTGGTCTAGATTTGGTCTGCATTCCACCTATGACTACCCTGATCTAGATAAATCTTAAGTACTATTGAAAGTCAATGACTTTTAGGCAATGAATTTCAATGGGACTTTGGCACCAAGGTGATTTAAGTACTTTTGAAAATAGGACTGAGTCTCTTTAGTCAGTTACTCACTTTTGAAAATTTTTCCCATGATCACTATTCAAATTTTGTCAAGTAGATGGGAAATTTTAACTATTTGATCTTGCTGGCAACCACTGCCACTATGCTTTCAACTGGCAAAGACATAATTGCATTGACCTACACATATTAGTAAACCCTATGGCATTACTCAGAGATACTGCTTTCCAAAAGTAGCATTTCCAGGAATAACATAAAAACGTGCTAGGTGGCTAGTACCCGAGGCAGAGGTTGGATATCTGAGGGGCAAGTGCATCAATCAAGTGTCATTATTTGATCACTTCATTGGCCCTCATATATCCAATCCACCCTCCTGTACATCTGCCTTCTATTTTCTAAAATCAATTTAAGATCAATGGATATCAAAATGGGAAGGTCATTTAAAAATCCCTAAAGACAACAAACCCACATTTCTTTAAATAGTACTGCATTTCGGGAATGGGATTTGAATGTTTCACAGAATAAGTTTGCAAATGTTATGTTGAAGAAGTGGTGTCAGCGGTAATAAAAGAGCACAAAACATGGGAACAAAAATGTGACTTCTCACATTTAAAGAGCTGACAAGAAAGTCAGATGCTAAGGGAACAAGAATAGCACTCCATTGGCACTGTCAGCTCAAGTTAGATGGTAACACAGTCACCTGACCAAACAGAAACATATGGCCCTTGGTAATAGTAGTCTTCACAATTACACTTGCAAGCAACATTATGTTTTGTAAATATTGCTGTGATGTTGATTTCTCTGCAGAGTACTTGTGTTTGTTTAAATGGTACTAGCCTTTAAAAATAATGTGTTCTCTGCCTCTTGCTGTTCTAAGAATTGCTCCTCTGATAGACCACCCTCCATCCATGAGCTGGTAGGCTTTTTTAACAATCTTTTAGCCTCCGCAATTTACTTGATTAGTGGTTCCTTCATATCCTCTTCCTCAGCTTTGTTCTCACAGGTCACACCCAGTTTTATAGAGCTTCAGGCTTAGAAATCTTGATTGCTGGTTGATCATCTCCTAAACATTCTTTGTAAATGCTTATGTGCTGGATATGTGGGAGGTAAAGAACAAATCCTTTGGCTCTACCTCAGCATCCATAATATCTCAGTCCGCATATATTTTTGGGTATCATTAATCCTTGATGTCTCTACTGAGTGAGTGATTTGAGTTCCTCCTAATTGTGAGGACATTGCTGGCTATGCGGTGGAGAAAATTGATTGGAATCAGCCTGAACTGTCTTCATTCCGGAAGGCAGAACAGTGTCTTTTGGGGGAAAATACTGCATTGTCTCTACTTGAATTTCAGATAGTAGTGCATTCTGTCTGAGGAACTGTGGGTGATGGAAGAACTTGTGCTACAACCTGTGACATGTATCCATGTTCATCCTGATGAAAGCTAGTGGGGAAATACCAGGATGAGAACTAATAGAGATTGTCACAGCCTCCCTTAAGGAGGGGAAGCTGCCAGCTCCTCTGAAAGAACCATGTAGTGTTCTATGCTCCAGAAATCATCACCTGATATTGACAATCTTGCTATCAGCCTATACCTAATCTTCCTATTATAGTTAAGTTTATCAAAAAAGTTGTGAAGAACTCTCATAATATCTAGATGCCTCTGATTTTCTTGACCCTTGTAAATCTGGGCACCTGCCTAGGTGTGGTAACGATGACTGTGATAACTGCATTGGTTGATAATTTTCTTCCTAGTGATGGATGGAAATAAGTATCCTTACTGTTATTGTTAGATTGCCTGTCCTTGAGATCTTTGATCACAAAGTGTTGCTAATGCTCTTGCAGATCTTCTGCGGAGTGGCTGGAGCTTTTCTTAAGTAGCTTCATTCTGATCTCATAGGTTAAATATTAGGAAAAATTTCTAAGGATAGTTAAGTATTAAAAGGTGACTAAGTAAGGCTATGGAATCCTCATCACTGAAGCTTTTTAAGAACAGATTAGACAAACATGTCAGGGATGATCCATATGTACTTTGTCCTGCCCCGGGGGGATGAACTGGATGAGCTCTCAAGTTCCCTTCCAGCTCTACATTTCTATGATTCTATGGTGTTTCTGAGAGATCCCAAATAATAGTGGCTGTCTCACATTTTGGGTTTAAATTCACACCATTGAGAGGTTATGTCATTGCCTGCCCTGGAATCCTGGGTGCTTTAAAATGCTCTGCTACTCTAGTTCCCTTGTCTGGATGCTCCCAGCCAGCATTTAAACATACACTCATTGTCTGTGCGATAAGCAGCCCTGGTTCAGTAACTCTGAATCCAGAAGCCTGCTTGTTACACTACAGCCACACTCTGGTCTCCACCAGTCTTTATACTTCTAGTCAAGTGGCCCCAAAACACCACCAAAACCATCTGCTTTAAGTGTCCAGTCATCTCCAGGACCACTCAAAGAACTAATAAGGTTTGTTTGCTTCTTTAAAGAGACAATAACCAGCAGCTTGCCATATAAACTGCAGTTAGCAATTGCTTCAATTCAAACACAGCGGTGGATGGTTTAAATTAAAATTAAACATATTTATTAACAACGGAACATAATGCAAGATGTTACAAGATGCCATGTAAAAGAAATAAAGGTAGAGATGATTACAAGCAAATACAAAGAAAACACAAATATAAAAGTCTAAAACTTCATCTAGCATGACAGTCTTTGTAAGATGGTTTCTCTCAGCAATTAAAAAAAAAAAAAAAACACTTGGTCCAGCATGGCTGACTGTCCCTCAGTTAGAACTTTCCATGGAAGTACAAGGTGTGGGTTTCTCTTGTCTTCTTAGGTGAAAGATAACTTAGGGGTTCATTGCCCATCTCTTTAGAGTCCACTAAAACTTTGAAAAACATCTCTCTTAAAGTTCATGGAAGCATCATTTGTATTCAAGTACTGGGAAGACCTGATTTCTACTTTGGTCAAATACAGACTTTCATAGAATCATAAAAGATTAGGGTTGGAAGACACTTCAGGAAGTCAACTAGTCCAAACCACTGCTCAAAGCAGGACCAACCCCAAATAAATCATCCCAGCCAGGGCTTTGTCAAGTCAGGCCTTAAAAACCTCTAAGGATGGAGATTCCACCACCTCATTAGGTAACCCATTCCAGTGCTTCACCACCCTCCTAGTTAAATAGTTTTTCCTACTATCCAACCTAGACTTCCCCAACTGCAACTTGAGACCATTACTCCTTGTTCTGTCATCTGCCACCACTGAGAACAGCCTAGCTCCATCCTCTTTGGAACCTCCCTTAAGGTAATTGAAGGCTGCTATCAAATCCTCCCAACCCTCACTCTTCTCTTCACTCTCAGACTAAACAAGTCCAGTTCTCTCAGCCTCTCCTCATACACCATGTGCCCCAGACCCCTGATCATTTTCATTGCCCTCTGCTGGACACTCCCTAATTTGGCCACATCATTTCTGTAGTGGGGGGCCCAAAACTGGACACAGTACTCTAGATGTGGCCTCACCAGTGCTGAATAGAGGGGAATGATCACTTCTCTTTATCTGCTGGCAATGCTCCTACTAATGCAGCCCAATATGGCAACAAGGACACACTGTTGACTCATATCCAGCTTCTTGTCCACTGTAAAGATATACTGGCACTAGAAAAGGTTCAGAAAAGGGCAACTAAAATGATTAAGGGTTTGGAACGGGTCCCATATGAGGAGAGATTAAAGAGGCTAGGACTCTTCAGCTTGGAAAAGAGGAGACTAAGGGGGGATATGATAGAGGTATATAAAATCATGAGTGATGTGGAGAAAGTGGATAAGGAAAAGTTATTTACTTATTCCCATAATACAAGAACTAAGGGTCATCAAATGAAATTAATAGGCAGCAGGTTTAAAACAAATAAAAGGAAGTTCTTCTTCACGCAGCGCACAGTCAACTTGTGGAACTCCTTACCTGAGGAGGTTGTGAAGGCTAGAACTATAACAGAGTTTAAAAGAGAACTGGATAAATTCATGATGGTTAAGTCCATTAATGGCTGTTAGCCAGAATGGGTAAGGTAATAGCCAATGGCTCTGCAATGACATCAGCCAACTGCCTCAGCACCCCCGGATGCATTAGATCCGACCCCATGGACTTGTGCATATCCAACTTTTCTAAATAGTCCTTCACCTGTTCTTTCACCACTGAAGGCTGCTTACCTCCTCCCCATACTGTGCTGCCCAGCGCAGCAGTCTGGGAGCTGACCTCGTCTGCTAAGACCGAGGCAAAAAAGCATTGAATACTTCAGTTTTTTCCACATCATCTGTCACTAGGCTGCCTCCCCCATTCAGTAAGGGTCCCACACTTTCCCTGACCACCTTCTTGTTGCTAACATACTTGTAGAAACCCTTCTTGTTACCTTTCACATCCCTTGCTAGATGCAACTCCAACTGTGTATTGGCCTTCCTGATTACACCCCTGCGTGCTCAAGCAATATTTTTATACTCCTCCCTGGTCATCTGTCCAAGTTTCAACTTCTTGTAAGCTTCCTTTTTGTGTTTAAGCTCATCGAAGATTTCTCTGTTAAGTCAAGCTGGTCTCCTGCCATATTTGCTATTGTTTCTGCACATCAGGATGGTTTGTTCCTGCACTCTCAATAAGGCTTCTTTAAAATACAGCCAGCTCTCCTGGACTCCTTTCCCCCTCATATTAGCCTCCCAGATGATCCTGCCCATCAGTTCCCTGAGGGAGTCAAAGTTTGAAGTCCAGGGTCTGTCTTCTGCTGCTCTCCTTTTGTCAGGATCCTGAACTCAACCATCTCATGGTCACTGCTGCCCAGAGGACATCCATAACTCCACATGCAGCATTGTCACATATATTCCACAATGATATTACTGACCAATGCGTTGCTAATTTTCAAACAATACCTCACAAAGCATATTTTGTACAGATATCATTGCAGTAGTGTGTAGGGTGTAAATACAGGGATGCTTAGGGTCACACTGGCATTGCTCTTCTTCGATAAGAGAACATTCCTGTGGAATACTGAAGGTTTTCATCTTGTTCTCCCTTTTGTTCAATACGTATACAAGGCCATAAATAAAGTACTAAGGAAGCATGAATAACACCTCTGCTGCATGTCTCTATTTCTTTCAACTCAGATGGTGTATTTCAGGGGTTCTCAAACTGGGGGTCGGGACCCCTCAGGGGGTAACGAGGTTATTACATGGGGGGTCGTGAGCTGTCAGCCTCCACCTCAAACCCCGCTTCACCTCCAGCATTTATAGTAGTGTTAAATATTTAAAAAAATGTTTTTAATTTATAAAAAGGGTCGCACTCAGAGTCTTGCTGTGTGAAAGGGGTCACCAGTACAAAAGTTTGAGAACCACTGGTGTATTTGAATGCCTTTCTTAGTGTCGGGTGCACATGAGAGCATAGATGAAAGCAAGCTGGCTGAGGTTCATTCTGGATAAAATAGGTGATGTTAGTGGACTAGGTTTGAGAAAGATCTTGCAAGGATTGTATCTGCTACTCTGATTATTTGCCTGCCATTTCTTACTCCTGTAGATATCCAGAGTTACAGGATTGCCTTTATTCATTTGCATCTGGCTAGGAAGTTGTAACTTCCTTTCTGATGCAGATCTTACTGTCATTCCTTTGTCATCTTAAAACTAGATTACAGATACATGCCCTACTTCAGGCTACATCCTAAATCCATTTGGAAACTGAAGCTGGTGCACAATGCAGTAACCAGGGTAATTCACCATGTGCATATTACAGTGATGATCTGCAATAAGCACCTGTAGGATTCCAGGTAGAATTTCACGTACAGATTGTGACCTACGTAGCTCTTGATGGCCTGGGACTCTCCACTTAAGAAACCACATCTTGGTGATAAATATCAGTCAACCTATTTAATACACTACTGGAAGGCATTCAGACACTATGATGATAAGAGCAGTATTAGGATAAAATAGAACAGTGGAGGCACTCAAGCTGGATTTCTTTTGATATAAAAGAAAGGGGGCTGCTAGTAGGATGTTCTCCCTGATGGACTTTGCCTTTGGAACTCATCACCACTCCTTGTTTGTTTGTCTTCAAGGCATGCTGCATGATTTTAGGCAGACTTCTGGGGAGAGAGGAAGGTGCTTGAAGGCCAGTTTTTCAAGAGGGAAGGGGGATTCTCCCACAGAGCCAGATTTTTAAAGGTATTTAGGTATCTAATGTCCATTGTGAGTTAGGCACCTAAATACCTTTAAAAACCTGGCTTCTAGAATTTAAGAGAAGCTCTTTGTCCATTTATTATACATCTCCATACACAAATATGATATATACATACAAATAATGTGGGAACTACCGTCCTTGCTTTTGCTGCAGAAACTGCTCAACAGGGCTACAGAAATTAGCTGCAAAGGGAGTGACACTGAAACACGTGGTCTTTCATTACAACAACACTGGTGATTTGGCCCCCATCAACAACACTTATAGAATTGGTTTGTTGGTTGTCAGTCAACAAATTTAGGTCGTTTTAATCAAAGTTGACATGTTCTGGCATTAGATTATATGGCCAGAACATGTTGTTTCAGATTGGACATAATAATATTAATAGGCTTTGTCACATCTTTACACTTAACATTCTTGAGCTAAAAATGTGCACAGATGCACTGAAGATATGTTTTTGACTATGTCCTTGCAGAGAGGTCAGATAGAACAAGGCATGAAGATAAAATTAATATTTTTGAAGATAGTTATTAACTTGATTGCCTCTGCTCCTCATCTCACTATACATTGCAATTTTAATTCCTCCTGTGTAACGAGGCCTCCTGCTGTCCCCATCCACATTGGTATGTTTGAAGGAAATATTGGAGTAGAGCTTACCAGGAAGGGCAATAGTGTGTGATGTGGTTGCCGTAAGTAATTCTTTTAGAATTGCCCCAACTACCCCTTTGTCCTATTTCTAATTTGTGTGATTTCACTGCTGATTACTCTGGTAGTTTATCATGATAGATAATATTTTAAGAAATCTGACTTTTCAACTGCACAAAAACCTAACACCTTGTCCTTCCATTTGTTGAGTCTAATCATCACTTCACAATATATATTATATATGTGCATGCATCCCATACGTCTATACACAACAGACATCTCATTCCATTCTGTCTGTATGTGATGGTCACCTATTTGGCCAACATACCAGGGACTGCATCAGGGACCTTCAATGCTAGAAGCATGAGCTTCTACAGCTTGAGATAAAGAGCCATGGGTCTGTAGCTGGGGACTATAACAATTCATCATATATTTATCAGTACAGAGGGGACCTTGTAACACACGCACAAGTAGGATACATGTACTGGCCTCTTCTCTCTGCAGTGCACCAAAAAGGATGAAAACTGTGGATCAGATTCCATGTTATTTTTAATTCATTGTAAAATTCCTTTTGAATGCAGCATTAGAGTGAATACTTCACAGTGAATAATTTATAAGACAAATTTAGTCTCTTTTTTAGCGTATGGAATATGTGCAAAGAGATTGTGATCTCCAATGAATTTGTTATTTGAATGCATTCAATGAATAGCTTTTCAAACATTTTTACTTTATGGCTTGATGGTGGTTATTTAGAACGTGAGTTGTGTTGCTTAGCTGTGATTGGTCACAAAAGTCACATGGTCTTGCTTCCAATCCTCCACTAATGAGCTTGCAAGCAATCCCAGGGTTAATTCTTGCATGTGCAAATTTAAAATTGGGTTCCCGTGAATGCTCGTGTGTGAGACTTTGAAATTTGATTTCTGCAATTATTGAATTTTTATTATTTGGAGAACAAACTCAATGGGGGGAAAAGACGACTGAAGCTAATTCATTTCAAAACTCAAATGAATATTCATGGGAAATATTTTGCTTCATTTATCCAGCTCTACTGAGCATCAAAACCCAAAATGGGTGTTATAGTCAGAAAAAGGATTGTATTAACATGACAAATCATTGCTAAGCATAGAAATATTTGTTTATCTGCTTATTTATTATAGCCTAAGTCTTATTTTTATTTAAGGTTTATACCCCAATCCTACAACTTATTTTGTGTAGACAGACTGCTAAGCCCTCATAGAGCTTTACTGGAGGCAACTGGTCTCCAAATAAGTGCAGCAGACTGCTTGACCACAAGAAGTTGCAGGAGTGAGGACTTAAACTTTAATAACACCCTGATATTTCAAGATCTGGACCCCATTGTTGTAGGTTGTTATACAAACATATTAAGAAAGAGTCCCTGAAATGTATCTGCTTTCTTTAGTGTGGCACATGCATACGTGTTTACCTGAACACCTAAAGAGATTTGTACGTTAGTTAGCATCAAAGAGCTAGTACGACTCAAGATTGGTGAGCTGGGTTCTTATCTGCTTAGTCCATACTCAACAAAATTGTCAGCAAAATTGCCAGGCAGCCGCAGCATTCCCTCCTCTCTGCTGGTTGAAGCTGCTCCTCAGCTCCCGAGTTACAGCCCACTTTGCTCCCACAGAGGCAGCGGGTAAGAGCCGCCCGGGTGGGGAGACCCGGCTCCATGGCTAGCAGACCCCTCTGGGAACAGGGACCACAGGGAAGCCCTCCCAGCACACAGCCCCTAGTACCCCTCTCCCTGCACCCTGAGCTACGCCCTCCCTGCACTCTTAGCTACCCCATGCCTGCACACAACCCCGAGCCACCCCTTTCCTTGCATCTGTAGCCACCACCTGTGTGCACACAGTTCCAGCTACCCTCTCTCTACACCTTGAGCTACCCCCTGTGTGCACGCAGCCCCTAGACACCCTCTCCCTGCACCCTGATCTAACCCCTGCCTGCACACAGCCCCTAGCTACCCCCTCCCTGCGCCCTAAGCTGTTTTCAAATTTTTGAGCTAAGCTCCCCACCTCTGAGTTATAATTTTTGGTTGCACCTGCACCCAGACAGGGGGTGGAGGTGGCACTCCCTCCCTGGACTGCTGGCTCCTTCTCCCTCTCCCCCAAATAGAAGTCAAACTACACCTATGCTTAAGGCCCCTGCCCCCCTGCCCCGAGCCCTCCAATCCCCCCCCCCCCCCCGGCTGGGCCCTGGAGCTTTTATACCACATTGAGGGGGGCCTCAGAGAGAAAATGGTTCAGAACCCCTGTTCTAGACCATTGTGTAACTCAGCAATTTTGCATTTCAGCACATTTTTGTGAAATGGACAGTTTCACATAAAAGCGTATGGAAATTAAATGTATTGACCATTGTTTAAAGGCAGAAACAGCTCTCCCTCTGAACAATTTTTTTTTATTTCAAATTTTCAGGGTTTATGCTTGTGGATTTATGTTTATAAATCTGTACTTCGGACCACTCTAAAGCAATTAAAAATAGGATAATTTTGAATAAAAACCTTTTAACATTTCACAGGCATTTTTCAGAACAAGAGCAATGAAGTCAACTTAAAATGAAAATCCAAAAGCCAATATTTTTGATGTGTTTTGAATTTCACTGAATATTCCACACAGCCCTGGAAAGAACATTACTTATTTTTCAGGTCCCAGATTGAATTTAGAGAACTGGCAGTTAGAAAAATCATCTCTGGACCTGTAAGCTGTATGCATTTGATGTGAAAGCCATTGAGAGAGCATAAATATGGTATCCCACTATGTCATTCATACAGAGTCACTTTTTGGCACATAACAGCTAGCTTGACAGAAGAATTGTAACTAAATATAAGTTCATCCAAGCATAGAGAGATTGGCTTTTTACAAGGGAAAACCAGCAGTCTCTTGACTAGTCCTGAGGTTGTTTTTAACTTTGTTATACTTTCAAGGACATTTTGTCCTCAGTTATGTAGAAATGTATGTACTGTGCACTCACACCGCCACTCACACACCTACACACATTTATGGAGAATGAAAATAAAAACTTGCATAAAAACTTTGTTTGGAATCAATATTTCATTCCATTTATCAAATCTTGTTCAACTTTATTCATAAATATTTCAGGTCTGACAATATAATCGTAGAAGGACAATGGAACAAGAAATAAAAAGAAGAGAGAGAGAGAGAAACAGGAAAAGCAGTTTCTTTGCTCTCATTATTACTATCTTGTCAAAAATGTGCAGAGTCCTCTGTCAGCACACAGACCCTTTCTTCTTTGTTCTTTTTTAATGATATTCTTGGAGAAGTTACAGCTAAGTTCCTGTGTGTATCTTTCACTGACTGTGAATCAAAAGGTATATGAGGATCCATTCATTTACATCATAATTCTGATAACAACCTTGCCTGTTACCACAGAAACACAGTCCATGACCACGGCTTTGTATTAAAAAGGAAATATATGATACTATCAATGATGACAGCTCCCATGATTTAATCCTTGATTTTTGCCATAAAATCTGACCTTTACATGATCTTACTGCTTTACTCGCACATCTGATTTTCAAGACTGCTGATAGCTTAGCTTCATTTGTTTCCTTGGTCTACTCTAATGTAAATTCGCAAGCATCAGAGTTTTCTAAATGCATCAGTACTTCATGTCTTTGTGTGGCAAATGGAATGTTTTATTTTTGCTTCAAATCTCTCTAACAACAAATTCTGGAATCTCTAATGCCTATAATATTCATCAGAAATTATCTTGACTTCTTTATCTGAAATAGTGTCTCCCCAGAATATTTTCTCTATTTCATTGTTTCTTTTGTCTGCCTGGTTATCAGTTTTTACACTCTCCAACAGACCAAGCACATTCTGAGCTTTCAATGGATAGTAGTGTGGGTATAGGTCACGATCATTTGATATCCTGTTCTGATGTTTCTTATTTAACTTCTCTTGCTGAGAAATCTGATAAGTGAGTCGTATGTGCTATTATACCTGCATTCCAACTTCTGGAATTCGTTAGTAAAGATTTGAACCTATATATCACCCTGTGTGAAGGTTGGCAACATAAATCTTTCAACAAAAGAACAAAAAGTCTACAAGCATGTTCACATTCTCTTAGTTTCCAATGATAAGACAGCGATTTGCAAAACAGCAATTAAAGTCACACCATAGAAACACATATTGTAATTCTGTTCTTCACAAAACAGAGAAAGAGCTGCCTTGCATTTTTACTCAGGAAGCACTGATATCCGCATCATAAATCTGATTCCTTAAAATTGTGTCCCTACTTATTTTTTTCTTTTATTTTTGTTAACAATTGAAATTTCTTCAATATCACTAAAATGTTCTCTTTTGTTGTGGCTTTTGGATCTTTAGACTTCAATTTCACGTTAGGTATTATTCATTCATCTACTACAGATTATAGGAAATTGAAGGCTACTGGTTTTGACACTTTCTGAAAAGAAAAATCACAGCAATTTTTAGAGTAAACTCAATTGCTCTAAGTTTGGATACCCTCATAAAGAATGTTACCAACTGACAATAAAAATACAGAGAGCATTATGCAGTCTTTTGCAGCTCCAAAGTCCTTTACAGACATTAGCATTTCACAGATCTGGAAAATGGAGCAGAAATGTTAAGTCAGTTACCAAAGGCTAAGAAGGGGTTATTGTCAACAACAGGATTGAGTGCTTCTTTCCCAATCTAGTGTTCAGATCATGCCACTCTTTTCAGTAGTATTCCAACTGCGACAGAACCAAATTGCTTTTAGCACCTCTCCTCCCACCGGCATGCTTCTGTTACAGTTGCGGAAAGGACCTTGGCCACGTCTGCAACGGCAACCAAACCATTTTCAAACATGACTGAAGAAAGAAAAAGGGGCATCCCTAGTTACCCTGTACTAAGTGATTGGGCAACAAAATGGCAAATGACATTTAATGTGGATAAATGTAAAGTAATGCGCATTGGAAAAAATAACCCCAACTATACATACAATATGATGGGGGCTAATTTAGCTACAACAAGTCAGGAAAAAGATCTTGGAGTCATCGTGGATAGTTCTCTGAAGATGTCCGCACAGTGTGCAGAGGCAGTCAAAAAAGCAAACAGGATGTTAGGGATCATTAAAAAGGGGATAGAGAATAAGACTGAGAATATATTATTGCCCTTATATAAATCGATGGTACACCCACATCTCGAATACTGCGTACAGATGTGGTCTCCTCATCTCAAAAAAGATATACTGGCACTAGAAAAGGTTCAGAAAAGGGCAACTAAAATGATTAGGGGTTTGGAACGGGTCCCATATGAGGAGAGATTAAAGAGGCTAGGACTCTTCAGCTTGGAAAAGAGGAGGCTAAGGGGGGATATGATAGAGGTAAATAAAATCATGAGTGATGTGGAGAATGTGGATAAGGAAAAGTTATTTACTTATTCCCATAATACAAGAACTAGGGGTCACCAAATGAAATTAATAGGCAGCAGGTTTAAAACAAATACAAGGAAGTTCTTCTTCACGCAGCGCACAGTCAACTTGTGAAACTCCTTACCTGAGGAGGTTGTGAAGGCTAGGACTATAACAGCGTTTAAAAGAGAACTGGATAAATTCATGGTGATTAAGTCCATTAATGGCTATTAGCCAGGATGGGTAAGGAATGGCGTCCCTAGTCTCTGTTTGTCAGAGGATGGAGATGGATGGCAGGAGAGATATGACTTGATCATTGCCTGTTGGTTCACTCCCTCGGGGGCACCTGGCATTGACCACTGTCGGTAGACAGGATACTGGGCTAGATGGACCTTTGGTCTGACCCAGTATGGCCGTTCTTATTTTCTTATGTACTATCAACCATGATTAATTTTTTCCAGGGTAGACGGGCCTTTAAAGGGGACACTCACTGTAAGCTATATGTACTGTTTAGCCTGTTTGTTTCTTTATATCTTTGTCCAATGGGAGTCAGGATATGAGTTCTGGATATCTAGCTACCTAGGTTCTGATCAGATCAGTGCCACTGACTCTCTGTGTGAATTTGGATATGCTACTTCATCTCTTTCTCAGATTTATCCGCTGTGAAATAGAGTAAATAATAATGCTTAGCCAGTCTTGTAAAGCACCTTAAGATCTCTGGGTAAAACGTATTGAGTGTTAAACTGAAGCTGAGATTGTCTCCATATTGCCTGTGTTGACATTGTCCAATTTATCAAATGTCTCCCCCACTCCCCATCTTCAAATATGAGTTCATTTTAGAACTTGGGAGAGATGCATCTGGAAAGTGTTCCCCTTTTTCCTTCCACAGACTGTTTATGTACCTCTGGCTTCTGTTCTTGAATTGAGAGCAGATTTAAAAACAATTCAATCAGAGATTGGTCAGTTGATCCAGCCACTGGCACAGTGCAGCCAGTTCCTTCAATTATTCTATCTTTTTTGCGGGCAGAAGCAAAAAGAAGGTGGGAAGGGGTATTTGCTTCCATCCTGCAGCATCACCTTTCACTGCAGCAATGGATTAACTGAGCTGGACCACAAGATACTGAATAACAAGAGGAAAAAGTAACAACAACTGGGATTTAAATAAACTTGCTGAAGTTTAAATAAATGTAGAATATATCAACATGGCAAGTGCCAGCAGCATCTCAACTGTGAGGAGTTGAACTAATTGGAGTGGGATTTTTATTTGTGTTTTATTTTTGTCCTACACATCTTGTATGAATTCAAGAATGAAGTTGTGCGTATACCAGGAACTTGACCTGTATTCTCTCATATTAGTATTCCCTGCATTTCTTGTTGGAGAACAGTGTATCTGTAGCTGACTATCTGTATGGAAAATATGATGAACTAGTGTGGTTTAAAGATTTTGGAGGAGATTTTTAAAGGCACTAGAAGGAATACGCTGCCCAGCACCCATTGACGTTCAGTGGGAATTCACACCTGTAGTGAGCTGGAATGGCCTCCCTCCAAGGCTGACTGGAAGGAACCACTGCCCGCCCTCTGGGGGGCGGTGTCAGGCCGGGCCTACCCCATGTGCTGCAAGCAGAGGGGCAGGGCAGGAAGTATAAGAGGCACAGCTTCCAGTTCAGTTGCACCGGAACCAGTGAAAGAGACAGATGCCCCTGCTATGCTGCTGTCTGCCAAATATCCCGAGGAACTGCTAGGACTGCTGTCCACTGAGTACCCTGAGGAGACAGAGTACCTGCAAATGACAGAGTCCTATGAACAGCCTGGGGTAAGAAGTAGCCCAGGAAAACCAGACATTAGTCCAGTTGTGGTACCAGGAGTTGAGTCAGTGTGTTGCAGTGGGATCCCCAGTGACAGGATCACTTGCTACTGCTGGGTCCAGGGCTGGGACACGGTGGAGTAGGGTGGGCCTAGGTCTGCTGACCCCTCCCCTGGGAGAGCAGCCTACCCACCTGAGGCCAGGATGCCTGTGTTTGTGGTCTGCCCGAGCCAGAAAGCTGGGCTAAAGACTGCTAGCTGCTCTGCCTGCCAGAGGGCTAGAGCCTGATGGTGGTTGCCGTCTGCCCAAGTGAGGGAGCTTGGATGACAGACTGCTGGTTACCTGCCCCTAACCCCAACAGGCTGGGGCCTTAGACCATTAACTGCTACTATCCCTTGCTAATCCCCTGCCAATTGATTATTAATAGCTAGGTGTCATAGTGAGATGGGGTGGCCTCCCTCTGAGGCTGACCAGGAGGAACCACTAGAAGCCACTACAGTACCTAGCTGCCCTTTGTGAATTTCTACCTTTATCAGTACCAGTTAGGGAGGGCCACAGAACTCACAAGTGGCAACACTACAGTTGTTATGCAAATCATCCCAAATGAATATCTTTAAAACCTATATCACAACATCATAGGTGAGCCAGATTATCTACTCTTTTCATTGAATTTACAGTCACATAAAGCCAGAGTAACGTAGTAGAGAATCTAGCCTCATGTTTTCTGTGTATGCCTCATTACAAATTTTAGATGTGATTAGAAATGATTTGGAGGTTTTTAAAAATAAGAATATTATTACTATTTTTGTGTTCCTCTTCCTGTAAAGCCAAGTGCCATAGTTACCAGGAGCCCAACTGTGCAGGGCCCAGAGGGAGCCATTAAACCTTTTGAATATTGCTTTGCCTTTAAAGTAAAAAGTTGTATTGTTAAAGTCTGATACCTGTTAACTGTGATTGGCCAGAAGTAAGTACTAGGTCCCATCGGGAACCTGCGATTGTCCCCTTTCCAATAGTATTACTTTCATTTGTTAGTCCTGTAAGGCTGTGAGATAGTGAACCTTCCATTGTGACATTTGATGTGGAGAAAAGCTGTCACTGGTCTAAGCCTGAAATGACACCTGGTTGGGGCCACAGTCAGAGCTCCCATGCATAGAGTTGCTGAAGAGGCACAGAGATTCCATGAAGATAGCTCTAACCACCTCCTGCTGATTTCCGAAGGTTGACTCCATTCTCTGGGTAACATTGAGGTTTGGAGGTGGGTCCTGGGGGCTATTTTTGTAGGGTGGGAAGAAGGAAGTGTTTCACATCCAATATTATAGGGGAATTTCAATGAAGGGAGCAACCTTTTATGTAAGCAGAAATGGTATGGAAGTCATGGAAGGAATGTAAGGAAGCATATAAGCAAGTAATCTGAAGTGCACAGATACACTTTCACTTGAGAATGATCTTCACTCCTAAAATTCAGTCCAATGATTAGAGATGCAAATCACAGAGATTTTCATTTACTGGGGTCTCCCTGAAATATGCTCATTAGACAAAACACAGCAAGGGAGATCTCCACAAATTAAGGATTAAGATTTTGTTACATTATTTTATTGCTTCCGCTTCCTGCGTATAGTCACAAAGTGAGAGGTAAAATTCTAGTGAAGAGGCAGAAAACAAAGATTAGAAATTAATGGTCTGTTCTCAGTATAGTGAAAAGCTAGCAGTGCAGCATGTCAAAGCTCTCTGCTAGGATGGGTGATGGTTAATATAATAATTAAAGGTCTTGAGAAGATGAGAGACAGTGAAGTAACACAAAATTATTTAGGTTAGTCAAGGCTAGGGAAGACTGGTGGGATTTCCAGAGGGACCTGACAAAGAGTCTGTCAACTCTGCAAATGTTAACTGAGTTTGTAACAAGTTACTGACATGGCTCACTCTAACCATGTGTCCACACAAAACATGGTTACAACTTAGTTAGTACTAATGATCAGCTAACAGTGCTTTTCCATGCCACAGACCTGGGCTGGAACATGTTTATCTATCTATATCCAGTTGGCCCAGTTTTTTGGCAGAGCATCCATGACCATATTAGTGTGAGTGGTTTGGCCTGTCCTCTTTTGTTCTCTATGGGTATGTCTACAATGCTGCTGGGAGCAATGGGTAGACACTTGCACTAGCTGAGTTTGGGCTAGTGTGCTAAAAATAGCAGTGTGGACATTGCAACTCAGGCAGAAGCTTGGATTCTCAAGCCCACCTGACCCCCAAGTCTGAGCTTGGGTGGCTAGCCTGAGTGTCTTTTTAGTGTGCTACCTTGCGTCAAGTTTGTGCAAGTCTGTCTACCCATGCTAGGAGGCTTGCTCCTAGCTGCAGCGTAGACATTTCCATTGTGGTGGGACATTCCAAGAATACATTGTCCCTCCTGCTGCTGGAGCCTCACTCAGTCCTTCCAGACACACACTATCCCTTTCTGAAACACTATATGTAAGCAACTTACCCACTGCCAATAATGGGTGAGAGCAGTGGGTGCAGCTGAACCAATGCTGAATAAGGTTTACCTGAAAGAAAACACAAACCCAACCATGGTCTGCATCAGTTTAGAAATCATAGCTGAGCCCTGCTTAGACTAAGATTCAACCACAGTTTCTGAAATTGTGTTAAACAGAGTCTGGACCTGTGTACATTTTCAGTTAATTCATGTTCACCACCAGTTACCTATTACAGATGGCTATTGTCAGCAATGGAGACATTTCATAGTGTACACAAGCCTTATTGGATGGCTGTTCAGATTTTCTTAAGAAACATGGAAACAAAGATAGCTAAGAAGTGTTTTGGGCGAAATGCACAAACATAGTTTTGACTGTTTAAGGGGATGCTGTCTCAGAGAATGATCCAAGGAATGGAGAACCTACCTTATAAGAGGAAAGGTAAGGAGCTTGGCTTATTTAGTATAGCAAAAAGAAGGATGAAGGGAGATGGCTTTCTATAAATACATCAGATATATAAATATATCTCTATAAAAACATCTCTATATAAACACCAGGGAGGGAGGGGAATTATTTAAGTTAAAGGCCAATGTTGGCACAAGATGAAAACTGGCCATCAATAAGTTTAGACTTGAAATTAGATGAAGGTTTCCAATCATCAGAGGAGTGATGACCTGGAACAGCCTTCCAAGGGGAGTAGTGGGGACAACAATACTAACTTGTTTTAGGAGTGAGATAGATAAGTTTATGGAGTGGATGATATGATGAGATTGCCTACAATGACATATGGCCTATCTATGAGTGCTATTAGCAAATATCTCTAACAGTTGGAGATAGGACACTAGATAGAGAGGGCTCTGAGTTACCAGATAATTTTTTTCCAGATGTCTGGCTTGTGGGTCTTGCCCACATACTCAGGATCTAACTGGTTACCGTATATGGTGTCAGGAAAAATTTCCCCCCCAGGTGAGACTAGCAGAAACTCTAGGACTTTTCACCTTCCTCTGCAGCATGGGGCTCAGGTCACTTGCTGGTTTGAACTAGAGTAAATGATGGATCCTCCAAAACAGGGGTTCTCAAAGTGGGGGTTGGGACCCCTCAGGGGGTCACGAGGTTATTACATGGGGGGTCGTGAGCTGTCAGCCTCCACCCCAAACCCCTCTTTGCATTTATAATGTTGTTAAATATATTAAAAAAATTAATTTATAAGGGGGGGTCACACTCAGAGGCTCGCTGTGTGAAAGGGGTCACCAGTACAAAAGTTTGAGAACCACTGCTCTATAACTTGAAGTCTTTAAATCAAAATTTGAGAACTTCAATAACTCAGCCAGAGGTTAGGGGTCTATTACAGGAGTGGATGGCTGAGGTTCTGTGTCCTGCGATGTGCAGGAGGTCAGACTAGATGATCATGATGGTCCCATCTGACCATAAAGTATGAATCTTTGCATCTCTAACTCATTAAAAAAATCATAGCTAAAATTTTTTGAGTGATTATGACCAAAGTTAGGCAATTGGACAGCATGATGGCAGATGAACTTCAGGGTTGAAAATTGTAAACTAATGCACAGTGCAAGAAATAATTCATACACTTTCCTGGCTTCTAAATTAACTGTAACCGCTCAGGAAAAAGACCTTGGGAACCATTGTGGAGAGCTCAATTAAAATGTTACTTCAATGCATGCAGCAGTCAAAAAAGCAAATGAAATGTTAGGATGCATAAAGAATGGTACAGAAAATAATACTTAATATATTATAATAGAATCATATAAATCAATGGCATGCTCTCACACTGAATAGTGTGCTCATTTCTGGTCAGTTATCCTAACTAAAAAAAACCTCAGCAGATACTGCCAATGTGGCAATGAAGAAGAGAAGAGAGGGGAGAGACAAATGATCAGTGGCACCAAAAGGCTTCCATATAGAAAGATTGTACAGATTAATTCAAAGAGGAGATAATTAGAGCCAGTCAACACTGCAAAATTTTACAGTGTCAGAACACAGCTGCCAGGGATTGAGGTAACTGATACAATGCTGAACACATTCAAGTGGTTAGTGTGGACCAAGACAAGTTGTTCTCACCATTGTGCCAGCTAATGGAGGGTTAAGCCTAGTAAAAATGTGTAGTGTACACCATGCCAAAGAAGGGTCACGTTAAAGGTATCAAAGGGAGGAGAAACTGCTTCTGTAGTTGGATAGCCATTCACAGTCTTTGTTTAATCCTGATCTGATGGTGTCAAATTTGCAAATGAACTGGAGCTTATTTGTCAGCCTGGACCAATCTACACGGGAGGTCCACTTCCTAGACACCACCGTACAAATAAGAGATGGCCACATTAACACCACCCTATACCAAAAACCCACCGACCACTACGCCTACCTTCATGCCTCCAGCTTCCACCCCGGTCACACCACACGATCCATCGTCTACAGCCAAGCACTGAGGTACAATCGCATCTGCTCCAACCCCTCAGACAGAGACCAACACCTACAAGATCTTCACCAAGCATTCTCAAAACTACGATACCCACACAAGGAAATAAAGAAACAAATCAACAGAGCCAGACATATACCCAGAAGCAGTTTCTCCTCCCTTGGTGTTCACACCTTAACTGCTAGCAGAGCACCTCACCCTCCCTGATTGAACTAACCTCATTATCTCCATACTGATTTATACCGGCCTCTGGAGATTTCCATTACTTGCATCTGAAGAAGTGAGGTTCTTACCCACGAAAGCTTATGCTCCCAATACTTCTGTTAGTCTTAAAGTTGCCACAGGACCCTCTGTTGCTTTTTACAGATTCAGACTAACACGGCTACCCCTCTGATATCTGTCGTCCCCTGGTATTCCATGGGTTTTCCCAGTTGGATGAAGGGGGAGGGGAAAGGATGGGAACCCGGGCCCCCCCTCTTCACCAGGTACAGACCCAGTGCCCAAGTGGAAAAGAGGAGGAGTGTCTTAGTTCCCTCTTGTTGACATCAAACCAGCCTCCTCTGGGTTACTTCCTACCTTCCCTGTTCTCTTCAGTTTGGAGCATGGTCACAGCTCCCTGCTTCCCTCCAATGGAGGGTTCCTCAAACAGTCTCAACAATTCAGAAAGTTATTCTTAGCTCACTTCTCAGTGCCCAGTTATTCCTCCTTGCCAGGGAGAAGTGAAGAGAAAAAAGGATAGGTCCCTGGCCTTTTGGGTCTTACCCACAATCCAGACTCTTCCTCTGTTGATCCCTCTGTCGCTGGAGCTACAGACTGGCTTCAGTCCTGCAGACAACCTCTCCTTTACTTTTTTCACCTAACAGTCAGTGTCCGCTTTTAAGCAGGTCCTTCATTTGGAGCATGCTCTGCAGTTTCTGAGTAGCAAGGCCTTCTTGATCCAGTACTGCTCCATCTCTCCTTTGTCCTTAGCGTAAACCCCATCACACCTACACAAGATTTTTGTTTCTTCCTCTGTCAAACACAAGACCTTTGTTCTGACCAGCGTAGCAATTCTTATGTTCTCTCATTCTTTCTGCCTGTTCATTTCTCTTGGTTTGTAACACATGTTCCCTGTGGGTCTGAAATGTAGGCATGGAAGGAAATAGGGTGACCGGATGTCCCAATTTTATAAGGACAGTCCCGATATTTGGGACTTTTTCTTATATAGGCCCTATTAACCCCACACCTGTCCCTATTTTTCACACTTGCTATCTGGTCACCCTAGTAGGAAATACCATTAATACATAATAGCTGTTAGTAAGTACAAAATATCTGGGCATGGGGTAAGGAGATTACTTGGCAGCAACAGGTATCTGTAGTGTCCAGACTATTTGGATCTATTGCTCAAGTAGTAGGAACACAGGCGAGAGAGGTTGTGAATTTTACCACATCTTGCTACTCCACCATTCTGTTCCTAAATCCATGGATCCTGCTTTCATCAGCATCAATGGGACTAGAATAGAGTCCCAGGGCAGGAGATTAAATACATATCCAGTTTTTAGGACTATACCAGACTTCTTTTGGGTTATTGGCAGTTAAACCATTAAAAAGCAACCTCCCTTGTACATTTTAAAATGTCAGTTTCTCTAGGTATCTCAGGTGACACATACATGCATAGGAAGCTACTATTTTAGTTCTGATTTCCTGGGTGATAAGTCACCATGTGACATACAATGGTAGTTTCCTTTAGAACTGTCAAGTTTTGTTTGGGGGTGGCAAATTTGGCTTGGATAAAATAAGACTTGACCTGACTCTTCACCCACTATTTGAACAGCTCTGAGGCCAAAGTATTTCTGAGGTTCAACAAAGATTGGTAACTTTTTATTTATTTATTATCACACACCTCTGTGCTTCAGCGTTCCTGCTGTGGCCAGAAGGAGAAAATACTATGCTACTCAGATTATGGCCATACTAACCACAAGGCCCATAAAACCGAGGCCTGATGTGCAGCAGTGCTTTGGAGAAACAGGCAGATAGCCATGTGTACAAGGGAGCAAAAGCAGTAAGGAGAACTCGGAAAGTGGAAGGATTTAGAAGAGATGAGTGGGATCCACAGGGAGTGGCTAGGGTGACCAGACAGCAAGTATGAAAAATCGGGACAGAGGTGGGGGGTAATAGATGTCCATATAAGAAAAAGCCACGAATATTGGGACTGTCCCTATAAAATCGGGATATCTGGTCACCCTGGGAGTGGCTGGCAGACAAACATTCTTTAGTAATTGGCGCTGTAATGGCTGGTGGTGGAGCTGTAACTATGTGCTGCCCGTGAACAGCAGGGGAACATGCTGGGATTAGAGGAGAGAGGGGAAAGAAGAAGTTGGCTGAAGAGAGGAGCTGTACAACTGGTGAGCTAGCTGTGTGAAAAGAAAGGGCTTCAGAACTGCAACACTTTGATCTTTGCCCTGTTTCTGAGGAACCACTTCAGTGGAATATCAGGAATAAAAGGCTAAGAATAGAAGAGGATGAAGCAATTTTAGAACACAAGGTGGGGAGGTATCACTGAGGATCCAGTGCTAGAAAGACTGTCCTTGTGGTGTCTTCAATCTTGAAAGCAGTAAAAGGCAACAATTTTTTTAGATATCCATCCCAATTTTGCATATTCAAGATATTCAAAGTGAGTCAAACCTCTGAACCTTTTATGGTTCATCCCTTTCTAATTTTGACACATGACATGAAGTATCATTGTGAGATGGTATGCGCTATAACAAAATGCTTTGGCTAGAACATTTGGGTGTGTGGTGAAAATCTTTTTTAAATAATGGTGTTATACAGATCAGGCTTTAGAAAATCATACATTTCATACAATTCATTCTGAAAGACTCCTTCCCTGAAAAGGTGTAGATCAAGTGTTAAGGATTTACATCTCCTAAATTCTATTGATTTCAATGGAAGTTTGGAGTTTAAATAGAATTTAGGAGCCTAAATCCTTTTGAGCATTCAGTGCTTAGACCCTGATTTAACAAGGTACTTAAGCACTTACCTAAGCACAAGATTTTTCCCATTGAAGATAGTAGGATTATTCAGTAATTAAAGTTAGGCACATCTTTAAATAGGGACAGAATCTTCCCAGTAGCATTTACTCAAGCACAATGGGGAAAAGGGTTACCATTGCATAGACCACATGCATAGATAGCCTTTAATTCTAGGCAACTGAATATCGGGTACCTCTCTACTAGGAACCTAAGTGGGAGGTATGCGAGTTCTGGAGTTTTGATAAGAATTACAAAAATATATCCATGCATAGACTTTGCATGGAGTGTATGTTCTTTCTTTCAGATGGCATCTCTTATACACTCTTGTCTCTTTATCCTGTCAGAGTTCCTTCTGCCTCTAGTACAAACCTAGCTTTGGGAAGATAGAAAAGGCAACCTTCAGCTGACATCTTTTCCTATTGTGAAAACATACTCAGCCTTATTGCTTACATAGCTGTTTGCAAAGTGTTCCCGTATAATGCTGGGTGGTGCAGTTTTGGTTAAAAAAAGGATGGTCTTGTTTTTGTTTGAAGGTAAACAGCTTTTCTGCAGTATTTTGTGTTGCACATTATGTCAGAAGTCACTCAAGTTCTCTGCATGGTGGGAGGGGGTGTGTGTAAAATCACTGCTGTGACCAAATGGCTGTCTGATCAGCAATGTTTCCCTTCTTTCTCTCTTCCTTATCTCTCTGAGCCATCACTGACGCATCAGGATATGACTAACAAGCTCCATGCACAGTAGCAGTGTTTTATCTCTGGTGTTATATATCAAAGACATCTATTCCTTGGAAGCTGGTCATGGCTGCTACAAAACCGTATTAGGAAGCATACATGATAAAACTGTTTTTGCCAGCACATATATTTATCTGACTACTTATTTTGTGAAGGATTTGAGAAAGACGTTTTTGACTTTAGTAAAAATGTAATCACTCTTTATTTCTACCTGAATGTGCATGTATTGTTCTTGGAGTATTTTTCACTGATAACGAGCTTCTCAGTTTTTCTGTGCTTATCTTGCAGCATGAGGAACCTGTTATTGTTCAGTACAGAGAAGCAGAGATAATACCCAATTTTCAAACTTTCAAGTGGAGCTTTGTCTTGTATCCAGTGAGCAGAATTAAGATATACTCCACAACTGGCTCTTCACGTAACTTTACCTATCGTTTTTTTTTTTCCATCCAGTGACCTAGACATACATAATAAGGACACAGTGAATGATACCGAATAAAAAATCCAGGCCCCCTCTAAGATTGGGAATGAAGGGCACAAACCGAACTCAGAGATTATTCAGTTTTAGAGACCAAAGCCAAAATTCTCTGCATTGCCTTTTTAATGGGTTAGTGGCCTTAAAAAAAATCCAAGGTCTGACATTTAAAGTACTTAGGGCTAGATTGTGACTGGGTCCAATGGAGGAATGTCGGGCACTAGGGAGAAATGAGGTCCCCTCCACCTCCTTGTATGGCTACATTAGATCTGTCTGGATCACAAGAGGCACAGTAGGTTGTGCACTTGATGCTGCCTTTGCGTGCTGTTGAGAGGGCTGGGAGCAAGTAAAGAGGAGTAGAGCCATGACTCCCCTCTCATATGTGCCAGCCAGCAGACTTAGCTGAACACTAGCGAGGGTGTATATTACATCCAGGGCTGGCTCCAGGCACCAGTCCAACAAGCAAGTGCTTGGGGCAGCCAAGGGGAAGGGGCGGCATGTCAGGCTATTCGGCGGCGGGTCCCTCTCAGAGGGAAGCACCTGCCCCCAAATTCCCGCCGAAGAAGAAAGCGGTGTGGTGGAGCTGCCGCCGATTGCAATTGCGATCGCGGCTTTTTTTTTTTCCCTGCCGCTTGGGGCAGCAAAAACCCTGGTCCCAGTCCTGATTACATCTGCATAAGGGCTGCAACAGATTATTTCCCTGTCAGCACCAGAGCACAACACCAGACAAATTGTTCCACATGCAACCCCACTGAGGTGCAAGAGCTCTTCTGTACCATACCTTACTCAGGACTGTGCCTAAAGGTACAATCCAGCCTCTAGTGATTTGGGCAAAAAAGCTGATTAAACCTGAATCCCTTATCCCAAGTGCATGGAGCTGGGAAGATGATGGAATCAATGCCTTGGGTTTTGCAGCAGAATTCAAGGTGCAACTTGATTGTTCAAGACATTGATTATGGGAATACAGATTTTTTTCCCCTCTGGATGCTGCACTGAATCAAGTCTGTGTTGGTAGCGACTGAATTATCTTCTGTTCAAGAGGCCCTTTGGTTTCTGTCTACTTCCTAATGGGCAAGTGGTCACATCACAAAAAATGCCATTACAGTTGGCACTAGTTGACATGCTTTTCCTCAGTCTCTGCAGAGAGACCAAAAAATGAATGGTCAAAGCCTGGACTAGCATCTCAACCCTAGCTTTGGTCCTTTCAGAGCAGAGATGCTGGCAGACTAGTGTGGGGAATCCTGCACTGCTACTACCTGTTTAGTATGTATCTATTCTACTGGAAAACAGAGGACTTCAATCTTCAGGCTTGTCAGTCCAGGGACTTAAAAACTATGGTCATTGTTTCTTCCTTGTCAATAGCAAGACAGAGCTTTGGCAGTAGCCAGATACACAAACTCACTCTTACCATCAATCATACCCTTCCCGTTAGTGGGGTTTCTATATACAGAACAATGGCAAGATTAGGACAAAAAAGAATTCTGGTGCAACAGATAAAAGCAGTTGCTGATGCTCAAATAGTATTGGAGTAACTTTTCTTTCTCCTATAGTACTCCGGGCAAAAAACATTCATTACAAGAAATCTGTCATTGTTGGAAACTATCAGTTCAAAGACGGGGCATGGACTAGGAAACTATATCAAAACTGGATGTTTCATTTTGTTGTATAGTATAATTTTCTGTTCTTTTTCTGCTGCATGAGATGATAGTTATTCATGTGCTAATAACCTGAAAAGGGACTGGAAACAACATTTATTTACTAGCCAAATACAGGTAATGTGTTCTTTCGATGATGGTGCAAATCACAACTAGAAACATTCCTTCTGTACCCATTCAAGTTCTCCTGATCTTGGCCAAAGGTTCCATTTGGCCATCCTTCATTTCCACCTAGGAAGGCTCCCTTTTAATGTATAGAAGGCATATTTTATCCTGCCATTACTTGAGGGAGCCGTGTCAGGAGAGTGTGGAATGTTGCCAATCATACATCCTTCACAAAAGTAATGCTAGGCACTGTTTATTGTACCTCTTAGCAGAATGGCAGTGTTTGCATAGCTTTTTCTCAGCATGCACTCTGAGCTAAGCATACTATCTAACTGTCAGGCTGTGGTGTATTGGCCAAGAGGCTATCTGGGTATCTCTTGTGTTGTTTGAGGCATTATGGCCTCTATCCAATGCCTAAAGGAGTCAGCAAAAAGACTCCTATTGACTTAATTGGGCACTGGATCAGAGCTTATGAAAAGTCCTGCACTGAAGCTGCTAAGGGCAGAAGTGGCTTCTATGTCCTTACCCCCACTAGCCAGAACAGCAGATAGCATAGTTATTTTGCTGTAACACTCTAGCTTGCCATAGTCCATACCATGCCTAAAGTAAAACAATGCCTAGAATTTGAGGAGATAGAAGTAAGGACTTGTACGCACTGTTTTTTTTTGCACTGGTGTAACTGACTGGTAGGGGAACCCAGGCTACCAAGGAAGGTGGGGGTGAAAAAACAGAAGTAAGGGGTGACAGAGAACCCATAGAACCCAGAGACAGACTGAAGACCTGCTGTAAGGTCTTCAGGACTATAGCTAGTTGGATTCTTTTACCCCAGAAAGTGGCAGGAGCAGTGATTGCAATGATGGGGCAACTATCAGCAGGAGGTGCCATACAGAGAGACAGCTGCTATGCCATGCCTGGAAACAAAGTTGTTTCTGTGGTGAAGGAATCCCTTTATACTATACCATAATGCTAAAAATCTGTGTAGACAAGGCCATAGACTGATTGGATTAATCATTCAAGACATAGTTATCAAAATTTAAGTTTATCAGTGGCTATCCACCAACTACAGATGTGTTTAAACTCAGTACACATGTTTTAAATAACCAATTGGTATTTAATTAGCATACAATAGCTGCCTTAATACTGAACTAAATCCTCTTAAAATGTGACTATAATTCCCATTACAGTGGTAATGTCCTAACAGTGAAAGAAATATCCTGTGATCATTAGAAGAGTATTGTAATTTATGAAGTTTTTTGTTGAGAGATTAAGCAATGCCAGAGTATATTAGCCAGGAAAAAAAAAAGAATTAAACTTCTTCTTGCCTATTATTTAAAATATGTGCATTCCAAAACAATACGTCGGCTTAAAGAAACAAAATATCCTCTCCAACTAATGCAAATAAAGCTACTATGCAGAGAATTAAATCAAATAGGACATGGGAAAACAAGGCAAACTACATGTTTGCCAAGTCTTACTTATGAAACTATAGCATGAATCTTAATCCATAATGAACATAAGACCTTTTTCATAAGGCATCTTATATAATTTTGCTAATAGCACTGCTATGAAGATAATTCATAAAAAAAATTCCAGCCTTGAAGACCTTGATTTTCCATTCTACAGAATGAAAACGTTCTTTCATAATTGACTAATTAATAAAAGCAATGGACTATTACATATAATTAATATTTAACCAACATACGAACGGTTCATTTGGAATATACATAGATGGGAAATAAAGAGTAGTAGGGTAAACACAGTTTCCGTATATAGGCTCCTTCAAACAAGGATTTTACATGTAGGTGGAGTATGTTGATTTGTACAGATGGAAGAGTTTATATTGCTTAAAGATGCATAAAGTCAGTAAGGCTGCTGCTGCTCCACATCTGTGGTAAACAGGCCCTTAGAGTCGGTGGCGGGGGGGGGGGGGAATGTGGTTGCGTCTATGCACATAATATAAAAGCCACATACAGAAGGGGAACATGGGTCGGGATTTTTCCAGATACTGACAAACAGAAGGTGAAATCCTGGTGCTGTTGAAATTAATGAGGGTTTTTGCCATTGTCTTCAACAGAGCCAGGATTTCACCCAGAGCTTAGTTTACGTGTAAAAGGTTATATAGAAAGTCTGACACAGAGTTACCCATATCTCTTGGTTAGTAGACCAATGTATTTTATCAATTTGACCACAGTGTCTCTCATACAAATTGCTTCAAATATCTTATTTAGATCAGCTAATATGGGGATAATAATGTGAACTCATCTTTGTAAAGCATTTTGAGATCTACAGAGAAAAAAAAGTGTTCATAAAGTACTGTCCTGGATTGTCCCCAAGAGGTCTATGCTTGAAATGTTCTCTCCCCATCCCCATGATGTTCTTAACTAGTCACGTCCTTGATTGTAAGTGCTTGGGTAAATGTAAATGAGGTCATAGAAAATATCACTGTATTTTCGTCCATTAAAGTTCCTTAAAAAACAGACTTAGTTGGTTTGGGATTTTTATAAGGAAGATTTGATTTTTTTTATTCTTTGCATGCCCAATATTCCCATTAGAGGTAATTAGCATTTGAAGTGTGAAAGAAATGAAAAGCAATTTCTATCCTACATAGCTTTTAACTTAAACAATAACTATTGGGGGATGGGGGTGGAGGAATATGGGCTCATAGAAAACAAACAAAAACCTCTTAACCAATATAAGGGAAAAGCATAATATAATAAACAATTGAAAAAAGGGCAGTTGGCAACTCAAGCAGAGAACTGACTAATATCGCTTTAACATCTTAGATTCCCACACAACCATCCAGTTTTTCTTTAAATACAATTATACCACTTAACTCTACCACCTCAGTTGGAAGTTCAGTCCATCTCTTCACCATTCTCTTATAACACAATAAATCCTTACATTCTTTTTGCATATGTTCCTTCTAACTTAAACTGAGTTTTGGTCTGACAACCTCAGATAGATAATGAAGCTTAACTTACATTACCTATGGATCCTTTTTAAATGGAGTTGTCCTTTGAAGAGCTTTTGTGCCAAATTTGGAGACTAAATTAAATCTTCAAGTTATAACACAGGTTTTAGTCATCCTTCAAGTAGAAATCTCAATGCAACCGTAACCATGGAGTTAAAAATCTCAGTACAATCTTAACCTCCATTATACTTCTGTTCTATTCCAGCCTTTATACCATGCACATCAATGTGGTATCTGAGAATCTTCAAGTGGTTCATTAAGCAATGTGACTTGCCTTTGTCACATGTGGTTCTTTCCTTCTGCCTCTTTCTCTCCCCTTGGGAAAATTGCATGTGGATTATTTTTCTCTTTTAAATGTGTGATACATTATATATTTATTAGAGAAGGCAAGGACAAAGAAGGAAACCTTGAACTTGGTGTGGAAGACAGTGAGCTTTATGGGGGGAGGGGTAGCTCAGATGTTTGAGCATTGGCCTGCTAAACCTAGGGTTGTAAGTTCAATTCTTGAGGGGGCCACTTGGAGATCTGGGGCAAAATCAGTACTTGGTCCTGCTAGTGAAGGCAAGGGGCTGGACTCAATAACCCTTCAGGGTTTTATGTTAGCAAGAAGAAGAAAGTCAAGGAAAGTGTGGGCCCCTTACTGAATGAGGGAGGCAACCTAGTGACCGAGGATGTGGAAAAAGCTAATGTACTCAATGATTTTTTTGCCTCTGTCTTCACGCACAAGGTCAGCTCCCAGATTGCTGCACTGGGCAGTACAGCATGGGAAGAAGGTGACCAGCCATCTGTGGAGAAAGAAGTGGTTCGGGACTCTTTAGAAAAACTGGACGAGCACAAGTCCATGGGGCCGGATGCGCTGCATCCGAGGGTGCTAAAGGAGCTGGCGGGTGAGATTGCAGAGCCATTAGCCATTATTTTTGAAAACTCATGGCGATCGGGGGAGGTCCCAGATGACTGGAAAAAGGCTAATGTAGTGCCCATCTTTAAAAAAGGGAAGGAGGAGGATCCGGGGAACTACAGGCCAGTCAGCCTCACCTCAGTCCCTGGAAAAATCATGGAGGAGGTCCTCAAGGAATCAATTATGAAACATTTAGAGGAGAGGAAAGTGATCAGGAACAGTCAGCATGGATTCACGAAGGGGAAGTCGTGCCTGACTAACCTAATTGCCTTCTATGATGAGATAACTGGCTCTGTGGAAGAGGGGAAAGCAGTGAATGTGTTATTCCTTGACTTTAGCAAAGCTTTTGATACGGTCTCCCACAGTATTCTTGCTGCCAAGTTAAAGAAGTATGGGCTGGATGAATGGACTGTAAGGTGGATAGAAAGCTGGCTAGATCGTCGGGCTCAACGGGTAGTGATCAATGGCTCCATGTCTAGTTGGCAGCCGGTTTCAAGCGGAGTGCCCCAAGGGTCGGTCCTGGGGCCAGTTTTGTTTAATATCTTTATTAATGATCTGGAGGATGGTGTGGACTGCACTCTCAGCAAGTTTGCAGATGACACTAAACTAGGAGGCGTGGTAGGGATCGGATACAGAGGGACCTAGACAAATTAGAGGATTGGACCAAAAAAAACTTGATGAGGTTCAACAAGGACAAGTGCAGAGTCCTGCACTTAGGACGGAAGAATCCCATGCACTGCTACAGACTAGGGACCAAATGGCTAGGTAGCAGTTCTGCAGAAAAGGACCTAGGGGTCACAGTGGACGAGAAGCTGGATATGAGTCAACAGTGTGCTCTTGTTGCCAAGAAGGCTAACGACATTTTGGGCTGTATAAGTAGGGGCATTGCCAGCAGATCGAGGAACGTGATCGTTCCCCTTTATTTGACATTGGTGAGGCCTCATCTGGAATACTGTGTCCAGTTTTGGGCCCCACACTACAAGAAGGATGTGGAAAAATTGGAAACAGTTGCCAGCGGAGGGCAAGAAAAATGATTAGGGGTCTGGAGCACATGACTTACGAGGAGAGGCTGAGGGAACTGGGATTGTTTAGTCTCCAGAAGAGAAGAATGAGGGGGGATTTGATAGCAGCCTTCAACTACCTGAAGGGGGGTTCCAAAGAGGATGGAGCTCGGCTGTTCTCAGTGGTGGCAGATGACAGAACAAGGAGCAATGGTCTCAAGTTGCAGTGGGGGAGGTCCAGGTTGGATATCAGGAAAAACTATTTCACTAGGAGGGTGGTGAAACACTGGAATGCGTTACGTAGGGAGGTGGTGGAGTCTCCTTCCTTGGAGGCTTTTAAGGCCCGGCTTGACAAAGCCCTGGCTGGGATGATTTAGCTGGAATTGGTCCTGCTTTGAGCAGGGGGTTGGACTAGATGACCTCTTGAGGTCCCTTCCAACTCTGATATTCTATGATTCTATGATAGGGTCCCTTCCAGCTCTGAGATAGGTATATCTCTCCATAAATAAAATGGTGGTTCTTAGACCTTTTGGGAATTCATTTTACAGTATTGGACCAGCCCCTCAAAAAAGTTCTGTGTCCTGCACAAAAGAGATTTACCCTGACAGTTCCATTGTGCTTCAAAGAGTGGAATTCTTGACCACAGTTCTCATCCTGGACTGGAAAGGGATCTTGTAGATATCCCAGGCTCAGATCACCAAGTGCCTTGAAGATAAGGACAAAGACCTTAAATTGACATAATACACTTTAGAGAGCCGGTGTAGTGAACAGAATGTTCTGAGGCACTCACATGGTGCTCAGAAGGCATGCAGATTCATTTTGTACTAATTTGAGTCTCCTGGGGGCTGATGGTTTCATGCTGAGACTGCTTTGTTGTAGTCCAGTTGGGAGGTAAAAGAAGGCATGTGTCACAATATCCTCTAGTCCCAAAATGCCCCCTCAAGTCTGAGCACAATAATGTCAAGGTCAGTTTCCCTCTCAGGCTCCTTAAAAATTCCTTTACATGTTCTCTCAGATCTCATGTTACCCCTCCCCAGCACCAATTTATTATTTTTGTCACAGAGTGCTTCTTCACCTTCCAGTGTGCCACACTGCTTTGCTTGCTTCTATCGCCTCAAGGTGACAAACACACCCAGGCTGTTTACCTTTCACCACATGTACCTTTTAGTCCACAGTTCTTTTGCAAACACAACATGACACAGGCATATTTCAGCAAGAGCTTTCCACTCAGCTTCTCTCCTTCACACAGCTCACCCTCTGAGCTCCTCTCACCTAAATCCTGTTCCTCCCACTTATATCCTCCCAATTACTGCCAGTTGTATCAATAGCCTACTAATTACCACCCAGGTGCTCATAATCCCCCAATAGACAGTGATTAACTGCTCCCAGTTGAGTCTGCAGCCTTTTTTTCTGCTGCAGCAATGTCTGGGATCACAGAGCTATAGCTAGCACCTGTGACAATCCTACAGAGTGCAAATACTCCTTGAAAGCCCCAACCACAGTCCATTTATCCCATACACATTGACCATAATAGAGGTGGGCAAACAACTAATGTTTTTGATTTGGTGGCAGTTTTGAAAAATCAGAAAAAAAAATGATACAGGTCAAACTGAATCTGAAATTTTTCAGAAATTTGGATGAATTTAAAAAAGTCCATTCAGGTCTCTTGCAGAGTGGAGATTTAAACTCTGATCTCTCATAGTTAAAAAAATAGCTGAAGCAATATCAAAACTGTTTATCTTCCATAAATCATGCTGGATAGGTGAGGTCCCAGAGGACTCGAAGAGGTACCAAATATAGTACCTATCTTCAAAAGGGGAACAAAGAAGACCTGGAGAATTATACACCAGTCAGTCTAACACTAATACCTGGAAAAAATATTGGAAGAAATTATAAACAATCAGTTGATAAGTTCCTAGAGGATAAGAATTTATAAGTAATAGCCAATGAGCGTTTATCAGAACAAATAATGCCAAAACAACTTAACTTCCTTCTTCGTTAGGTGGCCGAGTGGATGGAGGAAACTGTAAACATGATATGTCTTGATTTCAAGGCTTTTGACACAAACCCCCACAGTAGTCTCGTAAGCAAATGAGGGAAATGTGGTCTAGAGGAAATTACTATAAGGGGATGCGCAACTTGCTAAAAGATCATATTAAAAGAGTAATTAATCACTGGTCTACAATTTTTGAGAAGTCGTCTGCTTCAGAGATAAAATATGCTATTCACTATGTATTTTGATGTGCTGAATTCAAATATGACAATTAAAACAACTGATTGGCTACTGTTTCTAAGATATTTAAGTTTTTACATTTTATGTCTATGTATATTATGTAGATAGTAGAGTTTTAATCATAAATTATAAACCTAGGTCTTTTCATGTGTTTATGGTTGCTTTACATGATAACATTTCACCTGTCCTGTTTATGTAACACTTTAAAAATCAGCAAAAGGGTTATATAAATAAAATGTATTCTGAAACAAAAGGCAAAAAACTATTATGTACATAGTTTAGTCCTATTCAGTGTCTACTCTGCGCTTCTTGGCTTGTCTCTTGTATTCATTAAATGGAGCATCTCTTGTCACTGTCCAGCAATAGTCTGCAAGCATTGATGGGCTCCATTTGCCCTGATAGCGTTTCTCCATTGTTGCAATGTCCCGGTGAAATCGCTCACCGTGCTCGTCTCTCACTGCTCCGCAGTTCGGTAGAAAAAAATCTAGATGAGAGTGCAAAAAATGTATCTTTAGTGACATGTTGCAACCAAGGCTTTTGTATGCCTTGAGGAGGTTTTCCACCAACAACCTGTAGTTGTCTGCCTTGTTTCCAAGAAAATTTATCGCCACTAACTGGAAGGCTTTCCATGCCGTCTTTTCCTTGCCACGCAGTGCATGGTCAAATGCATCATCTCGAAGAAGTTCACGAATCTGAGAACCAACAAAGACACCTTCCTTTATCTTAGCTTCACTTTACCTTGGAAATTTTCCACGGAGGTACTTGAAAGCTGCTTGTGTTTTGTCAATGGCCTTGACAAAGTTCTTCATCAGACCCAGCTTGATGTGTAAGGGTAGTAACAAAATCTTCCTTGATTCAACAAGTGGTGGATGTTGAACACTTTTCCTCCCAGGCTCCAATGACTGTCGGAGTGGCCAATCTTTCTTGATGTAGTGGGAATCTCTTGCACGACTATCCCATTCGCAGAGAAAACAGCAGTACTTTGTGTATCCAGTCTGCAGACCAAGCAAGAGAGCAACAACCTTCAAATCGCCACAAAGCTGCCACCGATGTTGGTCATAGTTTATGCACCTCAAAAGTTGTTTCATGTTGTCATAGGTTTCCTTCATATGGACTGCATGACCAACTGGAATTGATGGCAAAACATTGCCATTATGCAGTAAAACAGCTTTAAGACTCGTCTTCGATGAATCAATGAACAGTCTCCACTCATCTGGATCGTGAACGATGGTGAGGGCTGCCATCACACCATCGATGCTGTTGCAGGCTACAAGATCACCTTCCATGAAGAAGAATGGGAAAAGATCCTTTTGACGGTCACGGAACATGGAAACCCTAACATCACCTGCCAGGAGATTCCACTGCTGTAGTCTGGAGCCCAACAGCTCTGCCTTACTCTTGGGTAGTTCCAAATCCCTGACAAGGTCATTCAGTTCACCTTGTGTTATGAGGTGTGGTTCAGAGGAGGAGGATGGGAGAAAATGTGGGTCCTGTGACATTGATGGTTCAGGACCAGAAGTTTCATCCTCTTCCTCTTCCTCGTCTGACTCAAGTGAGAATGATTCTGGTGCATCAGGAACCGGCAGTCCTTCTCCGTGGGGTACTGGGTGTATAGCTGATGGAATGTTTGGATAATGCACAGTCCACTTTTTCTTCTTTGACACACCTTTCCCAACTGGAGGCACCATGCAGAAGTAACAATTGCTGGTATGATCTGTTGGCTCTCTCCAAATCATTGGCACTGCAAAAGGCATAGATTTCTTTTTCCTGTTCAACCACTGGTGAAGATTTGTTGCACAAGTGTTGCAACATATGTGTGGGGTCCACCTCTTGTCCTGAGCTCCAATTTTGCAGCCAAAATAAAGGTGATAGGCTTTCTTGCTCAGTATAACCACTATGTTTTTTTGTGATGCAAAAGTCACTTCACCACAAACATAGCAGAAGTTATCTGCACTGTTCACACAAGTACGAGGCATCTCTGCTCACTTTGGCTAAACAGATATGTGTCCCTTTGTGTCCCTTTGCAAAATCAAACACTGACAAATAAGAGTCATAGATTTATTCATAGATCCAGTCAAAGATGTATTTTAGTCATTTCTGGTTTAAATTGAGATCCCTTCCCTTTATAACTCACTTATCCTCTGCCATTCCCAAGTCAAGGGTCGTATATACTGACCCAATAGCATATCTTGAAAACTAGAGCCAATCAACAATTTTAAGCATCATTTTCGTTCTGAGTGACCCAGAATTAGTAAAGTTTGACTACATTTATTTCAGAAGCATTTTGGCTGTAGAGCAGTGTTATTAATGGGGGAATGTATCTAGTGGGGTTCTGCAGGGGGTCTGTCTTGGGTCCAGTACTGTCAGACATGGGGTCTAGGTGGTGTTACCTAGTGGTCACACCAGAATCAGAGGGCAGAACCAGAGGTTTGGTCAGGAGACAAGCCAATGGTTGGATCCAGGAGTTCTGAGGAAAGTAGGGACTAGGGCTGGAGTGGGAACAGGCAGTGATTGGCGCAAGGGCCAGTGCAGGAAGCAGGTCTAGCGCAGCTGTGAGCATGGAACGCAATGTGCGGCTACTGTGGTTACAAGGAATAAATATGGATCTGTTGTCCATTCTGTCCAATCATGGAGCACAGTTACTCAGTGAAAACAACAAGGAATCTGGTGGCACCTTAAAGACTAACAGATTTATTTGGGCATAAGCTTTCGTGAGTAAAAACCTCACTTCTTCGGATGCATAGAGTGAAAGATGCGGGATATAATTGTCCCCTTGTACTCAGCACTGGTGAAAGCTTGGCTGGAGTTTTGTGTCCAGTTATGGGTGCCACACTTTAAGTTTTCTTTCACTCTATGCATCCGAAGAAGTGAGGTTCTTCTTCGAGTGCTTGCTCATATCCATTCCATTAGGTGTGCGCGTGCCGCGTGCACGATCGTCGGAAAATTTTCTACCCTAGCAACACCGGCGGGTCGGCTGTGGAGCCCCCTAGAGTGGCGCCTTCATGGCGCTGAATATATACCCCAGCCGACCCGGCGCCCCCTCAGTTCCTTCTTACCGCCCCTGACGGTCGTTGGAACTGTGGAGCGCGGCATAGCTGTTCTCCACTCTCCCTAGCTTAGTTAGTTATTCACAGTTATAGTTATAGTTCTAGTTGTTTATAGTTAAATAGTTAAATAGTTTTTAAAAATTGTTCATTTGTTCTAGTTGTTATAGTAGTTCAGGGGATTAAGGGGGTCGTCTCCCCCTTTCTCCCCCGGCCGCGGGGCCGGGCTCATGCCCAACGCTCCCGGCTTCAAGCAGTGCGCCTCCTGCGCTAAGCCTATGCCCACGAGCGACCCGCACGACTCCTGTCTGAAGTGCCTGGGAGAGTCCCATCAAACAGATAAGTGCAAGATCTGTAAGGCCTTCAGACCAAGGACCAAGAAGGAGCGGGACTTTCGGCTCCGGCAACTCCTTATGGAGGCGGCACTTAGTCCGGACGCTCCATGAACGAGTCAGGCCCTGGCACCTAGCACCTCGGTGCGCAGTGCCCCGGCGGCACCGGCCATGCCGACCACGCGAGTGGCGTCGGACAAGCCTCCCCGGCACTGGACCTCGTCGGCACCGCAAGCACAACAAGTGCCTCGGCGCCGGTCATTATCCCCGGGGCATAAAAAAGCCCATAAAACGGGGACCTCCGTGCCGAAGACGCCGGCTCCCCCAGTGCCGGGGGTAGAGCCGCGTCCGCCTGTGGAGCACCGGAAACAGGTGCCTCCAGCACCGTCGACTCCGGCGCCGAGGCCGTTGAGTCCGGTGCAGATAGCGTCTCCACCGAGACCGGCAGTGATACAGTGCCTCCCGTCGACTCCAGAGACCTTCGCGGCGGCGAGAGACTTAATAGCTCTCACAGAGCCGGCACCGCAACCACCGGCACCGCAGGCACCGTTGACTCGTCCGGTCCAGTCTAGGGGGAAACCTGCCTTGATGCGCCCTCCATCGCAAGGGCTGGAACCACGGCACCGGTCCAGGTCCCGAAGCAGGTCCCCACGCCGCTCGCAGTCCCGGCGCCGAATATCACCTCGGCACCGGTCGTACTCGCGGCCAAGAGCTTCGTCGCGGCACCGCTCTACGTCTCGGCACCGCTATGATCGTCGGCACCGATCAACATCGAGACGTAGTTCTCGGCACCGCTACGGTCGACGCTCGACGTCGAGAGGCCGCTCCCGGCACCGGGCCTACTCCAGGTCATCGTCGAGGTCCAGATCCGACTCCCGGCACCGACGAGGTCATCGGCACCGGTCGCGGTCCCGGCACCGATCGCCGGCACCGCGTAGAGATAGAACATCTCCGGACTGGCACCGTGCGGCACCGCAGCCCACGGGATTCGTCTCGACGCTCTCAGCACCGCCATGGCCATCGAGATCGGTGTCTCGCTCCTCTGAGGACCTATCGAGATCGGCATACCCCCCTCAGGGGCAAGCCGAGGAACAGGACTTGGGCCATTGGCAGGAGATAACAGAGGACCATACTCATGGCCCATCTCACTGGTCGTTCTGGACCCCGTGGGCGTACCATCAGGCGCAAGGGGCTCCAATAGCTTCGACCTCTCGCTCGGGCCACTCCGTTAGAAGGGCCCCGGAGTCCACCATCTCTCGGCCTCCGCCAGGGGGCATGGAGGCTTCCGTGTCCGCACCACCTGACGTCCTGGACCCAAGCGCAGGTGATGCTCCGGCCCAGGAGCAGGGAGACCAGGACCCTCCCTTGGATCCTGTACCACCGGAGGCATCTTCCTCTTCCTCTCCGGATGAGGCAGTGGCGGGCACATCGTGCACAGGTCCACCTCCAATAGATCTTCGGGCTCACCAGGATCTCCTGCGTAGGGTGGCCCGTAATATGGACCTGCAGGCGGAGGAGATAGTGGAGGTGCAGGACCCCATCGTGAATATCCTCGCAGCGGATGCCCCATCGAGGGTGGCGTTACCCCTGATCCGCACGATACAGGCGAATGCAACTACGATATGGCAAACTCCTGCCTCTATCCCACCCACAGCGAGAGGGGTGGAAAGGAAATACTTTGTTCCGTCCAAAGACTACGGGTACTTGTATACCCACCCCCAGCCGTGTTCACTGGTGGTGGCATCAGTGAACGCAAGGGAGCGCCACGGTCAGCAGGCCGCAGCGCCCAAATCGAAGGAGGCTAAGCGCCTCGATTTGTTTGGCCGTAAAGTTTATTCAGCCGGAGGGCTGCAACTTAGAGCGGCTAACCAGCAGGCGCTCTTGAGCCGTTACAACTTTAACTCCTGGAACTCTATGGGGAAGTTCAAGGAATTGGTTCCCCAAGAGTCCAGGGAGGAGTTTGGAGCCCTGGTAGAGGAGGGTAAGAAGGTGGCTCGGACCTCCTTACAGGCCTCCTTAGACATAGCGGACTCTGCTGCGAGAACCCTGGCCTCAGGTATCGCTATGCGGAGGATCTCCTGGCTCCAGGTTTCGGGTTTGCCTCAGGAACTGCAGCAAACCCTGCAGGATCTACCCTTCGAAGGACAGGGGTTGTTTTCAGAGAAGACGGACTCTCGCCTGCAGAGCCTCAAGGACTCCAGGACAATCATGCGTTCCTTGGGGATGCATGTTGCGGGCCCTCAGCGCAGGCCATTTAGGCCGCAGCCTCAGCGCTTCTACCCCCCCCCCCCGCCTCGTCAGAGACAGGACTCGGCCCGGAGGCGAGGGCGAGGTGGTAGAAGAAGGTGGACTGGCCCTCAACCCGGTCAGAACCAGGGGCCACCTAGACCACCTTCAGGCCCCAGGCAGAACTTTTGAAGGTGCGGTCGAGGACGGCGCCCCAGTCATCCCCCAGGATCCAGCCCCCTCCTTTCGGGATCGCCTTTCCCATTTCCACCGTGCTTGGTCCCTTATAACTTCGGACCGTTGGGTCCTTCGCACGGTGGACAGGGGATACGCTATCCAGTTTTCTTCAATCCCCCCCTCCTCCCCCCCTTTCCCGTCCCTCTTCAGGGACCCTTCTCACGAGCAACTTCTTATACAGGAAGTTTCTACGCTCCTTGCTATGGGGGCCATAGAGGAGGTTCCAGTGGAGTTAAGGGGCAGGGGATTTTATTCCCGTTACTTCCTCATTCCCAAGTCCAAAGGAGGTCTGCGACCCATCTTGGACTTGCGCGGACTCAACAAATTCGTAGTAAAGTTGAAGTTCCGCATGGTCTCTTTGGGGGCCATTATCCCTTCCCTCGATCCTGGAGACTGGTTCGCCGCCCTCGACATGAAAGACGCATACTTTCACATCGCAATTTACCCGCCTCACAGACGCTTCCTGCGATTCGTGGTAAGCAAGGTGCACTACCAATTTGCAGTCCTTCCCTTCGGCCTATCCTCGGCCCCAAGAGTGTTCACGAAATGTATGGCTGTCGTGGCAGCGTACCTTCGTCGGCAAGGGATACAGGTGTTCCCGTACCTAGACGACTGGCTGGTACGCGGTCGCACCAAAGAGCAAGTTCGAGCTCACGTCCACATAATAGTGCACACATTCAACAAGTTGGGCATCCTACTCAACAAGGACAAATCCACTCTAGAACCTACCCAGAGAATAGAATTCATCGGCGCAGTTCTAGACTCCAGACGTGCACAAGCCATCCTGCCAGACAACCGCTTTTGCACCATCACGAGCCTCATTCAAGGGCTCAAGGCCTTCCCAACTACCACGGTGAGGTCGTGCCTTACCCTGCTGGGTCACATGGCTTCCTGCACGTACGTAACCAGGCATGCCAGACTTCGGCTTCGCCCACTCCAGACCTGGGTGTCATCAATATACCGCCCACATCGGGACAGCCTGAACATGGTGGTCACGGTCCCGAACTCGGTCCTGACCTCCCTCACCTGGTGGCTAGATCGCAATGTGGTTTGCGAGGGGATGCCATTTCACGCCCCACAACCCTCTCTGCACCTGGTCACAGACGCTTCATCTCTGGGTTGGGGCGCCCACCTCAACGAACACCATACCCAGGGCCTGTGGACTGCACCCCAGATAGCTCTGCACATCAATGTTCGGGAACTGATGGCGGTGCGCCTGGCGTGCCAGGCATTTCTCAACCTCCTACGTGGCCGCTGTGTGTTAGTTCTTATCGACAACACCACGGCCATGTTTTACATCAACAAGCAAGGAGGAGCACGCTCGTCAATTCTATGCCAAGAGGCCATTCGCCTGTGGGACTTCTGCATCGCCCACTCAATCCATCTCACGGCATCGTTCCTCCCTGGAGTCCAGAACACTTTAGCGGACAGACTCAGCAGGTCCTTTCAGACGCACGAGTGGTCTATCCGTCCGGACATCATACATTCCGTTTTCCAGAAGTGGGGGTTTCCCCAGATAGACCTGTTTGCATCTCGAGACAACAGGAAGTGCCACGTGTTCTGCTCTCTGCAAGGTCGAGCTCCGGGCTCCCTCTCGGATGCGTTTCTCCTTCCCTGGAAAGACCACCTGTTTTATGCCTTTCCTCCGTTTCCTCTGGTCCACAAGGTACTGCTCAAATTGCGCAGAGACCAGGCACAGGTAATTCTGGTCGCTCCAGCGTGGCCGAGACAACATTGGTACACCACACTGTTGGAACTCTCGGTTCAGACACCGATCCCGCTTCCATTATGTCCGGATCTCATCTCTCAGGACCACGGCCGGCTGCGTCACCCCGACCTGCAATCACTCCACCTCACGGCGTGGCTGCTCCATGGTTCACCCAGGCAGAGCAGCAATGCTTGCACTCTGTCCAACAGATTCTGCTGAGCAGTAGGAAGCCCTCAACACGGAACACGTACCTGGCCAAGTGGAAGCGGTTCTCCTGTTGGTGCGAACAACGAGCCACGTCCCCGTTGCAGGCACCTATTCCTCTCATTTTGGAATATCTCCTCTCCCTAAAACAGCAGGGTTTGGCGATATCTTCAATTAGAGTTCACCTGGCCGCTATATCGGCCTTTCACCCAGGGGAACTCGCGTCCTCGGTATTCTCTAACCCGATGGTCGTTAGATTCCTCAAGGGCTTAGACCGGATGTACCCACAACAACGTCAGCACGTTCAGACGTGGGACCTCAACCTGGTTCTCTCCAAGCTCACAGGTCCTCCATTCGAGCCACTGGCCACCTGTTCACTTTTGTACCTATCCTGGAAGACAGCCTTCCTCGTAGCCATCACCTCAGCAAGGCGCGTTTCTGAACTCAGGGCGCTTACATCCGAGCCCCCTTACACAGTTTTCCATAAGGATAAAGTGCAGCTTCGTCCACATCCTGCCTTTCTCCCTAAAGTGGTTTCTCCATTTCATATCAACCAGGATATATTTCTCCCGGTCTTTCATCCTAAACCACATGCTACTCGCCAGGATCAACGTTTGCATTCTCTGGACGTACGCAGGGCCCTGGCCTTCTATATTGACCGCACAAGGCACTTTAGAAAGACGACGCAACTTTTCGTTGCAGTGGCCGACCGAATGAAAGGCTCACCGGTCTCCTCACAACGCCTATCCTCCTGGATTACGTCTTGCATCCGGACTTGCTATGACCTGGCAGGTGTCTCAGCACCGCACCTCACCGCTCACTCCACGAGGGCCCAAGCTTCCTCGACTGCTTTCCTGGCGCAAGTTCCGATCCAGGACATTTGTAGAGCGGCGGTTTGGTCATCAGTCCACACGTTTACAGCTCACTATGCACTAGTGCAGCAGTCCAGGGACGATGCTGCCTTCGGATCAGCGGTTTTGCACACAGCAATGTCTCACTCCGACCCCACCACCTAAGTTGGGCTTGGGAGTCACCTAATGGAATGGATATGAGCAAGCACTCGAAGAAGAAAAGACGGTTACTCACCATTGTAACTGTTGTTCTTCGAGATGTGTTGCTCATATCCATTCCAAACCCGCCCCCCTTCCCCACTGTCGGAGTAGCCGGCAAGAAGGAACTGAGGGGGCGCCGGGTCGGCTGGGGTATATATTCAGCGCCATGAAGGCGCCACTCTAGGGGGCTCCACAGCCGACCCGCCGGTGTTGCTAGGGTAGAAAATTTTCCGACGATCGTGCACGCGGCGCGCGCACACCTAATGGAATGGATATGAGCAACACATCTCGAAGAACAACAGTTACAACGGTGAGTAACCGTCTTTTTTTACTCATGAAAGCTTATGCCCAAATAAATCTGTTAGTCTTTAAGGTGCCACCAGACTCCTTGTTGTTTTTGTAGATACAGACTAATACAGACTATACTAGTTACTCAGTGAGCGTTTATTGGGCCCAGCAGAACTCATTGGGTTGCTAGGTGATCATGACCAGAGTCAGCTGAGTTCCTGACAGGTACTATATAATATTTTCATTAGAGTATTACAAAATTTGCAGATGATATCAAGCTGGGAGGGGTTGCTAGCATTTTGGAGGACAGGATTAGAATTCAAAACAACCCTGACATATTGGAGAATTGGTCTGAAATCAACAAGATTAAATTTAATAAAGACAAGTGCAAAGTTCTTCACTTACAAAGGAAAAATCAAAGCCCAGTTACAAAATGGGGAATAACTGGCTAGGAAGTAGTACTGCTGAGAAAGATCTAGGGGTTACAGTGGATCACAAATAGAATATGTGTCAACATTGTGATGCAGTTGCAAAAAAAAAGGCTAATGTAATTCTGGGTGTATTAACAGGAGTGTTGTATGTAAGATGCGGGATATAATTGTCCCCTTGTACTCAGCACTGGTGAAAGCTTGGCTGGAGTTTTGTGTCCAGTTATGGGTGCCACACTTTAAGAAATGTGGACAAATCAGAGAGAGGAGAGCAAAAAAATTATAAAAAGTTTGTCACCCTGCTGGCGCAAGGGAGCTGGACCTACTTCATTTAAAGGGCCAGTCACTCTGTGAAAGCATATATAATTGAGGTCTCAGTCATGTCATCTTAGTCAAAATCTAGTCCATACACTATTTTAAATACTAATAATGACATCCACAACAGGAAAAATGCTTATATAGGTAAGTACTGTATTACTATTGTTCAGTTTGTATTCTGGCAGATAGAAACCATGAGGTATTCAGAGATTAGGTAACTTGGCCAAGCCCACACAGTATATAACTAGACTGATATACGCTTGGCTCTCAGGCCGTAAACTAACAATTGAACTATATCACACCTCAGGTGCTCTGGATGCCATAACACCAAAAACTAAAATCAAATTAAAGTAATCAAACTAAAATCAAAATGATAATAAATAGACTCAGCATCCCTATAAAAATCCTAATAGTCAGTGAAATGAGTAACACAAGCAATCAGAACAACAAAATATCAATAATGTATATTTTGTTTTACCCTGCCAGAAAAAGAGATTTAAAATGCACTTTTTGTGGACATGTTTAAATGCCATCAGCCTTTTTCTGTAATGGGAAAAAAAAGTCATAATGTGTTAAACTGACAATGAATAACTGTTTTCATAACCAAAGTATCCAATTTGACTTCACATTTTAATAGTTTTGAAACATTATACAGCATAATTTCTTGCACATGCCCATGTCAAAGGTTTTCCTTAGACTTTGGCCATTTTCCAATGCACATGAGTTAATTTAGGTGTTGAAACTAGTTTGGTATCCTCATGGAATCTCCAGCCAAATTCACTACTGTATTCCCTGTTGTTCCACATTGAGGCTTCCTTGTCTGGAGATCAGATTTCTGGTAAAAACAAAGGCCTTGGGAATTACAGGCAAACTTTACTTTATGTTATACACTAACATCATCTGTGGGAGCCAATTATTTAAACTGTTATGAACAGATGGTGTAATGAGAACACTGAAGCAATAAAACTAGTTCTATCACATGTCATAATAGGCCAGTGCACTACACTGCAACATTAAAAATGTTCCGTGTATTTAACTCATGGAGTAAAAGATGTCTGTTTTCAAGTAGCTATTCTATATTTGGAGAGACCCAAATTATCATACACTGACTTTTTCACAATACCGCCATTCTTTGATCTTGCTGTGATACATATGTTTTAGCCTTGTAAAAAATGCTGCCTAGGACATTGTCAAAATCTCAGCTTATCTCCTCGACTTCAGATGAAAGCTATAGACTTTCATACATTTTGTTTTTTCATAATAAATATTCCCCTTCCCCCTTGATTCATTTAGTTAAAAGGAATAAGATAAAGCTACTCCTACCCCAAATTGTGTTGGAGTTATTTAAAAAGAACCCACTATAATGTGTGTGGGGTGGGGGTGGGGTGTCGTTTAAAGTTCTAAATGAAAGCTAAGAGCTGATCTTGCTGGCCTATGTAGACATCATGCTCCTGCTATAGTCCTGGCTGAGACCCTAATACTAAGGTAATTGTCACAGTTAGATATCGTTTTGATATTGATATTCTTTTCTCGTTCTTTAGGAGCTTGAGTGATTTCGATTGTGGTAGTATTGAGAGACTCTAGCTATTTAAAATGTAGGGATCCTCCTTCACAGGTATAAAGGATAAGATTTTGAAAACTGGGAGACTTAACTTAAGCTCCTAAATCCATATTTAGGCCCCTGCCAGGTTTTCCAAAGTCTGGAGTGAGCACCCAACAACTTCAACTGAGTTCTAAGGAAGCAGCATAGGGCATGAACTGACCCTCTGACGTGTATCATATAGACTAGAAAGAAGGTATGAACAGCCCCTGTCCTGGTATTTTGACCCTTCCATTTCTGGCCAAAAACCTGGGAGTGGAGAGGAATGCAAAAATGCCCAAATGTTTCAAAATGCCAAAAGTTTCTCTTTGGTTTGAATTCTGGGCTAAGACTTAAGGTGAGGGTGGTGGGAAGGGTAGATTTATTTTATCCAAACCTATTCAGTTATCCAGAAATCCTAAGAAGTCTCAGAATGGCACTAAGTATTTGCTTCTAATTCACAATCTGACATAATGAGCCTATGCATGTTGCGAAAATAACTATAGTCTGGATTCAGAATGAATCTGAAATATACAAAGCCTTTCTTAAATTCATGAACCTCTTAAATGTATTGTACCATTGTGTATTACAGTTACATGTTTAATGCAGTACCATTCCCCTAGGGCACTTAGACTTAAGATTCTTTTAGTATCTGTATATATTCAATAAAAATATGACATGCTAATCTCCCAAATAGGACTTCCTTTTCCTTTTCCCATCTAGTGATACTGTACCCTGAGAAACCACTAGATATTGCAATGTACAAATGTCAGGTTTTAGGTATTAGTCAGGGGCGTACCTCAAAAAAATTCACTTTATTTTGGATGAGGACCCTGTAGTTTGATTGTTTAGCTGACCCTTTTCTTGAACTATGTGAATCTCTTGAGACTGCAAAATTAGACCAGGCCAGTTAGACCTGAAATCTATTGTGACAAAGCTTTCATGTGAAATTCTAGCACTGCTTACCTCTGGTTGGGCTAGACACATCTGCTTTTCTTCTTCTGGAGTCATCTGGATATTTTTGAACCTCAGACAAGTTTTGGATATAGGTCGGTTCTTATTTCATTCATATTTCACCTCTTCCTGATTTGAAATCTAATCCGGTTCTGATTGAAGACAGTTTCTAGATTTTCAAGCCAGAAGGGTCATTATGTTAATCTATTCTGATCTCTTGCATAACACAGGTCATAGAACGTCACCAAATTTCTCCTTTAAAGCCATAACTTCTGTTTGATCTATAACATCTCCTTGAGAAAGATACCCAGTTTCGACACAAAAACTAAAAGGGACAGAGAATTCATGACAGTGATAAAATCCCATTGATTTCAATAAAAGCAGGAATAGGCCCTAGGTGCTGATCTGGGCTGGGGTGTTTCCTGGGAGGTTCTGAGTGTTTCCTGGGAGGCAGTAAGCTATGTGTAGGATAAAGCCAAAATAAGATAAATATTGATTGTCTCAATGCAACCACTGTCACACTAATATAGATTAAAAATTATATCTGGGTTTTCACGGGGGGAGGGATCGCTCAGTGGTTTGAGCATTGGCCTGCTAAACCCAGGGTTCTGAGTTCAGTCCTTAAGGAGGCCCTTTAGGGGTCTAGGGCAAAAAAAATAGTTGGGGATTGGTCCTGCTTTGAGCAGGGGGTTGGACTAGATGACTTTCTGAGGTCCCTCCCAACCCTGATATTCTATGATCAGCTTCTATTTCCATGGATTTTTGAAACAGAAATTTGTATTTTAAAATTGTCTTTGTGCTCAAAAATCTCTTCTTGGGACAAGTTCAAAGAGTGTGGATCAAAACATCTTCTCAAAGCTTCAGCGTGGGTATTGTTGACTGTTACTCTGGTCCTCTCACATCAGCAGAACTCCAGTTGATACCAGTAGGATACAAGCTCATCTAGGGAGAGCTTATGATTGTAACTTGGGGGTTCAGATCTACTGCGGGATCTGAAGGAGAATTTTGCCCTAAGAATTATGGCATGTGCATTCTTTTTTGTTTTCCTTTAAAAGAGAAAGCTTTGTTTAAACTTAAACAAATAAAATTGGGTAAGTAATTAGTGCATGATATTCTAATCACTCTGGTAGCTCTGAAGGGAAAAATGAACTATGCATTTATTTACTATGAATTTATGATTAAATAATTATGCATGTTCTAGCCATGAGAGCTTTGCAAGAGGCAATTCCCATTTGTTTTATATGATTTCTTTATTGATTTTATGGCATTAAATATGACAGGGAAATTATTGAAAAAATATGTGCTAAATTCCCTATTCCCCAAAATGAATGAAAACATGTAAACATCAATTAATCCCTAGTATATGTCATATATAATCTTATTTGCAGTTTAATCTCTAATTGATTCTGCATATATAGTACAGATGGTGCATTTTGGATGGTTTAGGCATAACAAATCCTGCATCTTGGCAGGGGGTTAGTCTAGGTGACCCTTGCGGTCCCTGCTAACCCTATGGTCCTATGATTCTATAGCTGTAGAACTAACATTAAAATAACCATCTCTGGGGCTAACCCTCAGGGTTATTAATCAGAGGTATTTATATACGCCCTGCACATTTATTTTAGCTTAAGTATGTTCAACAACAGAATAAAGACAAATCTACAGTGTTCCTATAAAATGGAATGCACATCTTAATAAAAAAACCAACCCATTCTGTCCCTTATTCTGAAAATTGTTTTTCATTTGTGACTCTTTGGGGGGAATCTCTTGTTGGTGTATTCTGAGATGGGTCAGTCTCAGAACGAGAGAGCTGGGACTTTGCCATGGCAGTAACTATGGTATATCCTAGTTAGGCTACTGAAAATGGGAAGGGGGGAAGCCAGACATTTTACCTCAATGATGATTTCTATATTTGCAGGAGCAAACGCCCTGATGGCCCTTTGAAGAGCAAAAATGGATGGAGTGTATCAGATAATCATCCAAGATCCCAGAAAGGGAGTAAGTGTTTCAAATCATTGTTCCAGGCTGAAATTTGTACCAGGTAAAATTGGCACAGCAGCCTGTTAGGAATGGAGACTGGGTGTGGAAAAACAGGATCAGGATATTTTAGGATAAGAGTTGCTGGCTGGGGAAAGAGGATCCCAAACCTTTTGCCAACCTGCATTTTCTGCAAGCTTCAGTAAACCCCGGTGAATTTCTGATTCGCTTCCAAAGCCAACCGTTGGTGCGCTTAACCCTGGATTTGGATATAGATGTGCCCATTCTGCGCATGCTCAAAAAGAATTCCTTATTAGAATAGCAAAGAAATAAGTGACAAAATATTGATACTGCAAGTAAGTCTTTCACTGAGAATGTTTCTCTCCCATTTTTAGTATGCCAGGAAAAATCATTTGGATAGTTTCTATTTTAATTTGTGTATAAGTGTATTTGTGTGAGAGAGAGAGAGAGAGCAAGAGCGAAACACTTATTTAGGGAAAGACGGGACAAAGATATATTTTGCATTTAGTTCGGCAAATGCTTTGCTCCATGGTCATTTTTATCCATGGCAGGAACTACAGTCTTTGTCCAGTTGTAGTGAAAGTTCTGTCTCTCCTACTGATGAGCCTCCTTAAATGCCTGATAGTTTCAAGGTTCCGCTGGAATGTAGATGTGGTGGAGGTCATGAAGGAAAAAGCCTTTTCTTAGGTAGGTAGGGCCAAACCAATGGAGGGATTTGAAAATCAAGACTGAATATCAATATATGCAGTGGGAAACCAGTGCAAGAGCAGAGAATCAGTGCTATTTCCATGGTGACCTCTAGTTGTTTAGCAGATATGTCCTCTTGTACCAACTGGGTCCTTTTCAGGGCATGTGGCTTCACTCCAGGATAAGTAGCAGGATATTTTAAAAAAAACCTGGTGGGATGGGAGCAGCCTTTTTGTATTAATTTGATGTTGAAAAGATACCAGAAATCAGCCGAATCTGATCAGCTGAAAATTCTTGTGACCTGGAGGCACATTTCAGCTGGAGCAGAATTGGTATACCTAACCCCTATTCACCACACCTAATCCTGTATTAGGGAACACATCCTGGGAACAGCAAGATGGGGAAGGGGCTAGAGCTCTCTGCACTCTGGCTTTCCCCATTTGGCATATGGTTGTTTGGAGACACAGCTTATATCAAAATCAGCCATCTACCCCTAGGCTAATATAACAGTGGCAAATCAGCATTTCTGGTACTCAAGCCATTTCTTGAGATGCACTTTCCAGATATGTTACTTGTGGGAAAGGTGACATGTTTCCCTGTTGGCGTTAGTATACAGATCACTCTCATGAGTGATTGGATACTTGCATATTCAGAGGTATAAAAATCCTCATGTGAGCCAAAGAAAATCTTTAAAAGTTATACTTGTGAAGACAGAGTTTGAGACCTGATTCATAAATAAATAAAGCACATAAAGGAAGAAGAGTGTACATTTATGTTGATTGATTTGTAAGTGTCTGCAAAACACTTCAAACATTATATAAATAAGTATTAGTATTTTATTACTGGGGTGAGCTAGTATAATGTTGCAATTTTGTTTTTTGTGGGAGGAAATCTATTTAATATTAGTATGTTACGACTTAATCATGTATATTTATACTTTTCTAAGCTTTAACCCTCATAATCATTCATAATTATTCTAAATGAATAAAAGTTAAAATAAGTTTGCATCGGTGGATTTGTTATAATTGCAGTTCTGGAAACAAAATATTACCCCACAGCATACATTTTGAATGGGATAAAATTATTCATATTCCTTAGTTAAAATTATTGTGTTGCGTGTAAAACTTTATTACATTTTACAGAAAAAATGTTTTTGTCTACTGGACTAAACAGAGAGGCCCACTCTGCTTAATCTTGTCCAGTTCAGCTGCATATAACCAACTCGGGATACAAATAGTTGTAAGGATAACATGTCAAGCTTTTTAAGGACATCCACAAGCTATAAGCTATAGCTTCACTCCTCCCCTGTGGAAGACTAGCTGCAATGAAATTGCAATGAAATCACAGGAAACAATCTGATTCTATAAAAGAAAACCAATCTTTCAGGGATAGAATAATACTTATCCTAATACCACTTTCTCAAAGGAAGAATCTCCCACAGCATTTCGGATTCTGGTGAAGTTTGGATTTATATTCAGCCCCCACCCCCACCCCTTCCATTTTCCTTTATCTTTTACCTTTTAGGCCTTTAAATGTACATTTCCAAGAGAATTCACTCTACTGCTTACTGTTTTAATCAAAGGAGCTCTGAAGAGTTAATTGGAATTTGCAAGCTGTGAGACAGATAAGAGACTCTAAATAACTAGAGAGACCAATATTTCTCCCAGATGTATACCTTTGAGGGGCTTTTCACTGAAAAGGCCGAGAAGAGGAGTATTGTGTCAAAGGAGAGTACGGTCTGCTCTCTCCATATTTTATCATTAACTGTTTTATTGTAATTTCCATATTTTTTTATACACAGAATAGTACATGGATTATTACTGGTTGAAACATATATCCTCTCAGTGGAGCCCAGACGTGTGTGTTTTATTGGAATCTAATTGTATAATGGATTGGTGGCCAGAGTGTAACTGGCCCTCAAACAAGCATGCAGAGTCATGGGCACACAAGAAACCACATTGTGCTAAAGCCTCAATCACAGTCAGTATCTGTGAGCAAAAGGAGGACGTGAGCCATTGCCCTTCTTGCTCTCTCTGCATCATCCTGCAGGGACAAGACTGGCATAATGCAGGAGATAATCTGCACCATCCTAATGAATGACAGAGTGCAACCCACCTAGGTGAATAGAGCATCCCTGCGAGAGAACGTGCCTTCAGATAGTATCTCTTTATGAACCTCTATGTATGGCACAGATCCACACTGGCACTACACAGGGTGAGGTGTATATCACACAATCTAATCCTTGATGATTTAGCATCATAAACCAATCATAATTTTGGATGGGTGAGGGGGTGTAAGGGGTAGGTAATGGGGCAATCTGAGACTATAAATATTTGTCCTGTTCTAAATCAAGCAAGAAGTAAATAAACTATATTTCTACAGCGGGGATCTGATGGGATTGTTACTGTGTGTGTAAGCCTGCATCCTCCCTCCCCATGTGCATTTTGGACCATATTACACATCAGGAGTTATAAGTAGTGCTTAATTTGTACCAGCGCTTGCCAGGGCTGAGCCTTAGCACCTCTAGGTTTGGCAGTTCATAGCCCCAGCACCTCTGGATTCCTGCCCTGCGGCCGCTGGTTTATGGCCACCCAGCTCTGAAGGCAGGTCCCCCGCCAGCAGCAGCGCAGAAGTAAGGGTGGCGGCGCTGCCTTCAGAGCTGGGTGCCCAGCCAGCAGCCACGGCTCTCCAGTCCCCCCTTTCATTACAAAGTCAGCACTGGTTATAAGGATTGCAACCCTCAGACTAAATTGACTGCCCCTGTCTCTTGCCACTCTTCCATGAAAAGACTCTCTCTTACTATGTGTATGAACAACCCCAACCCCAGTGGCGCCACGATCTGGCTGGTGCGTCTCAGTGCTACAATGATAAAAATGGGGGACTTTTCAAACCAAAAGAAACATAGTGAAGCACCCAACTCACCCTCAAAGTCAGTGAGAGTTGGGTGCCCATCTCCTATTTGTTCTTTTTAAAATGTCTCCCATAATTAATAATAATTGTTCTTTCATAGGCAGTATGGATGCAGGTGGGAAAGATCCTTTATTTCTCCTCTCTCACAATCTGATATAAGGATATAAAATTATTAAATTCCATAGGGAGGCTTAAAAAAAGTAGGAAGGATATTGTTCTCCAATTAGACATATTTTCAGCAGTCTGTAGCAACCCAGTGATGCTTTAACACTTTCAGATGTTTTCAGAATGGTTAGCAATAGAAAAGGACTAGTTATCATTGTTTGACCTTTTCATTGGTTGGATGTGGCATGGCATTTTGATTTGTTAATTTTTAGTGATATTTTGGGAGATAAAGTAAAAAGTCCATTGGTATATTTGCCCTTTAGCCTTTGTGTGCTTGCACAGGCCCTCACTCTGTCAATTCTGTGCAAGTATGTGCATTAGAGATGGAGAGACGGGGAAGAGATGTTGTCATGATATGAATTAAAGACTCTTTCATAACGAATCCCTGTGCCTGTTATTGTTTCTCATTCCCAAATCAGTAAATAATATTTATTGCCATCTTCTAAGAACAAATACTCAAAGAAAGGGAAATTTCAGTGATGGCCACATTTAATTCACTAGTCGAACACAAAATAATTAAGTTATATTGATTTCATACACTGGGGTCATATTAGAACCTTGCATAAACAGCTTTGTCCTTTATACTTTGAAGGTGGCACTATTCACAAAACACTTCAAGCTATTATTACAAGACTATTATGAGACAGTGACTAATAGCATGCATTTTAGTTGCAATTATGTCCAAACACAAGCGGAATAACACAAAACTAAGGAAAGTCAATATCACAACCATACATTCTCTTAATCTGAGAAGGAAGAACAGTGTGTAAGAGGATGGAGCTTTAAGCGTGGTTTCACAATGGTCTCTGTTTTATTTGGTGCATCATAACTATGGCAGTGATGAATGCTGTCTTTTACAATGAAATATCCCACCTATATCTGGCATCCAGACAAAGTTTTTAATAAACCTGGAGCAATATTTGGTCTCTCAGACCTTGATTTCTAGTCGATTTAATACAGCCTGTGATGGTTACAAATTGAGTTAATAAGCAGTTAATCATTCGTCAGTAATATATTTGTTATGATCTTCAAATAATTGTTTTGAGAGCAGTCTGGTCTGGAATGTGAAGCAGGCATTGTTAATATTATCCTTAACCTTCAAGGAGCAAAGGTTTCTCAATAGCAGATGAATCTGTTTCAGCCATTCTCTTGACATACATATAATGCTTCCAGCTTCTGGAGTTCTAGTCAGCCACCACTCTGCACAGTTTTAAATCAAGTTACTTTACCCTATACCATCTGCCAGCTAATGTTAATTAATTTTATGGTATATTTGGCAACAATTGCATGTTGGTTCATTAATGAGTCTGGTATTTGGTTTATTATGTTGTTGTTTTAAACTTCATTTTAATTAACAGAGTGCACACTGCTGGGATTGTGGTTCTCTGTACAGAGCTTTGATGTGTTTACTTGTCTGTCCTTGAAGATGCATGATGTTTTCATGGGATAAATAACCACATCAAAAAGAAACACACTGGTTTTTAGATTGTAGCTCTTCAAGACCTTGTGTACAAAGCACCCAGTACACTGTTGGATCTGTACAAATACAGTAATAACACGATAGAAAAAAAGAAAATAACTGATTTCTATTAACTTTTTTCTTTTGATTATTGAAATCAGACATGTTCTCATTACACCATAGTGTTGTGGTTGGATTAGTTTCATAATATTAGAAAGACAAGGTGGGAGATTTAATATCTTTTACTGAACCAACTTCGGTAGATGAAAGAGACAAGTTTTTGAGCTACACAGAGCTTCTTTGGGACCTGAAGAAGAGCGCTCTGTATATTGAAAGCTTTCTCTTTCACCAATAGAAGTTGGTCCAATGAAAGACTACCTACCTCACCTTGTCTCTCTAATGTTCAATAATAGCATTCCTGCTTTTCCTCCTACTTGCATCTGTGTAAATCAGAGTAACATGAGGTGAAGTCAGTGAAGTGAAAAGTGTAAAAACTGGTGTTTTGGAGAGGAGAATCAGACTAGCTATTCTGATCATTTGTTAATCAATAACCATGTTCTCATCACTGTACAAGGCACTCTGCCTTGAGGAGCTCATTCTCTAAATAAGACGTATGGAGACAATAGGATACTCAAACCAGGATTAGATAGGTGGTTCCATGCCTATTAGATAGGTGTTCCACACACAGGGTTTGGCCTGGGAATAGGTCAAAATGGGAAATTGAGGCTGGTGTAATTTTCAGACTGAATGTGTGTGTGGGGAGGGGGGGAGAGGGAGAGGGAGGTGGAGGGAGCAGGCATAAAATGTAAGATGAAACACTGTTGAGTAGGACTTTGAAGGCAAGGGGACAAGAAGTTTGAACATGATGTTATTGGACAATGAGGAGCCAGTGAGGGGTTTCAAGGAGGGAGCAACTGTCTGATTAATGGCCAAGTAAACCAATGTTAATCTCCTAGACAGAACAGCATTGCTAATCAAAGAACTTCATGGAGTTGGCTAGCTGTAGTGTTTCTAGATAAACCCAATCTTTCAGAACTATTTCATGTAGCTTCTTTTATTATCCTTTGAACATTCTTCTAGCTATTCTCATTGCACTAAGGGGCTGTTCCTTCAGTGGTTATTGACGGATAGTAATGCACTGGAACACATGAGCATGAAATATGATTTTGGATGTTTATACATTCTTGATCATATTTTAAAGTATATATACTGCAACCACTTCAGAATACAACTGAAGAGCTCTTTAAAGATGTCCCTGCTGGCTACGTTGTGCTGAGGAGGCTCATAGTGAAACTGGCCTTGCTGATATTATAGTATCTGTGCTCAGCTGTAAACAATGACTTTAATCGAGATTCTAAATATTCTACCGACAAAATGTTCTTTCCAGGGTTTCCTGATTTTTATGGAGCCAGAGTGGGTGTCTTGTTTTTCATTTCTGTTGTATAGTTTTGTTCTCCCTTTTGCCTTCTTTTCCTTATAAGTCTCAAACATATCAAAGTAACTACTTAAACTGTATTGTTTATCCATTGACAGCTGTTCATATTATAGATTATTATATCCAGTAAATACCTTATTTGGAATGTCTTCTCTTGATAAAAAGAGAAGATAGGTAGGGATACAAAATTCCTATTGGGGATACACTTTGAAAGTACTTCCAAAGTATGCTCCTGGAAAAGTTGCAAGTACATCTGTTTGTGCTCATTTTATACAGACAGGTATTTTCATGTTCAAACCAAGGAGTGAGGGTCACTAACTTTCAATTCTATTAAACTGTGAACCCAGATCTCCAAAGGAATACTAGTTAACTTGTGTTCATACATATCCATTTGTAAACACAGAGGTACGGTTTGCACAACAATTTGGGGGCATACTTAAATTATGTGCCTGCACTTTCCACTGGCTCTTAAGGAATGTGGCCTTTAGAGTCTACATTATTTAAATTATTTTAATGAGTTAGGAATTCAGTTAACCATCAGTGTCTGAACAGAGGAATCTTAGGGATAGATTGGAGCTTTTAGGAATAGCCCTGAGTTTGGGATGGAGCATAGTTGCCCCATGGGAGAAAGGAATGGTCATCCGAGACAGCCCTCTGAGGCTCAGTTTCTCCACATCTCTCCTTTTCTGGGATTATGCTACATCAGTCCTTTAAAAGACTCAGAAGCAGAGATGGAAGGATTTAGAGATTTTGAAATTTTGCATTCCCCAGTACAGCTTGTTTTTGAGAGATAGCAATATCCGTCAACTGTCTATCAGCACTGAGTATGCACTGACCCTGTGCCTCACCTAAGAAGTCCACATACAAAGCAGAACCTCAAGATGGGACACAGACAAGATGGGTAATCCTTCAAGACACTTTCACTGTCAAGCTGCCCTTTGTCCCAAGGGCTGCTGCACTGCCTTTTGATCCAGGACATCATGTGTTCTAGACTCACATCTACGAATAATTGTTAATATTAATAATTCTGTGCCCTTCCTAACTCTTATTATTGAGAAATGCCTTACAGATTACACAAATTGGGAATAGACTTCCCATCTGCAATGTGGCAGACCCAAAATCAGCTGTTTAAATGCTCTCTGCCAAATATTTGCTGTTGGCTATGCTGTAAATTGAAGCTACTCCTACATAAATTCAATCCCTGATGTAAATTATAACAACCTCATGGTTCCTTTAACTAACATCAGCTGGTAACAGCCCTCTCTTGGTCATTCTGGCAACTGGGGATTACTGGAGTGAAGCAGCGCATTCCTCTAGCATGACCATTATGCATGTTGAGGGGCCAGGGGCAGGAAGGTGTTATGTAGACTTGGCTATACCCACTACATATGAATCAGGATTTCTCCATGTTCAACTAATCTTCGGGTACCCTGTTGGAGCAAATGTATGGCTTCTTCAAAATGCTGCAATGGCACAAAGGGGGGCCTTTTCGGGTCTAAGGTTCTGGCCCTTTGTAAAACTAGATTATTTATGACAGGGAGGTTGGATTGAGTAGATGGATATTTTTTTTTTTCATTCTTTGTTATAAACATTTTTGAATGCTTGGCAGTATTAGAATTTTGGACTTAACTTTTCAGGGAGCTACCAAATGCAAGCCACAGCAGGTAGGTCCACAGACTTATGCTAGCACACTAAAAGCAGCTCTGTAGATATTGACTGCAATAGAACACCTGCAGTTGGCCCATGTCAGTTGACTCGCAGTGGCAGGGCTATCAAATTGCAGTGTGGATGTTCAGACTTAGTCTGGTGCTCAGGCTCTAATGCTGGGGATGGGGAAACTGGGGTGAGCGGGGCACTTCAGAGTCCAATCTTCAGACCAAGCCACAACATCTAAGCACCATCTACATAGTTATTTTGAGTGCACTAATGCGAATCCCACTAGCACAAGTCTGAAGGTTCACCCCTAGATACAGTGTAGACATACCCAGAGAGACTGGCATGTAATGAGAAGGATACCAAATGAGTGCCTTTTAATTTCTAACTGCATGTGGATCTGAATTCCTGCAGAAAGTTTGTTTACATGAAAAGCAAACGTATGTGTTTGGACTGGCCAGTTTACGGCTATTTAAAAATAAAAATATGGTGAGGTTTAAGGTTTAATAATATCAAATCATATTTTTAGCAAAAGCAAGAAGTTACCATACACATTTCCATATAGAATATATGCAGGCTGTTATTCCGAAACAGAGAATTACACACCGTTTACCTTTTGCTGACAGTCACTGTTTCCTTATGAGCCAGAATAGATAGGAATGCCATTCCTATGCTAATGGAACAAGAACATCTCCTTGTCACACAATATATCAGGTAGTATTGGTATTATATATATCTTATTATTCATTTCCCCCCCAATATAAAATGCTGCACACAATTATGCTCGTAAATACATCCATTAATCCAGATACAATATAAATCTGCTGTAGACTGGAGAAACAATATGATAATGGGAGTAAAATGAAAACTGTTAATGTGATACTGATGATGCCTCAAAAGAGTTGATGTAGCAAATCCATAGTTTTCAACTGCTTTTTATGTTCACAGATAAAAATCAGAATGGCATCTGGAAAATTACTCCTTTACCAGAACCATCTTCCGTGCTAACTAATGTGGATGCTCTGGCTGCTGATCCAAAAGAACCAGGTTGGACCAGTTATTAAGAAATGGAAACTATATGAAGACACTAAAATGAATGAATAAATAATGATGCTCCACACAAAATCATAGACAAACTAATGAGATTGCTACAGTCAATGGTTTCTACAAGCAAGATATATCAAACAAACAAACCCCCCAAATAAGCAGAGAAAATTGCAGAACAATTAGTTTTAAAGATATTTCATAAATGCTGATTTTGTGTCTAGTCATCCATAATAAATGCCATCATCTAGGAACAGGCTAGCTCCTCAGCAAGTGTAAATCCACATCGCTCCATCAGCATAGCGTCACTGACTTTCAGGGAGCGACACCGATTTACAACAGCTGAGTATCTGGCCTGTAACTTTCTGCTGCTTCTTTTGTTTTCAGTTAAAGAAACTGAAAACTCCGTCTCCATTTTTTTGTGTCAGATACAAAAGGGGAGGGCTAACAAGAGATAGCATAGGAGGAGCACAATAGGAAACCTATCAAACCAGATAGGCATGATCAAAGATGAACACTATCTTCCACCATCTAGACATTAGAATATGATCTAGAGGGGAGTAATATTACTAGGAAGACCTAGCTTATGAATAAAAGTGGGAGATTGACCTGTTTGAGTGAAAGATGGATGCAAACCTATGACAGAAGGGACTTCTAGGGGAAATCAAAGCAGATTACTTCAGATTTTTAAACAGTGGCTATTGATGAGAGATTGGGCTTGATTCGCCTCTCAATTAGACCCGTTTAACAACAGTATAACATCACTGATTTTGATAGCAGGCCTGAGTTTTATCACTTATATTGGTATAATTCAGGAGTAACTATTTTCATTATTGTGTCATCACCAATTACTTACATTCCTAGGGCTTGATTCCCTGAAACCCAAGGAGTTATGCCAGCATAAAATTTGAGTAACACAGCGGTAAGGCCACTGATTTTAGGGGATGATACAAGGCTCAGTCTAGCCTTGTATCTCACTGGGGATCTAGCTCCTTATTTTTCATTCCCAGATAGAGAGCACTACATTGGTCAAGCCCAGAAGTTATGAATGTGTGAATTACCGTTGGCAGATCCTCACCCATCAGGCACAACTTTACCTGCTATCCCTGCCACAGATAGATAACGGCATTTTAGCAGCTGTGTGTTGGGGAATATATTATTGCTCTTATATAAATCGATGGTACGCCCGCATCTCGAATACTGCGTACAGATGTGGTCTCCTCATCTCAAAAAAGATATACTAGCACTAGAAAAGGTTCAGAAAGGGGCAACTAAAATGATTAAGGGTTTGGAACTGGTCCCATATGAGGAGAGATTAAAGAGGCTAGGACTCTTCAGCTTGGAAAAGAGGAGACTAAGGGGGAATATGATAGAGGTATATAAAATCATGAGTGATGTAGAGAAAGTGGATAAGGAAAAATTATTTACGTATTCCCATAATACAAGAACTAGGGGTTATCAAATGAAATTAATAGGCAGCAGGTTTAAAACAAATAAAAGGAAGTTCTTCTTCACGCAGCGCACAGTCAACTTGTGGAATTCCTTACCTGAGGAGGTTGTGAAGGCTAGGACTATAACAGAGTTTAAAAGAGAACTGGATAAATTCATGATGGTTAAGTCCATTAATGGCTATTAGCCAGGATGGGTAAGGAATGGTGTCCCTAGCCTCTGTCTGTCAGAGGGTGGAGATGGATGGCAGGAGAGAGATCACTTGATCATTGCCTGTTAGGTTCACTCCCTCTGGGGCACTTGGCATTGGCCACTGTCGGTAGACAGGATACTGGGCTAGATGGACCTTTGGTCTGACCCGGCACGGCCGTTCTTATGTATGTTCTTATGTTAAGGTATCTAATGCTAAGAAGGCTCTTTAGGCTGTATTCTGTCTTGATAACTAGGTGGTGCTGCCTTTGGTAGGAGATGTTCTAATGTTGGTTAGAATCACAACATGTTTCCATTTTCCCACTGCCATCATGTCTGCCTCTCAGGTTTAGCTTCAGCCATCAGCTATGCACCAAGGCACTACTTTTGCTGAGTTTTCTATTCCTTGATATAAAAGCAGTGGTGAGCTAAGCATCATTCATTTACTGCTGGCATTTAATTCCATACTGTCTCACAGTCTCCCCCAATGATTTTACAAAGATGTTTAGACAAGACGAGAGACGATGGAATCTTGCAGAAGTGAAAGCTCAGGATCCAGAGGTGCAACTGGCTTACCTGCCATGACTCTCTGGGCCTGCTTCTCCAGTGGCTTTTTATTTCATAAATAATGTACACCTGCTTCTAATGTCCCTGATTCTCTGATAAATGGACAACTTTGTGTCCTTTTGGCCCTGTTAGTGAAAAATGAATATAAATTGCTACCAGAAGAGAATGGTAGCATTTTACATCTACAACCTAGTGTAGGAGGGCTGGCTAACCTAGTGAGGAGGGCTTTAAACTAGGTTCACCGGGGGAAGGAGACCAAAGCCCTGAGGTAAGTGGGGAAATGGGATCCTGGGAGGAAGCACAAGCAGGAGAGCGCAAGAGGGGAGGACTCCTGTCTCATGCTGAGAAAGAGGGACGATCATTGAGTTATCTTAAGTGCCTATACACAAATGCAAGAAGCCTGGGAAACAAGCAGGGAGAACTGGAAGTCCTGGCACAGTCAGGGAACTATGATGTGATTGGAATAACAGAGACTTGGTGGGATAACTCACATGACTGGAGTACTGTCATGGATGGATATAAACTGTTCAGGAAGGACAGGCAGGGCAGAAAAGGTGGGGGAGTTGCGTTGTATGTAAGAGAGGAGTATGACTGCTCAGAGCTCCGGTATGATACTGCAGAAAAACCTGAGAGTCTCTGGATAAAGTTGAGAAGTGGGAGCAACAAGGGTGATGTCGTGGTTGGAGTCTGCTATAGACCACCAGACCAGGGGGATGAGGTGGACGAGGCTTTCTTCTGGCAACTAGCAGAAGTTGCTAGATCGCAGGCCCTGGTTCTCATGGGAGACTTTAATCACCCTGATATCTGCTGGGAGAGCAATACAGCGGTGCACAGGCAATCCAGGAAATTTTTGGAAAGCGTAGGGGACAATTTCCTGGTGCAAGTGCTGGAGGAACCAACTAGGGGCAAAGCTTTTCTTGACCTGCTGCTCACAAACAGGGAAGAACTAGTAGGGGAAGCAAAAGTGGATGGGAACCTGGGAGGCAGTGACCATGAGATGGTCGAGTTCAGGATCCTGACACAAGGAAGAAAGGAGAGCAGCAGAATATGGACCCTGGACTTCAGAAAAGCAGACTTTGACTCCCTCAGGGAACAGATGGGCAGGATCCCCTGGGAGAATAACATGAAGGGCAAAGGGGTCCAGGAGAGCTGGCTGTATTTTAAAGAATCCTTATTGAGGTTGCAGGAACAAACCATCCCGATGTGTAGAAAGAATAGTAAATATGGCAGGCGACCAGCTTGGCTAAACAGTGAAATCCTTGCTGATCTTAAACGCAAAAAAGAGGCTTATAAGAAGTGGAAGATTGGACAAATGACCAGGGAGGAGTATAAAAATATTGCTCAGGCGTGCAGGAGTGAAATCAGGAAGGCCAAATCACACTTGGAGTTGCAGTTAGCAAGAGATGTTAAGAGTAACAAGAAGGGTTTCTTCAGGTATGTTAGCAACAAGAAGAAAATCAAGGAAAGTGTGGGCCCCTTACTGAATGAGGGAGGCAACCTAGTAACCGAGGATGTGGAAAAAGCTAATGTACTCAATGATTTTTTTGCCTCTGTCTTCACGCACAAGGTCAGCTCCCAGATTGCTGCACTGGGCAGTACAGCATGGGGAGAAGGTGACCAGCCCTCTGTGGAGAAAGAAGTGGTTCGGGACTATTTAGAAAAACTGGACGTGCACAAGTCCATGGGGCCGGATGCGCTGCATCCGAGGGTGCTAAAGGAGTTGGCGGGTGAGATTGCAGAGCCATTAGCCATTATTTTTGAAAACTCATGGCGATCGGGGGAGGTCCCAGATGACTGGAAAAAGGCTAATGTAGTGCCCATCTTTAAAAAAGGGAAGAAGGAGGATCCGGGGAACTACAGGCCAGTCAGCCTCACCTCAGTCCCTGGAAAAATTATGGAGCAGGTCCTCAAGGAATCAATTATGAAACATTTAGAGGAAAAGAAAGTGATCAGGAACAGTCAGCATGGATTCACGAAGGGGAAGTCGTGCCTGACTAACCTAATTGCCTTCTATGATGAGATAACTGGCTCTGTGGATGAGGGGAAAGCAGTGGATGTGTTATTTCTTGACTTTAGCAAAGCTTTTGATACTGTCTCCCACAGTATTCTTGCCACCAAGTTAAAGAAGTATGGGCTGGATGAATGGACTGTAAGGTGGATAGAAAGCTGGCTAGATCGTCGGGCTCAACGGGTAGTGATCAATGGCTCCATGTCTAGTTGGCAGCCGGTTTCAAGTGGAGTGCCCCAAGGGTCGGTCCTGGGGCCGGTTTTGTTTAATATCTTTATTAATGATCTGGAGGATGGTGTGGACTGCACTCTCAGCAAGTTTGCAGATGACACTAAACTAGGAGGCGTGGTAGATACACTAGAGGGTAGGGATCGGATACAGAGGGACCTAGACAAATTAGAGGATTGGGCAGAAAAAAACCTGATGAGGTTCAACAAGGACAAGTGCAGAGTCCTGCACTTAGGACGGAAGAATCCCATGCACTGCTACAGACTAGGGACCGAATGGCTAGGTAGCAGTTCTGCTGAAAAGGACCTAGGGGTCACAGTGGACGAGAAGCTGGATATGAGTCAACAGTGTGCTCTTGTTGCCAAGAAGGCTAACGGCATTTTGGGCTGTATAAGTAGGGGCATTGCCAGCAGATCGAGGAACGTGATCGTTCCCCTTTATTCAACATTGGTGAGGCCTCATCTGGAATACTGTGTCCAGTTTTGGGCCCCACACTACAAGAAGGATGTGGAAAAATTGGAAAGAGTCCAGCGGAGGGCAACAAAAATGATTAGGGGTCTGGAGCACATGACTTATGAGGAGAGGCTGAGAGAACTGGGATTGTTTAGTCTCCAGAAGAGAAGAATGAGGGGGGATTTGATAGCAGCCTTCAACTACCTGAAGGGGGGTTCCAAAGAGGATGGAGCTCGGCTGTTCTCAGTGGTGGCAGATGACAGAACAAGGAGCAATGGTCTCAAGTTGCGGTGGGGGAGGTCCAGGTTGGATATCAGGAAAAACTATTTCACTAGGAGGGTGGTGAAACACTGGAATGCGTTACCTAGGGAGGTGGTGGAGTCTCCTTCCTTGGAGGTTTTTAAGGCCCGGCTTGACAAAGCCCTGGCTGGGATGATTTAGCTGGGAATTGGTCCTGCTTTGAGCAGGGGGTTGGACTAGATGACCTCTTGAGGTCCCTTCCAACTCTGATATTCTATGATTCTATGATTCTATGATACAAAATCAAACAGCTTCAGCGGAATAGCCTCTATCCTGGTGACTAGGATGCTCTCCTGGGAGATAGGAAAGCTGAGTTCAAGTCCTTGCTGCAGAGTGGGGATTCAACGTGGGTCTCTCACAGCCCAGACAAGGGCCCTAACCACTGGGCTAAAGGCTGGAAGGCAGAACGTGCTGTTTTCTGGTGCAGAACAGCCTTTTCTGATTTACTCACAAATTCCAAATATTTTGGAACTGAACCAAATATTTTGTCTGACTTTCTGGTGTGCTGGCAGAACTGAAAAATTAATTATTTGCCCAGCTGTAAGTTGGAGATGGTTCTTAGTTAGCTTTTCTTCTTAGTTACCTTGTTCAAAAATGAGCCGAGGCCTATTGCATTCCCCAACAGCTTGAATAAAGCAAACTTTTTTTTTAAAAGCACTGGCTGCCCAACCGTATGGAAGGTTACTTTCTTCATAGTACATGTTGACTATTTCTGTCACCAGTCATGAGGGACATTGTCATGGATGGTAGTGGGGATTTCCTTTAATGTTTGAAGGACTCCTTGCTGTTTGAGTAGGAGGAAATCTCAGAAGTCATCACCTGTGGACTCACTAGCTGGGGAAAGGTCATTAGGAATAGCTGACAAGGTGGCTGTTATCTGAGATTGTGAAACAAAATATTTCCATCCCTGAGCAAATTTCAAGAAGAAAATATTTTCTTTTCTCTTCTGAACCAAGATTGAATTCTTAGATTATTTCATCAGAGCTGGATGGGGCCTGTTTCACTGCTGGTTTATGATTTGGTAGCATTTTACACCCAATTTGCATACATGCAAATAAACACTCAAGGTAGTGGCAAATCTGAGCCATACTGTTTTATGGAGAAAGCATTCAAAGGTTCTTATGCTTCCTGCTGGCTCTAGAATTGTCTGAGCCAAATAATAAGGGATGACAGACTAGTGAACTGAAAGCTCCCACTTGATTCTGAGCCCTTCCTTGGTGCATGTACTTAAAAATAATGGGTGATTTCTCTGTGGCAAAAAATAACATGGCATTTGAACAACTTTCACTATACACAGTAACTATATTTTGAAAACTGGAATGATGTAGCTGATCATAAATTATATATTATTCATCTCTCACTGTATTTTTATACCTGACCCCCTATATGCTTTTCTTCTACTCCCATATCCCCTCCCTATTCCTTATTCCAAACCACTGCCTTTCCAAATAGCACCTTTCCCTACAAACATCATGGGTCATTCAAGGAGAGTCAGCAAATAGAATTTACGGTGAAGCTGTTTACATATGTATGTATACAAATGACAAATTCAGAACACAATGTCAAAAAGCAAGAAAATGCAATCAAGAATTTATACAGTGCCATTACCATTCAAGTGGAAAAAAGCCTCTGCAAAGAAATGAAGCTGCCCTGGCTCTGTCATTTAGGAACAAATGCCAGTGTAAGTGATTACCACTAATATCACTTGTAGAACTAAAATCTAAATAAGTAACAATTTTCTGAGACCATCCTCAGTTATTTATTTCCATATGAAAAGACAATGTCTCTCTCTCTCTCTCTCTTCTTCTTTGAAGGTGCCTTCTTTCTGTGTAGAAACAAAATGTGAACTGGAATATAGATTTAATAAATGTTAGCATAGTATTAGATTTTTACTTAATCCCTGCTTTCTTTTTTGACCAAATTCATGCTTGAAATATGATCTAGTATGCTGGTGGGTGATGCCAATGTAGGATTTTGTAACCAGAGGGAAAAATTGATACATAAGAAATGTTGGGCACCCTATTAATTGTTATCATTCTTGCAGTAGCACTTAGGAGCTCCAGGCATCGTCTAGGAACCCATTGTGTTAGGTGCTGAACAAACACAGAATGTAAAAATGGTCAATGCCCCAAATATTTTACAATTACAAAATTTCTTTTGAAGAGTATGAGAGTAAGTAAAGGTGAAAAGGAAGAATAATCTTGGTGCAGTAGATTCCGCAATATGAAAAGCTCTGGGATCTCAACACAGGTATGGGGACGATGCAAGGTGCATTCCCATGCTCCTGGTACATCCCTTACAAAAGGCCAAGCATTATGCTGGGGAGTGCAGGGGCTCCTCACGCCACACCTCTACAGGGATACCAGATTCTGTTGAAAGTTAATACTAATTTATCCTGTTCTGACCAAGAACAGAACATGGTGCAATGAGGATTTTGGCTGCACAGATAATGCCGTCTCATGCCCAATAATCACACACACACACACAGAACCCAGCCAAAAGGCATTGTAAAATGAAGTACCTAAACAGTAAATTGAGGTTGTTACTGGGTTTCCTCTAGGACACATGAGGCGAGACAACTGCTTTTGACAGCATTTTCCTAGTTATTCTAGCTGTTTACCCTTCTAAACTGCACAAAATTCTTAAGGGGACACCTGCAGGCCCTGTTACTCACAAACAATGAATCATTTTCAAGAGGCATAGCCTGCAATATGCATGCTAGTTAAAATAAAATGTTAGGAGGACAATAGAAGCAGAGACTGGGCAGGTGGGACAGCTCGGTAGTTATTTTTTCAACCTGTTCATTACTCTTATTCCATGATTGTTAGTGCAACTGTTTACTGCTCAAAAGGAAATGTGCATCTTAGACACACATTTGAAACCGCATTCAGACCAAAGTGAGAAGCCAACAGGGATCACTTAATTGAAGTGAAGAAGTTGTAACATATCCGTGAGAGGGGCTGTGAATGTTTGTTTTTATAGAACTTCATGAAGCCATTAGCTCCCATTTTTGGCTTGAGTTACCATTTGAAAATTTGTTTCAGGGCTAAATTTCATTATTTGCCTCAATTTTCACATGAAATAATTGCCTTTTTTAAAGAGAAACTTTGCTTATTTAATATTTTGCAGTGAATTCCAGTGCTCATGTAAGTCACTTGTTAGGGCCTAGTAAAGAAGGAGCAGGTACTCAATATAGTCCTTATATTTACATAAAGGAGTAGTCTCGATTACATAAGTAATCTCAGTGAGGACAGCAGGCAGGTTGTAAATTCAAGACAATTTTTTAGTTCCAAAACACCCTTCTTCCAGAGCACATCCATGCTGATGGACAACACATTCCTGTTATTCTACTCCTAGGTTTCTCCTGGGGAGAGACTGCAAATTGTGTCAAATTATGCCCAGTTGTGTGTTGCTAGTGTTTTGTGCACAAATGTCTACTAAGGACCAGATTCACATCACTAAACTAATTTGTCCTAAACCAGTTTGAATGGTCATCTCTAGTGGTGAAAGGTGTTGAATTAAATGTATTATTCAATCATTCGTGAAAGTCATCAACATAAAATTTCAAAAATATGTCAGCAACATTTCACAAACAATGTTGATAAATGCAAAGTAATGCACATTGGAAAACATAATTCCAACTATACTTATAAAATGATGGGGTCTAAATTAGCTGTTACCACTCAAGAAGGAGATCTTGATATCATTGTGCATAGTTCTCTGAAAACATCCACTCAATGTGCAGCAGCAATCAAAAAAGTGAACAGATGGCTGAAAATCATTAAGAAAGGGATAGATAATAAGTCAAAAGATATCATATTGCCTCTATATAAATGCATGGTACACCCACATCTTGAATAATGTGTGCAGATGTGGTCGCCCCATCTCAAAAAAGATATATTGGAATTGGAAAAGGTTCAGAAAAGGGCCACAAAAATGATTAGGGGTATGGAACAGCTTCCGTGTGAGGAGAGATTAATAAGACTGGGACTTTTCAGCTTGGAAAAGAGATGACTAAGGGGGATATGATAGAGGTCTATAAAATCATGACTGTTGTGGAGAAAGTAAATAAGGAAGTGTTATTTACTCCTTCTCATAACACAAGAACTAGGGGTCATCAAATGAAAATTAATAGGCAGCAGGTTTAAAACAAACAAAAAGAAGTATTTCTTCATACAATGCACAGTCAACCTGTGGAACTCCTTGCCAGAGGAGGCTGTGAAGGCCAAGACTATAAGAGGGTTCAAAAAAGAACTAGATAAATTCATAGAGGATAGGTCCATCAATGGCTATTATCCAGGATGGATATGGATTGTATACGTAGCCTCTGTTTGCCAGAAGCTGGGAATGGGCGACGGGATGGGTCACTTGATTATTACCTGTTCTGTACATCCTGGCTAATAGCCATTGATGGACCAATCCTCCATGAACTTATCTATTTCTTTTTTGAAGTAGGTATTTACGTGCCAGATATGCTAACAATTCGTATGCCCCTTCATGCTTCGACCACCATTCCAGAGGACATGCTTCCATGTTGATGATGCTCCTTAAAAAAATAATGTGTTAATTAAATTTGTAACTGAACTCCTTGGGGGCGAATTGTATGTCCCCTGCTTTGTTTTATTCACATTCTGCCATATATTTCATGTTATAGCAGTCTTGGATGATGACTCTGCATACGTTGTTCATCTTAAGAACACTTTCATTGCAGATTTGACAAAATGCAAAAAAGGCACCAATGTAAGATTTCTAAAGATAGCTACAGCACCCGACCAAAGTTTAAGAATCTGAAGTGCCGTCCAAAGTCTGAGAGGGATGAGGTGTGGAGCGTGCTTTCAGAAGTCTTAAAAGAACAGCACTTAAAAGAGAAACTACAGAACCCAAACCACCAAAAAAGAAAATCAGCCTTCTGCTGGTGGCATCTGACTCAGATAATGAAAATGAACATGCGTCGTTCTGCACTGATTTGGATTGTTATTGAGCAGAACCCATCATCAGCATGGATGCATGTCGCCTGATATGGTGGTTGAAGCATGATGGGACATAATTTTTTTAATCACGTGATTAATTGTGATTAATTTTTTTAATCATGATTTTTTTTAATCACTTGACATCCCTACTTCTTACCTTTCATCTATACGTTGGGATTTTGAAGAAGTGTAAGGGAATCAGGCACCCAAATTTCTTTGACTTTCAATGGGAGTTAGGTTCCTGAACTCCCACCCTAAATCCCAGTTATATTATTCTACAATATTCACTCCAATTATGACAGATCAAAGTTGATAGATTTTAAAGCCAAAAGGGACCATTATATCATCTAGTCTAACGTACTGTATAACACGCACCATACTGTCGCACCCAATTTCCCATTTGACTAAAGCATGTCTTCCAGAAAGTTATCTAGTCTTGATCTGAAGACATCAAGAAATGGAAAATTCACCACTTCCCAGGGTAGTTTGTTCCAATTGGTTTATCGCCTTCAGAGTCACTGTGAAAAAGTTGTGCCTTATGTCCAATTTTAATTTGTTGGACCTTAACTTCCAGCCACTTCCAGTTGTGCCTTTTTCTCCTAGATTAAAGAACCCTTTAGTACCTGGCATTTTCTCCCTCTGAAGTTATTTATATACTATGATCAAATCACCTCTTGATCATCCTTTTTGAGAAGCTAAGCACTCTTTCAGTCTTTTCATTTAGGGCATGGTTTTTTTTTCCAGATTTTGAATCACTTTTGTCACTCTTCTCTGCACCTGCTCCAGTTTTTCGACAGCCTTGAAAAAATATGGACTCCAGAACTGTACGCGGCATTCTGGTATAATGTCACATAAATGTCACATAAAAAATAAATTCACCCCCCTACTCACGCTCTTTATAAAGTCAAGGATCGCATTAGCCCTATTTGTCACAGCATCGCACAGGAGCTCAATTCATGTTGAGTTGTTCATTCACTATGTCACCTAAATCTTTCCAGATTCACTGCTCTGCAGGATACAGTCTCATATTCTGTAGGTCTGGTCTTCACGCTTTGTTTGTGTGGGCTTGCATTTGGCTATATTAAAAACACATTTTGTTTGAATGGACCCATCATACTGACTGAACCCATCCTATTAAGCAATCTGGGTCACTCCGTATAACAACTCTACCATCATCATTTACCATTCCACCAATCTTTGTATCCTCCACAAATTTTATCAATGATTTTATATTTGCTTCTCCATAAATAATGGAAATATTGAACAGCACCAGGCCAAGTATTGATCCCGAGTAACCCCAGTAGAAACTCCCCCATTCAGTGATAATTCCCCTATGACAACAACTTTGATATCTGTGAGTTAGCCAGTTGGATTAAGATCCATTTCCCAAGGGCTTTACTGATAGTGTATAATGCTAATATTTAAATCATGTCATGCAGTACTAAATCAAATGCCTTACAGAAGTCTAAGTATATTACATCTGTTCCATAAGTAGTACATCTACTACACCTTTATCAACAAAACTTGTAAACCGAGACACACTGGTATATTTCATCAGGTTTGGTAAATTAAACAGTTCTGGATTGTCATCTTAAAACAGGGTGAGTATGAAATCGGTTCACTGAGTTTCATGCCCTACCTGAACAGGGGTGCTGGAACTAGAGGTGCTGGGGTGTGGCAGCACCTCCTGGCTTGAAGTGGTTTCCATCATATACAGGGTTTACAGTTTGGTTCAATGTCTCTCAGCACCCCCACTGTACACATTGTGCCAATGCCACTGACCATGGGATGATATCCCACAGGAGTCATTGGCCTTTAAATACTATCTCCTTCTTTCAGGGAATAAAGCTTCCTTGGGCTAAAGCTCAACAAAAAGTCTGTCACAGAAGCACTGTCATGGCTTATAGATAATGGTGACGCGAGCTTGACCCAAGTTTTAACTATATGTAAAATTAAAAGCATTAAGAAAGCTAAATTTATGGTAATTTAAAGTATCAAACACAAACAAACTGATTAACAGATTAAATAATTCCAAAAATGCTAATTGCTTGGGACCAAATTCTGCCCTTATTTAAAGTCTGATCCTGTTACCACTAAAGTCAATGACAAAACCTCATTGACTTCCAATGGGAACAGGATCTGGCCTTTCAGTGGGGAAGCCTGGATGGAAACAAGTGCAGAGTTTGGTCTGTATTAACACTCCATGTTCCAAGGAAGTAATCTGATCCCTCTGGGTCCAGACACCTAAATGTGTAGCTTTTGTATCCTGCAGGGCTAGATTTCATTTGCTCAGCGCCCAGAACTGGCGTCTGATTTTTCAAACAGTTCAGTGATTAGTATGAATAGTACAAATAAGCTGGTATCCCTGCATACTCTTAAGTCAATTGACTGGAAGGAGTTAGTAGTGGCACTATGATGTTGGCACATGCTTCCTAAGCACGCACTCATCTAGTTCAGTTAAAGGATCAGCCCTATCAGCTAAAGCCCACGAATGCTTTAAAAAGATTTTTTCACAGTTCATTGCCTTGGCCATAAAACGCACTGATTTAAATGTAAAATAAGTCAAAATAGTGTAGTAGAGTTTCTCAAACCGAGACAATAGGAAATCCATGTGTTTATCAATGTATTCATTAGTGGAGGTGACATCGTTAGCCAGTGTGGTGAGAAGAATAATTTTAGAAACTTGTAACAACTGTGATTCAATATTATGTTTATAAATTTTGATTTGATGAAGAAAGTGAATGGTAGCCGTAGTAACATTTTACATCTACAGTTAGTAGCTATAGGTACCTACCAGCTAGTTATAATGATTAATGACATCACTTCAGCTGCATGTTCCAGCATGTTTAACCAGGTAAAACACATCTGTCTCGCTGCTGATTGCACTAGATGATACTAAAGTGATTTGAGTTCTCAGGCGAGCTGAGGGTCAAGGACAGGATTAAGCAGGACTGGAGAGGCAATCCTGGCAGAAAAGTCATCTGAGAACTGTGATCCTCTCTTGTAAGTTAGAGCAGCTCTAAGACTACTCTAATTTGCACTGCAATCTGGTTGGAGTCCTAGCAGGCTCAGGAGAAGGGAGGTGGAAATACGATGTGCAGCCACGTATGTGTCTCCCAACCCTACACCAAGCACAGCTTTAGGAAACCTGAGGATCTAGTCCTAACTGGGTACTTTCACTTTAGTTTGCAGAAAATATACAGTCACTTTTTGCTATATTTCAATTCCAATGTGGGGGCAGATGATGAGCATTTGAACGGGAAGAAAGTTGAATGGCTGACTACTAGCCTAAGTAATTCTTGTGTCAAGGGTTTGACAAGTCATTTGTTGGAAAACCTATTTTACTGATTGCAGTCTACACTTAACAGATGTGCCATCCGGGGATGTGTCAGCTCCATTCCAGCACCAATTAATGGCAGTCAATAGTGATGAAATAGTGGCTCTTTTAATCTTATTTTAAAAGGTAGCATACAATATAATTTGCTTTGTGGAAATATCTGCATGCGTTTTAGGTGACAAAAAAGAATTACGCTGTATTTGATTGAGCTTGACAAAAAGCATGCCCACAGTCCAGTGCCTTTCTACCAGCTATCTTTTGTTTGTATGGAGATTTCATTTTAATCAGATAAGCAAGATCAATAGCAAGATAGCATATTGCACAGGTATTATTAAATTCATGATTCTTATGCATGCACACTTACATATTAATGTTTATTTTTAATTAATCACATTTGGTATTGATAACCTTTAAAATATCAGGTGAAGGACACAGATCTTGAAGTTTAATCAAGGGGTTTATCTCACTGTATCTGATTTTTAAATTAGATCTAAGCATAAAACACAGAGACAAAAGCACCTGCTAAAACAAGCACTTAATATAGTGGAAAGGAAGGATATTACATAATTAGACAACCAGAGCAGAAAACATGTTGGGCCAATTTGCTTTTGCAGTGTATGTCCACTGAAATCAATGGAGATGTTCCTATTTATACCAGTGATGAATATGCCCTTCAATATAGACTCTGTCATCAAAATATAACTTTCATCAGTAGAAACATGAGGAAAGCTTACCCCCCCCCCCCGTAACATTTAGATAAAAGTCCCCCACCCCTGTAACTGAACACTAAGAAATAGAATGTTAAAATGTGTGCATTGCAAATTTTGGCTTTAAGTGTCTAAGGATTTTGGGTGCCTGACGAGCCATTTTAAAGGAGGCTGATTTTCAGAAAGTGCTGAGCATCTGCCCTTAGGCAATCATGTCTCTTTAAGGTGGCTGAAGTTTGGCTCCCCAAATCACTAGCTATTTTGAAAATCATGGCCTAAAATTAAGTCTCCAGTTAAGTTCAATTGAGATGACATCTGATTATGAGTGATGGAAATTAAGAGGCAATCTTTTAATCCTCATGTTTCTGTCTTGCAAACTGGCTTTTTTGAGATGTTGTCTCCTAAAAAAAGGTAGAAGCTTTTGTTCGCCCATGGAGTTGGGGAAGGCAGGAACAAAAAGGTCAGATAAGAATAAAACAAAGTAAGGAAAGATGTTTATCTAAATCTATATCATATTCAGCTATTGAAAATGTCATTTTCCCACTTACATAAACAGAATCGCTGATACTAAAAATCGAAGGTCCTTTCTTTTTGTCAAGGAATAATACTGCATTGTTTCTCACAACTAGGGAGGACCATCTTCTAGATCTTGCTTGACACTCACAGTTGCCAGGTTTTACTTGCCAGCATCTGACACTCTCCAGTAATGTTTAGCAAAGGTCCTGTCACCAGGTCAGCAAGCTGTCTGAAATGTCACGTCCCTTATTGACCATCCCAGAGGCATCTGAAGAAGTGGGCTGTAGCTTATACTGAAATAAATTTGTTAGTCTCTAAGGTGCCACAAGTACTCCTGTTTTTTTTGCGGATACAGCCTAACACGGCTGCTACTTTGAAACCAGATGAAGCTGCCGCTCTAACTGAATTTGTATTATTTGCTTTCTCTTCCTTTCCCCCGCCTTTATATCAGCAATTAAAAAATAAATTCTACCTTCATCTGATGCCCACTTTCATTTAAAACCACTCTTCCACAAAGATGAGGAAAAGGCAAAAAGATGAATTTCACAGCATTCTGGGAAAGTCAACAAATCTGGACTGTTTCAGGACAAAGGGTGTCATACCTGAGGGAACTCTATACAAACATAAGTTGTTTGAAATTCAAGTTTTTGTTATACTCTGACTAGGACCTGGGGCAGAGACTAAAGGTGTATATATGTACTTATTAGACCTTATAAAAAATCAGTGAAAACATTGTGGGAAGTAAAAACCAACCAACCAACCAACAAAAACACACAAGAAAATAAACAGGATTTTTTTTTCAAAATTTTCAAACAAAAATATGTTGACTAACCCTATGGTTCATCAAAACCCCCAAATGATTTTCATAAATTTTTTAGGACCTTTTTTATTAAACATCTGATTTTTGATGGAAAATTTCAGTCAACTCTAATACCAACCAGTCTATCAGCAGATCTGTCAAAGTATCTTGTTTTAGAATGAAGGGAATACAGACATCTGAATTGTGTGTATCTTTAAATACAATATGTGGGTAATTGCATAACCAAGCTTTGATTCTTCCACAACAAAGAATTAATAAATGCTAGAGGCAATCTTTTAGTTCTAGTTTGGTTTAGCAAGGTGCTAAACCAACCTAGAACTAAAAGATGACAATTTAGCAGCCAAATGTCTGAAGAACAACAGAAGTTTTGTAATCACAAATGATTTAGCAGCATAATATTCTAAAAAGAGTCATAGGTGTACTTAAGTGGTTGTACCTTAAGTGTCAGCCCTGACAAGCATGCTAGATGCTACTTCAAGTCTATTAATACTGAGTCTACCAATAGCATGAGTAGCCATCAGGATAAGATCCCTCTGAAACAATATTAGCCGATAGATTTCAGCTGGTCAAGCAGGAAATCCCCTTGTGTCATTAGAATTTTAAGGCTCCAGGGCTGTACCTTCCAATATATAAATAAAAAATTCTTCCTTATGTCCATCCTCAACAACCAAACAGCTGCACATGCTGTAAAGAGATTGTAAGATAAAATCTTGTCTAACATCACTCATCCCAGTAATGAGTTATCAGCAAAGTCATAAAATGTGTGGATCAGACAGAAATACAAGTAATTATCCCAATGCCATCTACAGACATTGTAATGCATGTTGCTGTATTTGATATTTCCTGGATAGATTTGTTTTGGAGCTGGCTAGGGGAGAATTTCCAGATTGGTGTGTGTGATGATGTGAATGCAATACCCTTCATCAAACTTAGCTGGCTTTTTCTTTCTTCTGCTGCTGCTTTTTTCCAGACTCTGCAATAATCTCCTCAACAAATTCAGTGCTGTGCCCTGATGCTCATCTTTGTCCTTGATTCTGTGCCACAATCAGATTAGTTGGAGTGGAATTAGGCAGCTTAAAGAGCTCAAGACTGCAAATATTTCGTTATACCTTGTTACTTGTGATGACTAAGCCTCCAGAATTTTCAACTCATGACATATACCCACAATTTACTATTCAGCTAAACCGCAGACAAGCTTGCAAAGTTTCTTCCTTCTCACCTCTTAGCATCCCAGTCTCTTCCCAACTTCTCACCTCTTCTGCACTTGTTCTTCCTCCTTAACCTCTCCACCTGATCCTGACTGGCTTACCCACTGAATATAGCCTATTCCTTGTCTGATGCCTTTGGCTTTCAACCATAGATTCCTATTTCTCTGCCCTGCAAAATCTATTCTCTCCCCAGGACATTACTTTGGCAACAACGTGACTATTGGGGAAGATCTGAGTTATATATTGACCTGGTTATGTGACTGATCTTGTGGGATTAGAAGAACCCTTTGTTTGATTAAATTGGTATTAAATAACCACTCATCATTATGTCTAGTGTCTGGGTGGTGAAACATGGGCTGAGATAGATACCTAAGGAAACTATATTTCTGACTTCTTGTTAACCAGTGTGGTGACACAGAAGTTTACTGTTGTTACTGGCTTGGTATATTTTATGGAAGAATAACCACCAGTTCGGGGTGGGTCTGCCCCATTTCTCAGCAGTTTGTCCTGAATTGGGTATTCGTGACCCACTGAGGCACAGGGACACCTTTTGCTTCTGATTTGTGCAGCTTTCCATAGAGACTCCTGTTGGTTTAGCTTGCAGAAGAATTCAAGCCATAACTTCCCGAATAGGGCGAGGGCTCAACTGCAAAACCACATATTAAATATTTGCATAAGTGTAAAGTCCTGCAGTTAACATCATTGGGAAATGATCCGCTGTTAAGTGGTGGGACCTAGAGAGTCTCTACAGAGGGATGTGCTCCTACTAGCTACAGAATTCTGTGACTACTCGTATTGTGCAATAGCTACATAGGAAAAACATCAGGTCAGTATTGCCATGAACCAGGAAGACATGACTGTAGCAGGATCCTTCCAGACAGCAGAATAAACTACACTGTTTCAGGGACTTCTAAACCTCATAGATGGTCCATACCCACCTAAAGCTCCCAGGATGTCCAAGGCCAAATCCCTCCATACTGCCCCCCTTCACACACACTAAAAACAAATAATAATCTATTTTTGACAATCTTTTTTTCATTTTTCCAGTGTTCTATTTTTGCCCTTTAACTCACTGTACTTACTGCAGATTCAATTTTAGTAAACAGAAAGGGATGACCTACTTTTGTGAATAAAGGGTTAGCAAGATCATGGCCAGTTTTCATAAAATATAACTTATTCTAAACAACACATGGAATTTTTTTATTTATATTAAAAAGCAGACATTCCACTTGAATACATTATTCCATGACAAGGGAACCAAATTTGGACAATATTAAGCTTTAAAAAAGGTCTTTTGTTCAATACACTTGTACCTATGCATTGTGCAGCCTAGGTCAAGATAATTTATTCATTTTGTGTCTCACCTTTCTGTCTGTAAAGTGAGGCTAACAATACCACCTGATGTTGATGTTTGTCCTGGAAAAAAATGGTAAGTTTCTAAGTAAGGGCTAAAACATTATACAAATCTTTGATGGGGCAGATTCTCCAGGTGCAGTGATCCCTGCTCATGTGCAAAGGCACCGCAAAGGCTGCCTGAGCTCCAAAATCCATGCCAAGGGAGTGGACAGACATGGGCAGGGTGGAAAACTCAGTAGGGGACCCTTTGGCTCAGTGGAACTTAATAGAAATAAAAAGGCTAGAATCTGGGGATTTATTATCTTTTCCATGGAGCCTCTCCAGTGACATAGTTACAGCCAGGGAAAATCCACCAGGGGTGTTGGGGGTCACATGCTGTGAGTGGTCTGCCAGGGCCCAGAGCTGTAGGAGGGTCACTGAGAAAAACTGTTCTAGAGCAAATGAAAAAGGTTCGTGACTCCTTCTATTTACTAGAGAAGAAAGAGTAAAAAATGTATCAATGATAGCAATGCTAAGCCTTTATCATGTATTTGTGTGTGTGCTTCCCAGAGATTGACCAAGCATACTGGACCCTGAAGGGTAAGGGTGTGCGGGGAGCAGGGAAGCAAGATTTTCTTTGCTTTAGATTGTAATAAAATGTTCTATGACTTGCACCCTTCCTTTCGTGACACCCCACTAGGGGTCCGAACTCACTGCTGCAGAAAGACTGTTCTAGAGAACTACACTACATCTATTTTTAAGAATGCCTTTCGTTTTCTACTCACATGCATGGGTTTTCTTTTCCGGTTGTGCTGTCTGTTTAAAACCAATTGCTGTTAATGGGATCTGTGAAAGTGGCTTGGGGTCGGCGAGTACACCATTATATAACTTTGCTTTTCACTGCAGGGTAGTAGCATTCCTACTGCACTGAAGATACATTCTGACTACTTCAAGTGCCTTATTCACAAGTAAGTGCACTGTAAGAGAGTAGCAGAGCTAAGCTTATTGGTATTGGAACTATTCCTCAAGGTTTTAAAGGCATCAGTAGTTTGGTGTTTTTTCACTTGGTACCATAGCTTAGAGGAAGAAGTATTTTCAGTAGCCGAAAAACAAACAAACACCAACAGAAGACATTGTAGTCTCTGGAGAGTCCTCAGTTCTTGGTCCGTAAACTGTGCTTACTTTGGAATAGTACTGACAATATCTTCTCTCTTCATGTCCAAAAATTTATCCAGAGATTGGACCAATTAAAAAGTGAAGATTAGCCGTCTGACGACTGGGGAAAGGAGAGGGCTTCAGAGCCCTAGCTGCAACTTCAAAGGGCTGTCTACACAGCTATTTTTAAAGCACTGGTATTGGAGGCATACTCCCTGGGCTGTGTAGACATACCTTTAAGGCAGGTAAGATGGGCTGGGAAGACACTTCCATGTTAGAAGTATCATTAAATTGGCTGCAGAAGATATCCATGCACTTTATAGCAAAGCTAGTTTTGTCTGTCGTAATGCCTCACGTTAAGGTTCCAGTCTTGCAGAAACACATGGATTTGCATAACTTTACAAATTGTGAGCACCCCTATCAACTTGAATGGAAATACTCATAGTGCACAAAGTTAAGCATATGCTTGAATCTTTGGAGGATCAGGGCTTAAAATGTTAAGTTTTCATTGTATTGCCTAGAAGACTGTTGTGGGGGATAATTTGACTGATGCCAGCTTAGTTTTTCCTGAGAATAAGCATGTCCCTTAATGACTGCAAACTGTGACATGAGTGTTCTTGAGAGCTTCACAATACATTGTAGGAATAACAACAAGAGCTTTCTCATTTGCATATCGTATATGTTCCGCAGCAGATACTTACTGATGGCTTTTTGCTGCTCTACTAGCCTTTTCAGTATGTAAAATGTTGAGTACCAGGGAGCTGGCATTTCCTGCTTTAATTGGCACATGGATAAATTGTTTTTCTCTAGCAGTTCCAGAAGAATGTAATGGGTCTTTGCCGAGTAAAATGGGTGCAGATATTATTGCAAATGTGGAAATTGCTAGCACCATCTATTGGTAAAAACTATAAAACTTAAAAAAAATTCTCACAAAATATGCATATTCTCAAATTGGAGTCTGATTGAATAAATGATTGCTCTTGTTTTAATTATTTTAAATGTCATTAAAGTTAATATATATGTAAATATCTCTTTTTATAACCAGACACTTTGTCTACAGTTTGCATTTTATTGGAGTCATTTGTGACTTTAGCAATATTCACTGTCATATTTAATGTACTGGAAAAGGATGAGATTTTGAAAGTAACAGATGCTAAACTAAGCAAAGTATATTTCTTCATATCAGTAGAAGAGTTAGCCATAGGCTGGAGGTGGAGTTCTAGCAGAACATTTAATTGCAAGATAAATCTTAAGGTTAATTTCAAGAAAGCCTGGAAGGTAGAAATATTGGACTTGTGTTTACTTGATTATTGGGGTGTCTGCATTTTCTGTAACATCTAAAAAACCCTTAAAGGAAAGGACTTCATCCTTAAAATTTGGAAACCGAAAAATCAGTCATGAAGATTATTTGGCTATTTTGCCACAATACTCTTAAAAAAACCAACAACACTCTGTGTGTGAATTAACTATCTCGCATTGACTTCAATGTCTGTAGTAATAAAACTAAGTGAAGATTTTGACAGGTAAGTCACATGGTGCTTTGCTCTTGATAGAATGGTATGTTGACTGCTGTGTAATCTTTGAGAAAGCCAAAGATACAAACTACAGCATGCTTTTCAAAAGTAATTGCCAATGGCTGAGACAGATTTTTGGAATGACATCTAGTGAGCTGCCACACTTATATAGTCATGTGTTTGTACGTTTCTTCACATAGCCCATCTTATTCACAGTTTCAAGGCCTTTTATTTTTAATTCAAGTTTGACTGTTATACAATTTAACATTGAGGAGTCTGGAAAAAAAAACATGCCTGTGAAAATGGTGGTGCTTCCACACCTAGATTTTTTTTTAATAATCCTGTTTTAACAGCAGAGAGAGGTTCCTATGCTAATGTGTGTGATGGTCACATTGTGGGAGTGGGTGGATGATGATGGCATTACTTTTCTTCCTGCTGTATGCTCTGTCTCAAAATGAGCTGTTTTGTGTTTGCATGATTTCTGTAATGTTTAATTCATCCCAGCAGCATCACTTTCAAAAATATATTCTTCTTCGGTGGGATTGCACAAATAGCTGATGGGGCCCATGATGAGGCTGAAGATAGCATTTGCATTCTTTTTATGAAGCATTTAATTAGTTCTCTGAAGTTCTGGTTGAAGATCATGATGCATGCGAGCACTGTAGTCTTCAGACTTAATATTAACATAGTGCCAGTTATGGTAATCGCTAGGGAAGTTAAGGAAAGAAGCTATTCTGATTCCAAATATAACAACACATTGTATGGATTCATTTCAGGACCTTGAACCTTGAAAAATTCTGCATTCCCCAGCCAGAGAAAACTTTTGTACAGCCCTAATTTAAAAGCTATTTAGGGTCCCACTCCGTCTCGGTCCCTTGGAAGCTTTTCTCTTAGAAGGAAAAACACTCCTGTGGGGAGGTCTTCACCCTGGCTCCAGTCTGTCTCTGCCAGGTAAAAGGGCTGGAGCGGGTTTAAGGAGTTCTAAAAGAACTCAGGAAGACTGCCTCCTGAGGACCTCATTGAAAGCCCTAGCTTAGAGGGTATGCTGGAGGTAGGTGGTGTAATGGAATGCTAAACTGTATTATACTGATCAGCCATTAGGTGGTGATGTGAATAAAAACCTTATTTAAACTAACCTCATCCATACTGGGCAGAGTATTACAGAATTTTATGATGAATACATCTGGTGTGTAAAAGCAAGCTCTGTGGCCAGTCCCTATCCGGTATAGAGAAATATGACATAGTGTGTAAACTAACAACAGAAACAGAAGTACCAGCAAAGGTTGCAGGATCTCATCAACATGCCACTCTTCAATGCCCCAGAGAACTTCCGCTTTGAAAAACCTTCAGAATGGACAGGCTGGAAACAGTATTTTGCAAGATTTTGCATTGCTACCAAGCTGCACAAAGAAGCTGGATCTATGCAGGTATCATCTTTAATTTATGCTACAGGGAGTTCAGCAGACAGACCAGATCTGGTACAGAGGAACTCGAGAGGAGTTGCAGAGATTCTGAGCAGCATTGCTACCCCATAGGCAGGTGGGGACAGAGAGCTCGCTCCCTTTCCCCCTATTTAAATTATGCCAGTGGCAGCAGATTGAAAGGGCATAACATGATTTAAAGTGATCATAGCAAGCTCTTCCAAAATCCAAAGATGTGTGTGGTAGAACTGGGAATTGAACGCAAATCGCCTGAGTCCTTAACCCAGGGCTGGCCTTACCATGAGGCGAACTGAGGTGGTCGCCTCAGGTGCAAGACTGTGGAGGGGGTGCCACTAGGACCCAGAGTGTAGAAAATTGTGTCTGCTGCTAATGCATATGTATTCTCTCTGCTTTAGATGCACAGAGATGCTGGAGTGCTGTGCTGGAGGAAGGAGGGCACAAGAGACACAACAGGCAGGCAGGAGAAAAGGTGAGAGGGAATAACAGAAAGTAGCAGGAGCTGCAGAGAGAGAGAGGAGGAGGAGGAGCCTGGTATGTACCTCTCTAGCACCCCCAGGAGCCTGGACTGATTAACACCAGCTTCTCAGGGAGCTTCCTGTTTCCTGCTGCTTCTCTGAACCCACTTGAGGAGAACAGGCAGTCAACTGAAGTAGTAGGAGACAGTTAGGCCCTTAAGACGCTGATATCTTCCCTCACTCAGGCCCTGCTACCAGCCTGCTTATTTGTCCCCTTCAATTGAGTGTTGAGAGCCACTATAGCTGGCACAGAACAGCAGTCATGAGTGAAAGAAGAAAATGCCCCTTTGGGGCAGCATTCAGAAAAAGAAAGCAAAGGAAGCTTTTCTATCTAAGCAGGAAGGAGCTCTCCTGAGATACATAGACAGAAATGTTCACTGTGAGCCTTCCCGCCCCAGTAAGGATGTGAGTGGTGAGGAGATGCCTGATCTTCCAGTTAGTCAGAGTGCAGGTGACCTGGCAGCTATTGTAGCATCCACATCTCCATCTCAAATGGATGTAACCATGCACATTCCTGAAGAAAAGTGTAGATCAGAGAAGAGTGTGGTGGAGGCACAAGAAACAGCTGCTGCTGAGTTTAGTTCCTTAAGTCTAGATGATCCAGGACCGTGGACCCACTTGAGCAGTAGACTGAGCAACTTTCTTGTACTGCATGGGCCACAGCAAGTGAAAAACTTAATGCTCCCCAAAGACAATGAAAATAGAAGTTTCTTTTCAACACATTACTGGCGTGAAATCCCCAATGGTGACAAAGTGGAGAGGCCAGGGCTTATGTATTCAAAAACCCAGAATGCTGCATACTGTTTTTATTGTAAATTCTTCCAGTCTAATGTTCCAGCCACATTGGGTTCTACAGGAACAAAGGACTGGAAAAATCTGGCTAGAAACCTGGCATGCCATGAGAAGGCAGCAAATCACCAGAGAGCATTCCATAGTTGGAAAGAGCTTGAGATGAGACTAAGGTTAAAGGCCACCATAGATGATCAGCATCAAGAGAAGATTGCATCAGAGTCTCTTTACTGGCAAAATGTTCTAAAAAAGCTCATTGCCATTGTGAGAATGCTTGCTACCCAAAACCTAGCACTGCGTGGCACTTCATATCAGCTGTATGTGCCAAACAATGGAAACTTGCTTCAAATTGTGGAGCTGATGGCTGAGTTTGATGCTGTACACCAAGAGCATCTAAGAAGAATCACTACCCAAGAAATGTACACACACCACTACCTTGGAAAAACTATTCAAAATGAGATCATACAGTTACTGTCAACAAAAGTCAAACAGAAGATTGTGGCAGATCTGAAGTCAGCAAAATATTACTCTGTTATTCTGGACTGCACACTTGACATCAGCCATACAGAACAAATGACTTGAATGGTGCGTTTTGTAACAACAACAGAACCCAGTGAAAATGTCCCTGCAGTGGTGACTGTCAGAGAGCAATTTCTAGAATTTATTGACATTGATGATACTACAGGAGCTGGTATGACAAATGTGCTTCTTAAAAAGCTGGAAGATACGGGAATTGCGATAGCTGACATGAAAGGTCAGGGCTACGATAATTGTGCCAACATGGGAGGAAGAACAGAGGAGTGCAGACACGGATCTGAAAGTTAAACCTTCAAGCTTTTTTCGTCCCATGCAGTTCTCATTCATTGAACTTGGTGGTCAGTGATGCAGCATCAGCTTCTAGTGAGGCTGCTGAATTTTTTAATGTAATTCAAAGCATCTATGTATTTTTCTCTGCATCAACTCATTGATGGCAAATTTTGAAGCAACATCTGGGAACATCCTCTCTGACACTGAAACCACTGAGAGCCACATGATGGGAAAGTCGAGTGGAGGCGATAGAGCCTATCAAACACCAAATTGGGAAGATAGGTGATGCCAATGTTGACATTATGGAGGATAATGCTATGACAGGAACTATTTGTGGAAGAACAGTGGCAGAGGGAAATGGAATCACCAGAAACATACATAACTTCAAATTTCTGTGTGGCTTAGTATTGTGGCATGACATACTATTTGAAATAAATGCTATAAGCAAGAGACTCCAAGGTGTTGACCTTGATATATCTGGAGCAATGGAACAACTGGACAAAGCAAAGTCATACCTACAGTCTTACCGATCAGATGAGGGATTTCAAAACGTTCTGAAGAGTGCACAGAAGTTGGCAGAGGAACTTCACACTGATACTATTTTCCCACCCATTCAAGAATACAAAAGTCACCGAAGGTGAAGAAGACATTTTGATTACGAGGCACGGGATAATTCCATAAGAGATCCCAAACAACAATTCAAAGTTGAATTATTTAACCAGGTGCTAGATTGTGCAATACAGTCAGTTGAAGAACGTTTCATGCAGCTCAAGGAACACAGCAGTATATTTGGGATGTTGTATGATATTCCAAAACGCCTCACTATACCTGAAGAAGACCTACACCAGCAATGCAGGGCATTAGAGACAGTGTTGACACATGATGACATGCACGATATTGATGCGAGTGATTTAGGTGATGAACTGAAAGCCCTTTCAAGATACATTTCAGCAGGATCAACTCCAAAGGCTGTTCTGGAATATATGTGCACAAATAAGATGACCACCCTCTTTCCAAATGCTTTTGTTGCTCTGCTCACACTTCTAACACTTCCTGTAACAGTTGCCAGTGGAGAACGCAGCTTCTCCAAGCTGAAGTTAATAAAAACACATCTACGCTCCACAATGACACAAGAGAGGCTGGTTGGCCTTGCAACCATCCGAATAGTGCATGAGCTGGCCCAGACTGTGGACCTTCAGGAAGCAGTTCAAATCTTTGCAACCAAGAAGGCATGGAAAGCACCACTTTGATTATTCAAACAGTTAAAAATGCCAGTGTTTACTATGCAGACAAGAAAAGTTACATTTGCTGTTCATGCATTTGAAAGTTAAGTGTTACTTAAAATTTTTGAACAAGGCATTTTAATTTGTTAGTTCTCCTTTATTGGTGTAGGTAGCAAAGCAGTACCATGAGAGGAGTAGAACAGGAAGAAGGCAGAATTGAGACCTTTTGAAGTTATGGCCCAAGCGAGGAGGCATCAGGGTGTCATTTGAGCTCCCAACCTCAGGTTCCAAAATGTTGTGGGCCGGCCCTGCCTTAACCCCAAATCATCCTTCCTTTCTTTAATAGCTTTAATAATACCTTGTACCAATTAAAAATGATTTGTATTTTCAAATTTATTAAAATCCCATCCTCCCGCACACACTCCTCTTCTCAGCAAAATGTTCCTCAGCTACTACCATATGATTAATTTACTGAATGATATTTGGCCTTTAATAAGTGTCACCATAAGCAACCAACCTCTGTAGCATAACACAGTCTTCACAGGGAAATGTAATGTAGAGTCTACAGGGGTGAAGCTTTTGCCATGACTGGCAGGAAGCAGTGAGGAAGCTGGCAGTGTCTCTGTGATTTCCAGCTGGCATTGTGATCATAACTGCCTGTGAAACTATACAATAAAAAGCAGGCTTCAATTGCTGTGGGTGTCTTTGGACCAGCTGTCATGAGCATTTGCCCTTAGGGTCAAGAAAAAAGCCTGGATAAAATAATACCTAGCATACAACAGTTTATATTTATTATGAAAATGTATTGTAAAACATTATTTTTGATCATTCTCAGCTGACTTCAGACATCAAGAAAACCTGTAGTAGCTGGGGGCCCTCTTTAGAAGACATTCCAAAAACGGTAAAATAAAAACAACTATGGAAAATAATGAGGTTTTGATCCAGGATCTCAATGAAATTTTATGAGAAAACATATTTCCATATGGTAATCCAATGAGAATGTTACCTCTTGAGAATCAATATCACCTTGTTTATTTATAGATAAGGTACTGTGGTTGGCCATAGCCCCATTGGCTTTCTTGCTACATCTTCTCCCACCCCCTCCAAAAGCCCCGCAACTGGCTCTGCTCCTGAAAACTCTGTGAGCTGAACAAGGGAGTGTGGAGGCTTTCTGGTGTCGCTCAAGTCTTCTTGATATGTACAAGCTCCTTCACTGCCCTACTTCCAGTGTATCAGAATCAGAGCAGCCTATATAAAAACAAATGCTTTCACATTGAGCTGGGGGATTCCAGTTGCCATTAGAACATCAAATATCATTAGCTTAAAAACAAACCAAAAAACCCACCAAAAAAGCTCAAAGAATATCAAAGAAAAGCATTTTCTGTTCCAAGGCAGCCTACAATTCTGAATCAGAGCTCTTATCAGATCTAAGCCAAATTTAGAAAAACAGAAGAACGTATTCCCTGATCACAGAGCTGTAAGCATTCCAGAGTCTGGTTAGATACAAGGCTAACATACAGTTCACAAAGGTAAATGTGGATAACCATGTAGAAATGCTTTGACCATAAAGGCCCTGAGTCTTCTCCCATGTGGAGTGTATGTTTAGTTTGTTTTTAAAGATACAATTGTGCAGTGTTCTATTTTATTTTTGTCCTTAGGCATTGCTGAAAATGAGCCAGATTAAGCAGCAAGGGCATTCCTAATATGATAAAAAATCTAACATTGAATCCTTCCAAGTCTGCAAAAATTGTTTCACAATAGCATTGGTAATCCACTAGAAAAGATGTAATCATATCACAGTCTTGCACAGTGAGAGAAAAGAAATACTGATACAATGAATATACTAGATTAATGAAAAGAGCAGTGACAGAAAAGCTTCGCCGTGGTGACTCGGAATTAAAATGTCTCCTCAGCTAAAACCACAAAGTCCTATTTTTAGGCTTTTATACCTTTCAAGACTATTACTCCATAGACTGAAATTCTTTATTCTTGTTCTACTCTTAAAAGGTGAACTTTTTGTGCATGGAAAGTCTGGTGACATTCTTTTAGACTGTTTTTCAGATATATTAGAAAAAAGTATTTTTCAGAACTTTCAAATATTTTCAGGCTACCCGCAGGCCTCTCTTTTTCCTTCTGAAAGCTCAGAAATGATTTAGTTTTTAATAAGTTTAAATCTGGCCTGTGTGGTACAGAAAACACACCTCTTCCCTAAAGCACAGGGTGTGCTTTGCTAAATCCCATTAAAAAAAGTAAGACTAGAAGGAGTTAAAGTACATTATTTTAAAGACGATGATGTAGGTCAGGGGTCAGTAACCTTTCAGAAGTGGGGTGCTGAGTCTTCATTTATTCACTCTAATTTAAGGTTTCGCGTGCCAGTAATACATTTTAATGTTTTTAGAAGGTCTCTTTCTATAAGTCTATAATATAGAACTAAACTATTGTTGTATGTAAAGTAAATAAGGTTTTTAAAATGTTTAAGAAGCTTCATTGAAAATTAAATTAAAATGCAGAGCCCCCCGGATCGGTGGCCAGGACCCGGGCAGTGTGAGTGCCAATGAAAATCAGCTCGTGTGCCGCCTTTGGCACGCATGCCATAGGTTGCCTACCCCTAATGTATGTGCTTGATTCTGTAGTGACTTCTCTAGTGTATGGAGAACTCCAGTTAACTTCACTATGTTGACTAGAGAATCCAGCTACAAATGCACACCCAAACATCCACATTTGTGAAATCAATGCAGTTAGCACAAAGATTAACATTATTCTGCTGGAATAAATGAATGTTTTTGGTGACCCAAATCTTTTTTCAAAGCCTCTCCTTTGATCTTAAATTGACTTGATGTTGTGGCCTCTGCTGTGGCTGACTTTTTCCCCAGTGGTACAAGTGAAGATCTAATCCTTCTCCACAGTGAAAGGAACAGGGGCCTTTTCAACAATGAGGAATATCCACATTGCAGCAGTTGGTGACCAGGCTACACTGGAGCTATACCCTAAGTCAGTGTTTCCCAAACTTGGGACACCGCTTGTGCAGGGAAAGCCCCTGCTCTGTCCGCAGGTCCGGCTCCGCTTCCAGCAGCTCCCATTGGCCTGGAGCTGCTATCGGCTGGACCTACGGACCAGGCAGGTAAACACAAGTGGTGTCCCTTGTAGGCATTTGTATTAAATGAGCTAACTGGGGGTTTACTTTTTCTTGAAGCCGGAGAAGCAAGTGGTACTTTCAGTCCCTGCACTCAGGGACTGTTTATTCAGTATGCCCCAAAGAGTCAGGGAGAAATTGAGGTCAAGGCTGCTACAACTTTCCATGCTGGCTTGCAAAGTGGGCTGGCCACATTGGGGTTAACAGACTGCATGATCCTACAATGCACCATGTCCATGGAGCTGGTCAGGGAAGAATTGTTGAAAAATTGCAGAAAAGAAGCAAAAAATGACTTGAAGGTTGTAGAAAATGTCTTAGCGACTCAAAAAGCTCAATCTATTGAATTAATCAAAAAGAAAATTGAGAGATGACTTGATTACAGTGTACCTTCACAGGGAGAAAATATCAGGCACTAAAGGGTTTTTTTATTCTAGCAGAGACACGCATAACAAGAAGCAATGGCTGGAAGCTGAAGCAAGACCATTTCAGATTAGAAATAGGGGACACATTTTTAACAGTGTTGAGGATTAATCATTGGGACAAACTACCAAGAGAAATGGTGGATTCTCCAGGTCTTGATATCTTCAGATCAAGACTGGATGCCTTTCAGGAAATGATGCTTTAGCCAAATACAAATTGTGTTTAAGTCTAATACAAGTTACTTGTCTCAGTACAGGGGTAACTGAATTTCTGTAGCCTGTGACATATGGGAGGGCAAACTAGATGACCTAATGATCCCTTCTGGCCTTAAACTTCATATCCATCTGTGAATTTTTGATTGTGCCTCTGTGAAGCACAGTCCGTCCCTAAGCTCCCTAGAGGACACTACAGCTGTGCATCTCCCTCTACTCATGCCAGTGGCCAACTTCAAAATGTGCCCCATTCTCTGTACATAAGCAGTTTACAAGCACCCTTATTTCCATCCAGGATGTGTCTGCTGCAAGGATCCTGCCTTCCCCCCCGACCCTGGCCTTTTTTTTTTTTACTTGATCAAAAAGAAAGAAATTTAGTTATCATTGGATTTAAAAATCATGCAAACCTTTTGGAAAATATAAATATGTTCCCTATTGACACCATATGCAGGATTGTGCAAATTTTGTATTGATTTTTTTTAAAACAAGAGAATTTCATGGCCTGTTAATGAATTGATTTTGGACTGTCTGCATTCTAACCTCTTTGCAAATATCCATGTTTGACTGACAGCGTTATGGCTCAGGAGACACTGGGAGCTGTAGTCTCTTACTTAAGAGTTTTCCTCCCCTGTCATCTCAAATGTCATTTCTGAAACATTTATCACAAGACACTGTCATTGGACAAATAATGGGGCTGCGTGATAGTAGCTCAGATACACACAGCCTCTCTGCTTCAGTGACAAGTCCTGCTGTTGGCTACTGGAGATAATAGGAGAGTTCAGATCTGTCAATAGATACAAGGGGAAGGACACAGGACAGCCTCCGAAATGGCACTGCACATGCTCAGTGGGGCCGTGAGAGCTGTCGGGGGGAGTAGGTACAGATTTCAGCAGAGATGGTATTCCTTGGGAAATGATAACATTTGTTGAAAGGGCACAAAGATCTGCTTTAAAATCTTCCATATGGTGAGATGTGCATCCATGCAGTGGCAAGCATAATAATAATCATGTCCTTGTTCCAGGTGAAGCCTTCTGTTTTTCTGGCTCCCCGGCAGAAAGATCAGGCTTTGTGAAGCTCTTTACACGATTTCTTAAATTGCTGTCCCCTCCTTTTTTGGGGGGGAAAAAAGTGACTTTGAATTTTTGAAAACCAATCAATCACTGCTTCAATGCTCCTGTTTATTTTATCAGCACACCCTCCTCTCCAAAACCTTACTACAAAGGGTGAAATTTTCAAAAGTGCCTAAGTATTTTAGAAGCACAAGTTACTTTGGGGGGAGATTTTTAAAGGCACTGTGAGGTGCATAGTTACAGCACAAATGTCTGTCTATTGAAAGTCAATGGAAGATTAGTATCTACTTTTAGAAAATCTACCCACTGGGCTTTCAGAGAGGCTTGGGTTCAGATATCACTTAGGTACTTTTGAAACTCTCCCTCACATTCTCAATAAAATGTAATCAACATTTACTATTTTTATACTGGGCAAAAATGTTCTAGGCATTTTGTAGTAAGACATGATCCTATCCCCCAACAGCCTGTGGTCCAGATTTAGCCATGATGTAACAAATAATGATAACAAACAATACAGAGCTGATGGGACGAGGAAGGACAAAGAAACAAGAAGATAACATGGTTACTTAATTTAAGCATGGACATATCCTGGTATCTCAATTACCAGGTTATTTTTGTTCGCTGTAAGCTTTGCTGTCAATTGCCTCATGAAGAAGGGGGCAGGGATAGCTCAGTGGTTTGAGCATTAGCCTCCTAAACCCAGGGTTGTGAAGTTCAATCCTTGAGGGGGCCATTTAGGGAGCTGGGGCAAAAATCTGTCTGGGGATTGGCCCTGCTTTGAGCAGGGGGTTGGACTAAATGACCTCCTGAGGTCCCTTCCAGCCCTGATATTCTATGATTCTATAAGAATGCAGGCACAAACACAGTTGGCATTATGGAAAAAAGTCAGCTGTAAAATAAAGATGATACTATGGAAGAAATGTTTTCTCGTGGTTAGAGCAGGGGATTGGGACTCGAGAGTTTTGCATTACATTCTTGTCCCTGACTCTGATTTATTGTGTGATGTGTGGCCCCATTATTTAAATCAACAGCGTGCATAAGGCCGTTCCATTGATCTCAGTAGGCTTGGGATTAGGCCCCAAATTACATATCCAAAGAAGTGAGACACTTAAAAACAGATGGTAGTTTTTTTCCCTCTTAATCATTTTGTGACTCAGTTTACCAAACTGTAAATGGAAATAATAATGCTGCCTGTTGTATCTCACTGGAGTGTTGATAACATTTGTGCTGGGCTTTTCAAAAATCACCTGTGTCATTTAGCGAGCACAAGTTACACTGAACAGCAATGGGACTTGTGCTCCTAAATTATATAGGTGCTTTTGAAAATCCCACCTTTAATTAATTGTTTGTAAAGGGCTTTGAGATCCTTGGATGAAAGGTGTCATGTAAAGACTATGTATTTTTATTTCAACATCTTTGGAAACTGCCCCTCCCCCCTCATTTCCCAACCCCATGCTCTTTCTATTAAATGAAGAGTTTAAAGCTTGGGAACTTGGAGTCCTTTTAAGCTCTTTCTGAACTCAGTTTTCATTATTTATCCAGTGACCAGGTACAGTGGAAGCAGGCACAATGCTAAGTGCTATTGCACTAACTCTGATGCAGACAGTTCATTGTCTGGGGGGAAAAAAGCATTTAAGCTTCAATGTTCTCTCAGTCTCATGATTTCCACTACTACTCCCCACGTCTGTCTGCTCCTCTCTTTATTAACTGCATTGCTCCAATGTCCTTTTGACTATAGTGACACTGGCACTGTCTGCAAAATCCTGTATAATGATACTCATCCTGGGTGTGCCATTTATGGATTCCATAACACGTTCTATCCCTATGGGTAAAGATCATTCCGTTTTGTCACTTTGCCTCTTTTGAGGTTGTGATTGCTGAAGCAAAGGCCAATATTTGGAATCTGATTAGTACATCTGAGGCAAAGCCATGTCTCTGAAAGCTGAAATTGAGATAGTAGAATGAGAGAGCAAGACAGACACACTCACACACACACATACGGTGTCTCACAATGGACATGTTTCAATAGAGGCAGTGGCAGATACATTGTTCATTAGTACACCCTGCCTGACCATCCACAAAGCAGCATCAGTGTTCTCTCCAGGGGTGCCACACCTCTGCCTTCTAGGTGATGACATATTACAAAGTAGTGAAGTAAGGGCAAGTCTAGGGAAAATATTAATGGTGGCAGAGTGCAAACTAAAATGAATGTTATTAAAAGTTGATCTCTCAGCTGAAGTTGTTATCTAAGCTTTCCGTGACATGCTGTTAAACTTTAACAGTCTGAAAATTATATGCAGATCCTAAAGTGTGAAAAGTCACTCTTGAATGTGCTACAGAGTAACTGTTTCCATTTTTTTCTTACTGTGAAAAAGTCGTGAAAGTAGGGTTGGTCAAAACTGCTTTCCAACAGAAAATTGGGTTTTCAACTAAATGGATTTTTTTTTATGAAAGTATCTGCTTTGCTCAGAAAATTTCAATTCATTGAAAAACTGAACAACACAAAACCAAAAAGTTGGAAACCCAAATATATTGATTCTTATATGCCGCTATGGTGCTTCATTGGAGTTGCAGTTTGGATGCCTCATTTCCTCCATTGTCCTCTGTGGGTCAGGCTCCCATTGTGCTCTGCCTTGAAGATAAAAGATCTAACATACAGAGGTTGGAAAAGAACAAACTTATAAGGCCGACTCTGGTGAACTGCAGAAAAACATTATATGCAAAAAAGATTGCAGAAACAGACCATATTTAGGCCTTCAAAAAGGCTGTCATGGAGTTTTTTCAAACCTATTTCCCTTTAAAAAAAGGGGAGGAAAAGGGGATATATGTAAGTTGAAACTGGAAGACAACTAGACAGAATATGTCACTCACAAGAGGGGAAAGATGAATGCTTACATGACCTAATTATTAATTAACATTCTTCACAAAGCCATGGTGGAATTTCATTCATCAGTGCCAGAGAACGCAAAAGGTTTAAGAAGATAATAAGAGGAGTGGCAAAAAAACCTCATGAGAAAATATTTTAGTATCTGAATTTTGTGGATTATTTATTTATTTGGATTGCAAGAGAATGTGACAGGATGTATAAACCCCACACCAGCAAGGAAGGGTTTAAGGAGTTGCTCTGGGTTGGAGTGGCCCCACACTACCACACCTGCAAGTCAGGTCAAGAATGGAGGAGTTAGAAAGGGAGAAGCTCAGCTCTCAGTACCAGGAAGCTCTGGGAGGAGAGCAGTGTGCTGAGTTTCTTAGCTTTCAAGGAAAAGCCTAACAGAAGGCAGAACATTTGTCTCTTGCCTAAAGAAGGTCCCAGCCCCCTGAAGTGAAGGGGCTGGCCTGCCCTATATTCCATTTGCTGGTGAACCAGTGGACTTTGAGACAGATTGTGCCTGGCTCAGACTGACTGTACACTTCCTTTTCCTTTACTTCTCCTGCTCCTAGTTTTTTGTTTATTTGTTTCTCCAGAACCCCAAAGGATAAAAATCTAGAGGGACTTGACCAGAGACTCTGTGCCCTTCAGAGTACAACTGAGCATCTCCATGTAAGTGACCAGACCCAGAGTGAACATACAACCCATCAATACCCCAGGAGGGCACTGTTGGAGGACCACAACCCTGACACATAAAAGACCACCTATCCTGGGCTCTTGGCACACTTGCCATCTGTTGTGTGTACTGCTCTTATGCTACACCATCAATTAAAAATACACTACAAACAAAAACATCAGCACATTTTCCCCCATATATACCAACACTACTCACCAAACCATATCCACAAACCAATCAACATACAAAATTTACCCCCCAGCAGTCCGCCCTGTTGAGAGCTCCATGTAAAGAACTCCACAGAAGAAGCCAGACGTAGAGCACAACACCACATTTTATTGGTACAAAACCAAGGAAATATGCTACATTCTCTAGATCACCATCTACTGGCTAATTTGACATAGATACAAAGATCTCTCCTAACACTTCCCAACCACCTGCCATGTGCCCTGAAGGTGAGCAAATTCAGGTGGTTTTAGACCGAGGGGTTTATGTATGTAATAAGAAGTGGGGTGTGATACAGTACTCACAACTCCACAATGGGAGCAGTTAAATTGTAACTTTTGGAGGTAGGGATCCAATTTTTGTATGTGTTTTCACAGCACCCAGTGCAATAGGGTCCCAAACCTGACCGGGGACTCTGGGTGCTACTTTAATATAACTATTAAATAATGATAATACATCTAGCAAACCTGCTTTTGGGAGGTTCCTCCATTCTCTGGAGTTCCTTCCTAGTGCTCCTCAGACTGGTAAGAGACACAATGGAGGCTTAATATCTTTTAACCCAAATTTAGCCAATAAAACCATACTAACTTCCCCATTAAACCAAGAAACCCCCAAATCTTCTCAGACAGCCCATTCAGACAAAGCCTGAGAAAACAAATAATCCTTGCAGCAATCCCTGAAGGTTTATTGGACCAAGGTGGTAAAACTCCCAGGTCAATGAACTTGGACTCTTCTGGACAAATATGGTGAAAGTCCCAGAATCAGGGACTTTCCCGTAAGAACACTCGGCCTCCAGGCCCTAAACAAACATCTTTAGTGTGCGTGCCTCAGATGACCACAATTACTGGATTGAAACAAAAAAAGTTTAGCCCCTGAATTGTCTGAAGTTTCTGAGTGTTTTAACGATGTAGCCCCAAGCACACTTCAGTAATCCAGTCTGAATGTCATAAAGACATAGATATCTCTAGGAATGTCCACATCCAAGGAGAAAAAAATTGCAACCACCTTGAAATTAAAATAAAGGCATTTTAGCTGCCATTGATCTAGAAACAGCTGAGGACCTAATACAACCCTTGGGTTGTGTAACTAGTAACAAAAGATGAGTAGATCCCTTTAATACATGTGCAGAGAAGTAGATTTGATTTTCATTTTCTCTTTTGTTTTCTCAGAGACATGCAAGTGAGTGGTTGTCCACTGAAGTAGGGATGGGGAGAAAAGAGTGAGCTTCAGAATCAGTAATGAGCACTCTTGTTCTTGGTGCCATCCTCATTCTAGAAGAATCTTCTCCTCACTGCCTCCTGCTCTGTCCTTTGAAACGCAGTATTTGGAAGCAGATGTGGGAAGTTCACTGAGCTCCCCTTTGTGGGGTGTTACAGAACAAAAGAAACAGGGAAGACGGACACAGGAAGGATGCTACATCTGTGGACTTGTTTGTCACAAACAGGGATTTCTGCAGCAGCTTGAGAAAAAGGTCAGTTGTGCAACTGTTTGGGCAGGCACATAATCGTATTTCACACAGGCTGTTTTATTATTGTTATGTATAAAACATATCTGGGAAATAGATTATTTGTCCACAGTGAGTGGAAATGAACAGTATAGTGCAGCCTGAGTATCAAAAGTGTCAAAATACACAAAAATGATTTGGTTGTAATTGTATTTCTCTGGGCCAGATCCTCTGCTGTCGCTTTGCCCGTTTAACCAGCTGAAGATCTGTCCCTATGTCTTTCTAATTTATACTTAAGACGTGAAGTGCACCACTGTGCAAACGGTCAGCACAAAGCCTGTACACCTTTTAAGTCCCACTTAAGTTCTATTTTGATCACTTAAATGAGGAACAGGCCTTTGATAGCCCTCAACACCGGGCTGAATTTCACTCAAACAGAAATGGGCCTGAATTATGATGTTTGGATCCAGATCAGGACATTGATATCCAAGATACTCACTGCAAAATTCCTAGTAAAACTCTAAGTTCTAGGGTGGGCACTTTAGATCTGGGGTTCCAGTTCTTGCCCATCTCCAATTATGAACTCTGGATAGTGAGCTCAAGTTATAACTTGTTCAGAAAGCAAATACCTAGTCTGTCCCTTTAACTTCTGTATGACTGGAGCATAAGCAGCACACTGGATGATAGTAAATAGCCTCATTGTTCCTTGCATTCAAAAGCTCCTTTATAATAAAAGATTTTTAATAACATCATTCTAAAAGGGCAACCGTTCCTGTTATTTCAAAGGAAAACATCAGTACGTCTCTCACTCTCTCAGTGCTCAGCTACCTTGCTGCTCCCTTTTCCATTTCCTTTAGCTCCGAAAGCTATCTTGCAGTAGCACTGTTCAGTGGACCCAGGGGAGCCAAATGTCAGTTTTCTAGATGGTACGCTGCCAGTCTGGCGGTACAGTGCTGAAAGTCACTGAGGGAATTCACTTCATTGGAGAACCAAAGAACATCACTTCATAATACATCTTGTGTACATGATCGGTTCACAACAGCTGATGAAGGAGCCAGAAAAGAAGCTTCAGCAAGCCCCCTCCTATGTGTATATTCAGCCTCAGGTTTCCACATGGCTCAAGCAGCTGCTTAAAGTCACTGCTAGTTTAGGAAGGGGTGGGAGTCCTTCCTCAGAACAAACAAGCACTGAAATCTGCAAAACTAAAATCACCACCACACAAGATGACGTTTTGTCTAACTTCAACTGAAATTCCGTTTTTTTCATATAATAGTACTTCAGGTCTTTTAAGGCAGGAGTCTGTCTAATACCGTAAAAACTTTTTGCCTGCAGAGAGCAAGCTCATCTGTAGAAACATAATATCCAAGTGGGAAATCATTAGTGCTGCAGTCTATTACAGTATCTTTATTAAGATTGCAAATTATTATTGTACCTGCCGCTGGAGAAAAGCACTTTATTAGCTATTTTAATGAAAGTTTAAAACACTGGGTGTGATGGGATGTTCACCCCACACCAGTCCTGAAGAGGTTAAAGTAGGCTAGATGGGCCAATTAACTGCATAGGCTGCACCTGGAGGAGAGCCAGGGCTCAACAATGCTTAATTAAGGATGAAGTTCACCTGGGCAGGAAGAAGCAGGGCTACTATAAAGCTTAGAAGCTGAAAACAGAAGGGGAATAGTCTGTAGTCACTCTCTGACAGGAGTTAGAGATTACTGGGTTAGGTAAGAAGCCAAAGAGGAAGTAGCCATGGAGAGTAGAGAAGCTCAGGCAAGTGGTAAACCCAGAGAGGTCCTAGAGGATGGAAGAAGGACAGAGACCAGGGAAGTAGCAACGAGGTCTGGAAGTAAGTAGACCATAGCTGCAGAACATAGGGTCCCTGGGCTGGAACCCAGAGTAGATGGTGGGCCCAGGTTCCCCTACCAGCTACTGGGGAAGTGGCACAGCCTTGGATGTAAAATGGAGGACTCCCTGGAACGGCAGAGGGACAGTTTGTCCAGAGATACATTGACAGACCCTCAGAAGGGAAGAAGTAAAGTGACCTGGCTGGAGGACTGAGTCACAAAGAAGAAGATTACCCAGAGTCCTGGAGGGTGAGATTGAGACAACTGGGAGATGTTCCAGTGGTGAATAGTGAACCCCATTACACTGTCATTTATCAGATCAGAGATGTTATTTCATGAGTGGAGTGCACATTTCTAATAGGATGAAGATGTAATCACTAGCAGCCAGCATGGATTTACCAAGAACAAATCATGCCAAACCAGCTTGATTTCCTTCTTTGACAGGATATCTGATTTGGTGGATAGGGGGGAATGCAGTTAACATAATATAGCTGGACTTCAGCAAGGCTTTTGACACATTCCCACATGACATTCTTGTAAGTTAAGCTAGAGAAATGTGGGCTTTGCGGAACTACCATTAAGTCTATACATAATTGGTTAAACACCTGCAAACAAAGAGTATTAATGGAATGAAGTCAGACTGGAGGGAGATCTCAAGTAGGGTTCCACAGGGATCTGTTCTGAGTCCGGTGTTGTTTAACATATTTATTAATGACCTGGATGTAGGAATAGAGAGCATACTGATGACACAAAGCTTCTGACAACAAAATGAAATTCAGCAAAGACAAATGTAAGGTGCTACATTAAGGGAAGAAAAACTAAATGCACAAATACAGAATGTGAGAAAACTGGCTTGGCAGCAGCACTGCTAAGAAGGGTCTAGGAGTTGTAGTGGATCACAACCTCAACATGAGTCAGCACTGCGATGCTGTTGCAAAAAAAGCAAATGCAATTTTAGGTTGGATTAGCAGAGGCACAACATGTAAGTCACGGGAGGTGACAGTACCACTCTACTTGGTACTGGTTATGCTTCAGCTGGAGTACTGTGTCCAATTTTGGTCACCAATGTATAGAAAGGGGATACAGAGAAACTAGAAATGATCCAGAGATGAGTGACAAAGATGATCAAAGGGATGGAATGCGAGCCATATGAGCAAAGGCTGAAGGAACTGGATATGTTTAGTTTGGAAAAGAGGAGATTAAAAGGGGCTATGATAGAGGTCTTCAGATACTTGAAAGGCTGCTCTAAAAAGATGGAGAAAAGTTGTTCTCTTTTGTCACAGAGGGCAGGACAAGAGGCAATGGGTTCAAACTACAGCATAGCAGATCTAGATTAAATCTCATGAGAAACTTGTTTCAGAGTGGTAGCCGTGTTACTCTGTATTACCCAAAACAACGAGGAATACTTGTGGCACCTTAAAGACTAACAAATGTATTTGGGCATAAGTTTTTCGTGGAAAATTTTCCACTTCATGCATCTGATGAAGTGGGTTCTAGCCCATGAAAGCTTATGCCCCAAAAATTTGTTAGTCTCTAAGGTGAGAGACTTGTTAACTGTTAGAACAGTAGGACAATGGACAGAGGTTGTGGAAGCTTCTTCACTGGAGGTTTTCAAAAAGAGGCTGGATCGCCATCTGTCTTGGATGGATTAGACCAGCAGTTCTCAACCCAAGGACTAATTAGCCCACAGCTGCAGCCCGCTGTGTGCTAAATGCCGCTGGGCTGCACGGCGGGGTCCTGGTTCCTGGCTGTCCGGCTTGGGGTCAGGGTTGGGGCTGCTGGCCAGCCCAGAAGGGTCCGGGGCTGCCAGCTGGCCCTGCTGGGTCCGGGATCTGGGGATGCCATCCGACCCTGCACAGTGGGTGTCCAGGGATGCTGCCCAGCCCTGTGTGGTGGGAGTCTGGGGCTGCTGGACGGCTCTGCACAGCAGGTGTCAAGGGCTGGCGGCCAGCCGGCCCTGAAAGGTCCAGGGTCGATACTGGGGCTGCCGGCTGGCCCTGCAGGGTCAGGGTTTGGGCTGCCACCCAGCTGCGCAGCCAGGTCCAGGGTCAGGACTGCTGCCCAGTCCCACCCAGCCCCCCACCCAGGGCTCCGCTCCTGGCCCCATTCTGTGAATGTGTCTCTGGACAGGAAGCGTTGGGCATAAGGTCAACTATGTGGATTGCCCACATATGCGGCCCACAATGATAAATAGGTGGAGAACCACTGGTTTAGACATAACAAACCCTGCATTTTGGCAGGAGGTTAGACTAACTGACCATTTCATTCCCTTCTAATCCTATTATTTGCATGGATACACCTATTCTGCCTTGGTTTTCAACAGACAGAGCTACTTTGCCAAAGAGATCATTTTGGCTGGTTTTCACTTACAATTCACTTTTTAATGCAGGGGTGATGAAATATTGTTCTCCTTATTGCATGAGTAATGGGCAGCGGCACTGTGCTTAGCATGCCCGATGGTGGGGGGTCACTCACTGACCCTGGGTTGCTAAGCAGGTAGGGATGCCAAATCCTAGTGAAAGTGAGAGCAGGGTCGGGGATGGGTATACCTGCCTGATAGTGTAGACTCTGCCTAAAGAATCCTAGACATCATGTGACACTCTCTTCTCCAGTGGTTAAAGACAGAGATGATTGGATTCAATTGCGAGGTTGTTTTTTTCCCCCTGGTCAGTGATTACCAGAGCTGAAATTACTGATGAGCAGATCTAAGGGCCCAGGCTTATGCCTGGTGTGGTGCTGCAGTGAAAGACAGCAGCACAGAGGTTTTCTGCTACCCAGTGAAATCACTGAGAGCTGGGCTAAGTGGTGGAACCTCAGAACACCGCATCACAGAAGTGGCCGTGAACAGCCAGCAGTGGCAGAGATAAAAGCAGCAGTAAGCTGCCCGTGAGGGCAGAGATAATAGTGGCAATTGTGAGTTGTGGCAGAGGACAGCTGCAAGTGATGGCAAAGATAGCAGCAGCCGCGAGCTAATTGAAGCAGTGGAAGCATAGCTCGTTGGTGTGGGAGGAGAACCCATGTGAAAACACCTCTGAACTCTGGATCTTCACTGACCAAGGACAACTTGCAGTGAGTAAGGTGCAATGGAGGGAAAGGATAGTGGCATCCTAGAGGGACTTTCTTTGTTGGACTTTCCCACTGCCAGGTGGGAAACTGAGGCAAAGGACACTGTCCAATGCACTGTGGGGAGAGTATTTGCTTGTGGTTACATGATTTCAAATCATGGTTGTGGCCTTTTCCAAAATTAATGCTGGGTTCCCCTCCCATTTTATTAAAAAAGTATTGTGTTATACACAACCCAATGTTTGTGAGTGGGGAAGGATTGTCTCTTAGAGGCACCCACAGGTGGTGTTTAGTTCACCCAGATTACAGGGTGGGGGCTCAAGCCAGTTCTGTTTTGTATTATGAGGAACCCCTAGATATTGTACCGGGCACTTGTTGCTGCTGACTCCACCTGGCCGAAGGGTTACAATAAAATTGTCTGAGAAGTACGTCATTTGTGCCACATTAAAAAAAAAAAAAAAACTTGTCTGATGATTTTAGCCAATAATCAAAGATTAACTCTGTAAGATCCATGGAGAGAGTTCATATTTCTAGGACCATATGCTTTGGTCTACTGTGGGTTTTTTTGTTTTGTTTGTTTCTCGGGGTGAAAAGTGTCCTTACTCTGACTGGAGGTGGCCAGAGAATTTCCCATTCATAGAAGAACTGTTCACTAGTGTAAATCTAATGGAGATAGTGGAGCTGCCTCATGCAACAGTTACTTGCCCTTCCAACTCTGGCATAAGGGAGAAGAGGTTGCTTTCTTGGGATAGGGAGGGTAATAGGGAGTTGAGTTCTTTTATACCTATCCTCCAATAGCATAATGTCACGTCGGGGGCGGGCAGTGCAAGATCAGCAAACTGTAACTGGCTCCCTGTTGGTTCTCGCCTGTCCCTCACACTGAATGGAACTTTAGAATAGGGGGAAATTCATCCCTTATTGCTTTATTTTCAGTAACACCAATGAAAAATAAACCATGCTGACTTTCAGTAAAAGTTAGTGAAGTAAAGAATGTTGGTCAGGCAGTATGGCCTAGAGGATAGCTCATTGGCCTGGCCTCAGGAGTCCTGGGAGCTATTCCTGGTTTTGCCACTGGCCTGCTGAGTGACCTTGGTCAAGTCACTTCCCTTCTCTGTGCCTCAGTTTTCCAGCAATATAAGAGAGGTATTATTGGTGATGTTTAAAATTCCACAGTATTTCATGGGAAAGTTTTCTTTTAAACATTTCACGTATTATTTTTCACTTGTATTCAATCAACAGTTAAGCATTTCTCCACACAAATAAGCTTTAGTGAAAAGAGTTAGTAAAATTGAAATGGACAAAAATTTGGCAGCAGTTGAAAATTAAAAAAATAATAAAAATTCATGTACTTCATATCCAAGGGTTGTTCTGAAAAAGAAGTCATTTAAAACATGCAGAAAAAAAGTTTTGACCTCAGATTTGAACTATTCTAAATTTGTTTAAATTTGAATCCAAAATATCTCCTGGGAAAAAAGCAACTTCACTGCTCCATTCCCAATGAAATAAAAAATAGCCAGCCTGTCAGGGTTCCCTCCCCACTCTGAACTCTGGGGTACAGATGTGGGGGCCCACATGAAAGACCCCTAAGTTTATATTCCACCAGCTTAGGTTAAAAACTTCCCCAAGGCACAAATTCCTTTCCTTGTGGTTGGATGATATTGCTGCCACCACCAAGTGATTTAAACAAACATTCAGGGAGGGGCCACTTGGAGCCCTATCCCTCCCCCCCTCAAATATCCCCCCAAGCCTCTTCACCCCCTTTCCTGGGGAGGCTTGAGAATAATATCCCAACCAATGGGTTAACAAGGTGAGCACAGACCAGACCCTTATGTATTTAGGACACTAAAAAACAATCAGGTTCTTAAAAGAAGAACTTTATTATAAAGAAAAAAGTAAAAGAAGCACCTCTGTAAAATCAGGATGGAAGGTAATTTTACAGGGTAATAAAAAGATTTAAAACACAGAGGATACGCCTCTAGGCTTCAAAGTTACAAAACAGGAATAAACCTCCCTCTTAGTATAGGGAAAATTCACAAACTAAAACAAAAGATAATCTAACGCATTTCCTTGCTATTACTTACAATTTCTGTAATTTTAGATGTATCATTTCAGTAGGAGCTGGGTTACCTGCTTGGTCTCTCTGTCCCAAGAGGGAACAAAAACAAAGAGCACAAACAACTCCCCCCCCCCACCGATTTGAAAGTATCTTTTTTCCCCATTGGTCCTTCTGGTCAAGTGCCAACTAGGTTAATTGAACTGATTAACCCCTTACAGGTAAGTGATTCTGTACCTCTGGCCAAGAGGAATTTGCTGTTACTGCATACATAAAGGTTGTTACCCTTCCCTTTATATTTATGACACAGCCAAATTTTTAAATGTGAACACAATATACATGCCAGCAAAATTCATATTGTATATTCAGAGCATGCTTTTGTGAGTCTGTCTACCTGCATGTTACTGTAATTAAGTTTGTATTCTCAAATGATGGTCTATGCACAAAGGCATATTTCCTTATGCACCAACTTTGTGTGCAGCTGTTGCATTTGTAATTACAAATCTGGCACCCAATATCTATTGTAAAACCTACTAAATATCTGGTTTATTAATCTCTCCTCAGCTTTTTTTTTTTTTTTTTTATGTCTGCACTTTTGGGATCCTGCCAATAACAAAAATGCCAAAATATTCTTTGAAAGTCTATTTTAATGGTATTTCTAGTCTGACTAAAGGCAGAAATACCAGAAATCTTGTAAAGAATCACATTCTTGAACAATTTACAGACCAATTTCACAGACTCAAGAGCTTTGGATAATTCAGATGAGTAATAATATTTTGAGCGGATCTGGTTAAATATTATTCAGAAATAGTTTTATTTGATGTACTTTTGCTCTGCTATTGAATCTTACATAAATACTTTTTACATCATTTGACCAGCTCTATAGATCAATAATATACATAAAATATATTTTATTCATAGATTTCCCCCCCCCCGACAATTTTGTGAATGATTTGTGAATATTTCCTCTCCCTGCCCCACACTATTCATCCAACTGCATATATGGACTCTTTAAAGCTGGCATCTCCTGCCAGGAGAAAATAACAGTGCAAGACAAACACTTTTGAAGGATGACTGAGAGGGAAATTGACAACCCTGCCTGCTGTGGGGCAGATCGGTGCGATGACATCTCCTGACACAAAGAGATGCCACAACCATGAGTAGGAATGGTCAGAAGATATATTTGAAAACACAGGGGGTTGTTTTCAAAGGGGACAGGTGCCTTGAAGGAAAAGTGTGACTGGAACCTGTATCCTTACCACAGTGGACAATTCCAGTGGCACTACGTTATCCAGCATGCAAGGAACTTGAACATCACATAGCTTGGGCATCCTACCACCTGTAGAGGCTAGTTCAACCTGAGTAAGCTGCATGGTGGTGGTAAAGAAACTATCAGGCATATTGTACATCTGCATAGACCCCCCAAACCACTGAACTGGGTATTGCAAAGATGTCACTATCTACTGCCTACAATTTACTACATTTTGCATTTTACATTTCAAGGAAAAGCAATACTTGATTACAGTATACTACTGTTCAAATTTTGGGAGTCTAAAAGCAGGCCAGTGACTGGCAAACTCAAGGCCCACTTTGTGAGATATGGCATTCTGGACATGATACTCACTGACAACAGATCCCAATTTTCCTTGGAAGAATTGAAGGAATTTGCATGCAAATGAGAGGTTGACCACCACACCACCTTCCCAGCATACCCACAGAGAAATGGGAAGGTGTGAATAAAGCTAAGACTGTTACACGAGGCTGTGTCTTCTGGTTCAGACTGCTTGTTAGCATTTTTGGCACACAGGAATACCCTATAAGAGAGGTGCAAAAATTGCCAGTGCAGGCACTGACGGGATGAAAAATCAAGCCCTGTTTGCAATAAAGAGACCTGTTGTAGCCTAAGGGATGGGGACACTGCCAAGGGGAGTTGGCCAACAATCAGAGATAGCAGGCACTACGGCACCACAGGTCAACCAAGACCCTACCAGCCCTAGAAAAAGGCACTCCTGTGAGGATCCAGCCATTAGAGAGAGACACCAAAAGAAGTGAACTAAAAGAGTCATGATGGGTGTAATGGCATCCAGTTCATATGAAAGAACAGGAGACCTGATGAGCCAGCAGACACAACAGCTAGGGAGAGCCAGTAGAGATCCTCACAGAGAGGCAGAGAACCATCTAGAACAGTGTTTCTCAACCTTTTTGATACCAGTGACTGGCTTGCTGCCTTCCTAAATTGTGCCAGGGAGATCTCAGGGAATGGCACTTCTCCATGGACTGGTCATTGAGAAACCCTGATCTACAGGACAGCCCCGCCAGAGAGGGTGGAGACTGTACAGAGAGTTTGCTAGATTTAGAGGCAGTTGACAGAGAGATGTCACTCCTGAGCCAAAGACGCCCAAAGTATCTCAAAGACTATGTAACCAGCTGAGTCTGTGGTAAGGATGAGACTCCAACTCAGCTAGGTGCTAGCAACCTTTGGCCTAAGGGACATGCGGATGGGGATCTAAGTGTACATTATTTGTTTTCAATGTTTATATTAAAATGTTGGTAAAATAGGGAATATGTAGCATGATCAACAGAACTGGAGCCAGAGGGCCCGTGTTCCCTGGAGGGACTGTTGTTGACATGACACAAGTCGTGGAACTTGTCTCGTAGCAATAAGCCACATGGACAGAGCAGTACAAAGGGTTTAATAAAGTTCTACTTGTTCAACTTAATGTTCGTTCAGCTTCACTCTTTGCTAATGAAACACTGATTGCTTTGCTATGCTGTTTCCTAAGATATAGAGATGATGCTTTCTTCCCTGCACTAGGGGAGCACTGAGTATCACTTTTCAGAACCACTTTCCAGATGACTTATGGGACAATTTTGATGTCAATCACAGACAGAATACCACAGCTGTGACCTGTCCCCTTAGATGGAAATCAGGTGCAATGATGGCATGCATCAGCATGGAAGAAGTGGCTGAATGAAAAAACAGGTGTTCCAATAACGAAGAAGTGGGCAATAGCTCATGTTTTGATACCTGTCACCTCCTGTGACCAGAAAAAATGGAAACCGTATTGATATTAGAACTCAAATAGAGATGATCATATTTGTGTAGCAACTGGATTTTTTTATTTTTTATTTTGAACTAGTCACAGCTGGGACTAAATTTTGTGTGCAGTCATCTGGAATTTCCCTTACTGTGTCTGGAATGCTTCAGATTGAAAGGGCATAGTGTCAACAAATCCTTCAGTTCTGAGAGTTTAATAACAGTTCAGGACTCCTGTTGGTTTATAGGATTTCTTTCTGGGATTCTTGTTGTATTGGTTTATTAGACCATTTGATATAAGCAGCCCTCTTTGTTCTAACCTATTACTCTGGAAAGTTGGAAGGACCACAGTGCACAGGTGAGTGCTGCCCCAGCTGTTCATCTCTAAGGCAATTACTTCATGGGTATTAAAATCCAAGACAGTTCTAAGGCATACAAGAGTATTAAATTCCTTCTCATTTAGCATAACTACCTGAAAACTGAACTTTCTTATTGGAATGCAGACTTTAAATGTCAAAGACAACTCCCCAAATTACTGCTGGCTATACAGAGGTGTGCCACACTCTGGGACTATAACCCTGGGTCTAAGGTGCCAGAGAAGTTAGTCTTCATCAGTTTTCAGGGTTTCTAGAAAGGTATGACAAATCCAGCATAACTAACATTTCATGTCAGATTTGGCTCTGAAATCCCTCATTAATCAAGCTTTACCTGGTACGTCTGCTAATAACTATTTCTTCTAAAGCTAAGGTGCAAAATCCTGAAGTCCTGACCTAGGATTCTCCTGGCTTGTCACGCTCTACTTTAAGAAAAAGGCAGCATCTGACTGAGCTGCCCCAGTAGTAGACAAGGGAGGGAATTTTGACTCTGTCACAGGTCTCCCTGGCTCCCTGCTTGCTCCAGATGTTCTATTAGCAGATTATATCCCCCTCTGTGCTAGTTCAGCAGTACTAGCTGGTATGTTGGGGGCCAGAGTCAAGGCACCGCTTGTTCTCCATACCTGCCCACCCACTGCCTGCCCACTTCGGTGGGAGGGTGTAGTGGGGTGGCTGCCCCACTCGAAGGTAAAAGGGATTAAGAGCGGCTGAGGGAGGCTGGCAAGGTAGCTGGTCCCAGGTGTGGCTGGCTTAATCAGGCCACAGCTGGCCCGGATAAAAGGGCTGTGGGGCCAGGAGACAAGGGAGTCTCACTCTAGCTCTGGAGTGGGAAGGGCTAGCTGCCTGGGAGCAAGGTACCTGAAGTGGAGCAGTGCTGGGGAAGGGCAAATGTTGCTGGGGAGCTCCAGCCTGGTAAACCCCAAGGCTGCAGGCCTTGTTGAAGGCCTGTGGAAGGTACTGGGGCTGCAGAGGGGCAGCCTGAGGATAGGCAAAGGCAGCAGGTCCTGCCCCCTTGCCAATGATGAGTGTCCATTATAGACTGCAGTCTGCCCCAGGGAACGGGGGGCTGGATGATGACTGGCAGTAGCAATGGAGGCAAGGTGAGCGTTGAGGGTTCCCCTAGGAGGGGAGACCCAGAGTAAGGGGGTACTGCTGAGGGCAGAACCTTGAGGAATTGGGCACTGGGGTCTGGGAGGGACACGGGGCCTAAGGCAGGTGAGACACCTGCCAGAAGGAGGCACTCTGGAGCAGGAGTTGAGCTAATTCCTGAGGAAACCAGCAGGAGGCACTGCACCGGGGAGTCTTCGCTTTGCCACCATAAGATGCTTTCCTGCCCCTGCTGCCATATGCAATCCCAGTAGCCCATTTGGGAAGTATGCGACCATAAAGGTCAAGCAATGATCTTATCCTCCATATTCACTCAGTCCTTACTTAAGCAAACTGGAGTAAGTATTTCAGGAGTTGACCAGTGTTAGAGAATAATAATTATATTTACAATCAATATCAGTGGTGATCAGGGCCGGCTTTAGCAAGAGCGGGGCCCGATTCCTGGGGGCGGGGCTTGCTGCAAGCCCCGCCCCCAGGAATCGAGCCGCGCCGCGGGGGGGGGGCGGGGGGAGACCCGCGCCGCACCGCGGGGCGGGGCAGGACGGGGAGAGACCTGCGCCGCGGGGGGGGGGGGGACGGGGGAAGACCCGAGCCGCGCCGTGGAAGCCGCGCCGCGGGGACCGGGCCAGGCCGGAGCCGACCCGAGCTGCGGGGGCCGGGCTGGAGCCAAGCCGGGCCAGAGCCGCTGGGGCCTGCGGGAACGGGCCGCGCCTCCCCGGAGCCCCTCTCGCGCCCCCACCACCCCAACTTACCTTGTGCTGCCGGCCCGCCCCTGCTTCTTTTCAGACTTTCCGCGAATCAGAGATTCGCGGGAAGCAGGGGAGGGGGCGGAGCGTTCAGGGGAGGGGAGGAGGGGGAAGTGAGCTGGGGGCGGGGTGGACAGCTGCAGCGCGGGGCCCTCTTGGCGCGGGGCCCAATTCAGCCGAATCGGCTGAATCGGCCTAAAGCCGGCCCTGGTGGTGATAAGCAGGAGGTTGGGGAAATAAGGGAAGAGAAAATGTAGAGATGCCTGGTCAGAAAGAGCCCAGAATCTGAATTAAAAGCTGAATTATATTCTGAGACATGTTCAAGCCTTTTAGCACGAGACACACAGAAAACTTTTTTTCCCATTCATTTGTCTAGATAAGCTAAGGAGGGCAACGCACAATGTTCAAGATCATTAATAAGCCATGCTGGTGGAGGTATAATCTTCCCTCAGGTATGGATAATTTATTAGGCAGGCCTGAGTATCGACCTCTACCCTGGGGAGTTGAAGAACAAAACTGCAAATAAAATTACAAAAACTTCCCACAAATAGGAAACAACTATTTGCTTTTCCAGTGGGAACATTCCATTTCAGCAAAATATCAATAACTTATATATATATATACACACACACACTGTGACATGTATGGCAAATTATCTTTTAAAAATCCTATTGTATTAAATGCACAGTTTATATATTATTGTGGGCCCATGGAGGAGGAGGAGGAGATGTGATATGAAGCCTGGGAGTTCAAAGGACTACACTGAAATTGTGCCAGATAAGAGTGAATTTTGGGGGACAATAAGTGTGAAGTGGATTTCTTGGGGTATATCTAGGGAGAGATTAATGCAAATTCCCTACCTTGGCTATGGAACAAACTCAGCCCTTTGAAGCTATGTGGGAGGAGAAGATGATGGGCCGCTGATTACCTGTTCCTGGGGGTTAGAGATCAAAGGCCTGAGCTGTATAAAAAAACAGGTGGATCTGCCCAGGCTGGGTTCTGGTTTTGAATCTGAGACTCTTGTAACCACAAAGAAAGCCCAGTTGTGGGTTTTCAAGGACCGACACCTCCCAGTTCCTGAGGCTGGGTTGGGGTGACCTCTGATAAGCTTATTAGCATGTAGGTTCTTCTATTGTCTTTAATAACTTTTTTCCTGTGATGCTTTCACTTAAAGAATAAATGTGTTTGCTGATAACGAGGCTGTGTGGTAACTTATAAATGTGAGCAATACACTGGGCATAGCATCTGGAGAAAAAACAAGTGCAGATGCTGGCCTTTTAGGCAATCTTTCTTGCTGGGAATATCATAGTGTAGGCAGCCTTAAACAGTGCAACCTTAAAGATCCCTTGTCAGGAGGGAGAGAGTGACATGGAGGTCTGCCTAAAAGAAGTGATGGCTGAGGAGCTGGAAACCTAGAATGGGTGCCCTTAGTGGATCACAGAGAGGGAATACGTGTGCAATTGCCCTGAACACATACATGTATGCATTGCTATAGGCTTCTCCTGCTTTGCCAGATTCTCTACTGCCTTGTGTAATTGTTTGCTCTAGTGCAATAAGGGTACAAATATCTATCAGCTCAGAATTCTCCATTCTCTTATACCATTGTGTAGAATATGGGCCTTACATACCCACTTTGTCCTTACTTCCTACAGGTGTAAATGACTACATAATGTGAAGTTAGAGGATCATGCCCATAATATATTCTATAGCATGGACCAGATCATCTTCTTAGCCAAGTGTACACTCAGTAAATCATCAGGGAAACAATTCTCTACCAAGTCTCCATTCCAGCACAATTTAGAGCAGTCTAGGGGCTGCTCTAACTTGCATCAGTTGGCAATGGTACCCAAGAGTCTATCCGCACAGCTGAAGAATAATATAATCCAACTACTTCTCTTCACCACTCTCTCTCCTACTTCTCTTTAAACCCCAATGCTCCCTGTGCTCAGTGAATCTCCAGTTAGAAGTACAGGTATTGTAGCCAGCGGCTGGTCTCTTTGGATGACTTGAGTGATGCAAAGTGGGGTAAAGAATCCACCCTTACATATCTATACATGTTATATTCAGACCCATGATATCTATACAGTATATTCTATACACACACACACACACACAGAACTAGGGTGGATTGTGGCTTTTATAGCCAGAGATGGGCTGAAGGGTATACAGTAAGTCAGCAAGAATTCTTCCTTTGTGAAATCTGCTTGCTGCATGGTGGGGATCTGGACAAAGTACCCACCCTCCTTTCTCTCATTTGGGTAGCTAGTTTCCTTGAAGGTAAAAGCAGGGCACCAATAGGATTACATCTGGACCTGGTTGGGCTTAAATGTGGGAGACTTCTTCTTCCCCTAACGTGGAAAGGTGTGGTCCAGTCACACATACTGTATGTACGAGTATTATATAGCCCAACTTGATACAATCTTATTCAGTTGGGGAAGTACTCACTTTCCTTGACAGGCACATAAAATGTCATGGTTTATTCATTATCATCAGCCATCCTAGCAAGAGTTGTGTGAGCAGATTTTTGCACCTTGGCTGGTGAGTTTTCATGACCATTTTTCAAGGCTGACACACACAGGTGTGATCTACAAAATCAGCATTTGCCATCTGGTACCCAATTGTGGTGTCCGAATGCCCGGGCTTTTTCATGGACTTAGATGAAGAGAGGTCTGTAGTAACTGTTGGCAGAGATTACTATTTTAATGTCATTTATCACATTCGGTCTTGTTGAAGGAACTTACTCTCTGTTAGAGCTAGTCTGTGGAATGGAGCTAGAGCCTGTAATAAGAGATGGTACAGAGAGTCACCAATCCAGGGGAAGCACCAGCAGGCATGTTGTGGGGGGCAGGGTGGTTAAAGAAGTGAAACACTGTGCAATATCCCTTTAAGGTGCTGCTGACTCCCTCCTCCTGGCCCTTCTCCATCCTGTGTGGATGGCCAGCTCTGGGAGGGTGGAGCCATGGTTCTGCCTAGTCTCCACCCCTTTTGGCTAAAGTGCTCCTGAGGAGAGGGCAATTTGGGAGCAATCCCAGCAATTGTGAGCAGCTTTTACCCAGGCTCCATAAAGGGAAGAGGATCAATAGTCGTTCTTCATAACACTGTATGGCGGCATAAGAGCCAGCATGAGTTAGCTGTGAATTGTTGTTTTAATTTGACTTTATTTTGTTTTTAGGCTATATTATGATTTCAGTAGGACCCACTGCTGCTTTTTTATTTTTTAGTCCATTTCTCCTTGTCCATTTGAGAGTTATGAGATTTCATTTTTAAATTAATGTGCTATCAGTTTTCTCAGTAGGGTGATATATGCTTTCATCCCTGTATCACTATCTTTTAATATAGAAAAACAGAACAGAGAATCTTTCACTTAATCCTGTGGTATGGATATGGAGTTGTGCATTTATAATGAGTCTCCCCCCACTCCCTCAACACCCCCAATCACTATCTCTCATATTGAAATTCTTCACAGCAGTTATTCCTGATAACACTTAAAAAGTGATTATATCTGTTGTCAATTTAAGTAAATTATTAACATCAAAGCTAGCAGCAGGCTCCCTGATGGGAGGTAGAGGGGAAGAGGGTGGAGTGGCATTGGAGGGGGAATATTAAAAGTAGATGAAAGAAAATGCATTGATCAGAAAATCACTTCAAATTTTAGCCAGTATTTGAACCAGTTCCCTATTTTTCCTCATGGTTCCTGTATTGCTATAGCGAGTCCCAGATTCCAAACTTGGGGGAGGGGAGGAGAGTGAATTCCCTTGAAACATGCTTTATTTGTTTCCCCCACCAGCTTCAGTGGTGAACTAGCACAGTCACTTCTCACTCAACAACAGCTTGCAGTTATTACAGTTTATTCAGCAAGGACTTATTGACTGGATTCATAAAAACAAGAATTTATTGAATTCTTAAAGAGGAACGATGAAGATAAATTGGGATGTGTCTAAATGAAATTAAAAATTATTACTTGGACAAAATTCTGTGTGTGGCTGGCTGTACCACCAAATTTGCTGTTAACAATGTTAGGAATTAAAGGTATGTAACTGATAAAGATGGATGTCTTACTTTCTTGGTTCCAACCTGTGAGGTTTAAAATAAATATTATAATAATTGATCTCTGTGAATGATGTGCATGTGCTAAATGACACTTGATGTATGGCAGTGACTTCCTGCTTCTGGCACTGATGGATGATGCTGGTCTTCCTATAATGAAAGGATGGTCAAACTTGCAATTACACACATCGGACCATCACAGACAAAGCTCAATGAAAATAAATTTGATACTCTACGGCTACTATCATTCTAGCATTAGCGCAGACCAAAAACGGTTCACTTATAGTTGCTGACAATGAAATAGGGTTGTCCTTGTGTGAATATAGTAGGCTGTGGCATTAAAAATGGAAAGCGCACCTCTTTTTATTTCAGAGCAGTCATCTCATTACGTTTGTGCCCTTCAGGTGTGACCTTTCTTGGGATCAGGGCAGTTAAAATGTCCCAGTGGGAGCTCAGATTTTTTCCTCCCTGAGCTGTCAGGCACGTAGGCAGAATGAATCTGATTCTGCACCCTTCGAGAGACCACAGCATGCTTACCCTGTATGCCTACCTAGTTCTGCTGACCAGGACATGGCAGGTGGAGGGGAGGGAAGGGAGCCATGGCTGTCCCCTTTTCTCTCCTCCTTGTGCCTCTTAACCTATCAAGGACCAGTCGGGGGGCATAATGTATAATGGGGGGAGGGATAGCTCAGTGGTTTGAGCATTGGCCTGCTAAACCCAGAGTTGTGAGTTCAATCCTTGAGGGGGCCTGGAGTCGGTGTGGCTCCCCGCCACCCGGAGGGGGAAGAGCCCATCCCCAGGCTGGAGTGGGCGGAGCTAGGGAGCTCTGAGTCCGCCCCTCGGGTCAGGCGGCGACCCAGAAGTACAAAGGCTCGCCCTCAAAACTCAGTCAGGCCTCAGCCGTCAGAGAGACCAGACGTCTCCAGCCTAGCTCGGGGCTGGGAAACCTCTGTGTCCCAGGGCAGCCACTAGGAACTGCCGGGCCTGCCCTGCGCCTGCTACCCGGAGGAGCTCCAGGCCTGCCCTGCGCCCACTATCCGGAGGAGCTTCCAGACTTGCCGAACGATCCCTGGCCTGACGAACCCATGGTCCAGGATCTCCCCGAGGCCAACACTAGGCCCCGAGGGGGAGTGTGGAAGTAGCCCGGGGGCAGCTGACCCCAGGCTGGCTGCAGCACTGCCAGAGCCTATGTCAGTGTGTTGCGACCAGGATCCCCACTGACTAAGCAGCGGGCCTTCTGCTGCTGCTAGGGCCCCGGGCTGGGACGCAGTGGAGTGGGAGGGCCTGCGTCCCCCCTGCCACCCAACCCGTAGGTGGCAGTCTCCCCTCTCCCAGGCCTTTTGACGCTTAGGCCTACTATTGTTGCTCAGCCCTGACTGAGGGTCTGAGGCCCCTGATTCAGCGTTTGTTGCCCCGTCCTGACCTAGGGCCTGGGCTAAATACTCCTGCTTGCTGCTCAGCCCTGACTGAGGGCCTGAGCCCTGACATAGCATTGGTGTCTGCCCTGAGCCAGGGTCGGGCTTACTGTGCCTTCCAGGATTGCAAGGGCTGCTGAGGGAGACCCTGCAGCCGGACAAAATACCCAAGCACCAGTAGGTAGTGAGCCGGTGTGGCTCCCCGCCGCCCGGAGAGGGTCGAGCCCCGGCAAACTCTTGTACAGGGCCACTTAGGGATCTGGGGCAAAATCAGTACATGGTCCTGCTAGTGAAGGCAGGGGGCTGGACTCAATGACCTTTCAAGGTCCGTTCTAGGAGATAGGATATCTCCATTGATTTGATTTGAATTTGAATGTGTGACAAAGCACCAAAGTGAGATATGTAAATCATTCATGCAGGAAACACAACATTACATGAGATGCATCCTTTGATATCACCTCAGCTTCATGATTATTCCTTATGCCAATAATGTTCAACAATAAAAAATGGAGGACACCGAATTTGGGTGGAATGTAGGTAAGCTTAGGGCTAAAATGAGGGATACCTTTCAAAAGTATGTACTCTTGAGAGACCTATCTTCCTCTGTCCCCATTAGGGTGTCCTGCATCCCCAGGCGCTCAGGGACTGAAATTGTTCCACAGGGCTGGGCAAGGTTTGCTCCTTCTCCTTCAGAAAGGCAGGGCCCATTTCAGAAATGGTAAATTTTCTGAGATTATCAGCAGATTTATTTATTTGACATATGGAGGTAGATGGAGTGGAAACAACTTGTGTATTTCATGGATTATTGCTGGTGTTTCATACTTATCCTCTTATCTCTAATTGCAGCAAATAAATTACATCCATAGTGGGACAGCTTTATGCTGAGAGCCAAAACCATCTGGGATAAACCTACTTATGCCATTCTGGTCATGAGATCTTCAGCCAAATGACAAGAGTCATCATCCATATGAACACACAAGTCATCAAGGACAACTAATCTTGGTGTCTCCATTACTGTTTCCATCATTGTTGCCAAGAAGTATGTTGGCTCAAGCCAGGAACATAGGGAATTGCCATAAATAATCATACAAGTAGTTTATCAAGTCCAGCATACTACGTTTGAACATGGCTAGTACTAGGTGCTCCAAATGAAGGTCCAAGAAACTACATCATGAACAGTTACAGAATAAGCTGCCGAAAGGGGAAATTTCTTTCTAACTCTTGTCTTCAAAAGTTGTCTAAGGCCCTGGAACATGAGGGTTTATATAACTGCCCTCTCATTTTGCTTCCATATCTAATGTAACTAAGGGTTTTCTACTTATTCATATAAATGTCTAATCCTTTTTTGATTATACATAATGGCAACGAGTACCACAAGTTAATTTGTGCTCTGGATAAAAGCATTTCCTTTTATCTGCTTTTGCACTTACTATCTTTCCATTTCTATTGAATATTCTCTTGTCCTTCTATTATGAGAGAGGAAAGTAGAAGTGAACAACTGACACTTTCTATATTAATCGCTAGGTTGTATGCCTCCATTATGCCCCCCGTTTCTCGTCTCTTTAAACTAAATCATCCCAATCTTTTCAATATCTCTTCCTATGCAACCTTTTCTACACCTTTATTTATTTGTGCTCCTTCTTTGAGCCTCTATTTCTGCTATGCCTCTGTTGCAATGGGTTGATGCTAACTGAATATTGAATTCCAAGTGAGGGCATATACTTGGTTTATGAAATGTTATTAAAACATCGTCATTGTTGTTTTCCATTCCATGCCTTACACAACTTTTTTTCACCACTGCTACACATTGAGCAGAGGTGTTCAATGAAATGTCGACAGGGCTTTCCACTGAAGAGTAACAGTTGGAGTAGAACCTAGTAATCTAACGGATATGAGTAGCAAGTAGTCTGCAGTGCTTGTATACTAAAACTAGTGCCTTTTTTATCCCATCCTTGACCTCAAATTAAGGGTGGAGATGGTCTAGTGGGATAGGAGACCTGCATTTGAGGTCAGGTATTTGTGATACAGCAACCAGGGAGTACCAAAAGAGGGGGTGCTCTTTGATTCATGCTAAACAAGGTACCTGACCAGACTCAGCTGGGCCAGTTTTGGGTCCACTACATTTCTGTTATACATGCAAAGCCAGGATCCCCTTCCTTAATCAACTCATAGAAACAAATGGTTTATTAATTATTACTATTATTGCAGTAGTATTTAGGAGCCCCAGTCCTGGAGGAAGACCTTATTGTGCTGTGCAAATGAAAGAAGGTCCCTGCCTCAGAGTTTAGGGGACTGACTGTTCATTTAACAACTTGAACCAAATAGTAAGCTCATGCATAACTGATATCCTATGCTCCTGTCATCATCCACCAGAGAAAGGGCCAATTCTGTCCTCAGTTACACCCATGCAGGTCAGTTTAAGACAATAAGGCATGGCACTCAGATACTATGCCTACTTCACAATGCAGCTTTAGAATTTTTGTGAGCAGTGTATTGTATACAAAAAGTTCAAAGGGGTCCTTGCATGTGGAATTCACTTCCCCTGCATCCTGGTTAGACTGCCCTTCAGAACTTGCTGTAGGACACACCATTCTGCCTAAGCTTGTCTTAGAGACTGAGGGTTGAGCGCTGGAGGGGTTCAGGAAAAAACAGGTTTGTTTTTGAACTGGGAGACTTTCTCAGGAGGTCTGTTGTTTTAGGGCTGATTTAATATGTACTAATTTTTGTATTTTAAATGTTTGCAGTGTGCCTCCAGGATTCGAATAAATAAGCTTCAAATAAATACAAAGAATATAATAGTTATATCAATTATTCACATGCCTTGGAACAAAACTTTCAACTTCATCCTACATAATGTTCCCAACACGTGAGAAATGTATTTTGTTAAATCTGTGCAACAATTGGTAAATAAGTTTCAAACCAGGCTTAATATATTCAGAATCTTTATCAGCAATATATTCATTCATTTACTAGTGTGTTTAAAAGATTTTCAATACATTTTCGAAAAAATGGCTATTTTGAACCTCATATTTATTAAATGAAAACAAAAAGAATCCTTAATGTGATTAGTATGAATGCACATGGCGAAAAAATCAGATTACAAAGGGCTTGATCTAATGTCCACGGAAGTCTAAGTTGAATCAGGTCCCTACTAAATATTAAAAATAAATATTATAGATATTAAAAATAAATATCTGGAGTGATCCATTCGTACTAAGACTAATGGCTGATTTGTCAGCTATGATGGATAAAACCCAGTTTTGGAAGTATCTGAATTTTCCATAAGCATATGCAACCTCTTTAATGTAAAAGGAAGTTAATGCAGTGCACTGAAGAAGAATGCTGAGATACATTTCAGACTTTTGCAAAGAGCATTATCTAATGATAATCTGCTCAATAGTGATGTTCAGAACTGTCAAAATGAGTTGAAGGAGATGTAAAACTACTGATGTCAAAGAAGTATATATTATTTCAAGAGTATTTTTCAAAGATATAATCCAATATCAATTTACATCTGACCTTCTAGTGTAATGAGCCATTCCTAGATGGTTTTGCCTGTTAGTGTACTTCTACAACCACATTGCAGCACTAAAGAAACTGCTGGGAATAGCTTGGCAAAGCATTCTTTTATAGCTGGTCTTTTCAAGGGCTAAACATGCCAACATCTATTTGTGAAGGGTTCTGTTTAGATACATTATATCAGTATCTATAGTACTTTGTAGTTTGGCTGTGTATCACCGCTACAATACAAACTGACAACGGGGATGTACTAGCTTCTTTACCCACATGGGATTTCTGTTGGCATTAGAGTATTTGAGCCCAGCTAGAGGAGAATATATCTAGGCTTGGAAAAAATAGATTTTTATATGGTTTGTTCTACACTACAGAGTAAGGTTCATGAAAGGCAACTTACATTGACCTATCTATGGAAAATCTACACTAAAATTTCGCTCCTGCCAACGTAACTGCCCCACTATGACAACTTAATAACGAGAGGCATAGAATCAATGTTGATTTAGTTAGGTTGATGCAGTGTCAGTGTAGACACTGTTTTGCTAATTACATCAACTGTTACTGGCTTGCATAAGCCATCCCACAATGCCCCACACTGACAGTACAATCAATACAAGTGCTCCTGGTGAGGGCGTGCACTGCCGACACAAAGAGCAAAGTGTAGACATGCACAAGCAATGCAATCACTGCAGTGGCTGTATACCAACCTAAGTTAGGTTGACTTAATTTTCTAGTGTTGAAATGCCCTAAGCAAATGTTGGTAAACATCAATTTCACCATACACACAAACTGTTGAAAAAATATTTCTATTGATGATCATTGAAATTTACAGATATGCAAAGTAAGAAAATTGTTGCTTGAGAACTTATTAGAGTTTGATTTAGGATATGTACTTTGTATATATTGACAGGATATCGGCAATTTGAATTTTAACAATTATAAAGCTTTAAGTTTTTGAATTTAAATGTCTACTGTTATTAAACAATTATTTTATGACACTCTTATTTCCCACAACTGTGATCATTTAAATCAATACAAATTGGAAAAAAGCTTAACCCCATAATTGTGTGCATGTGTAAAAATGTAAAATAGCTAAAAGTAGAAAAAGAGCTTAAAATTAACAGTGATATTTTCCATAGAAGTTATAAAAAAATCAAATCAAATTCTGCCAAGCCAAAATACATTCTGTCTATGATAAAAAGTGAAAAAGTGTAACAGAAAAAGGAGTCCAATAGACAGATTCTAATCAGAGATACACATTCCACTGTTACCAATCTCAAAACAATCTGCTGCTGAAGAGGATCTGGCTCTCATTAGAATGGGCTCTAGCCAGCCAAAAATACGCAAAACTTTTCAAGCCACAGATGCTGGCTGCTCTATGGATTGACCTGTCCAGAAGAAAGGTCAACAAAAAAACCCTGCAAAAAAAAATTGTTGAGTTGCCCAGAGAATGAGGCAATGCAATAGAGTTCCTCACTTCCATACAGTGCACCTCCCTACTTGGAACTGACCTCTCTCTCTCTCTCTATCTGTTACACATGGGAGCCATGTAGTATGGACCCCCAACAGGAAGAGGGATAGCCATCAACTGGGCCATGAAAAAATAAAAGTACTTGGTGATGCTGTGGGAGATTGCCTGACCTCAGTCATAGTGGATAACATGTGGTATGGGATAGCTTTAAGGGGAAATCTAATCTTTGGCCACATAACACTTAGAAATAATGTTCACAGAAACTACATTGGGTGACACACCCCTAAGATCCTACAATCATTTAGTAAGCCATGAAAGACATTTTCAATGTCACAACCAAATTGGGCATCCTTTGGCATTATGGGTCACTTGTTGCTCCTCAGCCTTAACCAAGGGGGGTATAACAATGAAATTGGCATTATGCAGCTGCTTCTGAGGGGAAGTATGCTTTTGGAATTGGGTGCACAGGTAATATTGTTCTGCAAGACAGCATTGTACTTCAAGGAACAATTATTTATTACCCGTGGAGTTGTGTGGAAACCCAATTTTCCATTTTGTGGGAAATTCTCTGATTTCAAAAATGTTTGTTCTGAAACTGAACAAAAAAAGGTCAAAATTTCCCATGATATGAAATTAAAAACAACAGCAACAAACACCCCCACCACACACATGTAGGGAAGATTTTGTTTAATAAAATGAAACATTTCATTCTGATTTTGACTTTTTACATTTTATATTCTATTTTAGAAAATGAAATAAAAAATGAATGGAATGGAAAATCAAAAGGTCAAAATGTTTAGACCTCAGAATGCTCCTCTGCTATTTCCCCCCCTAAATGTCCTAAATGTTATCACCAAACATGTTGACTCTAGGAAAATGGCATTTCACAACAGAAAACCATTCCATCTGAAAACGTCCAATGAGCTCTAATCACCAGTTGTAGCTGTTAATTGCCAAGGAATGTTCTCTGTGCCTGCCTGTACGCTTCCCTCTGTGGATGGAATGCTCTCCCTCCCTATTTTGCTAAGTCAGTGCTTCCACTCATTCAAGTCCCTCCATAAAACACACTTATACCAAGGCACGCACAAGCAGTGGGAAAGTAATGGTATTTCACGTTACTGCCAACACCAACCATTCAAAAAAAATGATGAGTCAGGACTCTAAAAACCACAAGGTTTTTAAATGGCAGGATTTTTTTAAACCAAATTTGTTTTTTTGGTTTTTATATGTCTTTTTTTCTAAGCCTCTAGATTACACTCCACATATGTTGTCAATGCCATTTCACAAATGTGAAATGCCATTTTCCTAGAGTCAAAATGTCAAGCTTTTCTCCATAAACATAGGGGGTAGGAACTTACTTTTATCTTTAAATGAAAGCTGAGCATTTCCCATAATCACTTGAGTCCAGAAGCTGGAGCTTTAACATTTTCTTCCCCCACATAAGATAGCACTTTATTATGGGCCAGATTGCACCTTGCCTCATGCCCATGCAGGGAAGTAAAGGAACCTAAGGCCCATCCTTATTACCCTGCACTCACTAACCATCTCTTAGGTAGTAGCATGAGTGGGGAGAGTAATATCTCCCCAGCACAACTCCCCCTCTGGTCACCAGTCACTCAAAGTCAAGGTGCTTAATAGAGATCTGTTTCATTCATTATGTTCCAATGGCCTACCACAACAGCCTCTGCATTACATAATGATCCTCTTAAAAGGTACTGATGGGGCAGAGACTGCAGAGTCTTGGCTCCACCCCACGCCCCACCCCATAATTTGGGGGGAGGGATAGCTCAGTAGTTTGAGCATTGGCCTGCTAAACCCAGGGTTGTGAGTTCAATCCTTGAGGGGGCCACTTAGGGATTTGGGGCAAAATCAGTACTTGGTCCTGCTAGTGAAGGCAGCGGGCTGGACTCGATGACCTTTCAAGGTCCCTTCCAGTTCTAGGAGATAGGATATCTCCATTTATAAGAAAATAATGTAGCATAGCTTTCACAGCACACAAAGACAAGTGATCAGGGCTTGGATGATGGGAAGTCTGTTACACACATTGCTCAGGACTTGTTGCAAAGCCACAATTTAATCCTACCCGAGACAGGTGTCTATTTTATATACATATTTTTGTAGAAAAGTATACTATTTATCTTAGGTACTGCTATGGCCCCAATTACCATAACACCTCACAATCTTTAATGTATTTATCCTAACCATGCCCATTTTACAGATGGGGAACTGAGGCACAGACAGGCTAAGTGACTTACCAGAAGTCACACAGGGATTCTGTGGAGGAGCAGAAAATTGAACCCAAGTCTCAGACTAGTGCCCGGTCTATTGGCCCATCCCCTTCACCACAAGCCCAATACTATAATGAGCTGTTCCATTCAGGCAATGGGGCTCCATACACGTACGCTCGATATGGTGCTTAGTACAGGACCAGGAACATAGCCACATAATACTATAAGTATGACCCATGTTTTCTGCCCCTTCCTCACCCCACTCTTGTTGCACCATTATAAGCTCCTCATTCCTTGAGCTTTTTATTTATAGTATGAGATGCTAGCACACCTTTAGTTCTTGTGGAACAATAATAGTTAATTAATAACAAATAATAAAGGAAAAAATCAGGTGATCTACATTTAACCCACATTTTTATACGATTTTGTTTTCCAGCACTTTTTCTTACCTTGACAATTGTCTTTCTTTCTTTAACATTGTGTCGTTTCAAGTTTCTTGGACTCAGGCATCATGCTGATTGGTACAGGAAGATGAGAGAGGCATCACAACATGATGTGTCAGGCAATGAGGTTTGAAAAGACAAGACTTTTTAACAACCAAAGTCTAGCCTTAAAGAAAAAAAAATCCCACAGATTTTTCCCTGAAAAATTAAAAAAAAAACCAACCTATAATAAACAAACAAAAAATCCATCAAGCAAAGCTCTTCTCATATAAAATTCTCTGTTATTGGGAAGAAAAATATCAGAATAAAAGTTATTTTTGCTAGTCAGTTTCTTCAAGGAAGAAAATAAATATTCATGCTTTGGACTTTAAAATGTTTTGACTATTAAAAATAATACTAAATAATAAATAATACCTTGGATTACTAAAAATAATAACAATAAATAATAGACTAGAAAGTAAACTTTGCACCAAGCAAGTCAAACAAATGGCATGAAGTGTTTCTCAAATGTTATAAATGAGTTAATAAAATCCCCCCAATATATAAATAATAAAAAGGAAACTTTGTAGAGATTAACTTGAAAAGTTTTTCTAATAAAAGAAGAACTTTAGAAATGATTCAGTGATACACTGCATGCAGTTCATGTCATATATGCAAAGTGAGCTTTGATCCTGAAACTTTTGTTGGAAAATAGAGTTTGTTTTGGACCAAACACATTGGTCCTGATTCTGATCTTGGTGTAACTAGATTGATTTAGATGGAGTTAGTTCTGAATGACATCAGTGTGAGAGCAGAAGGACAGATCAGACCCTGCCATTATTTGGGTATAGAGGGGGGTCTTCATGCACTGATCTTTGAGCACTGAAAGGGGGACAGGTCATCTGCCTCCACTTTACTGCCCCACTTCGATTCACCTGGGCTATCTGAGGGAGGTGGAATCCAGGAAGATGGTGGGGATGGAGACTGCAGCAACCTGCATGAAACTTGGAGAAAGGAGCACAGGTTGCAGGAGGAAAGAGTTTGGAGGAGGCACCGGGAAGTCAGTCCATGTATCCATGGCTAGAATGTTACATAAAGTTGAACTATCTCTGTAAATCATTCTCCTAATAAGAGAGTTTAGTTTTAAAAGCATGGAGTCATTTTGTGTTATTCAGCAGCACATAGGACATGAAACAGGGATCAGACAGCCATGTGTTGGGTAGTGGGTGGCCTCACATTGCATGATGGGGAGGCCAGTGAGGTATACACCATTCTTCTGCCAGCAACCAGGTTACCATTCCAACAATCCTTCTCCGCAGTAGAGATTCTTGTTCAGTGAATGCTCCAGGACTGCTGAAGTCCAGGGGTCCCTGGCATCTTAGCTCCATAGAAGCCACTCTGCCAGGAAGCAGGTGTGAGAAACAAAATTGATTGCAAATCATAGGACATTCTGTTGATCACAGCTCTTACCACTGAGAGGCAAATCTACCCTCTGTCTAAATGAAGTGGGAGAGACTCAGAGGAAACCTTTCTAATTTGGCCCTGTTCTCAGGGGTTTCAATGCAGAAGGGGACAATCTAACCCAGAATCAGGCCCATAACATTCAAAATACAGATTGAGCCCCAATCATTGTATGTCCTTCATTTGGATACTACTGATGCTACAGTACTCTGAGATTCAATAGCTATTTTCTGTTCTAAATATAGGGAAATACCTGCTCCTGTATTTTCCACTTCATGCATCTGATGAAGTGGGTTTTAGCCCACGAAAGCTTATGCCCAAATAAATCTGTTAGTCTCTAAGGTGCCACAAGGACTCCCCGTTGTTTTTGCTGGTACAGACTAACAAGGCTACCACTCTGAAACCTGTGGTCTTTCATATATCACTGGGTTGTAACTGCAGGGAAGCAAGTACTTTTACTTGGTGACCATAACTACTTTATTATAATTTTGCAAGCTGATTAATTGCATGCCTAATTTGTTTAAATGAACAGATCACATGTCCCTGGAGCTTCACTTAGCTGGACAGGTGCTTTTCAGATCTAGAATCCTGAGTTTTGAAAGGACAAGGAGTGTGTGACAAGGAGACCAAAAAAAAAAAAAGATTGAAGATTTGCAGAGATCTCTCTCTTACAGCATTTTATAGCTCTGGAGATGGTGACATTGAATTATAATGCAGGGTAATCCTTTCAGGATGACAGAACATCTAAATGACTTGGTGAATATGAGAAGTCTTAGGTGGAAGCAGTTTCTTTCAGGTGACAAATGTGACTTTTTAAAGAAAAGATCAGTTTATTTATTCAGATTTTATACTGCTTGAGGACAGGTTAGGTGTTAGTTGGCAATCAATTTTTGTTGTTGTTGTTAGGGCTAAAGGAGGTTGATACTTTTGAGAGGCTAAAATATGAGTTGGAAACTCTAATCGTGCAGAGAAAAAGAAATCTCTCTCTCTCTGTTGGTGTGGTTATCAATACAGTATGTATCATAAACATACATACAAGCTGGTGTGGAGAATGTGTGCAAGATCATCCATTTAAGCCCTGCACTGGGACTGTAGAGGTGAATTGGTAATGGAGCGACCACCTAAAGGGGCCTCTGCATACCCTGTACACTGTAACGGGGTCTCTCTGCCAGGTGTGATGGGACAGACCAAGTGTTGGACCTGTATGAAGGAGCTACTGCCACTGTTCCAGTACATAGTCGGTATTAGTGACAACAAAGGGGGCTGTGCTGTAGCCCTGCACCTTGGCCCTTGAGCTGTAGGTGTATATTTTGCCACGCCAATGCCTTCCCATTTCAGTTGCATTAAGCCTGGCATCTTTGGCTCAGATCCTTCTTCTTATATCATACCCACTGCTGTGATATGTAAGCATATTAAACATGTATTAAAGGGTGAACATGAAGACTTCTTTTGCGCTCTCTTGATAATGTAGAAAACACCATATCAATAGATTCTTCACTTATTAATGTGAGGGAATTTCTACAGCAGTCATTACCACAGTAGCCAAGCAGCTACAGTAATTAATGATAATGATAAAACCAAATTGCCTCCACAAAGTAGGCCTCCTCTTCCCTCTCCTTTTGGGCTTGTGTTTTTATACCACATTAGATAGGTGGTAGTGACTGATTTCTTGTCATTACTACATAGTTGCTTGTAGAAATGTTTATTTAAATCAATATGCTTTGAAGCAGCATTTATGGGAGTTTCTGAGATTTGGGTAGATGTCCTATGAAAGTTTGTTCCCTAACAACAGTAATGAGCAGGATTTAATTATTTAGGTAGGTAGAACTGTGGCCCCTTCACTGAGATTGCCTTTGTACTACCATCAGAAGATGAAACTGGACTTCAGAGGCTAAGTAAATGGATGTGAGATAATAGTCACACATTTTCTCTGTAGCACAGAGTAAAAAGGCAAATCTCTTGGCATGACTATTCCTGGGTTACTTGCTTAGCTCAGAAAAATCAGTGAAATTTCTAACTCCTTGCTTCTTTCTTTGCTAATGCCAAATCATATCAGTAGTTTAAAAATGTGTTATTTTCTAATCTGTTAATAGGAAGGTTTGACGTTGACCTCAGGACAACTTGCAGACAAGCTTGCTGTTGCTGAGAAACACAAGTTAAAGGTTATAGGATGTGGAGGACTTTTTGGCAGAGACAGTGGTGTAACTGGATGGATTTAACTGGGTACTTTGCCTGTGGGTGGGATGAATTTTATACCGCCTACATACATGTGTCTGCTGATGGCTATCTGATTACTTTGGTTTTCCCATCTGTACAGGTCTTGGAGATGTTCAACTTCATTTAGAAGCTTTACTTATACAAGAGGAGTAACTCTTATTGTCACATTATCTTTCCAGTAACAGAACTTGAAAATAAATAAGGAAAAATCCTTTCAGGTTATCATTCCCATCTGCCTGCCATTGCAGAAAAAATACACACAATATATTCTCCTGTGTTTTGCCCTGTCCGTTGGCAAATAATTTGAGGGCAGGGCTTCTAGGACATCATTTGAGACATTACTACAGAATGAAAAAGACTTCATGTTAGGAAACTTTTCCTGCTATTCTCTTATGGAAAAGTCCTGTGGAACTTAATGAGGATAAAATTGACAATGTTTTATAAAAATAATTCTTTTAAAGAATGCTTATTGTTTAATAGAGAATGATATCTGTTCTGTACAATTTTAAGACTTCATGTATTAATAGAAACCTATACTTCTGTGGTATAATTGGCTAGTTTAAGAATGGAAAGGTAACAATTCTCTGCTAAATTATATAGAACCTTTTCATAAGGAATTCTGAATACATTTTCCTTTGCTGGGTACTGATTGGGGATGGAAGAAGCAGTTCAGATAAAATATGAAGAGACCTCAACTTTTGCCCCAGTTCTGAAGTTCAAAGATTGAGTGTGACTTTAAAAAAAGAGGAAAGATTCCAGTCATTTCCATACTTTCAGATTGTATGTCTAGATACTGTTGTTTTCATAATATTTTCAGCACTTCTGGAAGCAGGAAATACCAGAAACTTGTGTGAAAGCGTTTTCTTGCAATATTTCCAGTCCAGCTTTGTAAAGTCAAAGGGTATATGATATTGTATTTCAGAGAAGGATTTTGACATACTGAACTGATCTGCAGGGCCTTTTATGGCTCACTCATCACTATTACTGATTTCATTTCACAAGGATATCATCATCTGCACAATCCAGTTCCAGATTTCCTTAATATGAAATAATAATTTTTTTTCTGGAAAGTTGCTATTTGTTTGGTTTTACAGTTTGTTGTCAAGTCTCTTCTGTCACCTATTTATCATTCTGTCTACTCGCAGTGTGAATGGCCCACCATGCCCTTAGATATCAGGGGAATTGGTGCCTAGGGATATACACAAGTGTCCACGTCCCTCCCAACTAATGATGGCCTGTGTGTTGTATTGGGTTGTGTGGCTGCCATTTGAGACCAGGACTGGATGCCATTTTAAGTTCAGGGGCTGGGCAGACCCCTTTATAAGGGAGGCTTGACAGGAGGCCCTTATGATGTTCTTGGCAAATATTCACAGAAAAATATTCTAGCTAACCATTCATTTGTAACTGCAATTATTTCCTCTTATAGGATAGAGTAATACTATATCACTATGTGGTAACAGTGGGCAAAGGTTGACATTTTGTGGTGATCTTAATATAGGGCCAAATTCTGTTCTAAGATACATACATGCAACTCCTACTGACTGCACCAGTAAGTGAAGCATTATCTTGATGTTGGTGGAATTTACAAATGCATATGACAGGACAGAGCATAGCGAAGGCTAAGATTTTGTCACGGGTATTTTTAGTAAAAGTCACACACAGGTGCCGTGACCTGTCCCTGACTTTTACTAAAAATATCCATGACAAAATGGGCAGCTGCTGGGCAGCTGCAGGGGCCAGCTGGGAGCTCTGGGGGCCTCCACCACCTGTGGGGACTCGGAGGTCCAGGGTCCCCCTCTGCTCGCTCTGAGCTGCAGGTCCTGCCGCCCAAGGGGGCCAGGAGCTGTGGGGGTGTGGAGCGGCCAGGACATGCGGTGCCTCCCACCCCATGGTGGCTCAGAGACACCACCACCCATGGCAACTGGAAGCTCCAGGGTACCCTCTGCCACCTGTGGCAGCAGGGAGCTGCAGAATACCTCTGCGCGGGGGCAGTGGAGGTACCCCTGCTGCCTGAGGCGGCCAGGAGCTGTGCCCCCTCCCCCAGCGACCGGAATCTGCGGGGTACACCTACTGCCCAGGAGCTGCAGTGTACCTCCACCACCCATGGCAACTCAGACCTCAGGGGGGCCCCACCGTCACATCACGGAGGTCTTTGGAAATCAGGAATTCTGTGATTTCCGTGACATCTGTGATAAAATTGTAGTCTTAACCATAACCTATAATACAGGAATAGGTTTCTCTCACACATCACCCCAGTAAACAAAATATATCAAAGGTGATTCCCTACCCAGCGGCGTAGCTACAATGGTGAAAGTCGTGTAGTTATGCCAGGGCCCATGAGGCTATAGGGCCCAACCAGAGGAGCCATCAGGAGAGAGCAGGGCCTGCTGAGCTCTTGGGGCAGGAGCTGGCTGAGATGGGGGTATTTCCGGAGTGATCCCTGGCCCCAGACATGAGCAGCTGGCAAGGATGTGTGGACAAGACACGGGGAAATCACAGTGCTGGGGAATGCAAGTGAGGTCATAGGGGGAGGTCCAGAAATGGACCACAAGGTAAAAGCATCAGCCACTTTGCATGGGACATGGGATTGGGGAGTTACTCAGAAGGGGGTTTGGTGCAGAACTGGTGGAGCTGGGGGGCTGGATCGGAACTGTTGAGGGTGGAAAAAGGAGTTGGAGTAGAGCTTGTGAGGTCTCGATCATAGCTGGGAATATGAAAGGTGGGGTTGGACTGGAGCTGGATGGGACAATGGTGGGAGCTGGGGGAGGGCTTGTGGGAGCCTGAAACAGAGCTGGAGGAGCTGAGGGATGGATGGAGGAAGCTGGAGGGGAGTTGAGGAAGAGCTGGAGAGTGGGGCTGGAGGGGAGCAAGAGCGACTTGGGGGAAGCTGGGGGGTCTATATGGGGACCATGAGGCAGCTGGCGGGAAGCTAGGCAGAATCTGGGGGTCTGGAGGGACTGGAGAGGAGGTAGGAGATGGATGGCTAGACTGGGGCTGTGGGACAGTTGGTGGTTCTGGGGGGGAAGGATTGGGATTCTGAGGGAATTACGCAGGAGGTAGGGGCCGCAAGGAGCTGGATTGGGGTAGTGGGAGAATTAGAGGGGGGATGAATTTTGGAATTGGGAAGGGAATCCCTAACCTATTATTGCACAAGACCTTCTTAGGCCTTGTTATGCTCCCGTTCTTACCTATATGTCCGTGGACATCCTTCTGGTGTGGCTCTGTTGCTCAAAGGGAAATCTGATATGGGGTCTTTGGAGGATGTGTCCATTCCTGCATAGTGCAGAGCCCAGCACACAGTAGTTCACCCTACACCAGTGTGTAGAGGGTGTGTGGCAGCATGGCTGGGGTGCAGATCCTCCAGTCCTCCTTAGTCATGCAGCCACCAATCCCAGGCACAGCCTATGAAGACCCCCAAATAATACTGCTGTCAATGGGACTACATGGCCATTTTTCAGGGCAGAATTTTCCCCCTATTATAGTATTTCCCTATACTGAGTGAACCAACAATCAGGCTAAAGGTAACTCAGCAGCACAAGATATTTCAGCAATCTTCAAACTTGTCACTCTTTTTTCCCCCCTCACATGGCTGTGTTCTCCTCAACCAAGCCATATATTTTAGTGTATAAAGAAGAGCATTCTCAGCATGAAACAAAAGGGAAGTGGGGAAGCAAAGATGAGAAAGTTCACACTCATAGGCACTCCTTTGGATCCCAAACTCTCATGGCCTCTTTGAGTTAGTTCACAAACCCAACCCCAACATATCAGAAACATTTGACCTTGTCACGTTGTCCATTGCTACTGAGATATTTTGAAATAAAAAGTCCCCTCTTGAACAGCAATCATAGCACAAATGTCCTGACTGATCTAACCAGATAAATGTTTTACCTGAATGATAGCTGAAGGATTTGGCCCACGCTGACACCTGTAGTGGCAATAGCATCCTTGTTTCTCTTTTTCCCTGCCCCCATCTGAGGAATGAAGACATTATCTGGATGATAACATGAGCTAAAGAACTTACAGCATAGGTTATGAATTGTGGGTCAAATCTTATTCTGGCTAAACTCTTCTATGCCTGGACAAGGACTAAGGTTTTTGCCCAGTGGGCATAGGAACCATTCCCCTGACCATCCAGGAATGTCTTGATTTTTAAAAATATATATATTGTTCCATGTACAGATTGTGAGGAGAGAATGCTGGAAAATGGATGTTGTGCTGAGCTCGAGGAGAACAATGTTTCAAAAACTAAAAAATCAAAAGTAAAATGGCATGTTCCTGATCCAATGTAAAGGCTATTTGCTTTCAGAAAGCCCCAGGAAGTCATTTGTAACTGCAACTCATCTTCCCAGCCATCCTTTCCCTGATGGCAAACTAATCCTAACTCTGATCAAGCAATAAATAACATGATTAGTGTGCTTAGATCCATTCCGCAATGATGGAATGCTTAAGGAATCTAGAGACTAAGCTTCCAGTTTACAGTAACTACTCACTAAATTCAGGGACAGCAAGGCTGATGGCAAAGAGCCTTTTTAATATGTTCTCAAGGCTCATTGAAAACAGTTACTTGAAAGTCTCACAACTGTATCAAATTGTGCTGAGCTACCTTTGGTTTATTATCATAACTGTTTTTTTAGATGGGCGCTGTCACACATTTTCTTGTCTAAGTGTGGCATGAAAATTACTGGAATCCAAGCTCCTAGAAGACAAGTATCTAGTTCACTAGTTACCTGATAATTGACTACTGTATACCATATATGGATATTATTCCTCCTCCTCCTCTCTCCAATCCTACCCTCCCCCCAAAAAAGTTGCAAAGTCAAGCTCTCCACATTTAGGAAATTCCAGAATGAAGATTGTTTGTGCAACATTAATTCCATCCCACTGTACATATGCATTATGAGTAATTTTCCTGCAGGACCCCTGCCTCATTTAGTGCGCAGGATGGATGGTGCAAACTTAATGAGCAACCATTTAATATTTTGTTTTATTCTTGTTGTCAATGTGTGGCCCCATTTCTCATTTACTGCACACTCTTCAAACTCTGCTCTGAAATCAGAATGATTAATTTCCTCATAGGCTTTGCAGTGGCACTCATCACCACACACTTTGAGTGCTTCACCAGCATTAATGAATTTACTTTCACAATACCCCTGTGAAATGAAGGTGTATTATTGTCTCCATTTTGTAGTTGAGTAACTGAGGCATAGGAGATTAAAGTCAAAAGTATCTACTAATTCAACCATCTTAACTATGAGACCATTCTACCTCTTTTGCAATCCTCGGCCGCATTCACTACACACCTTCCAACTTCTTGAACAAATGAAGAAGTTCTACAGACATCAGTCTCCTTCACTACACAATCCTGTTTTATTCCCAGAGCAAGTCCATCCTGTGCACTGAATGCCTTCTTGTGCCAGTCCGGTATGTACCCCAGCTCTTTGTTCAGTACCATTATCCTCATCTAGCCAGTCCCATTCTGCATTCCTCAGAGTTTTATTTTTTCTAAGTCCCAGTCTCCTTGCCTAACCAGTCCCAGTTTCCCACCTCCCAGCTCTTCATCTGATCTATCTCTCCACCTAACCTCGGTGTCTAATCATCTCCCCATCCATGTCTCATTGGCTTTCAGTCAATTCTTCCTCCTTGTGCTTCTCATCCAATCTCAATATTCCACACTCCCCCTGGTTCCTTGTCCCAGTCTCTTTCCCAGTCCCAGTTCTGCCCCTGGAATCTAACTTCTCATCAGATCTGTCCCCCCGTCCTCGCTCAACAGTTGTCAGTCCCAGTCTCCTTGCTCATCTAGTGCTAGTCTTCCCCGGCTCCTCATCTGATCTTAGTTTCCCCTACCCATTTCCCAGTTTCCCTCTCCTTGTCCAGCCAGTCCCAGTTTCCCTGAGCTCCCAAACTCCACCTCCAGTTCCCAGGCAGTCCTGGTCTCCTGGTAGCTCCCTACTCTAATAATATATAATATAATTATACATATAGTGCAAAAGATGTGTTTACATTCCCTAATGCAATCAAAATAGATGTCATGACATCTAAAGGTTGTTTTTTTATATTTTTCACATTAACATAACTGATTGTTTCTTATAGCTGTTTTTTCGTATGGGAAAGTAGTATGAAACAACTTAAAGATTACAGTAATAGCACCCACTATTTCTGTATTATTTATTACATGTGATTAAAAACAAACTACTCTGATTCTGTTCTCCATCTGGGCACAAGTTATACATGCTGCATGCTTACTGCACAAACTAAAGCCTTTGAAGGAGGGTGCTAGAATATAGATATGCAGGCCTGCCTGTCAAGGTCTATACTTTAAGAACTTAGGTGTATTTTTATCACTTAGCTAGTTATAGAGGTATAAAACAAAGAATCAAAATCACCAGTCTGCCTGTGTATGGGCCTTTTCTCACTAGGATAATCTGAGGTCTACTTCTTAGGCTAAGGCTGTTGGCTAAGCAGCAGGGGCAGCCATAAACTGGGAAGCCTACAGTCACATCCTCACATTCCAAACCAGTCACATTGAAATAAGGTAGTATTGGGCTGTTAGGAATACAGTCCTGTCCTGATATTGCCTATCACCACCAGATAAAGAAACAGATCTTAAGATAGTTAAAGAAAACTTAGTTTGATAGCATCCTGTCTGGCAAGAAATCACTTATTAATGGTTGTGGTTGTGAAACCCTCATTTCTGTATTGTTTTATCTTTATGGCCCCCACTTTTCTATTGTTAATCTGTCTGATTCTCTAATTGTTTCTGTCTGCTGTATAATTAATTTTGCTAGGTGTAAATTAATTAGGGTAGTGGGATATAATTGGTTAGAGAATTATGTTACAATATGTTAGGATTGGTTAGATAGATTTCAGTAAAATGATTGGTTAAGGGATAGCTGAGAATATTACTATATAAACTGGGGTCAAACAGGAACTAGTTAGGGAAATTGAAATTATGCTTGCTGGAAATTAACCCCAATAAACATCACATTGTCTGCACTTCGGACTTCTGGTCTTTTGCTGCTTGCTGTCTGTGTGACAAGAACCAGGGAAGTGGGAGGGTGGAGGGAAAGCCCTTTAACAGAGGGCTGTAATATTGCAGTAGATGACTCAGAAAGGATGCAGATTGTATTTATATTTCTTCATTTCCAGTATCTCATGATTTGGGACTTTCTCAATTGCACTTTTGCCAGTGGAGACGAAAGGACCTGGGAGGGCTTTGGAAATATAGTAGCAATACCACAGTTTAAAGGAAACCATTAGGAATATACTGAGACCTCACAAATCTGAAAACACATTCTTCATCTTTAGTAGGGTAATGCAGCATGACAACACTGACTGTCTTTATCAGTGGTGGGGCAAGGGGCAAAGAATGATGCATCAATTTAAGATGTTAAAAATAATTCAGAATATTTGGTGGAGATTAGCTAACCTGGTTTCAAGCTTTGGAAGGTGTGGCCATGTCTTTGTAAATTATGGGCATTGCATGCAAACAATGACTGCATTTATTAGTTTGCTGTATGCATGCTTACAGTGCTTGTAATTGAGGATGATTATGGCTAATGATTCTAGTAATGTGCACTTTCAAACCAGCAGGACAGTGTAATTTGTATCAAACCTATTCAGTATCTCTTCAGGCATTTTGCCTAGTTTAAACTTAGCCCAGTACTTGCTGGAGAGGAAACCTCTGGAAGCTTCACAGCTGGCTCGAATAGGAGATTTCATGGTTCTTTCACAGTACACTCAAAGGGAAATAAAGCTTCTACAGTCTTCATATTATCTCGATGGCTCCTATCCTGTCATACTTTAATATGACAAGGCCAAGATCTCTTGTACAGGAAATACTTGAATGTAGTATGTAGAAAAGAAACAAAACATCTGTCTATGAAGAACTGACTACTCATTCACAAGCAAAAGTGACTTTGCCTGGAGAATGGGTTTGCATTTCTAATATTTTGGAACAAAAACTCCCAGCATTCTTTTTTGAAAGTATACTAACTTCTCAGGGCCCTCTGTGCATGTCTTAGAACACAAGGAAGTTCTTGTGCTTAACCTTTAACTGGGAAAGAACATGCTTTTCAGCAGTAGTTTATTGCAGTCTCCTTTGGAGTGAATCATTGCAACATTACATTATTAAGAAACAGACTAAATGGACTGCTGTGATTCTATTTATGTATCTATTCTCCCTTATTTTCTCTCTGCCTAATTACTTCTATGCCCTGGTCACTGAAGTATCTGTGCTCCTCAAAAACATTAGTGATTTATTTTTGTGACACCTCTATCAGGCTGAGAACTGTTGTCCCCATTGTGTAGATGGGGAACTGAAGCACAAATTGATTAGAGACCTATCCAATGTTACAAAGAAAATCTGTGTCACAAAGAAAATCTCAGTAAAAGGGCTAAAATCTGTGGCAGAATTTAACCTAGGATTCCTGATTCCCTGTTCAGTTACTTAATCACAAAGCCATCTTCCCCTCCCTTCTTGGCTTCAGTTTATATGCTATTTTGGGTTTACATGCATCTCTTTGTTATGTATGCTTCTCTTGTTCTCTCAGCATTCTTTTACTTGGTAAGGCAAATAATTTCTCAACACCATTGAGACAGCTAAATCAACATTAGCAACCTGCTTGAATTAGCTTGACAAGTTACCTAGTTTTTGTAAGGATGTGTATTTAATGTACTGTTGGCTTTTTAGTCTGGCTGGAGACTTGAGTACTTTCTCAGACCTGCTGAATTGCTCATTGATTTCATAATTGCTCTGTGTCTGTGATTGTTTCGGTTGTTTCTTCTTTGGGCTAAGTCTCAAAAATCAGCACTTAGCTCAGACACTTGATGAAGACTCACCTTGTGGTATGAGGGAAGAAATGCTCCAGATCAGCTGTGGAGACATTCTGTAGCTTAGATTCCATGCTATCGGAGCCTCTACATTGCTATGTAGCAATAGTAAATATGTATATTATGGTAACATGGTTCTTTGCAGTAGAGGATTTTGCCCTAGCCTACCCCTAGCTCCTACTCTGAGAAAGATCATAGAGAACACCCATGTGGTCTTTCCAATTCCCGTGTCTCCCACTCCTTCCTTGCATTGAAACTGTCCTATTAAATTGTCTGTAGCCCTTTCCATACCAATGGCAAAGTGTGTGCATCCTTTTTATTTCAAAATTTAATAAATAAAATATTCAGAGGTGTGGGGTGACGAAAGAAAATAGAACATTTTTCTCTTATTCAAAGTCTGGAATCTTCTAAATGGCAAGAATTGCTTAAGCCTTGAAATAAAATGAGAAACCTATCACCATGGGAATTCATAACATAAGCATAACCATCTCATGTACTCATTTCATAAATAACTTGCTGTCTTGTCAAAGGGAGATGAATGAAATCTCTCAAAATTCTAAACTCCTCATGCATTTTCATAGTAGCAGCTGTAATTTTCAAGGGTTCCATTTCCAAACAGAGAAACATGAAGTGCTTACACACAAAAATATTCAATGAGTTCAAAGCTCAGAAGGAGCAACAATTCTAAGTAATGCTATTGTGCTGCAACCCACTGTTTCATATCTGGGAATTCTTTTCATGAGTGGGATTCTAATGTAAATACCTGCATTTCATCTCTTTCAGAAGAAACAACTTTTCTAGTCTAAATAAAGATTCACGTGGCTATTGAAAATATTCAAAGAGCTTGATAAGTAAGATGCACACAAATAGCAGAAACAGATAGAGGTGCACTGTGGTGACTAATTAGGTGACTGATTGTTGTGTGAGTGAATTTAGACTACCTGGCCAGATAGTGAGCTGGGTAAATCAGCATAGTTCCATTGATTTCAGCAAATCTGAGAAAGACTTCAACCAATCGATGTCAGTTCACGCTAGCTGAGAATCTGGCCTACCTTTTATAATCCTATAATCACTAGGGAACTACATCCCATACAGCTGGGCTTATGCTGATTCTATTCTCCATGCCAGTGCAGGGTGTGGTGGTTTTTTTGTTTTGTTTTTTTTTAATGATCAATCCATCTATCTGATCATTCAGTAAAGCTTAGATATGCAAGTTTCAAGTTTTTGACACATTTTGTGTTGGGTTATACTTTGTATTGCTTAAACACTGAAAATAAATGCTGGGGTTTTGTTGTTTTTTTTATATGTACATACAAGTACAGTTGTATCACAAAGATTTCACATGATTCATTTTATATAACTAGGCTATTCTGACCTCAGTCTACCTTACTGGCAGAAGCCAGTTTCAGTTAGGCTGAAAAATGGAATTGTTTAATTTGTAGCCTCATGAGAGCTGTAGTTCAGGTGCCTTATACTCCCACTGTACTATAGAGCAGGGCCGCCCGGGGGGGGGGGGGGGGGGGGCAAGTGGGGCAATTTGTCCCAGGCCCCACAGGGGCCCCCACGAGAATATAGTATTTGATAGTATTGCAACTTTTTTTTTATGGAAGGGGCCCCCAAAATTGCTTTGCCCCAGGCCCCCTGAATCCTCTGGGCAGCCCTGCTATAGAGTGGGCTTCCTGGTCACACTGAATCTCCCCATGATGCATCACAGTTTTGGTGAGGTGAGGTAGTGTTTCATGGGAGTCCCATGGAAATAAAGTCCAGGAGGGGACCCTGGCCTATAGAGTAGAATGGGGATAAAATGGGGATGTAGGCAAAAAACCTACCAACTTCTGTGAGGTACTGTGGCAATATATCCAAATAGAAATATTTCAGTTTTGTGTTGAAAACAAAAAACTGTTTTGCTTTCAGGCATTCAGTGTTCTGAGAAAAAAAATGAAATTTTATGTGGAAAACACCAAGATACTTTTTGTGAAAAAAATTCACTTAGTTAGAAACCCAGTTTTCTGCCAAAAAAACCCAGTTGGAATTGAAACATTTTGAACAGCCCTAGTATTGGCATAGAAGATAGCAGTTTCAAAGTATCCTGAAGTATTCTTTCATGACTCTGCAATCTACATACACAAAGTTTTTTTGAGACTGCAAGTAATTTCAATCATTTATTTCAATGGATGAGTAATTTCATGGAGCACCCATTTCAATCTACTAGTTATAAAACATTTCTACTCGGGCAGCTGCCCAATTGTAAATGTTTGACATGCTGTTGACAGTAAGGTACATTTGCTGGCTTTTTGTTTTGTAAATGTGATATATTAGGGCAAGGGTAGGCAACCTATGGCACTCGTGCCGAAGGTGGCAAGTGAGCTGATTTTCAGTGGCACTCACACTGCCCAGGTCCTGGCCACCGGTCCAGGGGTCTCTGCATTTTAATTTAATTTTAAATGAAGCTTCTTAAACATTTTAAAAACCTTATTTACTTTACATACAACAATAGTTTAGTTATATATTGTAGACTTATAGAAAGAGGCCTTCTAAAAATATTAAAATGTATTACTGGCACGTGAAACCTTAAATTAGAGTGAATAAATGAAGATTCGCCACACCACTTCTGAAAGGTTGCCGACCCCTGTATTAGGGTGTGCAAAGCTCTCTCTGAAGCAGAAGTTCTACTGTCAATTACTTAACACTTATAGAACTCCAAGAACAGAAAGGCTGCAGATTCCATCCATTGCATTATTGCTTTCATGTTCTTCATGTAGCAGCATAGGACATGTTATATGAGATTAGACCACTGGTCCCTTTCATTTTGTATCCTATGAATGGCAACACCTCGTGCTTCACTGCAAGGTAATCCCCTTCTCCCATACACACCCACCCACACACACACACTGTCCCAATATTGCAACTGATCAGGTGTTCAGTAATGAACATGGGTGGTAGTAGGAAAATTCTTACTTATCATTTCACATAAAATTGTATCAAAGAGATAGAACAACCTTTACTGAGTATAGATCACAACATAACATTTTGGACCAATACATGGATATAGTATCTCGCTACATAATACTGAGTGGGAGTTCAGGGCTTCAGCCTACCTCCAAGGTTACCTGATAGCTGTTGTCATTATCAAACCCATTATTCATTTTTAAGTTGCCCATCTTAGGAGGATGCTTCAGCAGTGCCTTTTCCCACAGTCTCTAAGGTACATACTCTTTGGAGTGGCCAAACTTCTCAAAACACCAGTGACCTCGTTCCTGTGATTTGACATTAAATTTGCTTCTGGATGTGAGAACTTGTTGCTATTTTGTGTAGTGTTTAGATATTATTGTTTTATAACTTCTTTGACCAACCTCACTATATGAAAAAAAACCCACAGGTCATCGGATAAGATAATGATCTCAGTAAAAGGGCTAAAAACAAGTTGAGTCCGTGGTGTCCTTAACTGTAAAAACACAGGTGGGGGAATATCCTTTTTAAGGATATTTAAGAATAATTTTAAGTTTTGAATATTACTTACAATTTGTGATTTACATGTATCTAGGCATGCGTGGATTGAGTTCCAGGATGGTCATTTATTGGTTTTCAGCGGTTAGCATGTAGCTAAGATCTAGCATGGCGGTGTGCATAGTTAGACCACATGAAATAATTGCATTGAGTCAGGGAACAGAAGTCTGGAATATGTGTGTGGGGGTGGGAGCATAAAATGTAAAGATTCCAAAATGAATTGATGCCTTTTTAACAAGCAACTGAATTAAAACATATTACCTGTTTATCTAAATATGAACCGTACTGAGCAAAAGCCTAGCTGTCTGTAGAACGTCTAATTTTTGTAACTTAGTTCCTTTTTACTTTCTCTCATGTCAGGGTCATGTTTTTCCACTACAACCTAAGGTGGTGTTCACATTACTAAAAAAAAAGTCAAATTTTAAAAACTCGAATCAGGCTCATTCTGAAATTCCCATGCAGTTTTGGTATGGTCAGGTAGATTATATCACACTTTGTGGGTATTTAATGTTTTCCATGCTAGGAGAAGAAAGGGTTCTGAAAAGATGATATTCATTAGATATTTGTGCATTATTACTTCCTTAGATAGCAACCACATTATTCAATATTTAATGAGATTATTGTACAACTAAACACCAACAACATTTCCTGCTTATTAAATTCTTCTCTTTCCTTCTAAAGCCAGCTGGTAACCTTTCATTGCCTGACATCAACTACAGGGGCATACTGCAGAAAGTCGCTCTTTAATTGACACTGAATCTTGATCTCTAGGTTTTCTTTTGGTAGATAGAGAACATAATAGGACAAGCTCCTTCATGAAAAATATTGTTAATAGGGGTTCAGATTTTAATGTGTAATAAAAACATGGTCCTACCATAAATAAAATTTTGAAATATTCCCCCTACGTTTTCTTCACCCATATACGTACTCACCCACCGACCCATACACACGTGGATTTTGGGGGGGGTTTATGCCAGATAGTGTTTGACCTACAATGGAGTCTATAAATAATCCATTTTTTCATAGGCACATTGGACTGTAACTGGAGTTGCAGAGTGGAGTTCCAGTTTATTTGGGACTGGAACTGGATGAAATAAGCATCACATAATAAAATCACCATTTTTGTTTTTTAAAAAATGACATGTTTTCCATTATCAGGATGCTTGCAAAAATCTATTAGAGGTGAGATGGCAGAAAAAAAATAATAGAAATAGAGGGGTTAAGACTTTGTTTGAAGGAAGAATGATGTAATGGACTAGAGCCGAGATTCAGGAACTGGGTCTTTCTAAACCTGATGCTGACACTGATTTGCCATGTAACCATAGGTAAATCTCTTAACTTCTTTCAGGCTCAGTTTACTCATCTGTAAAAGGGAATCAGTTTATGGAGCCATAAATGTGTTATGTGACCTGAACCAGACCTCTGTGTAAGCTTGAAAGCTTGTCTCTTTTAGCAACAGAAGTTGGTCCAGTAAAAGATATTACCTCAGCCACTTTGTCCCTCTTATGAGACCTAACTAACTTTGTAGAGTATACTGTAAGTGTTTTTAAGTCTACTTAGTGACAGAAGTGGGGATGGCTAAGCAATTACTAGCTCCCAGGTCTGCCACTGATTGTTACTGTTTGGTTCATTTTGGCTACTTTGTGCTGCTCCAGTGGGCACAATGGCCAGAAATCAACTTATATAGCTCCATGAAGATTTCCCTCATGTAATGGAAATCCCCGGGTGATGTAGAAATGGTGTAGCAGCTCTATGCCACCTTTCCTCCTGACTCCCATAATAAAGAGAGGATGCATGGCTGGGGGGCATCCCTAAGCTCTGGCAATCCACAATTGACATAATGACTCCTTGGAGCTCTGGGCAACTTGGTGCAATTTAGAGCAGACACTTTATGTTGGGAACTACCCTCAGCTCCTAGCCAACCCGAGAAGTAGGGAAACATAAATGTGGTGCTATGTAGCCCGTAGCTACAATGAGTATATGAGAACCAGTTGAGGATCAGCTCTCATTGTATTGTACTTTGCATTTACCACTTGCACTCATTCAGCTATATATCTCAAAATGCTTTACAAAATTGATAAATATTATTATTCCTGTTTTACTGATGGAGTAAATAACAGTCCCGAATAGAGGGCAGAATAGAACCATCCCACCCCAGAAGGAATACCAGGAAGACTCATTGAGACAATCTGCCTCATAGAGACAATCTTTCTGTTGGTGCTCCTTGCGCACAGCAAGAACACAACTAGCCCCACCCATTAAGGCAGAGCAGTTCTAGAGCTGGTTGAAAAAGTAGGACAAAATTGTCTCAGAAAAATTTCTAACTTTAAAAAAAAAAATGTCAGTGAAAAAATCCATTTATTTATCAAAAAGCTTTTATCTCTAAACATGGCCTTTTTAGGAAACAATTCTTTTGAAAAAAATCATCAATAGTGTCGTCTTTGTTTTTTTACAACCGTTTCCATGTCTTTTTTTAAAGGAAAAAATAATGTTTGTATTGAAATTATCAAAAACATCAACATTGAAAAATATAAATAACTATTTCAATAATGTTTTCAATAAAAATGTTGAAAATATAGATAATTTTTTTTAAAAACCCACAAATTATGTTCATTTTGAACCATTTGAAACAAAACTAACTTCAGCAGTTCAATTTTTTTTCAAAACTAGTTTTCCAGTTTCCAACCACCTTTCCTAATTTGTAATTTCCTGAACAACTATAGCAGTGAACTATTTATATTCACTTGAATAGGTGGCAGTTATAAAATTAGTGTTGACCTCCTTATCTGGGGGGAAAAGTAATGGTGGTTTGCCACTTCCAAACATACCCATTTACTTGTTGAATCTTGGATTCAGTCTTAATTTTGGAAAAAAAAGCCTTGAAACTAGATTCTATATTTTCTATAGATATTACCCATCTGATTGCCCAGTATCACCTATTGCAGGGAAACTATTTAATGCACCATACAATGAGCCAAACTGATGCTAATAGAAGTTAATATTGCTTTTTCATAGATATATGCTGGGCATGTACATTGTTTATATTTTTTGGCAGTTTGTATTTGTTTTCTGGGAAATAGTCAAAATGAAAGATAATATAAGGTGTTTTTTCCATACAGCCATCAATGTCCAGAGCCTGGTAGTTTTTGAAAGTGATGTTCTCAATAGAAAAATTAATTCACTTCTCTGTTTTCTTTTGACAGCTACAGGACTTTCCATTGCTATATAACGGCAAAATCCCCATGTTACTTCTGTGGGCATTTGGTTCAGTAGAGCATGGATCATCCCTACAGTGGAGAAACTTGAGGTTTTGTTACAATTATTGTCCGTATATGAATAATTATTGTACACTACTTTCTTTGGAGGTTTTTTGTATTTTAATTTTATATTTAGTTCTATATGATTATGTACCACTTAGATGGTTAGCTCTTTGGGGCAAGGACCATTGTTTTGTTCTGTGGTTTCCAGTGCTTAGCACAATGGGGGTCCTGGTCGTTGACTAGGACTCCTAAGTGCTACAGTAATACAAATAATAATACATATTGTCTGCTATCCCTTCACTATACACACACACTCACTGTCTCTCTGTACATATATTTCCATCTGCTTCTTCTCAGAGAGCATGCCATGCCATTGTGCTGCTGTCGTAAATTGTATGCACCTGATAAACAACCTAAAAATTGCAATAATGTTATTCATTTTAAAAAAAATGTCAAGAGCTGCTGTGTGGTGATTTAATGATTATTGTTCAGAATCAGTAATAGAATGAGATGCTGAGCTAAGAGCCTCCACAGGTTACAAATATAATTGTATTTAAATGTTTTATATGAGGCAAAGACATGAGTATTTGATGAGTACATGCCATTGAAACTCAAATGTATTTATTGTTTCTGCTGTCTTCAGGGTTCTCCTGTAAATTAACCATTTCTCTAGGATGTGTTTGCCTAGGCAAATAGATGTTGTTAATAAATTGCATATTTCATTGCTAGTTTTCTTATTTATAGTTTTACTCGTTGATTAATACAATGTAATTCAAACACACACTCAAATGATACGAAATTTAAGCAAAAGATGTTGATTGGAAAAGATTTCTTCCCATATGTGAAAAACATGGCTGCAATAATTCACCAAGAACATGAAATCTGTGCTTTTCTAAATAAAATATTGTAGAGCTACAAAGAAACCCTGACACAATTTAGCTCCATACACCTAGGTCATAGTCATTAATACTGGTAGAGCTAAGCTGAACAAACTCTTGAAATGTTTGCCAATATTTGTTCAAATAACAAATTATGGATTTGCTTCACTGCGTTCATGCCCATTTGGGGTTCAATTTATATAAATATCTCAGCAAACATTCACTATCAAGGTAGGGGTGTGTGTGTGTTTGTGTGTGTGTGTGAAAACAGTAAATTGTAACCAAATAGTAGAGAATATTCACAGAAAGCAAATTTTAAATGTGAAATTTGCATATACACCATGAGTTATGTTCACCTGATCAGAGAACAGAACGTATGCCAGGTGACATATGAAACCCATCAAAATAGCTTCATCTGTAAACTGAACACATACTATTCAGTACCATTTATTTGCCCACCCTACTTATTTTACTTGAATACTATTTGCTGTTAGGGCTGTCTATCCTAAATAATTAATGTTCATTATGGCCTGAAATACAATGATATATTGATCCAAAAAGTGTCCAAAAGTTACTCAGAAAAAATGCCAGCAAAAGGTTACAGGTTAGTGGGAGCTGCCAAAATCTAATTAGATCATTCCATTTAATCAGTGACTGGGTTTAGTCTCAGTCATATGTTGCATATGAATCAATCACTTTGGAATTAGTGTTTCTTTTTTTCTGGCCATGAGCAGAGTGGAAGCAGTTTGGTTCTACAGCCCTCAGTGAAACTCTGACAATGACTATTGTGAAAGATTCATACTATCAAGCACTCCCAAGAACATGGTGTCATATAAATAACAAGTTACAGTCTGAAACTTCTATTAAAATGTTGTTGTTTTTTAAAAAGAGGATGAAACAAGTGTAGGTATCCAAGAACTATCTGCCTTTGCACCTCACTGCAGTGCTAAAACAGGAGATTTTTTTTCCTCTGAGGGATTTTGGCTGGAGCACACCATAGCAAAGTAACCATCAGGAACCAAAAGAGAGCAACTGAGTCAAGTTTTATAAGGGATCTTGTTAGGCCTACCTGGGATGGAGCATAACAGGCCTTAATTCACCTACGTACTCTTTGGAGCTTTGCTTGCAGTTATCAAAGACTCATTTCAGGAGCTCACAGAGCTATAAAGTGTGGCATTTTACTTAACAAGGGTTTTGTCTGGAGATGCATTCCCCAAATGCATTTCCCCTCCAGTGGTTTTGTCTGAAGAGACATTCCCTAGAGACTTTATTCCCCATTCAGTACTGAGCCGTATGTCATCATGGTATTTCCCCCTTGCTGATACTTCTTATTTTGCAGAGTTGTTGCTCAGTATTCTGAGCAGGAATTCTTCTCTGGATCCTTCTTCACCTGTTCCAGGAAATTAATCATGGAAGCCTGGTATGCATGCAATGTGGGGTTGGCTTGGCTCAGAGATGCTGTGCTCTCACTGAACTTGGGTATTTTGCATTCAGGAGATTCTAGTACTCTTACTAATGCCTCTGTCAAGAATCAGTTCTATTACTGGAGACTACACTTGTGTCCTTTTCTATAGGCGTCTGATGTAGAGGCTGCTTATTATTACCACATAATATTCAATGTGGATTACCAGCACATGCTTGTGTCTTGTCAGACTATGCATTTGGTATGCCTGTTAGCCTGAACTGCCCAAAGAAGGTTGAGTGCTCTTACAAAGCATTGAAAACTCCACAGATACTGCATGCTGTGGTGTCTCTCTGACCTTCCAGACCTTTTCTTCCAAGAGACAGAGGGTGTGAGCAAAGCAACATGTGCTGTCATATGCTGAACTCCTCCTGTCTGATCATAAATGAAGCAAAGAGGCCCATCCACTAGCCAGTGGCAAATGTGTGTTGTTGAAGCTGCAGCAATTAGTTCTGCTGCATGAGTGCTGAACTCTTGTTGCCCATCCATCAATACATCACTTCTCAACTTCTGATGGATACGAACAGCGTGTAGCTGCACAAGCAGTTGCTATTGTCCTCTGCCCATTCTTGAACATCATGAATCTTTCTGCCACCACTCCATAAAGAATACAGATAACCATAATATATAGAAATGAAAACATACCTGTTCTCCTCTCCTTCTCTTGCTGTGCTTCTGCTCTGATGCTCCTTCCCATAAAACCAGACACTGGAGCTCTACTATATCCCTGTTTATATCTATCTCAAGATAAAATAAAAAATCCCTGAATATTATCTACGTTCCCCCCCATCTAAATACCAGCCAAATCCAAATAGACACTTATATTCCTATTTGTTATGTATTTGTATTTTCAGCGTCCCTTGCAGACATATTTTCTTTTAAAAAGGCAATTTGAAGAACTGATAATTAGGACTTAATTTCCTCCTTATTGCACACGTATCTCCTATTAATGTTAATGGAACTTGTTTGCAGAATGAAAGAAGTGTAGACCCCAAAGGCAGAATACAAGTCATTTAATAAAGTATCTGAACTGCATAATAAGTCCATCCTTTGACTTGATTTGGCTGAATATTTGGTTTCCTGCTTCTGACATGACACACATTGTGAGTGTTTATAAAAGATTTACATTGCAACAAAAATATCAATTTTACTGAGTAATTTATTGCAGGACCTGACCCTTTAGACACTCGCTTGCTCTGTTTATTATATGTTGGTTTTTGGCTGTAAGTGCATGGTTTATGATAATTTACACTTCTGCATATTTGTAAGTTTTGTCAGTTTGAAAAAAGGAGTTCAAGTAGCCCTGTCTTGGAAAACAGGGACTCAGTGAAAATAACGATGGTTTATATATTCTAAGCAATTACTTGAATTTTAACGTTTTTTGCAGTGTTGTTGTAGCTGTGTTGGTCCCAGATATGAGAGAGGCAAGGTGGGTGAGGTAATATATTTTTATTGGACCAAACTTCTGCTGGTGAAAGAGACAAGCTTTCAAAGATATTACCTCACCCATCTTGTCTCTCATGCATTTTAATGAAATAAATAATGAATAAGATATTTTGCATGACTTCCTCATTGTTTAGTGATTCCACCAGGTGTGCTGCTCTGTCATATTAGTGTTAATGAGGAAACCAATATGTGCAGATGGAAGAAATGTTAAAAGTAGAAGTGGGTGGATGAATCAGACAGCTAAGCTAGCCCCAGCCTTCATTCTACAAGCTTTCAAAATGTTTTTTAAAGTTTTTATTCTTTCTGAAAGCACACACACACAAAAAAATCTTCCCAGACTTTTAATTTCTAGTTGCATGTTTTATACATATCTTGAGTCACTGTATAAGTGCCCTGTAGTAAAACAGAACCCTAGTCGAGCAAATAGAAATAGTTATTATTGTTCTGTTGCATTATATACACTTAGCAATATCAGAAAGCATTTTTTTTCACAGTATACCCTGTATAGGTGGATGCTGCAAGGAAATTATTTCAGACTACGGATGGGATTTTCAAAAGATCCTAAGGGAGTTAGGTGCATGGCTGCCAGAAAACAAGAATACCAGTTTGTGAAAAATGTGGAGGTTTCAGAATTTGGTTTTGTTCCATATCAGAAGAAAATCAGGACATATGAACTTTTTTCATGACCAAAAAAAAAGTGTGTGTGTGAGAGAGAGCCACCTCAGAATTGCTAATAGCCCAGGAGTTACAGCACACATCTGTGACATGGGAAACTCAAGTTCCTACTTTGCCTGACTATCTCTCTGGCTCAATAAATATGTAATAAGTCCCTGCTCAGCCTGATTCAGAGCAGGGACTTTGAACCTGGCCCTCCCACATCTCAGGTGAATGTGCTAATCACTGTTATTGGCTATTCTGAGTTGGGTCTCTTTCTCTCTCTCTCCCCTCCTCCCTCTCCCTCTCTCTCCCCCCACTCCCGAAATTCCACCTTGGACCTCAGAAAATTTCATTGAAACTGACACTTTTCCACTAATAGTTTCATTTCAAACAAATTGGCATTTTCCAGTGAAAAACTTTTTTGTTAAAAAATTCCTGACCAGCTCTAGTTAGATGTTCCAGTCCCTTTGAAAGTCAGTGAGCACTGGGGCCCAGATCCACAAAGGGACTCACGTGCAAAATGTAGGTGCCACTGGCTAAGGCACTTACCTGAGAAATGGGAAATCTGTTCAAATACCTTCTTCTCAATAAATTGGAGAGGATTCAGAGAAGAGTCATGAGAATGATTAAAATATTTGAAAACATGCCTTATAGTAATAGGCTTAAATAATTCCATATATTTAGCTTAACAAAGAGAAGGTTAAGGGGTGACTTAATTACACTCTCTAAGCATCTACACAGGGAACAAATATTTAATAATGAACTCTTCAATCTAGCAGAGACAGATATAAGCTAGATAAATTCAGTTAGAAATAAGGTATAAAATTTTAACAGTGGGAGCAATTAACCATTGGAACAAGTTACCTAGGGTCATGATGGCTTCTTCATAACTGAAAAATGTTGTATCAAGATTGGATATTTTTCTAAAAGATCTGCTCTAGGAATTAGTTTGGGGAAGTTCTATGGACTGTATTATACAGGAGGTCAGACTGGATGCTCCCTTTTGGCCTTAGACTCTATTAATCAAAATTCAGTAGGAATTTCAGGTGTTCAGCACTTTAAAAGGTTAGACCAAAGATTTTATGTCTAAAATATTTTTGAGGGGGAAGATTAAGGAAAGTTATATTGCTCTAAAGGTGAGCCAAGCATTAAAAGTGAACACAAAAAAATCTAATAGAATGGAGAACTGATCATCGTAAACATATATTTACCTAGCCAGGACCCTTGGTCTACAAGGTAAAAGGGATTCTTCTATATCAAGGATCTGGACACACTGATCTATATGTTTATCACTTACTGACTGGATTACTGTAGTGCATTGTATCTGAACCTGAAAGAAAAAACAAAAATGGAGGTGGGGGATCACTGTCATCAAAATTTTCCATCAAAATGTTTGCCTTTTAATAAAAAACAAAAACAAAACAAACATTAAAAACCTGAAAACTGAAAATGTTTCAGATGTTGGCAAGAAACTGAAAAGCTTTCAAATGAAATTTTTGGGGTTTCAGTTTTCTGATGACAATTTTTTTTTTAGGAAAGCAGACACCTCCTGCAAAAATATTATTTTCAACAATCCCCCAATTTTTAATCAATTTTTTTAATGTAAATTTTGAGCAGGCCTAATACAAGGTCTGGATCCAGATCTTCAAATCCATCAACAGATGAGGACTCAGCTACATCAGTGACCGCATCTCCATCCTTAAGCCACCAAGAAATTGGTGCTTGATTGGAACAATGCAGCAGACAAAGCTCAGGACAAAATGCCTAAGAGCTGGAGATAATGTATGTCCTGTGGAGGTGCTGGCTCTGAGCCAGCTTCCAGAAGAGATTAGTTTAATCTAGATTCTAACCACTTTTGGGATGCTCTGCAAGACATCAAGCCACCTCCTCCTTCCTTAGCTGTGCTGTGCAATCCTCAGCCAAATGTCTGAGATATAGTGTACACATTCTGGCTAAACAAACATGTCCGGCATATATAAACCTGACCTCTCAAAGGGAAAGGTCGAATTTACTTGTTTTTCTTGGTTGGTTGTTCTGCGAGAGTGAATTCAGGTTGTTGAAAAAGAATTACCCAAAGTGCAATTCATGAAAGAATAGGCATTGCAACCTTGGGACCAAATTTCAAACAACATCAATGCTCAATGCTTTTTTCTCTTGGAATGATTTTACTTCTTTGCACTGCGTCCAGTTTACCAAACCAAATTGGTACCTCAGCAGTGAGATACCCTCATACAGTTAATATATGATATTTAAGACTACACTGCACTCAGTGCTTTTGCATGCAAAACTCACAATTTATGAGAAGTGTTAATTCATCCCATCCATCTCACTGGATGTTGACACTGAAGCCTAATGATGCAAACATAAATGTCAACATAGTTTCACTGCTGATCATTTTAAGAGAAATATCTTGTGATTCAGGGACTGTAGAGTACAGTATTTTTTTTTCCAAATCTGATCCCTTACTTTCTTAAAATACATTTTCATTTTCATCAATTTTGTGTAACTCAAGGAAGGATGCTGCATTCTGCCCTAGTTAGAGTTTTTCAAGGTTCAGATAACTGGATTGAAGAGGTAAAAAAGAGATTAGCTCCAAAAATCACAATGTTTCAGTAAAGGATTTAACTTGCATATACCTTCAGTGGTGAAAGTGTTAAATCACAGCTTTCAAATATGTTTTTGCTCAATTACTATGCTGATTTAAGTTCTGCCTTCTGAAGTTTGGAGTCTTACAGGTTTATGGACTGGTTGTTGCAGATCTGGGAATTGAGCAGAAAAATATTAGTCTGTATTCACAGTTATTACTTCACATAATGATTTTTAATGCTACAAAACCTCCTCATTCATCACTTGAATTAGGAGTTCATGTTGAATAAAAGAATATTATGAAAATTACTGTGTTTGTTCAGTGCTCATTTTTCAAATGTGCTGTTTAGCCCACAGAAAGCACTAACAGCCACACTTTAAATGAAGGTTTCACTTCTAAATACTTCATAAATAATACATTGAAGGCTAACAGCAATTGATTTTATCCCTAATAAATTATTGTAATTTACTTATTTATTTTGATGTATTTAAATATACTCAATCCAGAGCACTGGGTACATTTACAGATATATTAATAACAAAAATCCATAATGTAAAATTTTGATCCCTGATTAGACATTCTAAACCAAACCTTACCAGATCCCACCTATAAACTAAGACTTTCCCATGTCACATTCCCATTCCCTTAGCCCTCTTCACTGGGGGGAATAAATAAACTTGTAATGTGACTTGAAGGTCAGTAAATCCAGATTCTGAGGGAGCAAGTTCCAAAGTGCTCTTACTAGGGTGACCAGATGTCCTGATTTTATAGGGACAGTCCTGATTTTTGGGTCTTTTTCTTATATAGGCTCCTATTACCGCCCACCCCCGTCCCGATTTTTCACACTTGCTGTCTGGTCACCCTAGCTCTTACAGAAGTGATCTGCCTCTATCTCTGACACATGCGCTAAACTAGAGGACTTGAATGTCTCAGCAGATCTCAGCTGATAAGTAACGCATTAGGAAGTGTTTAATTTATGAAAGACAGTTAGTCTTTAAGGTGCCACCAGACTCCTTGTTGTTTTAGTAAGAGCTTTATAGATTAAAGCTATAGTGGAATGAACATTCTGCAGCTCATAATTTGACAAGTGTAGATCCATTTTTGGCATGCGTTATCCATCTCCTTCCTGCTCTGCACTACTAGCTGATGCAGATGGCCAGCCGTGGCGAAGGGGGGGTGGATTGCTTCATTTAAATAGATCAATGCCGGGGAGCTGTGGATGGGACTGTGTCTCGTGGGTGGGGTAGCTCAGTGTTGGTCATATGGTAAATTACTCCCATCTGATACTCTGAGTATTTGTTATTCATAAAATGTTATTTGTCAGAGCTAATTTTGAAAAGCAGCATTGAAATTTCTCAAACATGTTCACAATTCTTGTCCCGCCCCTTTTTCCTAACCTCTATCTTCATTTGTGACCAGTCACCTAAAGAACACTGCATTGTCTAGTGAATAGAGCACTGAGCTGTGTTAGAGAAGACCTGGGTTCTAGTCCCTACTCTGGGCAAGTTGCTTTACCTGGGTGACCCTTCTTGTTTCCTGACACCTTTTGTCTATTTAGATTGCAAGGCAGAGGTTCTCTCTTATTATAAACTGTATTTGTATATGCCTAGCGCAATGGGACTTTTATCTCAGTTGAGGCCTCTAGGTACTACTCTAATCTAAATAATGAATTACAATAAATGAATAGAATAAATTGTACTGTTAGTTTCCTGACAGTGTGACCTAAGCTTAAGAAACAGGAAGAGACTTGATAAAAATCACCGTGGCTTTGATTTTTCTCAGAGAAATGGAGGACTGGGAAATGGAATAGTTTAGGGAGTAAGAGCTAGCAGGAAATAAACAGGCCCGAGGAGTTTAGTTAATTTGAAACCATTTTTTGCCCCCCCCCCCCTTTTTTTTTTGCATGGGAAAAAACATTGTACATGGACCTGAGATTTAAAAATAGCTAGTTTCCTCCTTGATTGAGAAAGTTACAAGCCAAATTTATTGGCTGTCTAGAGACCTTATGTTCAGTTTCCTCTTGTCACATTCACACCAATTACATAAGTGTGAATGCATGTGTTGTCCTATTTGTATAGATGAGAGCCAGATCCTTGTCTGGCTCATTTAATTGTTTCTGTGGGGGCAGTTCCCCAATCCCATGTACAGCACACAGTATTTCATATAACTACCATAAAAGCCTTGTCACCTGAATGTTTGCAAATATGTGAACAAAAGTGGTCATGAGAAAGTAAATCTTTAATGTTTTTTGTAAGGACATTCACAAATAGTGTTTGTTTTTTTTATTTCTCTTTCTTTCTAATTAAAACCAATATCTTAACTTGGACAGAAATAACTGGTTTTAGGAGAAAGCCCTAGGAAGCCTTCTATGATGAGATAACTTTCTCTGTGGATATGGGAAAAGTGGTGGATGTGATATATCTTGACTTTAGCAAAGCTTTTGATATGGTGTCCCACAGTATTCTTGCCAGCAAGTTAAAAAAGTATATGGATTGGATGAATGGACTATAAGGTGGATAGAAAGATGGCTAGTGGGCTCAGTGGGTAGTGATCAACGACTCCATGTCTAGTTGGCAGCCGGTTTCAAGCGGAGTGCCCCAAGGGTCAGTCCTGGGGCCGGTTTTATTCAATATCTTCATTAATGATCTGGAGGATGGCGTGGACTGCACTCTCATCAAGTTTTCAGTTGACACTAAGTTGGGCGGAGAGGTAGATATGCTGGAGGGTAGGGATAGGGTCCAGCGTGACCTAGACAAATTGGAGGATTGGGCTAAAAGAAATCTGATGGGGTTCAACAAGGACAAGTGCAGAGTCCTGCACTTAGGAAGAAGAATCCCATGCACTGCTACAGGCTGGGGACCAACTGGCTAAGCAGTAGTTCTGCAGAAAAGGACCTGGGGATTACAGTGGATGAGAAGCTGGATATGAGTCAGCAGTGTGCCCTTGTTGCCAAGAAGGCCAATGGAATATTGGGATGTATTAGTAGGATCATTGCCAGCAGATTGAGGGAAGTGATTATTCCCCTCTATTCGACACTGGTGAGGCCACACCTGGATTTTTGCATTCAGTTTTGGTCCCCCCATTACAGAACGAATGTGGACAAATTGGAGACAGATCAGCAGAGGGCAACGAAAATGATTAGGGGGTTGGGGCACATGACTTGTGAGGAGAGGCTGAGGGAACTGGGGTTATTTAGTCTGCAGAAGAGAAGAGTGAGGAGGGATTTGATAGCAGCCTTCAACTACCATACAGGGGGTCCAAAGAGAATGGAGCTAGACTGTTCTCAGTGGTGACAGATGACAGAACAAGAAGCAATGGTCTCAAGTTACAGTGGGGGAGGTCTAGGTTGGATATTAGGAAAAACTTTTTCACTAGGAGGGTGGTGAAGCACTGGAATGGGTTACCTAGGGAGGTGGTAGAATCTCCATCCTTAGAGGTTTTTAAGGCCCGACTTGACAAAGCCTTGGCTGAGATGATCTAGTTGGTGTTGGTCCTGCTTTGAGCAGGGGATTGGACTAAATGATCTCCTGAGGTCTCTTCCAACCCTAATATTCTATGATTCTATTTACAATGAATTTCAAAAGTGACAAAAGTATAAATCACTGTGGCAAGATCCACTTTGGGAAGAAAACATTACAACCTCCTGGTCAAGCATTGATTTAACAGATACTGTTAGTTACTGCTGCTCTCTGGAGTGGACATCCAGAGGCAGCTGAAGATCCAATAAAACTCTCAAATTGCAAAACTCAGTGTTAATAAGCAGGCAACCCCTTTTAAAATGTGCGAGCTAATACAATCTCCTATGTTTCTCCCAATAGCTTTCTCCAACCGGTCAGCCAGACCTGAGTGTTCTGTTGGTTATGCCTTAAACATCTCACCTGCATACAGCTCCTGATCCCAACATGGAAATTAGTCAGCTACACCAACTGTATCAGATGAGACAAAAAAATTAGCACCTGTTCCAGTGTCAATAGAAGTCAAAGAGAATCCTTCCAATGACTGAAATGGTGTTTGTATCAGACACATCCTGTTGAGTGTCATGCACATACTGGAAGCACCACAGCCCATACCCACCCCACTTTCTCTCCTAAAGTCCCATATATACCTGTAGAAAAGGGAAGTGACAGAATCTGGTGAGACCCCATGCAAAAGGGAAGTTCAGTGATTACCCCATAACATCATCTGAATCTTCCAGGAGGAAAAAGAAAGGAGCTATTCAAGAGTGACCCCATCTATTGTTAGCAGGATGTGCAGCCATGTCAACAATATCTTATGGTCAATGGTAGCAAAATGAGCCAGTAGGTTTAAAAGGATCAGTGTGGATGTGATGGTTCTTGACTCCGGGACTGTGAGTCACCTTGTTAACCTCTGCCTCCAGCAAGAGGGAGTCTTGCTTGCAGTAGGTGGGTGTCAGCTCCCTGACCTCACCAGCTTTTTGGCCACTCAAGCACTCTCCTCTGGTCTGTGCCAGTCCCAATTTCACCTTGCAAGTTAACAATAGGTGCACCCCAGTCCCCAAGTCCCTTTGAATCATTCCCTTGTGATATCCAGCCCCTAACACTAGCCAGGGCGATCTCCTGCCTGCTACAATGTTCCTTTTCACCTTCAAATAGTTTTGATCATTTGCATTTGTCTTTGATGGCTTTCCATTGACTATGCAAGGATGTGGCAAGGTTAGACAATAGACCCTTGCATTATCGTGCTGGCTGACTAGGGAGAGGTCACAACTCCCTGTTGCTTGAAGGGGTCATCACCGAGACACATTACCCCTGGGAACTAATTTCTATTCCAAATCCATGATGTATAGTTTCAGTGTAAATAGGTTATTCCTTAAATATTACCCGTACATACATCTTGCTATGATTATGAATCTTGAAAAGTTACGAGCTTTCTGTAGATACCTTGCATGTTACTTTTTATTCATAAATATCCTGTCAGATATATTTGGTGTAGGGAGTTTGTCAGTTCTGAGGTCAGAAAAGTTTGCAAAGAACAGGAGACTCTTTGCCAAGGGGTCTGTGCGTCACAGGGGACTCTTGATTTTTGGTCTCCTGCCAGAAGATTATTGACCAACAAAACTAGTGCAGTCTGTGTACTGTACTTTGATCTATAACTACATTGACAAGAATCAAGGAAGTCTGAAACTACTATATCATCATTGCATACAGAGAAATGTATAAATTATTATATCTTCAAATATGTAAGTACTTTGTAACACATTTTAAAATTACACACAACTCATAGATTTATAGATTATAAAGCCAGAAGGGATCATCATGATCATATAATATGACCTCCTGCACATTGTAAGCCACAGAACCTCACTCACCCATTCCTGTAATTGACCCATAACCTCTGGCTGTGTTACTGAAGTCCTCAAATCATGATTTAGACGTCAAGTTGCAACACGTTAGAATATTCCTCACATTTGTAGTCTGTAATGTTAAAAAGCTGATTTAAGCATGGATATTTTATTATTAACATTAACCTTTTGCAAGTTAACCTTCATTTATGGTAAATTCAAAAACTGACATATTTTAAATGAACCCCCTTTTGGTTTAAATCATGGATAAAAATAATTCTAAACTCCAGAGTTTTATTGTTTTTGAGACAGTGAATATATATTTTTGTGAAAGAAGAAATGAGTTTGACCTAACAATCTATATTTTGAGTTTCAATCTGATGTGATGTATCTGAGAGGTCAGCTTTTTTCTATATTAGAATTTCTAAATAAAACAATGATAGTCCTTAACAACAGCATCACTGGTATGAAGATACATTTAGATAGTTAGTGGATTTATGTTCTGATGTTCGGAGACTTACAGGTGACTTATTTTCACTTGGATATATATTATAGGGTAAATTCTGATACCCCTAACCATGCTGAATAGCACTACACTCCAAAAGTGGTCCCACTAATTTCAGGGGGATTACTCATAAAGTACTGGGTACTGTTAAGCATTAATACGGGTATCAGAATCTGGTCCAAAACAAAAGCATAATGTGATAATTCCATTATTTTTCTACTAATGAGAAAGTACATTTGTATTCTATTTTCATTTTTTGCTATTCTGTCTGATTATCTTTTAGACTGTATTTTAAAATAATGTCAATGTTTAAAATATGTACTTCTACAGTGTCGGTCATTAAATTTACACTGTACATAGCCTGTGAGGAGACCCAAATTCATGGTGTGCACAGTAAATCAGAGTACTCCTAAAAGATTTTACACAAAGGGTTTAAAAAGTTATCCATTGTTAATGCTAAGATATATGATGAATACAATGAGGTATAACACTACTCTCCCTAATTGCTGCTTCTTTATTGAAAACAGAAAATGAGGATGCCATCTTGATAGGTGACAAATTGCAGCCACACAGATCTGCTTGAAGTCCAAATAGATCATTCATTTTAGATTATACTTGGTGCAACTCAGTTGGAAACCAAGTACAGAGCTCCTGAAGCAAAACATTACATTTGCATCAAGATTTGTTCAAAAATATTCATTTTAACTTCTTCTTTGAAGCAATTTTTCCACCAAATCAGCAGTTCTCTAGTAGTCAACTCACACCTTTCTTTCACTTCCTCCTTTTATTTATAAATCAGGTTTTCATTCAGATCATAAATAATTGGTATTAGCAATATGAAACATGAGGTGTGTTTTATCTTTTAGTTTTATTCCAGGTTTTATTAACAACAGTGACATAACATAATGATGTAATAAATATTAGAGTATCCTATATCCATTCATTTTCCATGTTAATGGGTACCATTAGATTGATCGACTATTTTATCCACATACATCTTCAAGCTCTCTGATGTACAGTTGTTCCATGTTAGGCTATTGTGACTTTTCTAATGGAAAACAATTTAAGAAATAGCATCTGCAACAAGGTCAGTGACATATATTTGTTTTGAAAAAAGAAAGGAGTGACCTACATACCATCTGTAATGACTTTGCCTTCCAGTTATAAAAGCACTTCATGTCTATTTATTTCCACACTGAAAATATAGAAAATCCAAGATATCAAAGTCTGTAATCCTTCCAAGGAAGGGGAAAATATTTTGCAATAACTAGTTAGCTAGTGAGTGTAAGGTCACAGTCACTGGTGAATTCTTGATATACTCCTGTACTCCACTGAATATTCATCTCCATTTGTAAACTGGTGACTAGAGCTGTGCAGAACTTTCATAGTGAAGCCTGAAATTCAAGAGAGATTAGCCAGTTTTCAGGCTGCATGGCCAAAGCAAAACTTGTGCTTTATTTTGTGCAGGAACAGTTAAAAACTCATGGTTTTTATGGTTCAACCCAAATCTAGACACAAAATGTGTTGGTTTGACTGAGTTTTGCTTTTGAATTCTGGGGTCATGAGCTTCAGACCTGAAGGTGAAGCTTAGGGCAGGTTTTCCTATGAGAACTCAAACTTAAAAACAGGTTCACTCAAACCTCTGTAAACAAAACCCCCCCCCCACTGATATTAGTTCATCTGACTGGTAATCCACCCATAACATGAAAACCGACTATTCAAGGTGAAATTTAGCCCTTATTCTAGTTACATTCTTAAAGCCACTTAGGATAGCAATTATACTTAGGCCTAAACTGAACTGTCAGCCCAGAAAAGAGTTCACAGCATGAATTTTTCATTATTATGGACTGAATCCAAACATCCCAAACTTTGGGAACATTCAGATCTTGAGTTCATACTACAAAATCTGGGAGCATTCAGAGTTATGTGTTTGATTGAACCAATACAGAGACAAGTAATTAATGCATAAGCTGAATGTGTTTTGGAAATGTGGACAGTATTAGCAATCTGAGGTATATTAGATGTATGGATATGACTTCAAGAAAATAAAGAAAAGAAAACAAGCAGTCCTAGATGATAGATAAGAAAGTTTGGATATATATTTGATTGTGGTTTTATTTTCAGGTACATCTCCAGTGCTGAGGTTAAAGATATAATAAAAACAAGTTTCAAAATGGATTTTTAGATATCAAAGTGTGGTGTACAGTATGAATAGAGTTGAAATAATGTCTTTGTTTCTATCACAGTAGATATGAAAGGTAATGGGCCAGATCCTGAACTGTGGCTTAGAAACATCTGGTGAAATTCAGTGTGGGAGGGGAGAGTTCAAAGGTGATCCTTAGTGTGTTCTGTGCTGGGCTAGTCCCCTGGCACAAACTGGATAATCCTGAAAGATGTTCAAAACTGTGCCAGCTGACCTGACCCTAAGGGATATCCCAGCAACTAGGGAATAATGAGTCAGAGCGTTGTGCCATCCATGTCTCCTTTGTATCATTCATGCCTCCTTTACATCATCTATGTTTACTATGTAGGGTGAACTATACTATGCAAGGGCCTGGAGAAGAGATTGTGTAGGAGTCACTATAGCAACTGCATGCCACTAAAGGAGTCTTCAAGTGGCTAGGCAAACCACAGAGTTCAAAGGCCATGACCGGCTTTTGTACGTACTTCACACAGAGACGTGCGATGCGGAAGGCTACTGGAGATTTGTGGGTAAGAGAATTCTGTGGAAACTTGAAGGTCATTTACAGAGAGTGATAAAAAGTCTGGATAATTTAAGAACATGAAAATGCCCAAACTGGTCATAGATGCTGGAGCTAAGCATGCTGGGGGTGCAGCAGCACCACCTGATTTGAAATGGTTTCCATGATATATAGGATTTACAGTTTGGTTCAATGGTTTCAGCACCCCCACTATAAAAATTGTTCCATCACCTATGTACTGGGTCAGATCAATGGTCTGTCCAGTATCCTGTCTCCTGCCGGCAGCCAGTGCCAAATGTTTCAGAGAGAATGAACAGAACAGGGCAATTATCGAGTGATCCATCTCTCTGTCGTCCCATCTTCAGCTTCTTGCAATCAGAAGTTTAGGGACATCCAGAGCTTGGGGTTGAGTCCTTGACCTCTTGGCTAATAGCCATTGATAGACCTATCCTCCATTAACTTATTTAATTCTTTTTTGAACCCAGTTATAATTTTGGCCTTCAAAACATCCTGTCAAGAAGTTCGACAAGTTGCTCAATGTTGTGTGAAGACATACTTCCTTATGTTTGTTTTAAACCTGATGCCTATTCATTTCATTAGTTGACCCCTAATTCTTGTGTGATGAGAAGAGGTATATAAAATTCTGTGATGGGGGTATACAAACCCCACACTTTGCAACCAGGGGTTAAGGAGTTGCTCTGGGCTTAGCCAGCCCCTCCCCCCCGACACACACACCTGTAGCAAATGCTACAACTGGAGGAGTTCAAAGGCAGGGGAGCAGCTTGTTTGGTGGCAGACCTGGGAAGAGAGCAGACTTGCAACCTGCACCTCCAGCAGAGGAGAAGTGAGACATGGTAGAATCTCTCCCCACAATAACTGCCCAAAGGTCCCTCCCTGAGGGAAAGGAGGACCGGCTACAGAGACAGCCTGAGAGGGAAGTATTCCCCTCTCCTTTTATGGACCCTGAGTTTTATTAATTCCCCTTTACTTTGTTTGGGCTACCCCAGCAGAGGAAAGCCCTCGGACTGATCTGGCCCAGGAAGGTGGGTTACACTGCAGAAGGAGGCAGTTGCCACCTGAGAGAGGAAGAGAGCTACCATGCTGCACGCCACTGCCAGAAGGTGCTTTACTGTGAGCAGACAACCCTCACACTGCTTAGACCCAGACAGTGACGTTGGGACAATCACAGCGGGGTGACAGGAAGTGGCCCAGGGAGGGCAGCCTTAAGCAGCCATTGGCTGTCAGATCATTGATAGCCCTCAAAGGGCACTGGGATATAATTCAGTGGAGAGGGAGGGTTCAGGCTCCCCTACCAACAACCCCCCTGCATGTCACGGGCATAAGCCCTGATCACTAGGTGACACTTCCTACCAACCAACCCCCCAAGTGTGGACTGTCATAACTTCCTTATTCACTTTCTCCTCACCATACATGTTTTTGTATATCTCTATCATATCCCCGCTTAGTTGTCTCTTTTCTAAGCTGAACAGTCTCAATCTTTTTAATCTCTCCTCATATGGAAGCCATTCTATACCCCCTAATCATTGTTGTTGCCCTTCTCCAGACTTTTCTAAGATATCTTTTTTTTGAAAAGGGGTGACCAGAACTGCATGCAGTATTCAAGATGTGGGCATATCAAGGATTTATGTAGTGGCATTATATTTACTGTCTTATTATCTCTTTCCTAGTGGTTCCTAACATTGTTAGCTTTTTTGACTGCCACTTCACATCAAGCAGTTGTCAACAATTTATGATGACTCCAAGATCTCTTTCTTGAGTGGTAACAGCTAATTTAAATCCCATCATTTTATATAGATAGTTGGGATTATGTTTTCCTATTTACTTTACATTTATCAACATTTAATTTCACCTTCCATTTTCTTTCCCACTCACCCAGTTTTGTGAGATCCTTTGTAACTCTATGCAGTCAACTTTGGACTTAACTAAGTTGAGTAAATTGTGTCATTTGCAACCTTTGCCACCTCACTGTTTACTGGGACCAGTGCTGTTCAACATGTTCATACATGAACTGGGAAAAGTGGTAAAGATCTTTGGGGGACCCTACTACTTATCTATATCCATAGTGAAAACTGACCATTTATTCCTACAATGTGTTTCCTATCTTTTAACCCGTAACTCTGTAGTGCTCAAAAGCTTGTCTCTTTCACCAACAGAAGCTGGCCTAGCAAATGATATTACCTCACGTACCTTGTCTCTTTATTATTTCATTTGACATTTCTCAGTTGGGGAAATAATAATAAAAAAAAATTGAAATACATGATTTAAAATTCAGTGTCTGCAGGTTGGAAATCTGCATGAAGGATTTAATATATTATGTGTATTTGTTTACTGGTACATAGGTATATATAGGGATCAGATTATCTACTGATGTAAATTGGCATAGCTGCATTGACTTCAGTGGAGATGCACTGATTTCTGGAAGACCTGTTGAGAAGCTGGCTCCATATAATTTAAATTTTCAAGGGCATAAAGCATAATAAAGTGGTAGAGGAAAAATTGCTTGAGAACCTGTTTTCCATCAGTACTCAACATTCTACCAGCATTTGAAAATTTAATGCAGTACTGTATAGTTTACATGATGGCTATACATTTGCACTCCCAGCCAGACAAGGAGTCATGTGTAGTTCAGTATCAGTCAGCTCTCTTAATGTTGAAGTGGACTTGAATGAATGGTACACATTCAGTTCTGTAGGAGTTCTCTCTCTTTCCCCTGAGGCAGACATGTTACATTCAGGAATGCTAGATGAAGGAAAGGATTTTTTTAAGAGTCTCTGTTTGAGAGATAAAACAATCTGTATATCATTTTATAATCACAACCACCCTACAGTCATGCGCAAAAATCAATTGTTTATAGTATTCTGTAGGGATGTAAGAAATCCTGAAGAAGAGTACTGGTAGTTACTCTTTTTCAGATAGAGTGACACATACAGCAGAGGAGACTGATTGTATCAGATTTACAAGCTGCTGGATAGCGAACGCTGAGATCAGACTGTCCAAACTATCAATCAGTAGAGAATTTCTGAAAACTAACAGAGAATTAGGAGAATGCTACATATCCAAAGAAGGAAATGACAAAATAGAAATGTTCAGTCACTTTTTGGAAGTGAGAAATCACAAGTGGTCACCTCTAATGCAACAATCCAGTTTCACTGACAACATGCTTCTAAAATTTGGTTTGAAATATATTGCCACTTCCACAGGGCCAAGGAATCCTTTGAGAATTGGAATCATATTTCTCAACACAGTTCCTCCTTGTATACTGACTAAAACTATGAGTAATTAGAGATGGGCACAAATCCAGGTCCTAGATACAATACTTCTCTGTCTTTGTTTTGTTTGTGGAGAGCTTTGGGATCCAAAGCCAAGTCTAGATCTGAATTCCTCATCTGGTCCCTTTATGATAAACTGAACCAAACTCCTGTTACATTTGGAACTTAAACACATTCTCAAATTAATAATACACCTCACCCCGATATAACACGAATTTGGATATAATGAGGAAAAGCAGCGCTTGGGAGGGGGGGCAGGGCTGCGTGCTCTGGTGGATCAAAGCAAGTTCGATATAACACGGTTTCACCTATAACACAGTACGATTTTTGGGCTCCCGAGGACAGTGTTATATTGGGATAGAGGTGTACCACCAGTTGCAGGTCAGAAAAAAAAAAAACTTGTGTTATTCTTCTGTAGAAAACTCAGAATTAAGATGACCATTGATAACCTATAAGGTTAATTGTCCTTTTATCTATAAAAGGAGAAGCAGGTGCAATTCCATTCAAAGCCAAAGTAAGAAAGAGTGGAATCAGGCCAATAATGTTTAAGTTGAACAGCTAAAATAGAGTATTTATTCATGGTGTGCAAAACCTCACACAATAGAGAGATGTAATAATCCCTGTCCAAATTCTTCTGTACTTCAGGATTTTTTTAAATCTATGGGGCAGATCCTCCACAAGTAGTTCTAATGCATCTCCATTATTATTGAAGCACTGCAAGAACAATAGCCCAAATGTAGCAATTTACAGAACATGGATTTCTGGCCCTATTGAAGTCAATGGGAGTTTTATCCTTGACTTCCATACACCTGGGATTTTGCCCCAGATCTCAAATCCTGGCCTTATTTCACTAGTGCTTGTGTAGTTTTTAGTGTTTTTTTTCTTCTTCTGCTTCTTCTTTGTCTGTTGTTTTTCTTTTGTCTGATTTAGAATTCATGGCTTAACTCATGTGCATTGATGTACAGATGTGCAATATCATTTAAATCCATATATATATATATATATTATTTATTTTACTACAGGTGCTAAATTTCAATATCCACTCTTATTCAATGAAACAGGAAGTGACCTCTTTAACATATGATCTACATTGCAAATATTTGCTTTAAAAATGAGAAACAGTTTCTAGAGAAAACACCCACTCTCCTGCATCCCATTCCTGACCTATAGCTCTTGCTGTAGAGGGACCCTGCACACATCTGTGTGACATGTAGATTTAAATATACATTTATATATATTAACCCTATTTTCCTAATGTATGGACTAAGCTTTGATAGCCTTAGAGTAATTGCAACTTTATCCTGCTGACTTCACATACCGGGTCATGAATGAGCCCCATGGGTGTGTATAACCTTAAGGAAAGCCTGCCTTAAACCTACATTAGCATGATGAACTCTTCTGTCTGGTTCTGGGTGTGACATGAGTTGCCAGAAGCAAATGGGCCAGCACAAAGCCCTGAGCCGGGGTGGCTTTCTCGCCTGTTTTCCTGGTAATCTGGATGAGCTTTTCAGTTATTTGGGTCATCTTTGAAAGGTGAATGTGATGAGCTGGGGAACATTAACCCCATAATGTAAGACTCTAAACATGAGGAAGTAATTTTGTTGTCTCTCTCTTGGTGTCATTTGGGGGTGATACTCTACAAAACCAGCATTTTTCTGTGATTCTGTGCTTCAGCACAACAGGTCCGGTCAATTAGCTGGGGAGAGCCCAGCCATATACAAGTGTAGCCATTATGACTAAAGATTATTACTCTATATGGTGTTTACATTGTTACTAGTCATATTGCTATTTAGAGAAGAAAGATTGAAAGGATTGGTGAAGGAGAGAAGAAAAGAACAAAGCCAATCTTCCATGGCCTAATACATTTTGTTAAACAGGCTGTAGAATTGTAATTAGGATCTGTAGCTTTTGAGCCACAAATCCTGGATATCCACAGACCAAGGTCCTTAGGTAAGAAAACTATCCCTCTTGGGACACAATCCCTGCCCTTTTGGGCCTCCCTCTATGGCAATTTGTGACTTTGCACCTTCCTCAATGGAAGTCCTGTATTACATTTTACAGTCTTTCCCTGTAGTGCACTTTTTAATCTAGCATTACTGTCTATATAAACATGGAATCCATAATCTTTCTTGGTCTTTGAAGAAGAACAGGAGGCAGCATGATCTAGTGTACAGGGCATGGGACTGGTGTCAGGAGGCCTGGTTTCTATTCCTGTCTCTTCCATGTACCTGCTGTGTGACTTTGGGAAAGTCACTTCACCTCGCTGCACTCCTGTTGCCCCATCTGTTCTCGGTCTTGTCTGGAATTATAAACTCTTCAGATCAGGGTCTGTCTCTGTGTTTGTATAGTGCCTGCCACAATGGAGCCCCATTCTTGGCCGTGGCCTCTAAGTGCTACCATAACACAAATAATCATTTTAGTATAGTTCAGAAGAGACAGGTTTCTCATTACGAGAATTTGTAGGTGCCTGCAAGTCAACATGTGGTCGTAATAAGTCGGATGCAATTAGCAATGTTTTATACTTAGAAAAAATCAGAATAAAACATCAGAGATGAACTGAGTTTAACCAAGACATGCTGTTTAAAAAGTAAAAAATATCATCTGACAAATAATCTTTTAGTCTGTTTCCTCTTTATGCCAATTTATTAAAACATCATCACCACTAGAATCTTTGTTTGGCAGCAGAGTCATCATCACAAAAACTATAGCTTATACCCATTCTTTAAACAATTAGGAAGAGCCTGAGGATTACATGGAAAAGATAAACATGTATCTATAATAAATGTAATCCAGTTAGAGAATGACATTGTCAAAAATACATAAAAGGTATACTGCTTGTGTTTAACTAAATTTTGAAAACTTTTTTAAGCATGACAGTTAAATGTTAAAGTTTACAGATTCCTAGTTTAAGCACTATAAAATCCAGCTAAAAAATTGCGACCATCAATTTCCATGTCATTTTATATCCAAAACGTTATATTATATTTCATGTTCTGATGTTATGAAGAATTCAGATTTTTGATTCTTGAATCCCTCAATATCTTTATCCAAGCTATTTTGGCCATTCATTTAAAAATCTGTTTTCAATGCTGGTATAAAATATTAGATTAATTCAAAAAAATTAATTGCAAGCTATAAATTGTCATATAGAGTAAGTACCATATGCGGTAAGTATTCTCTACATCAATTTGAAATATATTTATTAACCTTTGGTATTTTTCTAGATCATATGTCGCTGAAACAACATGGTGTGACTAAAAATGGGCAAACTTACAAAAAAGAAATCAGGGCCAACTCCTTGGCCCAGGCTAAATTCCTTCTGTATAATCCCAGTGGCAAAGTGGGTGACATTCAGAGTTTCCTGAAAGAGACAGTTAGGGACTGCCCTGTCATAAGGAATCTCCTACTGGAGTATATGCCAACTCTATGTCACTCACTCCCACGACCATGTCTGCACAGGGGGCAGGTTCAAACTTGAGATTTCCTAATAAGAAAAAGGGGGGGGGGGCAGTTCAGCTTCCATCCAGTAGGCCTAATGTATAATAGATAATTTACACAATGCCATATAAGAAAGCTTATCCTTTGCTCAATTCCTCAACTCCTGTGATCCTATATTTTTTTGAGGAAGAGGAGACACAATTTGGCCTCACGTGTATGTTATTTCTCTGACAGTGCAGCCGTGCTTTGCATTTGTTTTCCTCTTCAATAATATCATCCGTATCAAAAAGTTAGTTGACTTTGACCTGTTTTATTATTATTACTCATTCTTTGTATTGTAGAAGCAACTACCTGCCAGGGCCCCATTGTCCTAGGCAATGCACAAACATATAACAAAGAAACAGTTCCTGCCCTATCAAGCTTGCAATCCAAGTATGAGGTAACTACAACACAGATCAGGGGAGCACCAGGAAACAAAGCACATGATATGAGTCAGCAGGACATGCAGTTGTCATTGTACACCAGTTGCCTTTTTGGTATCTTTAGTTCAAGCACTCCTCTCTCACATCTTAGATCTTTTCTTAAAAGTGAATTACTTTCTCATCGTTGTAATATAAACATGGCTGAATTTGCCTCTTAAAAATTCCGTACACACACACACACACACACATTAAATGCCTGTTCAAGTAATGTTTCTCTACTTTACATTTGCTTGCTCAGGAATGATTTGATTTATAACTTTATAGGCATGAATATCTGCCCTGTGAACTGTAAAAGGCATCATACCATTCCAGGCCCACATTTCTATGATACTATGACTGTTTAATTATCTTCTCTCTTGAATTGATGGTAGATTTGTAACATTGTTAGTTTAATCAAATCAGCATTGTAAAGAAGATGTACAAAGTCCATCTACAGGATGTTGAGCTCTGACCCCAAACTGCAAATTGTGTTAAAGGGAATTTGTTTACATGATTTGACACATTGCCAGTTTACAATAAGGAAAAGAAAACTCACCTTACATGCTCTTGCCTATGTTTCTAACATTCGGCAGGCATCAGGCATGAGCGGAGACAAAAGTGATCTGCCACTTTCTCAACATTTAAGAACTGCAGCCTTAGTGGTTAGAAGTGGGTCAGTGAAACTACAGTGTAAGCTCTTTGGGGTAATAATCATACTTCCTTTTATGTTTGTACAGAAGCTGCCACATAGTGGGTGCTACTGGAACCACCTAAATAATAGTCAAATAATACTGCTCAGTCTCATTCAAGCATCATATTCTGCAATGATTAATTACAAGATTGGTCTACTTTATTAATTATTATCATTATCCCTTTTTCTGACACCAATGTCACCCCTATGCTTAGTGGTAGCAGTAGTCATGGACCTTGGAGGTCCACTGGAGGAGAAATCAATGACATAAGAGTTTGAGTATATTCTAAGTGTAACATGCTGTATTTACACTTACACCAGTCCTAGAACAGAGCTGGTCAAATCGCATGCAGGGCAATCCCATCTTCCAGGAACCTCAACCCAGTACCTTTACCTTCTTCCCAGGGAGTAACTCCACCTCAAGAATTGACTGTAACGAAGCCTGAGCCAAAGAGTTAAACTCTCTAGCTGCACACAGACTTCCCTCTGTACAAAACCTTGCATATCCCAAAAGTCAAAACTTGCTTGCATACTAAGAAAAAATTTGAAAGATGATGTGTAACAGTGCCACTTGGTGACATCCGCCCCAGCATTATTATTATTTGTATGATGATAGTTCCTCAAAGCCCAGCTGAGATCCGGACCCCATTGTACTACACACTGCAAACAAATAGTAAGAGAATGACCCTGCTCTAAAGAGCCTACGTAAGTGTCCCTGCTCTGAGGAGCCTTTCGTAAGTGTTGCCACATAGTTACCACAGATATCTCCTGTTCCACTAGGGGGAAAACTGTAGTAATCACAGACACCGCTGTTTGGTAACCATGTGGCAAATGCTGCTTTTTGTATCCATTGTTCTCTCTTTTCTTCACACAAGGAAACAAAAACAGATGAAAATGGTTGTCTATGCAGGAAGAAGTCTGTTCTCTCTCCCTGGAGCAGGGTAACTTAAGTGTCAGTAGGCAGTGCTGTTGCTCCAACAAGGACCGAGTGACATGGAAGTTTTATATATATATTAAAGGACAATATTCATTTTACAGCATAGCTGGACTCCACTGAAACACACTTTCAGCTTAAATTCTTTTTAAGAATCCACTTGTGACCCTTCTGTTATTTTCTCAGCACTTCACTAATAGCCAGGTCTCATGCTGTGCTTGCTTGAAGGGGCATGGGACCTTCATCCCAGTGGGTAGGTTTATCATGATCTAAAACACTGGTTGCATGCTGTTCTTAGCAGACCATGAAATCAAATTAATTACATTGCATGAATCTATATTGCTTGCTGCAATCGGACTTGGTGAACTGATGCTCTGCTGTTAAGATACCTTGCACCCTAACTATTTCTCTGGGCTTTGTATTTCCTCCACATCACAAGACACTGTGGTTCCTGCTTCTGGTTTCACTCCACAAATGGCAAGGAATTTTCCCCCATATCAAAATAGAGCTCAATTTTACCCTTCTCCCTGAAAGGGTCTCCCACTAGGCCATAACCTCAAAAAGTAGAACTGATATTTGCCATATATTTACTCCAAGAACTACAGATAGACAAATTTTGGCTTCACCAAAAAATAGTGGCAGAGAGTGTATAAAGCATATAGTATCTCAATCCTTAATAAGAGCCCTGACTTCCACTATTTCAGATGTCCCAACTCTTCATAGAGTATCAGGAAGCGTTTTTGTTTGCTGGCACTCAGACTGTATTTGTTATTGATTTTTTTTCCCAGCTGATACCACAGGTGCTCCTCCCACTTCATCTGCTCCTTTGTTTCTCAGGGACCCTGAAAAATCACACGGGTGATGTGTTCCAACAGAAATTAGATTGTTTGCCTGTTCATTCCTTCTCGCTTTTTGCTGCTAAGTTATTTTTGCAATTTACACATTCGGCAGACAACCAAACACCTTGCAATTTCTTCCTTGTTCAACTGTCAGCCTCCTATAAGCTGGAGTTAATTTCATCATCCCATGCATTTCTCTCTTACAAAAATATGACAAACAGCATCCAACCATAACTGCCTGTAATGGTGTTTTTGATGAAAAATGATGTTATTTGAACGTTTAGGGCTTCAGTGTTAAATTGTTTGGTTATTTTTGTAAAATGTATTAATTTCTATCACACACACACTGATTTTTCTAGGCTAAAAATGCTTTGAAAGCTCTTCAAAAATAACCTAATGTTATAAAATAATAGTGGGAGCCAAATTCCAAATCATGAAGCTTTTTTGTAGGCCTTTTGATGGACTCATTGTTTCCTTCATCAAGAGTATATTTATGTCTGTAGCTTAAACAATGAACCAGAAACCGCACAGCTGGTTGGCAACTCAAAGCTGCCAGACATTAGCACTATCTTTGTTACTGCTGTATTATTTTTTTATGAATAATGGGTATAGATTTACCTTGCCTCATAGAAATGGGCAGTCACCTACAGTTAGGGAAAGAATGCACACAAATGAAGGCAAAATGTACAGGCATTAAGCCACCTTTTTGGATACATGATCCTTGGGCCAGCAGCTGCCAGTGCAATACAGGGCATTTAAAGGCTGCTGTATCTAATAGTGTCTGCTGACAGCCTACAGGGGACATTATGGCATCCGAGGCTTGGCTAAGATATCTTATCCCCGTCCCTGTCACCCATGCTGGATGTGGAAGGGGTATATCATAGGAGCTGCTATTCCACTAAAGGATTCTGCCTTGCAAAGTACTATTAATTTTGAATCTGACTCTAACCTCTAATATTATAATAGTCTAATTATTCTTGCAGTCAGTCAAGGTTGGCTTGAGACATCAAGTGGTCTGGAAATGAAAGGTTTTAAGTATCCTCAGAATTCCCCAATTCTCCCACAATAACGCCTCTATGACTTCATCATGGAAGACTTCATCATACCTTCTCCCTCTTTGTTACAGTTACACTCAATCAGCCAACAGACAATAGCATATGTCTGATTTGCCCTCCAGTTGCCCTAGCTTCACACCAGTGTAACTCCAGTACTGTCAGTGGAGTTATTCTTGATGTACAGTGACGTAAATGAGAAGAGACTCTGACTCCATGTGACTAATGTGGCCATGCACACAATGCACAATAATCAAATACCAGGGTAAGGGGATGCTGAGAGAATTATATGTATAACTATAACATTCCCTTTCTTCTTGTACCTTAACTTATCTCTTTGTTGAAGCACAGGTCAGAGTTCTGTCTTGTCAGAAAACACTACCCAGAGATAGGATATCCTAGGGTTACCATTCGTCCGGATTTACCCGGACATGTCCTCCTTTTTGTACTAAAAATAGCGTCCGGGGGGAATTTGTAAAGCACTCACAATGTCCGGGATTTCCCCCCCAGGCAGAGCAGACCGAGCGGCTGGGAGGGCTGCAGGGAAGTCCCGGGCTGGACTCCGGAGCAGCTGTAGAGGAGCCGGATCCGCCCTGCATTCTGAGCAAGTGTATCAGCACAAAGTGCAGCCCTCCCCTTTTGCAACTGGGAGCGGTTTCTGCCATGCAGCGTAGCAAAATGGGAGCGAGAGCACTTTGTGCTGATACAAGGGCAGCTCTCCCCTGCAGTCCGGTCCGGGCCAGGGACCGGGTTTTGTTGTGCAGGGCCAGGGACCCGGTTTTGTTGTGCTGGGGAGCTCAGCCACGTGTCCGGCTCGCACAGAGCCCAACACCCTGTTCTGAGCAGCAGGGTAAGGGGGCCAGGGGGCAGGAAGGTTCTGGAGGTGGCAGTCAAGAAACGGGGGGGGGGCTTTTTGGGGGGAGTGGAGAAAGTTTTGGGCAGTCAGGGTACAGGTAGGGGGTAGGGTCCTGGGGGGCAGTTGGGGGGGTCTTAGGAGGGGGCAGTTAGGGGACAAGGAACAGGGAATCTTAGGTAGGGGGTGGGGTTCTGGAGGGCAGTTAGGAGCAGGGGTCCCAGGAGGGGGCAGTCAGGGGACAAGGAGCGGGGTGGGGGGCTGAGAGTTCTGGGGGGGAGCTGTCAGGGGGCAGGAGTGGGGAGAGGGATCAGAGCAGTCAGGGGACAGGGAGCAGAGGGGTTTAGATGGGTTGGGAGTTCTGGGGGGGGGGCTGTCAGGGGGCAGGAGTGCGGAGAGGGATCGGAGCAGTCAGGGGACAGGGAGCAGAGGGGTTTAGATGGGATGGGAGTTCTGGGGGGGGCTGTCAGGGGGTGGGGAGTGGTTGGATGGGGCGTTGGAGTCCCAGGGGTCTGTCTGGGGGTGGGGGTGTGGATAAGGGTTGGGGCAGTCAGGGGACAAGAGGCAGGGAGGCTTAGATAGGGAGTGGAGTCCTGGGGGGCAGTTAGGGGCAGGGGTCCCAGGAGGGGGCAGTCAGGGGACAAGGAACGGGGGGAGGGTTGGGGGTTCTGGGGGGCGGGAAGTGGGAGGGGCAGGGGCGGGGCTAGGGCGGGGCTCCTCCCATCCTCTTTTTTGCTTGCTGAAATATGGTAACCCTAGGATATCCAATTGTATTGAGAAGCTGCAAAAAGGACCCTAGGCTATGGATCAATTGAATCTAAAAGCAGATGCCCTCAATAGTGGGATATGTTAGAGAGGAAGCAAATTCTCTGAAGCTTCTTTTCCTACTAGCATCACCTTATTCTAGCCAATTGGTTTTTTATGCAGATGCTGCATTCAGCTAGACACTGAGAAATATGGGAGTGGTGTCCTTCCTGTTTCCTATAAAGGAGATGTAGAACTGGTTCCATCTGTACACTGCACTGGCACTTAAACCTTTGTTGTCTTCTCAGCCCTTCCAAAAGTTTCAAATAGAGATTGAGCAATACAAAGAAGAGAAATAAGCAGAAGAGGGGTATAGAGGTGGAGGAGCAGTTGCCTATAACAACTGTCTGGGTTCTGGGAGGAAAGACCTATTTCAAGTCATTTCAGTTCACCGCAGTGCTTTCCTGAAGGCAGAAAAAGAGCATTTGGTGCTCAATTATGTGTCCTAAGCCCCACAGTGAGGTCAAGAAGCTGTGCTTTTTGAGTTATCTTTTTAAGTTGCTTGAAAAAAGGCTTAGCATTAGGCACTGACAAATTTAAATCTGACATACTTTACATTAAGTTTCCATTTATAAAGTGTTTATAATGATTAATTGATGTTGTAAGCAAGTTACAGACATGATACTGTATTGTATTGTAGACAGTGATAAGCAAATCCATAGAAGATGCTCCAAATTGTATAAGCCATGGTAATAAGCAACCTTTTAACCTGTTGGATGCTATAACAACCAATAGTTATTAAACATTTATTAAAATACATCCTGTATTAATATTTTCAAACCTATGTATAAGCACAGTCTACATAAGAGTTCACCAGTTTATTATTAATAAAAATACTATATTAGAAAAATAATGAACTGAACAGACTTTGGAAATCCCATCTGATTCAATTATTTAACTAGATGATAAAAATGGGTCACTAGATCTGTTTAAACTCTATAGGAAACCAGTTTCACACACTGGCAAAATTTGTTTTCTTTTTCTCACTGTTGCTTTGACATCAAATCAGGGGCTATGGATGTTTTATATTCTCCTTTTTTTAAAAAGGGAGAGAGAACATTCTTTAAAACATTTGGTTACATTTTTGTTATTTAATCTAATGGCCACTGGATTTTGAAACCTGTAAAACAATTTGTTGATAAATTATTTCACAATTGTGAAGTAGTAATTATGCTTTCAAAATTTAGCACATATGATCAGCAGTTTATGGCAATAATCCCAGAAACCAAGCAAATTGATGCTGAAATCAGGCTAATTATCCATTCTGTTATCAATGTAAATTAGGGCTGTCAATTAATTGCAGTTAACTCACACAATTAACTACAAAAATTAACTGCAACTAAAAAAATTTATCGCGATTAATCGCACTGTTAAACAATAGAATAATAAATTTCAATTGGTAAATTTTTTTGAATGTTTGTCTACATTTTCAAATATATTGATTTCCATTACAACGCAGAATGCAAAGTATACAGTGCTCACATTATATTATTTTTTATTACAAATATTTGCACTGTAAAAATGATAAACAAAAGAAATAGTATTTTTCAGTTCACCTCATACAAGTACCGTAGTGCAATCTTTACCATGAAAGTGTAACTTACAAATGTAGATTTTTTTTGTTGCATAACTGCACTCAAAAACAAAATTTGTGACTCAACTCCTTGTGGGAGAATTGTATGTCCCCTGCTCTGTTTTACCACACTCTGCCATATATTTCATGTTATAGCAGTCTCGGGTGATGACCCAGCACATGTTGTTTGATTTACGAACACTGTCACTGCATATCTGACAAAATGCAAAGAAGATACCAATGTGAGATTTCTAAAAATAGCTACAGCACTCGACCCAAGGTTTAAGAATCTGAAGTGCCTTCCAAAATCTGAGAGGGACGAGGCGTGGAGCATGTGTTCAGAGGTCTTAAAAGAGCAACACTCCAATGCAGAAACTACAGAACCCGAACCACCAGCAAAAAAATAAATAAAAAGAAAATAAAAAATCAGCCTTCTGCTGGTGGCATCTGACTCAGATGATGAAAATGAACATGCATTGCTCCACTCTGCTCTGGATTGTTATCAAGCAGAACCCATCATCACCATGGATGCATATCCTCTGGAATGGTGGTTGAAGCATGAAGTGACATATGAATCTTAAGTGCATCTGGCACGTAAATAGCTGGTTACAACAGTGCCATGCAAACGCCTGTTTTCACTTTCAGGTGACATTGTAAACAAGAAGTAGGCAGTTATCTCCTGCAATTATAAACAAACTTGTTTGTCTGAGCGATTGGCTGAAGTAGGACTGAGTGGATTTACAGGCTCTAAAGTTTGACGTTGTTTTATTTTTGAATGCAGTTATTTTTTGGTACATAATTTGACATTTTTAAGTTCAACTTTCATGATATAGAGATTGTACTACAGTACTTTTATTAGATAAATTGAAATATACTATTTCTTTTGTTTTTTTACAGTGCAAATATTTGTATTTAAAAATAAATAGAAAGTGACCACTCTACACTTTGTATTCTGTGTTGTAATTGAAATCAATATATTTGAAAACTTCCCAAAATATTTAAATAAATGGTATTCTATTATTGTTTAACAGTGCGATTAATCGTGATTAATTTTTTTAATTGCTTGACTGCCCTAATTTAAATAATTTTTATTTGTATTATGGCAGTGTCAAGAGCCCCCAGTCACGGTTCGGAACTTCTCATTGTGTTAGGTGCTGTAAACACATTAAATGAAGAAACAACCTCAAAGAGCTTACATTCTTAGCATATGATGACGCACAACGGGTGGGTAAACATTGGTGAAGGGGGATAATCAGTAAAAGGCAAGATAACACATCATGTTTTTGCATTGTGACTAGAATGGCATGCACATGCAAAGGAGTTTAGTCTACCTCCTCCCTGCCCCCTTAAATCCCCACAGGTGCTGCCTGAAATCAGGGTCCAGGCACGCAGGAGTAAAAATGGGTTATGCACTTTTTTATTCCCTCCCTGGAGAAGATGGGTGTGGAGTGACTCAAACATAAGAACAAAAGAATGGCTATACTGTTTCAGATCAATGTTCCCTCTAGCCCCCAGTACCCTGTCTTCCAACAGTGTCTGGTGCCAGATACTTCAGCGGGAATGAAGAAAACAGGGCACTTAATAACAGGGGATGGATCACTGAGTCATTCCCAGCTTCTGGCAGTCAGAGGTTTAGGGACACCCAGAGCATGTGGTTGTATCCCTGACCACCTTAGCTAACAGGCATTGATGGAGCTATCCTCCATGAACTTATCTAATTCTTAACCCAGTTATGCTTTTGCCCTTCATGACACCCCCTGGCAACTAGTTCCATAGGTTGCTTGTGCATTATGTGAAGAAGTACTTCCTTTTATTTGTTTTAAACTTGATACCTATTAATTTCATTAGGTGACTCCTGGATCTTGTGTTATGAGAGAGTAAATAACACTTCCTTATTCACTTTGTGCACACCTTTCATGATTTTAGAGACTTCTACAATATCCCCACTTACTATCTCCTTTATAAAAATGGTTTCAGAGTAGCAGCCGTGTTAGTCTGTATTTTTTATAAAAATGAATAGTCTCAGTCTTTTTAATCTCCCCTCATATGGAAGCTTTACCAAACCCCTAATCATTTTTGTTGCCCTTCTCTGGACATTTTCTAATTCAAATATATCATTTTTCAGATGGGGCAACCAGAATTGCACAAAGTATTCAAGATGTAGGTGTACCATTGATTTATATAGTAGCTTTATGATATTTATCTTATTTTCGGTGCTTTTTCTAATGGTTCCTAACATTCTGTTTGCTTTTTTGACCACTGATGTTCATGGAGCAGCAGATCTTTTCACAGAAAAATCTACAATCACTTCAAGATAACTTTCTTGAGTGGTAACAGCTAATTTAGACCCCATAATTTTAATGGATAGTTGGGATTATGTGTATTAATGTGCATTACTTTGCATTTATCACCATTGAATTTCATCTGCCATTTCCTTTACCACTCACCCAGTTTTATACGATCTTGTTGTTACTCTTTGCAGTCTGCACTGGACTTAACTATCTTGAGTAATCTGCAAACTTTGCAACTTCACTGTTTACCCCTTTTTTCTAGATCATTTTAAAATATGCTGAACAGCACTGTTCCCAATACATATCTTTCGAGGAGCCCACTTTTTACCTCTCTCCATTGTGAAAACTGACCATTTATTCCTTCCTTTTGTTTCTTGTCTTTTAACTAGTTACTGATCCATGACAGGTCCTTCTCTTTTATCCATGACTGCTCACTTTGCTTAAGAGCCTTTGGTGAGTGACTTTGTCAAAAGGCTTTCTGAAAGTCCAAGTATACTATATCCACTGGATCACCCTTGTCCACGTGTTTGTTGATCCCCTCAAAGAATTCTAATAGATTGGTGAGGCATGATTTCCCTTTACAAAAGCCAAGTTGACTCTTCCCCAATAAATCATATTCATCTATGTGTCTGATAATTCTGTTCTTTACTATAATCTCAACCAATTTGTCCAGTAATGAAGTTAGGCTTAGTAGGCTGTAATTGTCAGGATTTCCTCTGGAGCCTTTTTTAAAAACATCAAGAATCTGGCACAGAGGCTGATTTAAGCAATAGGTTATTTACTACAGTTAGTAGTTCTGCAATTTCATATTTGAGTTCCTTTAGAACTTTGGGGAGAATATCATCTAGTCCAGTGACTTATTACAGTTTAATTTATTGATTTGTTCTAATACCTCCTGTATCAACACTTCATTATGTGACAGTTTCTCAGATTTGTCATCCAAAAAGAATGGCTCAGTTTTGGGAATCTCCCTCACATCTTCTGCAGTGAAGACTGATGCAAAGAATTCATTTAGCTTCTCCACAACAGCCTTGTCTTCCTTGAGTGCTCCTTTAGCACCTCGACTGTCCACTGGTTCCACTGACCGTTTGACTGGTTTCCTGCTTCTGATGTACTTCAACATGTATTTGCTGCTAGCTTTTGTGTCTGGTGTTAATTGCTCTTCAAATACTTTTTTGTCCTGCTTAATTATATTTTTACACTTGACTTGCTGGAGTTTGTTTGTTTCTGTTTTCCTCAGTAGGATTTGACTTTCAATTTTTAAAGGATGTCTTTTTGCCTCTAACCACCTCTTTTGGTCAATTTAGCCATGGTGGCATTTTTGGGGTCCTTTTATGGATTTTTTTAAAAAATATATTATTTTGACTCCACCTCTCCTACTCCCTGGCCACCATAGTTTGTGGGAGGGAGAGTGTGTTAGTAGTAATTTATTACTGGTATTGGCATGGAGTATATTACATTCCTCAGGAGGTAGTAGGGAATAAATTGTGATTGTCAGCATCACATTTCCATTCCTGGGTTGCTCCTGCACAACTATGCATTATGGCTTTCTATTGCCTTGTTTTTTTGTCTATATCATTAAAATCTGCTTGTGACCACAGTTACCAACTTTCACAATAAGCCAAAAATTAGGTAAGCCCATTTCAAAACAAGGCCAAAGCAAGCCAATCCCTAAGAACCCCAACACTCTATGTGACTAGATCCCCCCGGTGTGCAGTCTGGGACTATGGTGGGCTCGCTGTGCACCCCTGACTCTCCCCCCCTTGTCCCTGCTTGCCCACCCCCTTACTCCTGCTTGCCGGGAGCCAATCAAAAAAAGAAGCAACAAGCTACAAGCCAACCAAGCAACAAGCTACAAGCCAAAAACTAGCCAACAAGCAACTCAATCCAATTAAGCCAAAAACAAGTCCAGTTTCTGCATTTTTTCCCCATGGGTTTGGCATGTCTGCTTGTGACCCAACCCACATGGTTTTCAGACCAAACCAAGGTTTGCAAGACTTCTGTACAGAAAGAAGAGCTCTGACCAGGGAAATTTATGTTAACCACAAGTCTTATTGCAAAATTCTGTTCAGTTTCTCAAATGAGAATTTCTGTGCCCAGGTAATTCCCCCAAATCTTACCTTCTGTTTTATTCAACACAAGCTAGTAGAGAATCAAGGTCTTAGTGTTTCACTTGAACATAATTTTGAATATTTTAAAGTTTAGGTATGTTGAAATGTATCATTTGAATAAAATGTGTAATGTTGACATTTTTAATGGCTACCTGCAAATACATGTAATACAATTATTATGGGTTTTTTGGTATAATAATCTATTAATTACCACTCAAACATTAGCTGGATTGGACTGCGTTCTTTATTTCAATTCATAACCCTGAATAGAAAAGATTAATGGAAAAGCAAAAAGTTGTAATCTATTGTATTAGTATCTTGCAAAATGTATTAAATGAAAAAAAGAAAACCTATCTGAAGAAGCAACTTGCTATTTTTGTCAAAGGAGTTCCAGCTTTTCAAATCTCTGGAGACTGAAAAAAAGCATATACTATGAATTGGAGAGAAAAGAGAAAAAAATAAAAATCCAAGTTATGGATAAAGTTAGAATAAGAAATATTAAATTATTACCCTATATTTTACAACTGGGCTTGAATTGTGTCCTCAAACTCATTTTTTGCACAAGCAGGCTAATTTCCCATTCACCCCGGTACTTGCAGTGTGGATTTACCTACATAGTAAGCTGGGTTTCCCATCCAAACATAGGTTTTGTAGTGCAATTAGCTGTCTGGTGTTCACATATTTATGGGAGCAGTTTAGGTCCTGTTTGAAAATCTGGTTCTTAATCAAACCAATTTATCTTGTGCTACTTATTTTACTTTACCATACAGGTATAGACAAAAATAAAACACATGATTGGGGGGGGTGTCATTTCTCCTGCTTTCTCTCTGATGCTTTAGGGAAAAAAGGGACTGAATGTTTGCTCTATCTGTCCCTTGTTGTCTCTGATACAATAGGCTTGTCCTAATACTCTGAACACATGATTTTTGGTGTAACATAATGAACTTGTTCTGAATATAAACATTGTCTATCTTTTTTTTCTGCAAATTGTGATGATTCCTCCTGCATTTCCCATTTCCTAGGCGTGAAGTTATGTAAGCACTGAAGCTTTTATTCTCACTCTCGCTTTCAAGATCCATGTTATCAATTGAATTCAATAATACTTTATTAGTATGACAAGCTATACAAGTGTTGCCAAAGTGTAAAAGACCTCTCAGGTGTCTATCAAAGGTAGATAAAATCTGTCCACATTACAGCTTCTCACAGAGTTTGAGGCCTCATTTTCCATGTCTGCTTAGCACTACTGTCCATTCCTGTTCCAGTGGAAGGTTGTAGAAATGGAAAAGCAAACCTCCTAAATAAACGGTATTAAGCCTGCAACCTTTCAAAGGGGTTTACTCACAAAGGAAGGTTGATCCAGTTCTAAAACAAACACCTAAACATAAACAATTGCACAGACTTCTTAGGGAATATATTAACAATAAGGATTTTCTGACACTTTGTGCAGCAAAGTATAGACAGCAAACAAGAGAAGAGTGCAGCAAATTAACAAAAGAGACCAGATGACTGTCCTGGTTCCATAATGATTTTGCTGTCAGATGTAACTAACTGTTATATACACTTTGACTGGTATTTAGTATTAACGTATTTGAGTATTTTTACTCATAGTTTCAGACAAGTGAACAATTTGAAGGTTATGGAGGCATACATGGTTGGGACAATTTTATTATTTATATACCATGCAATGTATTTGAAAGGGAAAGATTTTCCTGGCTTTAACTGGACTCCCATTTTTGCAGACCGAAATAATTACAGGTTCAATTTTGCACCAGCTATTATGTTGCTGAGATGTCTAAGTTCTTGATTGTACCCACAATTTTAAGCTCCTTAACTGTAGGTGCAAAATTGAGCTCTTCATTTATACTCTGACAAAATCTGAGGCTAGTGACTAAAAATATGGGCTAAACATACTGAACTATATTTAAAACATTCTGTCATATTCTATCCAACATCTGTCAAACAAGAGTGTCCAGTTTCATAATTTTGTCACATATGCATTATATCAACATTCATAAAACCAATAGTACAATGTTGGAAAAAGCATTATATTTTCTTCCTGCATCTCAACTAAGTTTTTCCAGGATCTCACATCTCTACATTATAGTGCTGTTTCGTTCCTTTAATAAAACGATTCTTTACAGCATTTACAGTCAAAATTTTCAGATCTAATGCGTTTCTCTTTTTACATCTCACTTATGCAGGTTGTCCTGACCTTGACAGCTCAGTAGCACATTACTGAAATATTACAGCAATAATTCAGTGCCATTATGCTTAATATTACAGCAACATCCTGCAGTTTTGTGCTCTGAATATGGGAGGAATTCAGGTTTATTTATTTTAATGACTGGATAATGAGTCTGAGCTACACAGATCAAAGTGAACTGCTAAAAGAGAGACTTATGAGCAAAAACTAATAACAGATTAGCTTGAAGAAAGGGATCTATTCACTTTAGTGCAGTGAGAGTGTGAGTAAGTGCTGAGAAGAGACAAAGGACATGATCCACCTATATTTAAAATAATGTTGGCAGACTATTACAATGTTGCCTTTCAACCCTTTGGCAGCCCTCTGGAGTTTGCACTTCTTCTCTTTATGAAAGCATTTAGAATCTCACACTGGTTTACTCTGTCTGTATAACTTTTGAATATCACTTAGAGCCTTATCTAGCACGAAATTTTCTCTGTGGATACAGACAGACACTACTTTTGATTCTTAGAATGAAGAATTCCCTACTGTAGCAACAACATCATGCTAATGCAGGCATTGTGGTCCTGAGACAACCCCTTGCCCATATATGGAAAATGGATGATTGGTGGTGACGCTGGGGAAACATAGAGGACAATATGCTCAGTTGGACCTCATGGTAACCTAACATGGGAAACAGATACTCTCCCAGGTGAATTAAAGTCATGGAAGAATTTTAAAGGAACTGCAGTTTTAAGTATGGTCTTCCTGACAGGTCCATTTCAGCACTCCTCTAGGAAGATGAAGAATAGGAGTCATGTGAGTGGAAGATGATCCCATGAACAGGTGATGTGAAGAAAGGGAATGGGTAGGCAAAGGTTCCCTCTACCCCTTCTCACCTCTCTAGGTAATTTTTAAAATATGTTCCAGAGCCTGTCCATTGCTTCATAGAATCTCATGCAGCAATTTCCACTGATTGCATGCTCTCAATAAAGAGAGCATATAAATCTGCACCATCCTGAAAGGAGCTGTAGGAGGGTAGAGATTCTGGAGGATGCACTGCGGGTTCTCCCCTCTATGCCCAGCCATTACAACTGGAAATGGAAAGAAGGAAGAGGTGGTGATGGAAAAGATAGAGTCACGCCACCCATTATGAATGGGAAAAATCTCCCATTCAAAAATCCATAAAGCCACCAACTTATTCTCCTTCAAAATTCCTCCAAACTCACCTCTGCTGTATTGCATTCAGAAAACAGCAATAAACAATGGCCTGGCAGGAGGTGAGTTGGGATTACTGCTCCCACCAACTACAATTACACACATCCCATTATTTCTTCCATCTCTTCCACCCCTCTCCCTTTCCTTGTTTTTTTGTATCATCCTCCTGTTATGGCTAGTCTGTTAGACTGTAAACTCCTTGGAGCAGGGGCTGTAATTTATCATGCATTTGTATAACACCTCACAAAACAGGGCACCAACCTAGTTGGCCTTTAGGCACTACTGCTATACAAATGTTAAATAACACAAATGGGTCCACTAAACCACATGTGAATTTAAATGCTTCAATAATTTCTTTTTAAATTCAAAGATTTTTATTTTTTTCTGGATTCAAACGTTCCCACGCAGTACAAGAGACAAAGTATTGTACATGAGAATAATAATGTGAAATGGACTGGAAACAAATATAAATCTCACCAGTCTAGTTTAATTGCCCAACCTGAGTGAATTAGAAAATGTAAACTAGCATAATAATTTGTGAATTGCAAAATACTTTCAAAAATCCTCTCTCTTTAAATGTAGTAAATTGATATTAGCAATACATTTAAGGAAATATTTGCTATGTGTTTTATGTTTCTAGTATCAATTTGACTGTTTTTTCTTCTTACTATTCAGTGCTATGAATATAAAACAAAGTCTTATACAGAATTTGGCATCCTCTAGAGAAGGCACCAGTATGATTTAAACTGTTCTGTGTCTACTGTACTCAGAGTGGTCATCAATATGAACCACTATTTCTGCTGTAGTAATATTTCTATATTTGTAAATCTTGTGAATATTTGTATCCAGGGCTTTATATATTCAAATTGGGGGAGGAACCCTGTGCTTTCTAATTTTACCCCAATTTACAGCACCAGGTAAGATGAAGGTAATATAATGGCTAATATACCAACACATAAAATACAGTCTAATGAAAAGTTTGAAAAGTACAGAATGCTTTGATATTTCACATTATATATTTATGGGTTAAGATTCTAATGCAGTGCCTAATTTTCATGATAAAAATTTTAATAGGAGCATGAAATGGCATAGAAATACCTTTTGCATGATAAGCATTGCTCTAGAAAAAAAATGGGAAAACTTATTTGTGGTACTCTGTCAAGATAGCAATCTCTCAGCCATTTGTGTATTAAATTAAATAAAGGGGCTCCTTAGCTTTTATTTACAGCAGTGATCTTCAACTGTCTTCCTTTCTAAGCAGTTTTAGGGTAGACACATTTATTATTTAATGAAACTCCACAAGGAACATTTTTATAGCATGAGAATAGGAATAATACTATAACAATAAAGATCAAAGATTGATGCAATTGTGAGTACAAGTAATAGCTGCCTTGTGTGGCTGTTATCTCCTGAAGGGAATTCTTTAGAATGTCTTTCATTTTATAAAATAAAGTATTTGTTTCAGTACTACAGTGTATGTGGAGGGAACTATGGTAGTGTTGTTTTGTCTCACCCCACCAGCCACCCAGGAAAATTTCTTTTAAAATTGACTTGACTGATTTCATGAACTTTGTGGTAGCTCTATACTTCAAAGAAATCAGAATCAGACAGTGGCCATTGAAAGTTGCTGTATTTAGAGGTATTTTGCCTGCCCAGCCTGTCTTTCAGCCAGTGGATGTCAGTGTCTCAGAAATTGCTATTCTTGGATGTAAACTACATACAGGTGCGAATGCTGGGAATTACATCATAGTGTCATGCAATGCTTGTTGGCCAACGTTGTCTGGCCATTCCACAATGTAACTCTTTCTTGGAGGTAGTAGGCTAGATACTTCATTGAAGCCAATGTTGCTGTGGCAATTCACATCAGCTGAGGATATGGTCCAAAATGTCTATCAATGATATAAAAAATAAAGGTGACAGATTTTAGTGTCAGTGGGACTTTGTGGGGGATACTAAGGTACCTGATAGTGTAAGCATGGCTCCAGTTTTCCCCAGCACAACTTGCCTTTAGATTTGCTCTGTCATGATATTATGGGACCATTACTATGATTCTTATCCTGCTGAGGTCAGTATTTATACTGCTATTGATGCTGACGGTACAATAATGAGACCATGTTATGACATAATTTTTTTTAAAGAACAAATCTAAAAATGAAGCAGGATCAGGGACAATACACTGTTTTACTTATTCTCATAATGTTATTTTGTTCAATGATATAAGAAAGCTACTTTTCCTCTAGTTCGTTATCATATGTCACAAGCTAGCGGAGGGAGAACTGAAATGGTTTTGTAGCAGCTTGGAGATGTAGGGTTGAGGAGATAGACGGGTCTACTAGGACATCAAGTTTGTATGTTTGGGTGACAGAGACAATAGTGGAATGATCAGGAGTAAAAGGAGGGAAATGAGAAGCTTTTCTTTTGCCATGTTGAGGTTGAGATGCATACTAGCTACTAACTATACTAAAGAGGGTATCTAACCAACATCACTTAGCAATAGTATCACTGCAGATATGCACGTTATTTTCTGATCTGACAAGTAATTCTTCATCTTACTTTGTGCCATCCTGTAACCTCCAGCAGTATTCAAGAAACCAATACCTCCAATGAAACTATGAGCATCTAAAACTAGACATTTCACACTGATGCTGCTTATTACTTCTACTCACATAGCTGTGAGATAAAGCAGAAGACATGATATGCCACTGTTGTACCACCTCTGATTTATAATGTCTGTATCCCCTGTCCCAGCATCCTGTTAGTTTTCTTGACAACTGTGCCTGTAGCTGTAGAAGGCTTTTATAACCTTTCTGCAGAAATTCCTACATTTCTTTCCTGGCAAAAATCTTGCTTCACTTTTCCCAGCTGAAAGACATCCCCTCTCTTTAGTCATTTTCCTGAGGTTCACTCTTATATATTAGCATTAAATTACATTTACTTCTTGTCAAGATTCAGCTTAATATCTTTATTTTTTAAGACTGAATTGAAAAAAGGGGTAAACACCACTTTAACTAAAATTCACAGATTATACTAAATCGGGAGGTGTTGCAAGTATAAATGAGACCTGAGGAATAATACAAAGGGGACAGGGGCAAGAGATTCAACCTGAAAAGTGCAAACTAATACTTCAGGGGGAAAATAATTCTGAACACTAATATGCAATGGGAGGGAAACATTTGGAAAGATGTAATGCCAAAATACAGCCTGGGGCTGATAAAGGGTCAGAAAACTAGATATGAAGTTACAATGTGATACCGTGACAAAAACAGTCAATGCAATCAACCTGCATGATATAACAGATCAGGGAGGTGAAAAATCCCTCTTTTACTGCAAGTTAGGCTGCACCTAGAATATTGCACACAGCTCAGAGAGAACGGAGAGATGAGCAATAAAAATGATTAAAGGACTGGAGAGGCTGACTTATGAGAAAATATTACAAGAACTAAATAGCTCAGCCAAATGACAACTAAGGGGGATACGATAACCTTCTACAAGAATTTGAAGGGTGTAAACACTAAGCAAGGGGAAGAACTTTTTTCCTACTCTCCAAAAGACATAAGTAGAAAGAAAGAGGTCAAAGAGAGCAAAGGAACATTTGGGAGGAATATCATGGAAAAAATATCTGTTGTGGACTGTGGAACTTATTTATTTAAAGCCCCAAAATAACCACAGCATCAGAAATCTAGTAATATAGTGCAATGAATGAGAAATCCAAGGACAAGCAATGCAAATGAGCAGAAAACAGACGTGAATACCGGACACCCAATGGAAATAAACATATGTCAACTAGAATGTAAATCGGTACATCATGAGTATAAAGAGAATAAGGGTACAGCATCGTCAGAATAATGCAGACAAGAAATAAGACACAACAGAAATAAATAAATACATAAAACTCAATCATAGCAGCTGTTATAGAAAAACAAGATTTGCTTCAATCACTGAAGTTATCAACATCTATTTGGACCTTAGCTTCCGCCCATCACCTCTGTATAGTATGACCCAATCACAAACCATGCTATGTATTGTGCTAAAAATCACCTCACCCCTGTAACTGGAACGTGTCTCCAGAACTACTGCACATCCAGTTATTCTGGAGTGCCTGCTGTCCTTTGCTCCCCACCAAGATATTCTTGAATGGCATGCATTGAGTCCTCTGAGCTGTCCCATTCTCTGCACTACTGATTTGAGCATCACCTCTCAGTGGATGGTGCCACAGACTGGTGTCCCAGCCCAATGTTTATTATATACAATGTAATCAGACAAAAATGCCAAAAGGCTGGCATTGAGAGAACTGCCCATGCACATATTCCAAGTCCATGAGTGTCATCATCTCTGGCAGCTTAATGGTATCTCCATTCCCCTCCACACGTGGCTCCACTGGGGCTTAAAACAAATATGCCTAGTAGTTTCACATGCTTCTGACAAAAATTCCAAGGATAAGACCTTTTCCTGTTAGGAATATATTGCGTATTGGCTCGTGTACAATTTCTTGTGGAATAAATATCACACTCTGTTCTTGGACTTGAGGAAATTTATTAAGAACAATCTCAAAGGCTCAGGAATCGAATTGTCAGGATGCTCCCTACTCCCCACTGATACAGCCTCTTTAGAGCAATAGTGCACAGCTCCTGTCCTGTGACATTCCACCTAGCTAGTAGGTAAATTAGGTGTACCCTAGGATAAGTTAGGTGTACCTCTGACACATCATCATCTGAATTTCTCACAAGCCCACTTGATTCAGAGGTGACAACCATCTCATATGCAACTAAAGCTGGTCAAAAGTTTCCAAAATTAATATTTGGTGTCATTTTTAATTTTTTGACCAAAAATAAACGTGAAAAAAATCACTCTTTTTTGGGTAGGGTAGCAGAGGCAGGTATTTCCAATCTCAGGGGTTATGTTCAAGATGAACCACCTAATTGATGTTTGGCACTCCCCTGCTGTTGCTGCACTATTTTCCTCTGGGATAGTTGGAGAAAATTCTGAAAGGTTGTCCTTTCCTGAGCATTGTGGAAATCCTGAGGCTAGAAATATTGATATGCAATATAAGCAACTTTGGAGTTTTCTGTAAGCTTTCTGCTGGCCCATTTCAAAATAAGGGCTTTCAGGAAACACGCAGTAAGATGTTGTGAATGGTTACATTTAATATTACATTAAACCTGCCGCAGGAGTGATGGTATCAACTGAGAGAGTAGCTTGCCTTCATGTAAAAGTAATAGTCCAGAATGGTGCTTGGCTTCATATATACCTTATGTTTTCTCCACTCCTTTAACTTGCTTACCAAAGGGCATTATGTGTTAGCAGTGGTCCTCAAATGAGCTCCTGCCTGGTATCTGATATTTGGACCTTTGGCTCAATCCTTTAAAAGATTAAATAAACTCTGTCCTAGTTTCCATAGGAAACTTCTGCTTTCTGCAAATTAGTTTCCAACCAGCTCAAGGGACTGCTTAATACTATGTGCCATAAAATGTGCATTTTCTTAAACCACAAAAGCCCATGATACTAAACCCTCCCACACTTAGTTCCTATGCAAAACTTTCCCTGGAGTTCAGTCTCTCTCATCATTGGTTCAATAATAGATATCACCTCACTCACCTTGTCCTTGGAGTTCAGTGACAGCTTTGGCTAACCTATGTTATCAAACTCAAGGTTGAAAAGACAGAGATTGGGTTCTCTTCCATCCTCATCAGAATCTTGTACCCGAAGTGCTATCAAGCATCTGGAAAGCTTGGGATCTTGAGCCTACAACAAAGAAACATGACTTGGTAAAAAACTCAACATGCCTTTTTTGTGAGTGAAAGAAGATTGTTAGAGAATGTCTAGGTATGTGAACTGAGACGTGAGATGTGACCAGCTCTGAAAACAAAACAAAAAGAAAACACTGCTCTTCTCTAGCTGAGCTCCATTTAATCTGACATGTATGTGACGGGTTGGATCACAGACCCCCCCCTTGGGAGCTGCCACCCGATGTGCCAAGACTACTTCTACCCCTGCTTTCCCTGCCAGCTAGGGACTCCAGCACCCTGTCTTGCTGAGCCAGACACTCCCGTTTGCTCCAACAAAGACCCAGGGTCTGAATTACTTGCCCCAAAGCTGCAGGTTTACTTGAAAGCAGCTAACAGAAGTGTTCCTGTCTTTAACATTCAGATGCCCAACTCCCAATGGGGTCTAAACCCAAATAAATCTGTTTTACCGTGTATAAAGCTTATACAGGGTAAACTCATGAATATAACACTGATAGACAGACATGCACAGCTGTTTGCTCCCCCATGTATTAATACATAATCTGAATTAATTAATAAGTAAAAAGTGATTTTATTAAATACAGAAAGTAGGATTTAAATGGTTCCAAATAGTAACAGATGGAACAAAGTAAGTTACCAAGCAAAATAAAATAAAACACGCAAATCTATGTCTAATCAAACTGAATACAGATAATCTCACCCTCAGAGATGCTTCAGTAATTTTTTTCCCTCAGACTGGACACCTTCCAGGCCAGGGCACAATTCTTTCCCCTGGTACAGCTCTTGTTCCAGCTCAGGTGGTAGCTAGGGGATTCTTCATGATGGCTCCCTTCCCTTTGTTCTGTTCCAGCCCTTTATATATCTTTTGCATAAGGCAGGAATCCTTTGTCCCTCTCAGGGTTCCCACCCCCTCCTTCTCAATGGAAAGACACCAGGTTAAAGATGGATTCCAGTTCAGGTGACATGATCACATGTCACTGCAAGACTTCATTGCCCACTTGCCAGCACACACGTATACAGGAAGACTTACAGGTAAAACACACCCATCTGCAAACAATTGTCCTGGTTAATAGGAGTCATCAAGATTCCAAACCACCATTAATGGCCCACACTTTGCATAATTACAATACGCCCTCAGAGTTATATTTTATATTTCTAGTTTCAGACACAAGAGTGGTACATTTATACAAATAGGATGATCACACTCAGTAGAGTATAAGCTTTGTAATGATACCTTACAAGAGACCTTTTGCATGAAGCATATTTCAGGTACATTATATTCACTCGTTAACATATTTTTATAAAACCATATAGACTGCAACATCACAATGTAATCATTCTGGGTGGGCCAGATCCTCAGCAGGCATAAACTGGTGGTGTAGCTTGATTTCACTGGAGAACGTCCATTTATGCCACCTAAGGATCTAGCTCAGTGTATATTAATCACAGCTCGTGGAATTATAAGGGACAGTGCCACTGTTCCTATACACCTTCCAGGTTCTTTTTTGGAGGAAAAAGTTGATCTGAAAATAGTGGCAATGACTAAATGCAGTAATAGTGGTAGAACTGTTCATTTTTTTGCAGTGACAGAATTTAACTTATGGAAAAAGCTCTCATATAAAGAGAGATTGAAAAAGATGGGATTGCTTACCTTAGGAGAGGAATAAAAGGGGGAATAAACAACATATAAAATAATGAATGTTCTAGAGAAAACAGATCAAGAGATTCTGCTCTCCATGTCTCAGAACACAAGAACATAGGACTGTTCAGTGAAAGTAAAAAGGTGGCAAATTCAAAACCGATAAAAGGAAATACTTGTTTAGATCACATGTATTTGGCTATGGATGCTACATTGCTACATGATGCCATTAAGGCCAAGAATTTAGCAAAGAATTAGATTAAAAAAGAGATTTGACATTTATATGGATGACAAGAATATCCAGTATTATCATCATGAAAACCTACATTTTGGAAGGGATATTAATGGACATGCTTCAGGGTGCAAGTTATTCTCTATCCTCGATCATGATGACATCTATGTGCGTGGCATGTTATTCCACATGTGCCTACAGAAGGGCTCGAACACTTTCCTCCGAAACATCTAGTATTGACCATTGTCAGAGATAAGAAACCGGGCTAGCTGGACCTTGGTTCTGATCCAATAGAGCAATTCATAGTTTCCTGAATTTCCCGGAAGAAAATCTAGCTCCTGATTGGCTAATTATCTAATATGAGCTGCATTATCTTTCTGCCACTGATCATTTTGCACAATATTGCATGTACCATTTGCATGACCAGTCATGGAGGGGAGAGCAAGAGAGTGTATGCTCATTCACAGTGAGTTAGGAAGCCAAGTTTTCCTCTCATGGCCCTTTGTCTTCCTTCCTATCTTTCCCAGGCCTATTTCTGTTTTCTTCCTAGCTTTATATTATGACTGTGGCATGAATACTCATGACAAAATATTTAGTACAACCTCAAGCTGTGAGTTTATAGGTGATTTCAGCAGGTGCCACTCATTCAGGTAGATCAAATAACACAATTATTCATTATAGGGTGCTTGGTGGTACCAACAGGTATGTGAATGAGTTAAGTATATTTTTCCTGTCTCTACTTTTTATTGACTATTCTGAATCTCACAAAACCACGAAGAAAGAACTTTGTCAGCAAAGCAGTTGTATTAGGCAAAAGAATGTTCTTCTATTGAAGGCTGTTTTTTTGTGTGCTTTAGATGTACAATTAATTATATAAAAAGCGGCTATTCAACTTTGTCCTATACTGACAACTTCAAATCTTTGTTTAATGGAATCAGCTTGTCTGCACTTTGAATGCATTGTCAAATAAAATCACACCCACAGGGATTCAAAATACTTTTAGAGCCTTATCAACAGCAGAAAATAATATGAGCTGGGAAGAGCAATGAAGTGAGAGAGGACCTTTATTCTGGAGATATATATATCAAATTTACAATTGACGATACATTTTCTTAATGTTATTTCTCTCACCAGTATTAGGAACCACATATGGCTTCACTAGCCCACAGAACCCCATAACACCACTTACCAGAACAGATGTGTTTGCATATCTCTAAGCATTGCCATTAGCAACTTATGTCAAAACATTTCCTTACATTACATCATTGAGACAAGACACTGGAAAGGGGAATATTGTATTCTAGCAAGATGACACAAAGAGTCCCTATGTTTCAACATGCAGACAAGCCCACCTCAGTGTGAAAAATATCACTGAAAACTAGCTAAATGAATTCCTCACACAGAATACAAAGTAAACCAATTCTAATATATTCAGGTACATTTGCATTTTGGATTTAAACAAAAGAGCTTATTTTGAAAAAGAAATCTATGGAAAAGAATCTAGTCTCTGATAAAAATATATGTACTTTGCATTAAAGCTACCTCTTTGGTTGCGCTCAGTGCTTCTCTGTAGTTGAGATGAGAGAGCAAGGACTACACTGTACTTTTTAATACCAACATACACACTTCAAGATTTTTTTAAACAATCTATATTTACACAAGATCAGAAAGCATTGTGGGGCTTAGGCAGCACAGGACTCATCTTTCAGAGAACATTTGAAGGCTCAGTTTCAGGTCCCCAGATCATAAATGAAAACAAATTTATGCTCTCGTCTTATCCTTGTCCTTCACTATGCAGATCATATCAATGTTTCTGATCTCAGATCAACTGCTATTGCATAGTTTACTTTTTTCAACCTATAAAATACACTCATGCTATAATCTAAGTGCATGTACTAGATCTGGTTGGAAATTCTCTGTTGCAATGTTTTTCCATCAGAGAATGCAGAGTTGTTGAAATCAAAATGTTCCATGGAGATTATTTGATTTAGACAAAGGTCTGATAGAAAGCAGGCAGGGTTTCATTGGAAACCTGTCTGGTTTCCTGTCAGCTCACTATAAATCAGAATGAATTCAAAATATCAAAATCCTCCACAAAACGGAGTTACCTTTCTCTGCAGAGGTGTAGTATGTACTAACCATACAAATAGCACAGACTGTCTTCATAAATGCCAATTCAATGCAGAGCAACTAACAATAATAAAATGCCCCAGTCCTCAAGTTGCCTTCAAGCCATGCCTTTTAAAAAGCATAGATTGACCTAGCAGCATATGCTGATGGTCCACAAGCTTAGGTGCTGTTGGACCAAGAGTGAAAGAGAACTCCATGGTTGGGGGTCCTCCATAGAGATTGCTCTGTCCCCAGCCAAAGAAATCTAGGGACTGTCAGCTTGAGCATTCCAGCTGGTCTCGACTGGTTGCAGCACCAATAAGAGAGGCATCTCTAAGGCAGAGGGCTTTACAAACCCAAACCATTGTCCTAAATTCCAGATAGAAATGAATTTGAAGACAACAGCGAACTGGCTAACTATGTTCCCCATGTAAAAAACTGCTCAGCAATTGGGGTCTGTACTTTGCATCAGCTGAAGTTTCTGAAGTCTTCCAGGGTATCCCCATATAGTGTTTATTACAGTAATCGAAACTGAAAGTGACAAAGGCACACATCTCTCATTAGCACAGCTGTATGTCATTTTAGAATCAAATTTACTACTTCTAAGAAATAAAGTGGCATTGCACATATCACTGAGTTATTTACATCAGCATTATTTTTATTGTAAATACTGAATCATGATTTTGATATAGAAAAGGCTAGTTGTGGTGCAGATGTTAACCTCAAATCACTTCAAAACCCTACAGTGCTATCACTCTTTCGTGCCTTCTCTTATATCTTTGTCCCATATCTCTAGAGTTTGTGAGGTCACAAATTCTAACTGATCAAGTGGTTTGAATACAGAACTGGGACCAGGATCTAATCCCAGCTGTAGTAATGACTCCTCCGTAATCTTGAGAAAGTCACAATTTCCTCACCTACATTTTTCCGTCTGAAAACTGGCAAGTCTAATAAGTGCAACAACTTACTGAGTTATCTCATGCCAAGGTGTTCTGAAGTTTAATTAATAAATTAATTAATAAATTGTTTGCAAAGCACTTTGCAGATAAGTGCTAAACATTATTATTTATACTAATTTAAAAAATATAAGAAAGCATGAAGTCAGAAACTATTAAACAAACCTGTACTTCATTTTTGAAAGCTAATCATTAAATTGGTTTTTGCTACAAAATATTCTTTAACACTAATATTTAAAAACCTGAAATGTTTCCAGTTTTGTGTTTAATGAAGCATTTTTTGCCACATTCTCAAAAAGATTGTTAAGCAATATCATAAAACAAATGTATTTAGTAGAGAAATTGATACATTAAAGTTTTGTTAATGGCTGTGTTTTTATCTCTGAAAAGACAGTTGGAAAGGTAATTATAACATGCAAATTAGTTTCCATTGGGCTGCATATTAAAAATTATATATTGATGTAATATATCTAACATTGCAACCTGTGCTTAGTTTACATCCAGGTAGATAGCTGGGTTGTACAAAACTGCTTTCAAACAGATACTTCAGTCTATGGTTTGTATTGCCTTAATTAATTCCTTTATACTATTGCTTTTGTTTTCCTTTTTATGCAGCTTTCTTCCCTCAAACCTGTTTTTTTCTGCAAAACTTTCTTGGATCATATGCAAGAGATGCTTGCCCCAGCAAAGAATCTCTCTTTCTCTTGGTCTGTTCTTTAAGCCTCAGGCTTTGATAAAATGGCTTAACAACATCTAGAATCTCTCTAGTTAATGTGAAAACCCCAAACCAAAACACAAAGCACACAAATTCAAATATTTGCAGTACATTTTAATTACAGTCTTTGTGTTCTTTTCTCCAACTATTTTTCAAGCCTCGCTTTTTAATAAAAAATTAGGAAATAAGGAAACAAGGCACTATGTAGTGGGAAAGGACACCTGACCCATTAAGCCTATTCCCTTAAAGTTTATCTCACTCCCATTTTCCTACTTAGTAACTGTATCCTTTGATTCCCTCTCTGCTCAAACACACCTAGCTATCTCTGAAACTCATTTGTGCTATTTGCTTTGATGGCCTTACTTGGCAACTGCTCTGAGTGAAATTCTTCTCTTCTGAACTCCTTGTGGCTATACTTTTCTGCATTTAAATTGTGGGCTCTAAGGTTTGAATTCTTGGCCATTGTGAATATTTTGTTCCACCTTTGTTTGTTTAGCACCCTTATAACTCTGACTACCCTTTTTCAGGTCATCTCAGAATCTTCTATTTTGAGAATAAATTTGGGTTTTGTTATCCATTTTCTCATAATATTCTAAAAGTCTGGATTGACCCTAGTTACCCCATAGTGTAAGATAACAAACCTAAAACTCAATATTGTATTATAAAAGAGACCTAATTAATTATATTTATTTAATGAAGGAACAATTTCCTTGTTGTACATAATAGAGGTTTCTGGTGACACCAACAATTAAAAATGGGTAAACTAGTTCAGAACATAAAATTAATCCAGTACCTTTGGCCTTTTTTGAACCACAGATTTTTTTAAGGTTTGGATAAAGCTCAGATCAAGTGTCTTTGATCTTCTTCTTCAGTCTCCTCAACTATCAATATTGCTACATCCCTCTTTGCTCACTGAGCTCCAAGAATCTGGTCTTTCCTTCCAACCTATAACAACCCTCTCCAGCTGATCTACAGATAATTCCTTCCTACAGACACCATATTTCCGCTATCCTCTAATGAGACTCGGAACATTTCTTCAGTCTCTTGTCTGAGCTCTAGCCCATTCTGTATTCAATTAATATGCACACTTGGTAATACTCAATGATCTTTAAAGCACAGTTGTGGATGTTACAAGATCACTTTATATTTATATATACACAAATTAATAGATAAGGAAAAAATAAACAGCAGCAAGTCAAATATTACTATGTCAAAGGTAGTAAATCGCCCCCTGAAATCTAGGTAGGTGAACTCTGGCTGCCCTATTATCAACCCTTAGGAACTGGTAAAAATTACATTAAAATATCTAGCACCACAGACATTTCCTACAGATGAGAAGGATGAGAGTTTGGATAACACTGCATGAAATTGAAGAGCAGTAAAGTTGCAGAGCAGTTGAAAGTAATTTCAAAGAGTATAGTTAATTGAAATGACTCAGTTTCTATTATAGGAAGAAAGATGTTGTGAGAAAACTCTGTGTCTATGTATGTATAGACAATTAACAGATAAGGTGCCAGTAGATAGTTCTCAGAAATACTTGGCATAGTTTCTGGGTTTTGTAAGACCAGTACAACTAACTTCGTGTTGTGCCATTCTTCATATCAGCTCTTAACACTAGAGTATGTAAAATGTGGATACACTGGCTGCCAGATCCTCAAAAAGGGGCTATCAGAACTCTAAATTCAGCAATGCATTCTTCAAAAAAGGGATAATAGAGAAACTGCACAGAGGGTCACAGCTTGGAAAAGAAATGGAGACAGATTTGTGGGAAAGAGGGAGCTGCTGGGTTGCTACCATCTACTACAGCATTGCATAAAGCACAGGGAGTCAATAGGCCTATCAGCAGAGTAAAGAGGATAGCAGTCAGCCTAGGGATTTCTGGGAGGTTGCAAGGAAGAAAAAGTGAACCAACTGGCTGCTGAAAGATGGACAGGGAGCCTTACAAGTAACTGAACCCTTGCAGGGTCACTTTCTTTTCTTAACGTGGAAGATTAACTAGTATCTCTCTAGCACTCTGATAGTTGGTAGATTCCCTGCCCTTCCCTCAACCAAGCACAGAGAACCTGAGTTATTGTCAAACTCATCCCCTTCCTGGGGCTGGGCTTTATTAGGAATTGTAAAACAAAATTTCATCTTAGGCTTATCTGTTAATAACGGTTTCCCTCCTCTCTCCTCTCATTTTTTTCTGGTCCAAAAGAGATACTCACCCCTCTCCCTTCTTTATAGCCTAGCTGGTCTAACTGGCCCCACCTGACAGCATGACTTCTGCAGTCAGTCATTAGATTGAACTTCAGTGCAGAGTATTATCACCTGAGCTAAGAGCAAAGGTTCAGCAGAGGAGCCCTATATTTCTGTAAAGGGACTTAAAGTCTGCTATTCTTTTTACACTATCAAATGGAAGAGAATTGGAGAAAATAAAATTTTCATAATCAATTACAGTGACCTTCTATTCAATGTAAATTTATCTGAATGGCCAAGGCTGAAATAGCCTCATCAATTTGACTTTCAGAGCTTGTTTTCTCCTCTAATTATCTTTTTAATTTGCTTCTGTTTTGTTGTTCTGGATCAGTTTTAAAAGCCTCCTGCTTATTACTCATACACTAACCTTTGCATTGTTACTTGACCACACTGGCCTCCATTGCACTTTTCCCCATTTTGATTTATATTAACCAGAAAGGAATGCAAATGTATTGTAATTTCTTTAACTGCTTATTCTAAAAAAAAAACAACCCACACTATTCTTTTGTAGTTAGTTTCCTGACCACAATATGAGATTTCAATCAAAATTTCTTTAAGGCATTTGACCTTTCTTAGAGTTCATTTGTAACTCTTAAACTATTTACATTAGTGGTTATCCTCATAGTTCCTGGAGGACAAAAAAGTGCAAAGAAGCAAAATGACTGGATATTCCTGTTGCATCACCCATATCAGGGCCTCTGCCACACAGGTGCACTTGAGAGGGTCAATGTATAAAGCAAAGTTATGAGAATTCTGTGGCAGATTTTCGTCCAATAGGTTTAGCAGTGCTGGGTTTGTATACTTACCAGATCATTTTTTACCAACCTTTTTGGATTGTTCCATTATTCAGGCAAGCAAAATATTTTTAAAAATCAAGAATAGTAAGAATTCCCACTTAAGGGCTCTGCTGTGACTTGAAGACCCATGCCTGCTTTGAAGGCAATGTGGAGGTGCCATGTTCTTGCAGGAGCACTGGCAGACATTGTGCCTCATGGAGCTTTGTAGAGTGTAGCCACCTTTTTAGAGAGTGTAGCATGATTTCCAATATAGGAAGCCAGCTCTGCTGGCGCCACAATCCCTCGGTCACCCCATATGGACACTACTGTGGCTAGTGCTGCTTTCAGTGCTAGACTCACCTAGTCCTTATGGGTCCTCAGAGCAAGGATTGCAGTTGTGCTCAGCCCCTGCACAGAGACATAAGGGTGGGGAAAGGCTCCTTGAACTTTTTCCCTCCAGCCTCCTGCTGCACCTTTGCAATGCTGGGCACAATCTGTCTTAATGTTTAAAAATAACTACAGGAACAGCTGGAAAGTGGCTATCTGGTGCAGGGGCAGCTGGGGTATTTTTTAAAATGTCAAAGATTTTGGGCCAGATTCTAAAGTCCTCCTCTTCTGCAGCACAGGGTAACCTTAAAATAGTTGGATCTTTCTACTAGAATATTCTCCCTACGTAGGAGGAATTTCCACCAGTGCAAAGCGGCGCTGATATTTTGCCCACTATGCTAGAACGCTACTGCCCAGCATAAGAGGCGAAGTGTGTGTCAGAGGCGGGGCAGTGAGGGGGGTTTGGTGGACTGCCCAATTTCCTACTGTTGTATATTACTTACACTAGCCGCATAAATAAAGCCACCTCTGCTTCAGATTACAACAGGTACAGTTGGCTGAGAATCAGGGAACAATGACTGCATGCAATGGAAAATCAAGTGCCTTATCTCCTTTCCCCACATTTCAATCTATCCTTTATACCCTTTTTCCTTCTTCCCTTCTTCTCTCTTCCCACTACTTGTTGTTTGCAAATACTTGTTAACACACATTACAGAGTGTGAATGAGTATCTGCAAGACATACTTAAATAGAAACAAGAGGAAGAAAAGAGAGGAGAAAGTGCCAAACCCAGCAGTACTTTTTAATGCCTTTGTGGGATGGAATCTCAATACAGCAGCCATTGTCACAGCTGGAGAAGCATGGCAAATTCAGTCTGTGGCCCATAATGAAGACCAATATTTGCACATTTCTTGCCTTCCTACCAGCCCGGATTGACATAGGGGAGAAAAGGTGATCCTCACCCAATCGGTATTGCTTGTCCCTATTCCCAGCAAAAACTGTTTACCAATCTCACTCTCTCTGTGATTGCTGGGAGTGGGGGAAAGGGATGTTCTATTCTCACCCTCTGGCTGCTGGAAGGCTCTGCCTCTTTTCTTTTTCTCCTTCCTAGCAGCTGACTCTGAACAAGGTAACCTCTCTCTTTCTCTCTCTGAACTCCCCCATGCTCCTGGCATTCTACTTACTTCCCTGAGTCCAGGCAGAATGGGCAGAGCGCCAATCATCACTGCACTTACACAGCAGCTCCCAAACAGAAGCCCGAGCAGCACTTTTGGAATGCCTGGCAGGGGCTCCATCAATGCAATAAAACGCTGGGATGCTTTATCAGCCCACTTTGAGCTCAGTCCAAGCCACTCTTTATAAAACTAAATAAAGAAGGAGGTATAAAACTGTGGTCACTTGTCCTTCTCCTGCACCCAAGGTGATTCCAATAAACCACCTTGCAAGGAGGGATTGATTGCATTCTCTCCCCTGGTGGTTCATTGTCTTGTTTTGTTATTTCAAAAAAGAATTGATTTTATATGTTTATTTTTTATTTTTAATAACCCACAAAAAGCAATTAGCTCTGGATGCTTTTGATGGTATTTAAATACTAGGCAGCTTCGGCACCCCAACCAAGTGCCATGCTTTATATTTCCTTTTTTTTTTTTAGTTCTATCCCTACTGAGTCATGCAGTTAAGCTGGAGGCCCCAGATGCAGCTGCGGCTGTAAATAACCTCTGTAAAATGCAAGTCTGAGGGAGATGCTACAGCTGAGCAACCTCTTCTCATTGTTTCAGGGGCATTGCTGTTCCCAGGACCAGTGACTATTTGATTACTTCCTGCTGTTTTGTGAGCTGAGTGGTTCTCGGGTTAGACAAGACTGAAAGGAAATTTGTAATTTGGAAGTTTGGGTGTTATGCTGGGTTTTTTCCCCCCTCTCCCTTGAATTTCCCTCCCCTTGAAAGGAGTTTTGATGATCTTCTCTGCCCTGTCTTCCTATCTTTCATTTCTAGACTATCTTTCACAGTTAGAAAAGAAGTCCCTTCTTTTTTACATTAGCAACAGTTCACTCCCCATCTGTATTCTCCAAAGGAGAAATGTGTGTGTAATTCTGAACAGAATAAGAAGCTGAGCAATCCCTACAACTTGACCCAAACTTGCAATTTCCACCCCTCGCCCCAAAACTGTCACATGCCTCAGTGCTAGAGTTAGATACAATTGATATTTTGAATTCCAGAACCAAGTCCCACAAGCTGCTCCATGGGGGCTGTCTGCTGCGTGTGCCAGAACCCCACTGATTTCAGTGAGACTATGCACACATGAAAGGGTCTACCCATGCAGATCAGATTGCACAGTCAGGGCCATCATACACCTATTGAATTATCCAGTCCCTGTTTGGCCTGTGAATGAACTAGATCTGGTTTTGAGTGAACCATTTTGAAGTTTTCTGTTGGTATCAGTTATACAAGCATGGCTAAAAAGTAGTTGCAAATATCGTTGTGAATAACTCCATGCCCGTCCCATGTCATATTATTTCCAACACCTTTCATTCGCTTGTTTAAAAATACATAAGTTAGTAAAAATTATTTTCAAGTATGTTTCCAAGAAAAGAAAGTGTCACTACTTCTAGTGAAAATGAATGTGCTGGCACCATCAGTGTAATTCACCAGCATTTTGAAAAGCTGCGTTTTATATGAATGATAGATTTGAACAATTACAAATGTTCACAATTAATCTGATAACTGAAAAGAGGGCTGATTCTGTTTATAAAGCTCTTGATATTTCATCTATTCAGGGAACAGAACGTGAAGTAAGATGACAAATCATATAGCATGAATAATGAATAGTCTCTGTGATAGACTTGTGAACAAACCATAAGCTAAAATGAATTGACACAAGCTATTTATTGAATAATTGCAAATAGCAAACACAGTTGCAGAATTCATAACCTGTACCCAGATAATTTGCAAACAGAAGTAATGAAATTATTAGATACATTATCTTACTATTATTTATTTATTTGTTTGTATTGCAGTAGTGCCAAGTTCAAACCCAGTCTCCTCTTTGGGCTTTAACTTGAGCTACTACTCCAAGTTAGAATCTGAGCTGCTGTGTGTGCTTCACTGCTATTTTAGTCCATGTTAATTAACACTGGTTTGCTGACCTGAATTAAGAACTTAAGAGGGATTTTTTATCCCATCCAACACCTTAGCCCCTCCCATTGCTCAGACTGCTGTGCCACCCTTCTGTTTTTAGCATGCTAGTGCTCATCGCGTTGGCACAAGTATATCGCCTCTAACCAGAAATTTTACTTTCCAGCTCCGGTGTGGACATTTTCTAGCTGCATAATGAAACTTAGGGTTCTTGTCATTTCAGCATGGAACTAGAAGACATTTTTTTCTTAAGTTTTGCTTTGAGTTTTTTAGTTGATTTGACTTATCCAACCCATTTCTCCAACATGGCCAGATCTCAGGAATGATGAGTGAAATGCAAAGAAAGCCTTATTCCCGCAAATTCTGTATTCCTTCTTCAAGACCTGGCCCAAAAGCAGGAAGTGAAAAGCAGAGCTGCACAAAGGACTTTTGGTTCAGAGTTCACACTAACATTTTCTCAAAGGAAAAGCTTGCAACTAACTCAGAAGGTGCAAACCCCTTACACGGAAATCAAAGCAAATATTTGCATGACCTCTGTGACACAAAGCCACCAAATTCTTCACATTTCTTCTTTGTACTTCCTGCAGGACTGGATGTAAACACAGGGCAACATTATGAAGGAGACTTTTGTTATCTTGCTTCTGGCCTATCTGAAAGCTGGAAGTCTCCCAAAAAAACCTGTTCTTAGGAGATTTACAGGTTGAAAGATCTTGGGCAAATTCAGAATACCTTTTGCTAAGAAAATGGATCTGATCTATTTTTCTGAACTGAGTTTACTCATCAAACATTCTGAGATTCACCCATCATTTGTGTTTGTTTGTTTCCAAGCCACAAAAAAAGGAGGGTGGGGTAAAAAGCAAAGAAGTTCAATTATTTGATTTCACTGATCAGCTGAGATGTTTTCCTGTGGGTTTTTTTGTGCCTATGTCTCCAGCGATGGATGTCCATTAGCTCTTGCTCTCTCTTTTTCCAGATTCTCCCCTATGGTGAGCTTGGATAAGATTCAACCTGTGTAAACATATCACAGCAAGTAGAGTTTATCCTTTGACCTTCAGCTCCAACCTCAATTTGTTACGGACAAGGAGGGGTTTCTTACTAAGCATAAAGCTGTCCTTCTGGCCAAAAAATAAATAAATGCTTCTTGGCTATGGTGAAAACAGGCAAAGTGAAACTGACTCTGAGTGCTTTTTTCTTTTTTTAAACTTTTTTCAAAGTGGTGAGAAGCTAAAACCTGAGCAGCAGGGCCGGCAGATTGTTGGAGGGCGGCACAGCTGCTTTTTTAAATTTTTTTTTGTTCTTGTTCCGCTCCGGCTGCCCTGTAGGGGGCGGCGGTGCGGAGAACCAGAGCGCCCTGCAGGGCAGTCCTCTTCCTTCCCTCCCCGCCGACCGGAGCGGAGCCCTCGTGGTAGGAGGCGGCGCAGCGGGAGGGGCCACGTGGCAGCGCCCTTGCTGTAGCCCTGGCCGCCCCCTTCTCTCTCTCTCCCGCTCCCTCCCTCCCCGCCCTCCCGCCGGTCCCCCTGCAACTGCGCTCCGGCTGCGCCGCAGGTTTTTTGTTTTTGTTTTTTTGCTTGGGGAGGCCAAAAAGCCAGAGCTGGCCCTGCTGAGCAGTAAACCATCCATATTCCAGTTAACAATCAGAAGTCCCAGCAGTGTTCAAACCCCCTAGACTGAAAGATTATTTGGCCTCCTCTAGACTTGGGTTTTGGATCCAATTTAGTACATATCGGAAAGCTCTATCTCAGACTATGACAGTAGTATTTTATTTTCTGAAATAGCAGTATACTGATAAAATAGAAGTGATGAAAAAAAAAGGAAACAACAGCTTTTAATATACAGTTTCTCTTGGACCACTGTCAAAACTTGCCACTTTAATAGACAGAGCAACTAGAATCTGTGGGTCTGTGGTGGAGTGATTGCTTTTCATTGGTGGAAAACTGGAAGCCTTCCTTATAATATCTTTACTTGATTCTGTTGTATACATAGATAAAAATAGCAAGTCTTCAGTTCAGAATTCTTTTCTTTCAGGAAATTTAATCTGATGATGATGGTATGGGAATGTGATAAAAGATGATACACTTTAGAGTTTGAGGATTTCATGGACTTTTTTTATTCTCTCTGACTCTCAAACTGATATCAGTCTGTTAACAGTTTTGCCAGGGCTCTAAACTTAATGAATGGAGAACAATTTTTTCTTCCACCACCCAGCTCATAAACTTAAGGGCAAAAGTCAAGAAAAGTTTTAGGCCTCGGCTCCTGCCCCAAATAAATCTAACTCTGGCCATTAACTTTAAATCTTCCTTTTCTTCTGATTGAAGGTGATAAACTCTAATGGTTTAGAGATGATGGTGGTTGAGGTTGATGAATTCCATCTCTCTCGACAATCATTGATATTATCATCTTTAGATGAGTTCTTTATTTATCCTTCCTTTTTACTTAAATGCTTCAAACAATAGATATTTAGTAACATTCTTTCTAGATTGAACTGATCTTTAATTTTAATTTCATGCCTATAGTGCTGTCCTTTTCCTTCTCCTGTACACCACAGAAGGAATTTCTTTGTTTCTCATGTAAATTGTTTTCCTCTTAAAGTACAATTGTGCTCTGAAATGTGAGTCTGTGAAGATGACTTCATGAAGATGACTTTATCATGATGTTCCTATCAAATTTACTCAGTGCTGAATTCTAAGGGTTTTTTTGTTTTGTTTTTGTTTTTGTTTTTTCATTTTGGCTGCCCACTTGGGATTTTGAGCTGTGTTTATGTGTCACATCCCTCGGCCCGCGCTGCTTCCCGCAGCCCCCATTGGCCTGGAACGGTGAACCACAGCCAGTGGGAGCTGTGATTGGCCAAACCTGCGGACATTGCAGGTAAATAAACTGTCCCGGCTCGCCAGTGGATTTCCCTGATGGGCTGCGTGCCAAAGGTTGCTGATCCCTGCTCTATTGGCTCTGAGAGTCTGCAGTGGCACAATTGTTTTTTTTCAGCTAATTCAGCAGGTATCACTAGGGCTAGTAAAAAAAAAATTGATGGAACATTCTTTCATTGGAAAATGCATATCCATTGAAATCTAAACACTTTGTGAAATTGTGTTGATTTCACAAAAAATTTATTTCCAAGAAAAAAGATTAAATTTTAATGAACCATGATTTTACAAAGTGTTTATATTTGTCTTTATTCAGTTAGAAACAAAACCTGAAAATTTTAAAATTCTCAAAGAGCAAAATTGAAATTTTCCCCAAAAAATGATTTTTTTTATTTGTCTGTTCAAAATTACTCCTATTTCAAATTTTCTTAAGTTGTATTCTATTGTATTTAATAGAATCTCTCTCTCTCTCTCTCTCTCTCTATATATATATATAAAATATAATGCAATATATAAATTATATATTTAATAATATAATATTAAATTTTAAAATGTTGAAACCAAAATGAAGCATTTCAGTGAATCAGAAACATTTTTCCAATTTTTTTTTATTTAAAATTTGCTCTTTGAGAATTTTGAAATTTTCAGGTTTCATTCCTAACTGATCAAAAATAAATTTTGAAATCTCAAAATCCTCTGTGAAGTGGAATTTCCACTCTCCATCCATGACATCACAGGAAACTGCTATTTCTACATGGTCATTTTTCTGTCCATAACCATATTTTAATCTGAGTGTTTTGCTTATGCTTTGGCAAGTTTCATACCTATATTAGTTCCTGGTAACTTTTTTTTCCTACCCGACGTAGAGTAAATAAAAGAAACACCTTGCGTCACATTTTCAAAGTGCCCATCCTGCCCTTTTGAGACAGCACTTTTGTATGCATGAAAATCTAAATGACAACTTTGGAAATATAGATCTTACTTTTAAACATCAGGGGCAAAATCTTTGCAGTCAATGGCAAAACTTCTACTAAGTTCATTCGGTTCAGGATTTCACCCCATCTGCACTTTCTTTGGAAGAAGAGTAAAAAGATACATTACAATTGCTCCACCAACCTAAAGGTCTGCAACTCAAGGCCTTGTTGGATCCTGTCCCCTTTCCTCAAGATATTCTGACAGGGGATGGGCTTCTTTTAAAAACATGGGCAGAATAATCACATTTTTCATTCTAGTTCCATCTGCTTTCTTGGCTCTATAGGAAAAGCATTTCTTTCTTTTTCTGCTCACTCTGTGTGCCCTCTTTCAGCATACACAACCATCTAAGTAAGGTTCAACAGGCATCAAAAATGGAGGTTAGGTTGGTTTGTTTGTTTGAAAGCAACACTCCCCTATGGATACCTCTCAAGATCTTCTCATCATGATAATCTTAACCTACTCCCTTCTCACACATACACAAACCTTTATCAATGGTGACTTATTAGGATATCATTAGACAAAAAAACTAGTACAAAAAAACAATAATTTAGATTTTTTTCCTCTGTTTTATGTCTTCCTACAGGCGCTGGTTATTTCCACAGTCATAGGTTGAATCCCTTATCTTCTTCTCCACATTTCTCTCCCCAAATGCAGCAGGGACACTCATTGGGCAATGGGTCATCACTGTGACTGAAATGATAATAGCCTTTCTTGGGATTTACTCTGTGGTCACAGGTTTCAGAATAGCAGCCGTGTTAGTCTGTTTCCACAAAAAGAACAGGAGTACTTGTGGCACCTTAGAGACTAACACATTTATTTGAGCATAAGCTTTCGTGGGCTACAGCCCACTTCATCGGAGGCATAGAATGGAATATATAGTAAGGAGATATATATACACATACAGAGTGAAAAGGTGGGAGTTGCCCTATCGCAATTGCTTATTGCCCTATGCAATTGCTCATCTTAATTAATTAGCCTCTTAGAGTTGGTAGGACAATTCCCACCTTTTCATGTTCTCTGTATGTGTATATGTATCTCCTCAATATATGTTCCATTCTATGCATCCGATGAAGTGGGCTGTAGCCCACGAAAGCTTATGCTCAAATAAATTTGTTAGTCTCTAAGGTGCCACAAGTACTCCTGTTCTTTCTGTGGTCACAGAGCATCATCAATACATCTGTGTAGAAGCAGCCTGCCACTGGCTTTTTAAAGCAGTCCTGCTGACAGAGCTGAAAGAGTGATGGTCCCACACTGCCTCCCGACTCTGTCTCTCTCTCCCTGTTGTTTTTTACAACCTGTCTTTTCCTTCCCTTCTTAATTATCTCCTTTCCACAATTAGCAGCTTTTCCCCCTTTAATTTGATGGGTGACACCCACCTGTGGACACAAGGCTAGGAGATGTCAACCCAGCATAAACTGTATTAATACATCCAGAAACAGGTATTTTTGCACGCATCATACTATTTGCAATACCCTAATTGCCTGTCTCCCTTATTTGCAGTGCCTTAATTAGTGAGATATTACACTACTGTGTTGTAACACAGCTATTTGAAATAGATGAATAAGTTTACTTGTAGTAATTAGAAGTAGCAGCAAATAACACTTTCTAATGTAAGATAATTGGCAATTACAGATTTATTTTTCCCAGAGTCATAGTTTCAGTCACTTCAAGTTTTTGCTTGTTTTACAGTAAAGTTTTTATCTGCAATTCTTTTTAGTGGGAGAGGGGAAAAGCACTAGCACTAGCATTGTTCTACAAAAAAAAAACGTGATATGCTACTTGGCCTAGAAATGTAAGCAAACATCTAAATGTACTATTAGTCTTTAAGATAGTTTTTCAAATGTCATTCTTTTAGGATGAGAACATGTTTGCTTTGTAAAGCTCTTAACATTTCAAGTTGAAAGGCTTGAACACGCTTTGAACTCTGGAGTTTGTGATGTCTAATAAATTAAAGGGGAAAATAATATTAATTGACACTGCATCTTACAAGTATGGCTTGTTTAAGTCTCCAGGCAGCTTGAAGGCCTCAAATGTACAATTTGTCTTGGAGCAGCTTGTGATCCAAAGAACTCCATGCATCCCATAGAATGCTGTTGCTTCCTTTGGAAACAGCCTTATACAAGGCAGAAGAATAGAAGTGAATTCCCTGCAAGGTGTCAGTAGCCAGCTGGCTATCAGAACAATTTTTCTATTTATAGTTACAGAAGTTGTCCTGCAGGAGGTTGGGGAGATCAGTGCTGAATTTAAAACCTTTGTTCTTGACCTGCATTTGGAGTCCTAAAGCTTCTTCAGATGCTGGGAGTTACAGTCAATATTTAGTTGCACGTAATAAAGATTCAGATGTGTTGGTTTTTGCTCTTTGAAAAGTTTTTTTTTTCTTTCTTTGTGTGTGTGTGTGTGTCATGCACTCTCAACTCCTTCTTCTCCCTCCCCACAGCTGGGAGATTTCCTTTTGTCAACACTTAATTTATACAATATGGAGAAAATATATCCATAAATAATTTACAATTATATTGGGGTTATCAGCAAAGGAATTTTCAGCTGAAAGGAAGATCTGTGACTACAAGCTTCTTGAGATACAGCTTCTCAGGGTAGATTCGGAACATATATTATAGAATACAAAGTTGTTTGCTCTAACAAATTCACTGGTTTCCTTTAATGAGCACTTCTGAAGCAATGTGTGGTTTTGAATACTGCATAACACAGGTAGCTCATAGGTTCCAGAAATCATTTTAATGGATTCCCCTACCAGATCTTGCCACGAAGAAAACTGAAAAATTATCTTTTGTCTTATCTGTCCTTCCACAGCAAGGCAAAGCAATAAAATACTAATAATGGCTCACAGAGGCTGTAAAGAGACCCTAAATCCTTTAAACAAATGGTTACAATCTAATTGTCTCATCTGCTCATTGGTATTATAGCCTTCCATCAACACTGTGCTGCTGAACTTGTAGACTCTCCGAGTCTCAGATAAGCTTTAAAGAGGGAAGATAACTTTTATTTGTTATGGGCAATAAAACTAGAGTCTCTACTGACTATCTGACAAAGAGGCGTCTGATGCTGTGGATCCAGTCAGGCAGAACACAAATCGAAATAGTGTCTGAAGGGCAAGGTAATGGAGGAATGAGAAGTATAAAATCTACACAATAAAATTATATGGCAATGAGAGAAAATTAGAAAATGAGGAGTAAAGACTAAAAATAGAATGAACCTATCACTTGAAACCTTATGCACTAAACATGGCTGCAGCTGCAAAGGCACGGCACCAATTTGTCTTCCATTTAGACTGAATGTTGGTTTAAAAGGGCTGATTTGAAAGAAATGCGAGTGTGTGCGCGCATGTATGTGCACACACACACACACACACATTTGGTTCTCCTGAGTCTGTTCTATGTCACTAAGTCTTTTCTTCTCCTGTATATAAGATGCATACAAACAAGCAACTGCTTGGTCTAATGCCATATCCTCCAGCATGGATAAAAAGGTTTGAAAAGATACCACAATTTGTTTCCTTATTTAAAGGAGACTTTATATGAAAACTAAGTTTAATTATCAAGTCAGGTATAGCACATACAACATAGCGATTGCACCTACCCATATATATCTTTACTTTCAGTTATGTGGTGTTTGCAGTTTCTCTCCAACCTGTCTCCAGTTTCCTCGGTGCCACTATCTTACAATGACACCTGCTAGAAAAGCTTAGAGTGGAACCACTGACAGCTCCCCTGGAGTTGTTGCCTGTCAGTGCCTGATTCTCAGTCAGTACTGTAGACCAGCTCAAGCTGTATGCTACAATTTTAATTTCCTTTCCTTCCTCCTTGGGGCAACCTATGCTTGTTATCACTATGAAGAACACCACAACCCCATTTCTCTGTCATCCCTCCTCCTTTCTCATGAAGGTGCAAATAAGATCTGGAAAGTACTACAATCTAATTGTGAGCTTAAATTCTAAATCCCTGGCTAGAAATCAACTCGTCGCTCCAGTTGCTTTCATGTCCACAACTAATCCACTCAATATTTCAGCAGAAGCTGTTTTCCTTTGTTTCAGCTTGGCTTTAAAATGTACTTTTTGCTAGTTTTAATGTCTGAATGATTAGCGTGCGAAGGCCATTTTTAGTTTACGATCTCTGAGGACCATGGATAAATCATCTTTCAGTGATAAAGCATTTCCTTCCCCTCCCATGTCTTTTCCTGGAGGGACAGAATAAAACATTCCTTTGGTGTGTGAATGCATAAAATGTATGGATGAAATAGGTGAAATTCTCACCTGACCTATGTCAGGAGTAAATCCACTGAAACAAATGGAGTTAAGTTCATGTAAGAATGATAAAAAAAACAGAATGAGGCTTTGTGTTTAACATCTCCTCTTAACTTGGTTTTTGATAGGGAACCAAGTTCCCACTAAGAGCTTCTTGGTGGTTGCACAGGTGTATTTGGTGACCAATTATATCAAATGCTACAGACATGTTAAGCAAGATGAACATGGGGACTTTTCATAATGTATTTTTTAAAGATATCTTTTATACTTGTCTTCTGGCTTTGGGCACCAATGAATTAAAATTAATTATTGTTATTAATAATAAAACAATAGCATTAAAAAAAAGAGCTGAGCCAACATTGTAAATCCCCTCCAAACTGACACTGATTCTAATTCTGATCCTGCAGCCCTGGATTTCAATGAAGTTTTACCACGGACTTCAGTGGAAGAAAGCCCTTGCCATGTAAGCTGCTTGCTAATATAATCAAGAAAGAGAAACAATGCCATGTGATTTATATAACCAGTCACAACTAAGCAGGAAAGCTGTAATTTCATATTCCAAATTGCAATCTATAGAGTAATAAATTCACACACACACACACACACACACACACGACCTGTCAAATAATTTTGAATAACAAATAAATGTGAGAAAATTGTGATCTGTTTGCAGACATCCTGGAGACAGAAAAAGAGGTAACATTCATCTAATAAATGATTCATTATGAATTATTCACTCAGTACTCTAGGAAAATAAAATGTATTTTTCCATGATTTTCCATGGGGTCTTGCATAAATGGGAAGAATCTCTCTGAAACATTGGCTTTTTGACAAAGCTGTCTATAAAGATATATAACAAGCTGAGTTCCAATTTTTCCAAGGTAACTTTATTATGCACTCATGTCTGCTCATAAGCAGTGACATCCTAGGGACAATATAAACTTTCTCCTCCTAATCCATAATGCTTGCATATATATGCTTCAGCTGGAAGACCCATCTACAAAGTGTCATGTAAACTACTGTCAATATAAATGGTGAAATCAAATGCTTGGCTTCAATTGGATGGGGAAAGCCAGCAGAGACTTATTTTCCCCTCATGCCACTTGCATGAGCTGTCCTTTTTTGACAAACCTGTTTTAGTAGCAGCAAATTCTGTGTCTCCTAGGAAAGCTAGTATGAAAGTTTTGCACCTTGAGCCTTTCCCTTTGACATTGTGTGAGCTAGAAGCTTGCAGCTTGCTGAGGTGTTTTTTCTTCTGATAGGGTGATATGTATGCAGTTCAGGAAGCATTCCCCAGAGAATCCCCCTAGGATAGAAAGACTTTGTATCTGACTGCAAATCAGCTAACTACTTGATTCCTAGAACAGTGAAGTAATTGGCTGGGGGATTTTATCTGTTCCTCTGGCTGATGCCAATAAGCAGGAGTGTTTATTAACAATTTATTTACAGAACACAGATTGATTTCAGCAGCGAAACATCACCAACCACTGCAAAGAGCAGGCAAATTATTTCTTCCGGGGCCTTAAAGAATCTATTCTTTTCAAGGTATCAGTTTGTATTGGTCTTTACCTCAGTGTGCTGTACCAAAACACTGAACATTCAAACCACACACCACATGAAGCAGAATAAAGGGATATTTTAAGAAAACATGCACAAGAAATGCACTGTGCTCCATAAAGAGCACTATTTGTTAAATAAATAAGTTCTCCTGCAGTTTGCCTCTGATATTCTTTAGGACACTAGGCAATGTCAGACTTCCTATTAACTTTCACAGAGACTATCACACATATAGACAGGAAACAGTTGCAGAGATTGGAAAGACTATAGACATTCTAGATTACAGCAGCATCAATACTGTGTTTGCTTTATAAATTATTATTTCTTGTTGACAATTAGCTTCAGAAATCACTGAAAAACTACCATGACTCCTGAGAAGTATGGAAGACAAGTGCCATGGAATCATTCTTTTCCAAAAATGGCTTTTTTTCCTCTACTGAAATTGGATTTCTTTCTTTTTTAAGTTGTTTCATAGCCAAAGCGAACATCATTCTGGAATGTATTAGCAGGACACGAGAAGTAATTCTTCCTCTATTCACACTGATAAGGCCTCAACTGGAATATTGTGTGAAATTCTGGACTCCACTCTTCAGGAAAGATATGGACAAATTGGAGAGAGTTCAGAGGAGAGCAACAAAAATGATTAAAGGTCTAAACAACCTATGAGGGAAGATTGAAAAAATAGGGTTTGTTTAGTCTGGAGAAGAGAAGTCTGAAAGTGGACATGAGGGATAGCTCAGTGGTTTGAGCATTGGCTTGCTAAACACAGGGTTGTGAGTTGAGGGGGCCACTTAGGGATCTGGGGCAAAAATCAGTACTTGGTCCTGCTAGTGAAGGCAGGGGGCTGGACTCCATGACCTTTCAAGGTCCCTTCCAGTTCTAGGAAATAGGATATCTTTATTTATTTATAACAGTCTCCAAGTATATAAAAGGTTGTTATAAAGAGGAGAGTGATACATTGTTCTCCTTAACCACTGAGGACAAGACAAGAAGCAATGGACTTAAATTGCAGCAAGGGAGATTTAGGTTAGACATTAGGAAAAACTTCCTAACTGTAAGGGTAGTTAAGCACTGGAACAAATTACCTAGGGCGGTTGTGGGATCTCCATCACTGGGGGTTTTTAAGAACAGGTCCAGTGGTTCCCAAACTTCACCATGATCCCCTTCTGACAAAAAAAATTGTTACACGACCCCTCAAAGGGGGACAGAAGCCTGAGCCTGCCCAAGCCCCGCCACCCCAGGTGGGGTTTGGCCAAAGCCAAAGCCTAAGGGCTTCAGCCCAAGGCAGGGGCGGTGGGGGTGGGAGGGAGCATTTAACCTGAGCCCTACCACCCAGGGCCGAAGCCCTCAGGCTTTGGCCTGGGTGGTGGGCCCTGGGCTTCGGCCCTGGACCCTGGACTTTGGCTTCAGCCCTTGGCCCCAGCAAGTCTAAAGCCAGCCTTGGTGACCCCATTAAAACGGGGTCATGACCCAATTTGGGGTCCTGACTCATAGTTTGAGAACCACTGGGTTAGACAAACACCTGTTAGAGATGGTCTTGATCAGTGGCGGTCAACCTGCGGCTACATGCAGCCCGTCAGGGTAATCCACTGGTAGGCCACCCACAGCTCCCAGTGGCTGCGGTTCGCCGTTCTCAGCCAATGGGAGCTGCAGGAAGTGGCGGCCAGCAATTCCCTGTGGCCCGTGCCACTTCCTGAAGCTCCCATTGGCTGGGAATAGTGAACTGCGGCCACTTGGAGCTGCGAGCGGCCATGCCTGTGGACGGTCAATGTAAACAAACTGTCTCACAGTCCGCCACCGATTACCCTGATGGGCTGCATGCAGCCCGCAGGCTGCAGGTTGCCCACCACTGGTCTAGATAATACTTGATCCTCCCTTGGTGCAGGGCATTGGACTAGATGACCTATCAAGGTAGTTTTCAGTCCTACTTTTCTATGATTCTATGATGCTCTATTTACAGATGGAACTAACTGTTCTAATAGGACTAACATTGCCCAGAATAGCATTTTTGTCCTGATGAAGAAAACAATTATACTAAGATTATTTGCTTATCTATTGAATCTGACTTAGTTAAAGCATTCCTTTTAAACTGGGCAAAGTGTCCCTCCTCGTTAAAGTAATTATAGTAAATATCATTTTGTATGGGAGTTTTTTGGCCTGAAGTCAATCTGGAAATGTAATATACTTCCAGTGATCATTTTTAAGCATTCCTCAGTTAAATTTTTTAAGTTCTTTAAGAATGCAAAGCATCAGGTAAGTGCTCACTATTATAATGATTCAATTTCATTGTCAATAAATTTGTTAAAAAATAGATGAGTTGTACATATAAAGGAATTGCCACAGGAAGTGGTTCATTACTTTTCCTGTAACAATTACTCTGTCATGGCCTGAAGTGTAGATCTTCTCAATACAATTGGAATAAAACCATTACTAAATTGCTGTGTAAAGGACAATTTACATCTATAGATGTATATAAATTATAATAAAAATAAATATTTGAGTAAGATCTTCATCACAGGAAGTAAAGTTCCATGTAAATAAATTGCCATGAATAAATTATCTTTAATAAACTCATAATTAACTTAGCATTATGAATAATGAATTAATAGAGTAAATGATTTTTCTCACATCTCTTGCTAAATCACAAAATATCAGCATGTTCTCAATTTATCTCAATGATAGTCCAAACATCATATCCATTCAATCTGTGATTTTGTATCTGCACCCTGGTGTCTATCATTAATGCAAGTTTAATGTTTAATGTTAGTGATATTGCTCACTGAGATACTCCTCTCTTCAAAATGAAAGACTCACCATAGGGATTTAATTATGTTATTCTTCCTTGCTAAATGGTTTTTGTTTTGGCAAGATGCTAAACAGAGGAAAATGTAGATTAAAGTACGATACATACCATCTGCTCCAGGGGTATAACTAACTTAAGGGCCAGGAAACACCATGGGCGAAATCCTGGTCCCATAGAAATCAACAGAAATTTTGCCATGTGTGCCCTATATGAATTAATGTGCATGGTTTCCTTCAGATTATCCCTACAAGCTGTAGGAGAAGGAATTGCTCACTACAGAGAGAGCAGGAGGCTTAGTCTTCCTGATAAATGTATACTCTGAGATCTACAGAGAACTCCAAATGCTTCTTCAGCCCACTCTTCCCTCCCATCACAGCCCAGGTCCCTCATTAGCCAATGGTCCATAGCTTCTACCAGCTTGTGCCTCAGTCTCTTTTCCTAGCAGGCAGGAAGGGTAAAAGGTATAGAAGAGAAAGAAGTATAAGATAACACTAACACAAAGAGTGTTATTTTACCTAGCTACAGCTACCTCCCAAACCTGTTGTACTATGCACTTTACCGACCTGTAGAGCCCTAATGTATCATGTACCTTCAGTGAGGAATGTGTGTAGCAGCTGTTATTGTGTAAGGATGTGGCATGTGGATTCAGAACCCAAAGGGAAATCTCCATTTTGGAAAGCAGGGCTCCAGACTGCAGGGGGCAGTCAGTCAGGCTACAGGGTGAAGGTATGAAGTCCCGCTCCGGAGAACAGAAGCAATACTATAAAAGCTAGCCCTGCTCCCTAAGATCTGATTGGAAGGGGATGAGCAAATAGGAGGAATTGGTCTCTTTCACCCTTCCCTTTCCCTCCTCTCCCCCCACATTCTGATGAGGTAGAGAAGCGGCAGAGAATCCTGCCCCAGTTGTCCTGTGGCAATCTGTCTTGTTAAGAAGAAAGGATGGCCAAGGCAGCAATGGCACAGGGACTGTGGCCTCAGTGACTGCTGTTGCAGGGACACAACAGGCTGAGAGCCAGTTCTGGCCTAGGGAACAGGATCTACAACCCATCCTGGACAATGATCCCTCACTTTCACAGGCCTTGGGTGGCAGGCCAGTCCTCGCCCACAGACAACCCGCCAACCTGAAGCATATTCTCACCAGTAACTACACACCGCACCATAGTAACTCCAACTCAGGAGCCAATCCATGCAACAAACCTCTGCCCACATATCTACACCAGCGACACCATCACAGGACTTAACCAGATCAGCCACACCATCACCGGTTCATTCACCTGCATGTCCACCAATGTCATATACGCCATCATATGCCAACAATGCCCCTCTGCTATGTACATCGGCCATACTGGACAGTCCCTATGTAAAAGGATAAATGGACACAAATCAGATATTAGGAATGGCAATATACAAAAACCCGTAGGAGAACACTTCAATCTCCCTGGACACACAAAAGCAGATTTAAAGGTAGCCATCCTGCAGCAAAAAAACTTCAGGACCAGACTTCAAAGAGAAACTGCTGAGCTTCAGTTCATCTGCAAATTTGACACCATCAGCTCAGGATTACACAAAGAGTGTGAATGGCTAGCCAACTACAAAAGCAGTTTCTCCTCCCTTGGTGTTCACACCTCAACTGCTAGAAGAGGGCCTCATCCCCCCTGATTGAACTAACCACGTTATCTCTAGCCTGACTCACTCTTGCTTGCATATTTATACCTGCCTCTGGAAATTTCCACTACATGCATCCAACGAAGTGAGTATTCACCCACGAAAGCTCATGCTCCAATACGTCTGTTAGTAGGGTGACCAGACAGCAAGTGTGAAAAATCGGGACAGGGAGTGGGGGGTAATAGGAGCCTATATAAGAAAAAGACCCAAAAATCGGGACTGTCCCTATAAAATCGGGACATCTGGTCACCCTATCTGTTAGTCTATAAGGTGCAACAGGACTCTTTGCTGCTTTTACAGCCAGAACATGTGGTTCTTGTGAACCTTCACTGCGCTGCAAATGAGAATCACCAAGAACCCAAAGGGAAGGAGGCCCCTCATCAGGAACAGAGGGACTGAATGAGCTGTGCAGACTGGATGCATGGTTCCATTGTGTCCCACGTGGTTGGGCAGCCTGGAGCTGTGTGTTGCTGTAGCTGAAAGAGAGAGAGAGAGAGAGAGAGCACCTCTGCCTGAGGGATTGACCTAGGGACCAGACTAGGGGAGGGGGGCAGCTGAAACCCAACAGAGAAGTCCAGGCCAGTACCTGGACTGTGGCAGTGTCAGGAACCAGACCAGCTAGGACTAGTTGCTGGCCTGCTCCTTGACTAACTTCACTACACTTGGAACTGACAGAGTGGCCACAGCCACTGGTTTAGCAGCCCTGCTTATCGACTGGCCCCCATTAGAGAGCAGCAACTGCCCAATGTCTACCTTGCCTGCAGTTGTGCTTGCACTTGTTCCAGTTCCTGCTTCTGCTTTGTTCCAGCCTGTGTTCCAGTTCCTGCTTCCTGTCCCTGTTTCTGCTCAGCTCCAGCCCTCGGTCCCCTCCGGCTTTAGACTTCTGGCTCTGCCTCTGGCTTACTGCTGTCTGATCCTCTCATTCTGTCTCTCTGGTACTGACCCTCAGCTCGTCTCCTGGACTCTGCCTGCCCTGGACCCAACTCTAATTGGTATCCTGAACTCTTGCTTCCACCACTAGGCCTGACTGCCCAGGGCCCAGTCAGCTATAGGCAGGAGATGTCAAAATATAGCAGAGAGCTGGACTCATTACTCCGAGCTTGCACCACAGAGAGATTGGGGCTGGGGACATTTGGACACTGATTTGGTCTGTTGCTGATCCAGGTGTTACTAATAGAGCTGAGTGTTTGTGCTGAAAATGATGCTGGAATGATTTCTGGGTGAATTCCTCTCTTCCCAAATGCAGCAGGAGGGTTCTGCATGCAAAGCCCAGGGGTGGGAGTCTGGAATGGACTCTAGCAAAGGGGAACAGCTTAAAAGAGGTTCTGGTTGTGTAGTGTGTGGTGCCTGACTATAAATACCATAAATGTTAAATGCCAGCTCTTGTTCTAATGCAAAGAACAGCAGAAGGAAAGGGGAACACGCCACACTGCTCTGCTGCTATTCCTTGAGTGTCCCTCCAAAACCCGAATGGTGTCTGATATGAGTCTACTCTGACACAAGTGGAGGAGATGATTGGTCCAATACTTCAGTATATTACTTTAATGGTGTCTGTAACACAAATACAACAATTTAAAAATATATAAACAACAACAGGTGTTTTCATTTTACGATATTGCCAGAAGAATCTTCCATTAGCTCAGAATAAAGCTTTGGTCTCTGGTAATCAGGACTCAGTAGCTCTTGGCTAAAGTACCCAATTTTGCTGTTTCCATTAAATCCAGAAGATTCATCATGTAGGGCTAGACAAAAATACTTCAAAATTAGAATAAATTCACCTTGGTGTCTGTGAGGCTGGCAGACCAGGTGCCAGCTCATGCCGAGGCCCCTAGTCCTTACTGAATACTGACAAATGCAGAGCTGGAAACCAGGCTGGCTCACCTGTGTGATAGTATTCTTAAAATAGGCGTTAGATTTATAGAGATATGTTTAATGTTTGGACTTTATGAAATGCTTGTGAGTTGCTGCATGCATTAATCTCACTTATAATATCTGTATCCCATATTATAAGGTAATATTTAAGTGTTTACTTTGTAACTATAAAAACTCTAAAAGTGTTTTCTTTGAGACCCCCCCCCACAGTCATGATAGAAGCATTACCAAGCGTGAGTACTGGTTTATCAAAAGAGGTGTCATTTCCTACCAAACAAAAAAGGTCTATGGACACCAGATGAACCAATATGGAATGTCAGTGGGGGAAAGACGCTGTTGATTGCTCCCCCCCACACACACCCATGAAGAGGGGACATGCACAAATCTTTGTCCCATCACAGTTAGAACTCTGGGAGGAGTGAATAAAAATCCCTGACCAGAAGGATCTGTATTACTATGCTGCTTGGAATTTGGAGAGGTCAGTATTTCTAAGTGTAAGCAAGGGATCCCCAAGCTGCTTAGCTTAGGTTAGCCCTAAAGGACACATAGAGCTTTCACACTGCCAGCAGCTTCTGTTACCTATGACTGTAACTCATCTGTGGGCATGTTTACCTGCTTAAACCATATGACCTTTTCCTAATTAATAAATCTTTAGTTAATTACAGGATTGGCTACAAGTGTTGTCTTTGGTGACACATCCAAGGTACAATTGATCTGGGGTAAGTAACGGGTCCATTGGGACTGGGAGTAACTTGAATATTGTTGTGATTTTTGGTGTTAGGGACCAACTATCACAAAGACAAGCTTGCCTGGGTGGCAAGATAGATCAGAGTCCCCAATGGGACTTTCTGTGACTCCATGCTAAGGCTGCTACAGTGCTTGAAGAGTTCATACTTGGTTGGTGAAATCTAACTATAGAACACACAACCAGTTTGTGGTTTGTGCCCTGGTTTGTAACAGTCTGCCCTGAGGTTGGCACCCATTCCAGACAGCTTGACAGTGTCATAGGTAACTCATGGCCAGGGCACCCCTTGTGTCTGGGGGCGATATCATGGGGAGTCAGCGCTATCAGGTCTGGTTCTGGCGGGAAGGAAACTAGTGATTTCAGGATTTGGAGCCATAGCAACAGGCCTGTGATGCCTGTGCCTTATATTGACTCTGTCATATACTCATGGCAATAATTATAGTGAATAGTTTTCAAGTAATCTATAAGCTGAATATGGTTGCAGAAAACATTCAATAAGCAATTTTAAATAATGAACAAACTTATAATGGTCTAAGTCATGAATCCCAGGTAATCCATGAACAGAATAGGAGCTAAATTCATTAAACAAACAGTTATCTGGTAATTATATGCCTGACACTAGTCATTTTTATCAGAGCTGATCCATGCACTAAGGGATCACATTTCAATAGTTTTCAAGGAGACACTAAGACAGAAAGGAGAAAAAAGAAAAATCAGGATAAAGAAAGAAGCTACCGGAAGAAAAAAGTTCTGGGGATCAACAAGAATAAGGAAGAGAGGATGTTAAAAATCATTACTCTCCAACGTTTAGAGCAATGAATAAATACACATTTTCAGAGAACTATATGTCATATTTCAACTGTTTTTTTCTGAAAAATATGAGTCATCCAAAGCCTGTGGAGTAATTATAGTGTTTATGTGGCATGGAGGGACACACCAGGCCCCTCTAAATCACAGTGCCACTAGGAAATCTAATTTGATTATCATTGGCTTTTGCTACCCCATTAAAAAGCTTTACCTTGTGGAAATATAGGCTGGCAGTTGTGACAATGGTTCCTCTATCACACTCCTCCTCAGTGCTTGCAGCCCATTTATGGCTGTCTCCTGTGCAACTCAGGGAAAGTAAAGCCTCCCTTTGCCCTCTCAACACTAGAGCATTCACTGAAAGCCAACCATACTTGGCCTTATATTTTTTGTCTCCCACATAACTTTCTTCCGCTGCTTCAGTACAGAGTTAAGCCAACTTAAGTTTTGTCAACAATCAGAAGTCGCTTTAATAAAATGGACGGAGCACATCCAAACAACGTTCCTTGTGTTGGCTGAGCCCTTGCATCGACAGACAGAGTGTTGCATCCTGGGTAGCTATCCCACAGTGGAACTCACCAACTTCTGTCACCCTCTGCGGCTGGGAATGGATCTCAGTGCATCATGGGGACGTGCTTGCCATCCTGTGATGCGGTTCTTTCTGTCCCAGCATTCCATGGGCTTCCTACTTAATTTTGTGCCATTTTTCAACAGCCCTTGTAAACTGTACATCCACCATCTCTGCCTGATAGCATGCCTGAGCTGCTGACCATTCTGGCAATGAACATTATGAACACAATGCGGCTGGTCCTGCAGTATTTCATAAGCTGCGAAACAGAGGGAATCAGTGATGCCTGCCCTGCTGTCTGCCATGGAAACAGATAATTCAAGATTACTGCTGGGATTCACGGACCAGTTTGCCACAGTGGACTGTTGATACTGGGCTTGGGAAACAAGCATAGAGTGGTGGGATTGCATCGTGATGCAGATATGGGATGACGAGCAGCGGCTGCAGAACTTTTGAATGCGCAAAGCAACCTTCCTGGAACTGTGTGCAGAGCTCGCCCCTGCCCTGCGGCATAAAGACACCAGAATGAGAGCTGCCCTCACAATGGAAAAGCGAGTGGTAATGCTATAGACAAGGCCTACTTCTCCTTTTGCATTCTTTCTGTCTCTCTCTTGTTTCTGCTCTCTCATTGTTCTCCATTTTACCACTCTCTTTCTCTCTCAATCTATCCCTCTTTTTTCCCTGGGTTCTTCCACTCTCTCTAATTCTCATCCTCTCATTTTCTTCGGGTCTTTCTTTTCCTGGGTTATATTTGTTCTCCCCTTTACAGCGCTCCTTCCTCGTGTGCTAATCTGTTTCTGTTAGCACTAAAAGCCAAAGAGGAGGAGAACAATCATCAGAAAAACCCTTTCTGTTACTTTCATGTCCTTTATTGTTAGCTGCAGTAGGGGCTGTACAACAAAAGCATCGAAGACACTTAACAAGCCTGTGGAGCCATAGTTTGCTCAGCCCTCCATATCAACATGGCTGTTTCATTGTCTTACAATTGGCAAATTGAGAACATAATTGGGGATGATGATTTTATGTTTTATTCCTAGTTGGAGCCCTGTGGGACAGACTGTTGTGTGAGTAATTGGGCCTGATTTTGTAGGATTTGAGGACAGTCAGTTGGCCTTGGGAACAGAGCCATAGTATTTGCCGCTGTGGTCAAATTACAGCTATTAAATTCTCGCTCTTGACACAAAAATAGTTTTAATCGTGCACAACAATCAGGCTAATTAGGCAAGGAGTTAACAAAGAGACTACATATGAAGGGATACTAATTTCCTCATACTGATAAACTGAGTTAAAGCTTGCCGTATTTGACTCAGAGTTTGAAGTAGTCACAGTGGCTGCCAGAGCGGAAATTTGGTTAAGTTTATGAAAGTAGAGTACACTTTCAGCCAGCATTCCCTCACTGCATTCCTCTGAAGGCTGGCTCTCAGGCTGACGCTCATGCAATAAAATGGCAAAGCATTGTTTATTTGCACAATATCTTAGCATTTCGCTTTATTCATTGCCTAGGTCTTTCCTCTTCAGGTTATTCCTTGGCTTGGAGAGTTTGGAATCCATCTCTAATGACACTCAGGAAGGGTAATTGAAAATTTGCCCTTACAAAGAATCAAGTTGTTGTTATTTATTCTGCAAGACAAAACCAAGGCATTCGTCCCAGGTATTCGTGACAGCGAGAATGACAGAGGAAGGATGATATTTTACTGGGCAGCCTTTTCCTTGTTCTCTGGCATCACCCCAACAGAATGACTGCAATCAAGAAAGTGAAGCTGCATGAGTCAGTGTCCTAAGGAGAAAAAGCAGACAGGGTTTATAATAGGAATACTCTGAAATTCAATTATTGCAGTGATGCCATGTGTATCTCTCACAACCCACAGGAGTTGGTGGTTATTTATTTAGTGTTTCCTGAAATACCCAACATCACAAATAGGAATAGTGCTTGCTACAGAAGGGGATAGGGAAATGAACTCAATAAATGTGCTTGTCTAGAGTGCTTGGACACTTCTGCCAGTTATCAAGCACTATATCAGTCTTTGGTTCTGCCCAGACAATGGTAGATATAAATTAATCACAACGGTGAGTCTGAGGCATACAAACAAATACACAAGGAGCTTGAGTCTGACGAGAAATCCCAGCCAGAGAAATGCCAATTACTTGGTCTGTACAAGAAAGAATAACTTCTTTCATGGCTCTGACCTGCTGAAGGGAAATGATAGGGCAGAGAAGGATGGATATTACAAAACATTTATTTTAATCTGACAGCATAGGCTTAAATTGGGCATATGTTGAACTGTCAAGTGTTGTTATATCTGCCCTGAAGCCTTATTTTGCTTTGTTCTGAATGTCTTGTGTGCAATGGGTAGAATGAAAGGATCCTCTGGTGCTCACAGATTTCAAAAGCAGATTATAGTCATACAGTCTTCCCCAGAACTTGATACACAGGTTATTTTCTATGGGATAGTAAGAAATAACCCTTGGTTTCAGCTAGGGCTACAGCCTCTATTGGAAATATGCTGCCAGAATTGTGGTGGGGAGGGCAGATTTCTTTGGGTCTGAGTCAGCAAAAAAACAAAATACGACCAGCTTCCCCACTGTGCCAAGATATTTGTTAGCGCTCGCATGGCCCAAACTAGGAGACAGGCACGTACGTACAGTACATATGTTGCAGGGCTCAATACTTTCAATCCTCTTCTGTGCCATGTATGTGAAATCAGCTGGAATAAAGATAAAATGTCATGAACTTCAGGACCATGAATATAGTACAGATGACACCCAACTATACTTCTTTTCCACTGGTATGAGGACTGTTAGCAGGTTGTTCTGTTCCCCAAGGTTTTGAAATTCATTTTCCCTAACTTCCTTTTGGTCCCAAATTGCCTGAATCTGATGATTTTCAGAGTATGCTGGAAAGTTCCTATATTCCTATTTTCCCCTTAGGCATTTGACAGTAGGGCTGAGGGAGAAGAGAGGCTTTAGAAGGAAATGTGGATTGTAATGGTAGGGAATTGCTGGAATGGAACTGGAACTTAATGTTGCCTTGATTGGTGGTGGATTATATTGAATTGCATGGCTGTACTTTAAAGACTTTATATATAATATATTTTTGAGTTATGTTAAAGCTGTCTAGAGTGTATGGATAGCCGTGCTGTTTTAACATTTGTATAAATCCAAATACATACATAAATAAAAAATGTGCTAGGTGCTTTTCAAACATTGTCACTAGTTATAATAAACAAGAATTTATGGAAGAGGATAAACCCTCATATTTCAGAGCATTAGGGTTCTGGAGGAAATTTTCTCTGGCAGCAGATTATTCTGTGACTGCCTATTGCAGGGTCACTTCCTCTGCCACATATGGTACCGGCCACTATCAGACAGGATATAGGACCACTAGTCTGATCCAATATGGGATTCCTAGGTTCCCTTCCTCATATTAGTTTCCTTCTTCCTCTGACCTCCTGATCTCCTCCCGCAGTTGTCTCTCTTGTCCCTTGTCTTCTGCATTTTAGATCCTCTTCCCCTTCCTTCTGTCCACCCCAGCTCATTTCTCCTCATTCTTATCTTCTTGTCTCACTTCCCCATCTTATCTTTCCCTGCTCCCCATTCACCTTGTCTCTTCCTCATCATGAAGCCAATCGGTGTTCTCTTACTAATTCCACAGACCTCAGTGTTCTATTCCCTGCTTAGGCCTTCTCTATAGTTGAAAGGGTTTGCCAATATAGATATTGTTTTACCAGTATAACTTAAACTAGTTCCCTGAACAGAGTAAACTATACAGACAAAAGGACTTGTTTGCAATTATAACTTTGCCTGCACTAAGGGCTTTTGCCAGCAAAGTTATGTCACTCAGAGCGCACACCTCATCACACCCTGGACTGACATAGCTATGCCAGCAAAATGCGCGGGTGTAGACTAGAGCCCTGTGCGGGACTATCCTGTCCCGCCCCGCAATACCCACCTGCCTTGTTTTTTTTCATTTTTATCCCTCTCCCACCTGCAGAAACCTTACATTCCACAAATCCTGCAAGAGAAACATTTTCCCCATGCTATACAAAAAGTCAGTTAACATATTAGATATATAAAGGGAATTCAGACACAATTTTACTGCTAAAAGAATAAAACAAATCTTGCTTAAACCATGTAAAATACTTTAACTCCTGTTATAATAGACTTCAAATCTCCTTCTGTCCCTTGCTTAAATTAAAACCTTAATTAAAAAAAAACAAAAACAAACAAACAAAAAAACACCTTGCTTTACATTGCTGAAATTCTATTTCTGACAAACTGACAAGAAATTCAATGTTTTCCTGCAAATTACCACAGTCTGGTTTTTTTTGCCCACCCAATCCCACCTGCAATAAAGTACATTTTACCTGCTCCCACTATAATGACAGTGGGTCCTGCTGGACCCATGGGATCCCAGTCCCGTTGCAGGCCTCATGTGTAGACACAGCCTTATTCACAGACGTGGTTCACGTGGTAGCAGTACAATGGAGTGCACATGCAGGTAAAGGATGAAATTTATGAGCCAAATCCTTAGCTAGTGTAAAGTGGCTGATAGAAGCTGATACACCACCTGAGGATCTGGACCATGTGCATGGAGTCAACACAGTGTCTCCTCCATTGGAAGGCGGTGGCAGTGACTTCAGTTGAGCTGCTCAAGTTCAGTGCTATATCAAATCACAAAGCCATCAGACACATGGGTTTTAGAGCTGACTATGGAACTGGCAATGATTAGTCTTTCCCAATTGGTACAAGATGCACTACATTCATGAGCTACCTGAGTCCAGCACAAATAAGCATAATTCCAACACTGGCAATAGCAGAAAAAGAGCGACAAGTTTTGACATATTTAAATACACAAAAAATAGCTATTATGTGGTAGAATTCAGCAGCACATATCAGCACAAACCAGCTGTTCTTCTCCTTTTTGTCCCATGAATTCTTACTTCGCATTTCTTGCTTCTCCTTTCACCTTAGAGGCAGTGAAATGGTTTGTACTGTACTGCTACCAGTAAGGTTACTTAATATTTCACGCCACATGGCGGTTAAGCTATTTTTAAAAATACCCACAAAAGCAGAGGGAACATGTAGCAAAAGGTGATGGCAGCTCTTTAATTTAGGTTTCCATTATTTTGAATCCATTTGGTATTCTTTGTAATGCCGCCACTCATAATGACTGTATTTGGAATTAATGTAGGCTTCATGTGTAATTCAATGGGTATTCACTGTAACTTAGCAACAGCTAAGTATTTTTTTCTTCTGAAAACTAGTGCATGGTTGTTGATTATTTCAGTTGGTGGACCTTAGAGGTTCACTTTATACTGAATTTCTGGTTTTTCCAATTATACATTTATATGCTATTTACAATCGGGACTTGTGGCTAGCCAAAAGTTGAAATAAAAACTCAAATCAAGCCTCAATCCACTGTAAGCTTTTAGGTCCCTCTGGATTATAGTACAAAAGTGATCCCTGACCTATAAAGGCTAAGTTCACAGTCAGTAAGAACCACTACTACAGTAATCCCCCTAAAAATATATGGTGTTCATGTGCATTTCAAGGGACGTGTGTGGGGGGGGGGAGGGGAGGGGGACTGGAGGGAGGAACTGAATACCAAGTAGTGCAGAAGAAGTTTTTACTCTATAAATTCATTTCTCTTGGCACTCATGCAGTGTGTTCTCAGCAAATACGTAGTCAGCAGGCATTTTAATATAGTTCAAACATATATTGCAAAATTATTCCTTAAGCCCAGCAGCATAACCAGTGTTGGTACTTTGGAAATAATTATGTGTATTCAGATATGTGAATATTCATTAAAGTCTATAGACAGGCAGGATGAGGTCTCCCATCAATATTAAGGTTGTGTACAAGGTTAGGTGAGGAAGGCTGTTCATGCTTTTATTGACATGAAAATGTTGTTTTAATGAGAGCTAAAATAAGCATCAAAAGTAAATAAACTGGATAAAAGCAGGTGCCTGGTGTACATTTTTTCCATTGCATTGTTTGCATGCATTTTTGTGTTTAACATCTTGGTAGGAATTCTTGAGAAATATCAAGGCTCATAACTTAACATCCACTATTTTATCAGTAAAATATACACTATAACTGTAGCAGACAGAGACTCTTTCAACAGGTTGGTTATATGCTATAGTAGAATAGGCTTCTCCTTAAAACCCCAGCAGGATTCCAACAGTTGTGAACATGGAGCTTTCCCCTCACGCCCTTACATCTGAAGCTTATACGTACAACTGGGCCATATTATGCTGTGTTGGGGGCAATAGGATGCTGGAAAGGGAGAAGTGGTTGCAGAGCTTGGGGGATAGCACCTTGAGGCATTATGCCAAAGTTAGGCATAATACTTGCAGGCATGCTGTGGGAAGGGTGGTGAAGCAGTTTTTTCTGGCACTCCAACATCTATTCTAGGTCCATAACAAACGCCAAATGTACTGGCTTGGTGTATCTGAATGTGTGATATTGTCCTTTAGTGACTGACTTGCAAGAGATTATAAGAAACCCGCTTCCTGCAGCCAAATAATGGAGCTAGCCTGTAGCTAGGGTGGGTCTGAGCTGAAGAGCAAGTGTTCCAGTTCCAGCCTCTAGTGTGTATTTATGTGATTATGTACATGGATGTCTTACATTCAAATCTCCCAAATGAGGGCTAGATAATACTCCTCTCAGATTTCTCACACTGAGTCTGTTCCAGTCGGAGTGGACTTCACTTCAGAGATTTAAATGGAGTGGCATAAATATCTCTGCAGAGCACTTGTCAGACTTGCTGAGCTAAGCAACTAGTTCTCAAAGAGCAGAGGAGCCAGGAGACAACTGGAGGGTCTCAACGTATGTATTGTTTGCATAGGCTTTGGAAAACATCCACACTTTTCATGATGTATGGAGAATGAGCAGAACTTTTGAGCCCTTTGAGGTTTGTGCTCATCACTAAGGTGGAGATAGAGAATATGCATACAGGTCCAGCTTAATCTAGAAAGGAGTTAGAGAGAAATGACTCCCGCTGCTCCTTGGCACTGAGTGAAATATATTACTTATTTTCGGGTCGGGGTTGTTGGGTTGATAGAATTTATTAAATGGTGTCTCTCAAACCCCTACTCTACTGAATTTGCCCTTGAAGTTACTCAGAAAACACATTCCATGCTTTCAGCTTTGAGTAAAACAAAACCAAACAATCCCCTAAGAGTTCTGTCTCGTGCAGCAATTCGTGGAATTAGAAGGTGATGAAAAAAAATGTCATTTCATTTCTGTAAAGAATTTAATAAGAAAAAATATGTGTGCAGTGTAAGCAGACATTTTACTTCTAAGGCACTACTAGCAGGAGAGATTTCAACCTAGATGACCATTAATATTTGGACTGGAAATGGAAATTTTGGGGGGAGGGGATATTTTTTTGGTGCGGGGGAGGGAGTCTTCTTTTTGTTGGTCAAACCAGGTCTAGTCAACATCTGTTGAGATTAGAGCTGGTTGAAAAAAAATCAGCAGAACATTGGAATTTGCAACTTCAACAAAATTGAAACATTCTACAGGGACCATGTAAATTTCAATGAAATTCTGCTGGAAACCAGATATGTTTCTGCTGCATCCTTCTGTGCATGCCAGGCAGGTTTCTAAATTGGATGTGCATTCATGTATGTGCATCAAATACAATTGATAGTAATGCCTAGTAAGGAATGTCCCCTCCAAAAAATCTATCCACTTGAGGTAATGCTCCCCCAGTTCAGGAAAGGGAAACTTATGAAATAATAAATAGGAGATTTTTAATCTATTTTTAAGTGCAGAAAACTGAATTCTGCTGGAATGTTTTGTTCTCTGTTTCTTTTCTTATCTTTTCTCTATTGCCTATTGTTTTTCCACTCAAAGGTACTGCCCAGGACCGGCTCCAGGGTTTTGGCCGCCCCAAGCAGCCAAAAAAAAAAAAAAAAAAAAGCCGAGATCGCGATCTGCAGCAGCAATTCGGCGGGAGGTCCTTCGCTCCCAGCGAGAGTGAGGGACCGTCCGCCGAATTGCCACCGAATACCTGGACCTGCCGCCCCTCTCCAGAGCGGCCGCCCCAAGCACCTGCTTGCCAAGCTGGTGCCTGGAGCCGGCCCTGGTACTGCCTATACCTTTGCCTGATTCTGCAGGATTGGTTTTCATCTATAGAACTGTAGTCGTTGGACTTTTAAGGACTTACATGATATTTGCATTCATAATTAGGAAAATAGTATGTATTCTGCTGAGTAGGGATTTATTCGTTCTTGAAAGCATCTGGCATGTCTCACAAATACTCAGGCCAGTGGAAGTTGTCTGGGTTTAACATTTATTCTTTAGCAATTCATTTGAGTGTATTTTGGGGGAGGAGGCATTCTTCCTTTTTTAATAATTTGCATAGTCATTTAGAAGTAATTTTGTGAGTCTAAGTGTCTTCCACTTTTCTCCCATCCTATCTTCTTTAAGTGATTTGTGTTCTTTACTTGCAAATGAAGAATCTGAAAGTTAATGAACAGCAGCCCATCCTTTGCTCTCGTTAAACAGTTCAAAATATTCCCTCAGAAATGATTCTACTGCCATTAGTAGAAATTTGGAATCCTCAAGAGGGAAAAGATTGCAGTTCGGTTTGAAAATTGCTGCTCTCTGACTTCATGTAGTGACACACTGGAGTTAAAGACAAAAGCTTATGAGAAATAATAAAATAAATGAACTGAATCCGAAGAAAAAAATTGACCGAGAAAAATACCGTGAGCAGGATAAAGCCTGTGAATTCGCAAGATGCTAGATGTGAAGAATAGCTGCTGGTGCAGAGGTTATATTTTACACTTCAGCAGTTTTCTGCTATATATTATCACACAAATACCCTGTTAAGAAGAGACGGCTGTGTGAGTCACTTTGGTTTTGTGATCCTGCTCAAGTTGCCCATCTCCTACTCTTCTTGAATTGTTATCCTTCACATTGCTATGGGAATCTCCATGTTTTCTAGTAAACAGCTTTATTTTCTGTTATCTCCTTCTGACCATTTCACTTTCCCCTCTTTTATCTGAATGACATAAATCTGTGGATTTTTGTTGTTGTTGTTACTAATGGGACAAAGGGACAAAGGGTGAAAATAAAATTTGAAACTCCTCCGAAGTCTGAAGGCTGGAGTGCCACTGAAGCTTTTGAATATCAATGGAGCAACACACTGCAAAAGCAGAACAAACTGAACGTGGTTGTATATGGTGCCATTACTACTCTACGTATCCTGAAGGATTTACAAAGTTTGGAGTAAAACATTGGTAACTAGTGTGGTGACTATATAGGTAAAATGGAGCAGACAGAAATAGCCCATACACAGCCTTGGACATCATAGTATATAGTGATTTAGTTCGTGTTGGTCCTGCTTTAAGCAGGGGATTGGACTAGATGACCTCCTGAGGTCTCTTCCAACCCTAATATTCTATGATAGTGACACCAGTATTATAGCCCCGTTTAATTTTTTTAAACTGACATATGATTTTGGGTAGCCACTAGAGATGACCAAAAATGTATCATCATAGCTTTGGGGTGGCACTGTACTGCATTTTAACATCAACACTAAGTATAAGCTGAAATACTGGTGAGGATACTTCAATAAGGCCTAGTTCCAGAATTTACATGCCCAAAGTTAAAAGGGCTATTTCCTGTGTTCAAAGTGCTCAGCATGAATTTGGGGCTCCTATAAACATTAGATCAATGGTGACATGTGAAAAGGCTGTGACCAAGTGTTACTGGAACAAACACAGTAAATGATATGGTCTGAAATAGAACTCTATCATCCATGTCAGAGACCATTATGAGGAAGAAGGATGGCATGGAATAACTGGTAAATTAAAAGGAAAAAAGTGAAACAAAGGGCTAGCAACAGAGTTCAGAGGGCCTTGAACATGGCAGCAGAGAGATTGGGTATCAAGGATGGTCTTCTCAAACCATAAACTAACAATAGAAAGTAGATTCTTGAGAGATACTGCCACAATATCCACTGAATGGTAAATTCCAAAGTGCAGATTTCTAAGTCTTACAGGACTATTAGAGAGACAAGGTGGGTGAGGGAATATCATTTATCAGACCAACTTCTGTTGGTGAAAGAAACAAGCTTAAACAGAACTCTTATTCAGGTCCGGGCAAGGTGCTCAGAGTGTCACAGCTAAATGCACAGTGGAACAGATTGTTTAGCATAAGTAGTTAACACACATTTTAAGGGACCATTCAAGGTGAAGTGGCTAATTAACATCTCTGCAGTCATAGGACAAAAAAAAAAGTTAGTGGGTTACAGATTGCTGCAATAGAGCATAAATCCAGTGTCTTTATAAATCCATGATTTTTAGTGTCTAACAAAACTATGGATTTAAGCTCCTAGTCTCATCTTTTAAGGTGTTATGCAGGTTTCCTTTGAGGATGGGGACTAAGATGTGAGCTCTGGAGTGATTGCTTTGTAAAAAGTGTTCTCCCACAGGTGATAGTGTGTTTTTGTTTTTTTATCATTTTTCCACATGAGTTAATTCAAGAGTGTAGTGATTGGCTTTTTTCACCCATATAGTTGTTATTGGGGCATTTAGTGCATTGGCTGAGGTACGCCACATGGTGCAACAGACTTGGGTAGGACCCATGGATCTTGAAAGGTGTCTTGTGGGGGGTATTGATCATGATAGCCATGCAAATACGTGTACAGGTTTTAAATGGAAGATATTGAATTTTGCTTTCTGAAATTGAAACTCCACAACATGAAGAAAAATTATTGTGTGTTGTTGTTATTGTTTTCTTCACATGTGAGTAGAGTATGTAAATGGGAATGAATAAAAATAAATAAAAAATGCATTGGGGTGGATCCTCAGACTGTGTAAACTGTCAAGGCTCCATTGATATGAACAGAGCTATAAAATTTTAGCACCAGCTGAGGATCTTTCCCACTGAACATTGGTTTTAACCAACCTAAAGAAAATAGCTTGGCTGTCTCCAACCCTTCCATTCTCCAGCCAGAGCTGCCCATATACATAGAGCCCCGCAAATCTGTGGATATCCATTTTATGTCCACGGACCATGTTTATAGATCACAGATCAGATGTGGATACAAATTATGTCTCCGCACAGGACTCTACATATACAGCCAGAGTCTTGCCTTGCATAAAGCAACAGAGGGTCCTGTGGCACCTTTGAGACTAACAGAAGTACTGGGAGCATAAGCTTTCGTGGGTAAGAACCTCACTTCTTCTTGCATCTGAAGAAGTGAGGTTCTTACCCACGAAAGCTTATGCTCCCAGTACTTCTGTTAGTCTCAAAGGTGCCACAGGACCCTCTGTTGCTTTTTACAGATTCAGACTAACACGGCTACCCCTCTGATACTTGCCTTGCATAGTCTCTGCTAGAGGAACTAGCGTAACTGGACAACCCTTCAGTGTTGACTATTCGTTCCAAAGTGAACACATATCTTTGTGCTGAGAACAGCCAAAAGAAGGTTAGTTGAAAACAAAACAGTGAAAAAGGACCAGAGAAATAATGAATAGAGAGCAGGGGAAGAAACATAGCAAATGCTGGGGCAATCTCCGAGACTCATCTTTTCTCTCCCTTCCCTGCCCTGTCCCCTCTGCTCCCTCCACCTCTACAAAGAAAAGGTGGTTGGGGGAGAAAAAAAGTAAGAATCCAACACTGAGATACTATTTCTGAATATTCTCTGTGATGGAGGAATCACAGGCCCCTATGTCACAAACAACATAGGGCAGGTCCATGGAAAAGTTCATTCCAGTCTTAAGTTATTACTAGTTCAATTGTTATTCCCCGTTTTAAGTCAAGGAAGTGTTGCTGGAATGGGTAATACTTCTAAAGCCAGACAGAATCCTTTAAGTGTGCCCTGAATCTAATATTGGATACATGAAAACTCGGTAGTGCCCCTTAACATTATCTGAATACTACAAGAGGAAATAACCTTTCTATTCACACACACTGTTATGTGTGTCACAAAGAACTTTGTTTCTTCCAGGCTTTCCTTATCAATCTTACAGTTTTTCCCTCCTTGTCTTCTTTTTGGGGGAGAATGAACACTAGAACACCTCTTCTTTTTTCAAAAAGCCCTCTCATTGAGCAACATGTCCACAAGCCAACTGTGAGGATTCTCATGTCCTAAACCCAGGCATGTGGGCCATTGCCACATCCACAACACCAGACAGCTCTGCTAGTAATTGGTGAAGTAAAGGTACCACCCACAGGAGCCTCATTGGAGGAATTCCTGAGTTCCTGATTGGGCCAGGTGTGCTATTTAAGAAAGAACGAGATACAGGAAGTTGTCCAAGAAACTAGGTGAATTCCTGGCTGGCTACTACATCAGAACCTGCCTTCTGGCCTGACTCCTGAACCCTGCCTTCTTGATTTGTCCTGGATCCTGCTTTTCTGATATGCTCCTGGTTGTCGTCTTTCCTGCTTTGTTCCTGATCCTTCCCCTAGTCAGTACCGGGTTTATAATGGTGCCAATAGCACTGTGGCTCCAGGGCCACACTCAGAAGAGGCCCCGGTTCCTGGACCGTTACCCTGTCCCCCCACTTTGCCTGGATTCCACCATGAAGCCCCACCCCCACTTGGCCTATTCCTCCTAAGACCCTGCCCACCACTTGATCCCCTTGTTAGGAGGGCTAATGACAATGTAGTATTCAGCCCTATATTTTCACCTGAGATAGAATTTCAGGTCTTGTTTGCCCATTTGATTCTTGATACACTTGTATTCTTAACTAATATGTGTGAACAAAGGGATCCTTACTAATATGTGTAAACAAAGAACAAAGACACTGTGCATGTTGCTTCTGCCTAGCCAGATGGGTTTGTTAGTATAATGGGAACAGATAAGAACAGTTAGAGTGTGACTACTTCAACTCCTATCTCAAGGCAAGGTCAAGCAACCAGTCGGGAGGGGCAAGAGGAGATTGGGGGGAAGGTATAAAACTCTAAAAGGACCAAAGAAATGCCTGTTCCTGACTGTAGTACAACCTCACTCTTACCCCTCACAGGGGTTACAAAAGAGGTGTTCCCCCCAAAATGGAACATGACCATAAATTGTAAGAGGCGGGGACTGTGGGCGTGCATTTCAGGTATACGTATGCCTGCTAAGGAGAAGGGAGAAGGGGACACGGGGAAACAAGGCTCTACGGCATCAGAGCTATGCAGGGCTGGCTCTAGGTTTTTTGCTGCCCCAAGCAAAAATAATTTTTGGCTGCCCCCCACCCCAGCCCTAGGCTCCCCCCCCGCACTCTCCTGCTGCCCCAGCCCTGGGTTCTCCCCCCACCCACCCACACCCTCTGCCGACCCAGCGTTGGGCTCCCCCCTTTCTCCCCCACTAGTGCCTTCCCCCCAACCCCCATGCTGCCCCAGTCCTGGGTTCTCCCCCCACACCCACGTGGAGCCCGACACACTGTTCTGAGCGGCACGGTAAGGGGGCCAGGGGGTTGGAGAAGGGACAGGGGGGTTCTGGAGGGAGCAGTCAAGAGACAGGGAGCAGGGGACAGGGGGTATGGATAAGGTTTTGGGCAGTCAGGGGACAGGTATGAGGTAGGGTCCTAGGAGGGCAGTTAGGATGGGGGGGTCTCAAGAGGATGCAGTCAGGGGACAAGGAGCGGGGCGGGGGTTAGGAGTTCTGGGGGGCTGTCAGAGGGCAGGGGTGGGGAGAGGGATCGGAGCAGTCAGGGGTCAGGTAGCAGGGGTGTTTAGATGGGTCAGGAGTTCTGGGGAGGGGGTCTGTCAGGGTGCGGGGAGTGGTTGGATGGGGTGTGGGAGTCCTGGGGGTCTGTCAGGGGGCGGGGGTGTGAATAAGGTTTTGGGCAGTCACGGGACAGGTATTGGGTAGGGTCCAAGGGGGGCAGTTAGGACGGGGGTCTCAGGAGGGGGAAGTCAGGGGACAAGGAGCAGGGAGGCTTAGGTAGGGGTGGAGTCCTGGGGGGCAGGGATCCCAGGAGGGGGCAGTCAGGGGACAAGGAGCGGGGAGGGGGGTTGGAGGTTCTGAGGGGGGGCAGTCAGGGGGCGGGAAGTGGGAGGGGCAGGGCGGGGCTCCCACCGTCCTCTTTTTTGATTGTTGAAATATGGTAACCCTAGGAAAAGTAAATTTCTGCTTCCATGGCTCAGAAGTGGAAATCCTCCTATGTGCCTGGTACTGTATCTAAAGCTGCCCAAGTCCTCTAGCAGAGCCTCCCCTCCCTTACTTCTCATTTTAAATTCTAGTGGGATCCACGTACCTCCCTTGCTAGGCTTCAGATAGAGAGGGGCACAGTCCATTTAGTCCACCCAATTCCTTCTTTGGGGGCTGCAAGGTGAGGTCACACCAGTATCCCTAATCCAGTCTGGGGAAGTCTTCTGAAGAGGATATCTGGGGCAAAGCCTACTCCTTGGGCACACTTGTTCCCCATTCACAGGGCCACCCCTTTCAACTCACAGCAAGCTGGAGCATGAGGTCTCAGCTACCTCACTCCCTACCCCGCCCTTTCCTGTTGATAGCTGCCAAGGGATTGCTGGGAAATGTAGTTCTTTCCCTGCTTCAGGGCTGGCTCTATAGGCAGGGAGCTAGGCAAGGAACTACAGCTCCCAGGGTCCCGTGGGTTCTCAACTCCCATGCTGGATCCCCAGCTGCTCCCTGGCTCCGCTTCTGCAGGGTTGTGAGAGGGGAGGAAGTGAGTTTAAAAAAAAGAAAAAAAAGGATGGGCTGAATGCCACCCCCTGCAAATGTGCTGCCCAAAGCACCTGCTTGTTTTGCTGGTGTCTAGAGCCGGCCCTGGAGGTACGGACATGCTTGCTGGAAACTAACCCCAATAAACATTGCATTGCCTGCACTTTGGACTGACCAAGCTCCACTACCATCACAAAGCCTCTGAGTCTATAACTCAGCACAGCTTTTCTTTAGCTGAGTCTGCCTCTAATTACAATCTATTTACAAGTCAACCAAAAGGTGCTGGAACTCGCATCCTGCTGTGACTTTAGCACCATCTCTCACCAGTCAGTGTCACAGGATAGAATGTCTCAATGCTGTGTTAAATCAATACCAAGGAAAGAAGGAGAGAGATGGTTCTTAGGAGCATCAGGAGAAGAGAGAGGGAAAGCATCAAAATCAAAAAGGATCCAGCTGGCAGCAGGGTTAGGAATGTTTAGTTTTCATTTGTTTTCTCTTGCCCCAAGATATAAACTAGTCAGTTCAGTTTGAAAATCATAATTATTTTCTTGGAAAACCTTTCACCCCTGAGCAGATTAAAATATTTCCACAGAAATGACCTGTCAGCAATTACATGTTTTTGTTTTAGATCTCTTTCCTTTTATGAAACATTAAAACATTGTTTTAATTTTTTCAATGAAGAAAAATAGTTCAAAGATTATTTTTTAAATAAATTGACTAAGTTTCACAGAAGCTTCCTTCATTGTATTACAAATACAATGTCAATGAGCTGTTTGTTTTACTCTGAATAAATCAACACTTGTTTGCTAATCCTAAACCTCATTTGTTATTTCATTATGTAGATATAGCAAGGAAAGTCACACTTTGTATTAGGGTTCCATAGCTAATAAATAATTGATAGATGTATGTTACAGCCATGAGTAGTATGTTTTATAGATGGCTGTATGCACATCAGAGAAAGGTGTTATAGATGGTTATAAACAACCTATGGAACTGTTGGACTCTATATGAATCTGTGATTTTGATGAACCATTTTAGTAAAACATCTATTAATCATTTTAACCCTTTATAAACTCTTTTTACATGGAACCTTAAGGGAAATCTTTACGTTTCTTTTGATCATATTTTACACCAGGGGTCGGCCACCTTTCAGAAATGGTGTGCCGAGTCTTAATTTATGCACTCTAATTTAAGGTTTTGCGTGCCAGTAATACATTTTAACATTTTTAGAAGTCTCTTTCTATAAGTCCATAATATATAACTAAACTATTGTTGTATGTAAAGTAAATAAGGTTTTTAAAATGTTTAAGAAGCTTCATTTAAAATTAAATTAAAATGCAGAGCCCCCCGGACCAGTGGCCAGGACCTGGGCAGTGTGAGTGCCACTGAAAATCAGCTCATGTGCTGCCTTTGGCATGCATACCATAGGTTGCCTACCCCTGTTTTACACTTTGGTCTAGAGTTGATCAACATGGTATGAGGATGTATTAATTACACCTCTCCTCTTGCTCCTTAAGGTTTTCCACGAGACTAATGTTTTACATTTGAGGACTGTAAGGTAGTCACGGTTCTCTCCCTGTCCATCAGGGAGGGAGACCATGCTCACTCGCTACAATGCTTCTGGAGCGACTCAGTTCAGGGGGAAATTAGCTGACAGTTAATAGGCCCAAGCCTGCGGTCCAGACCAGGCAGTAATTGAATCTTTGAGCCCCAGCCCTCAGCCAGGTGGCACAGCAAACAGTAATGGCTCCGGCCTGCTGTCAGGCAGAGCAACACAGCAGTCTAGGGGGATCAACTCTCTGGCGGGACAGAAAGCAAAACTGTGTGGCATCCTAGCTCGGGCAGGTGACAGACCAATAGAGGCCCACCTGACTCCACTGTGTCCCAGCTCCGGGCCCTAGCAGTGGTAGAGTGGTCTGCCACTGGGTCAATGGGGAAATCTGGCAGCAACATGCTGGCTGGTTTGCAGTCAGTAACACAGCCGAACTCTGTTCGGCTTTGCTGTCTACTTCCTACACTTCCATTCAGGGGGTACCTGGGTTCTGGGGTTGTCGTTTGTCTCATTGGGGTAAATGGCTAGTGGCAGCCCCAACAGCTCCTCAGTGTTCCCAGTGCCTGGCATCTCTGGCAGTCCCTCCAGATCTCTGGTGCTGTAGCAGCCTCCTTTGGGTCCAAGCTCCAGCAGTGAGGGGGAGATGTCCTGCTCCTCCAGCAGCTGTCCTCCAACTGAGCTGGAAGGCCTGCCTTTTATATTTCTGGTCTCTGCTCCGCCCCTCTGCTTCCAGCATGGCGGTCACGGGAGTCCCAGCTCTGCCCACTGGGGGCAGTTGAAGTTCTCTCCCGTCCGTCAGGGAGGGAGACCACGCCCTGTCGCTGCAAGAACTTAAGTGGCACATAGATCTTGTGGCCCTTTGATTAGGGGTGAATTTCACTTGCCAGAAGCTCTGCTGAAGGGGGGAATGAAACAAAACATGTCCAAGTTACCCTGACCACAAACCCTGGGCAGTGGACAGCCAGTGTCATCCACTTTCAGGGCAACATTAGCTTCTTACAAGCTACAGATGGAAGGGCTTGTGTCAGCTTGTGCTACTGAAACTTCTGTCCCTGGTGAACTGGCTGGTTCTGGGAACTTTACCAAAGTCTTTAAGACAGAAGACAGCACCATTGGCTGAATCTGACTGGTCCCCTTTTTAAGCAATTAATTAATTAATTAATTTTAAATACAGTATAAAGATGGAATCATCAAACTAGGTTATGTATGTATTTAGTTTTTTTTAATATACAAAACCTGTTCCCATAATATAAGTCTATCTATGACTTTGTCAATATTAACTTTGGTATTGTTCTACTTGGGGTTATATTGGAAGACTGTTTGGAAACTTTAGCTAGTGCAAAATGTGTTTCAGGCTGCCTTGCAAAGTGTTCATTTTAACCTATGAAGCCTTTAACGGACTACAACATGGCTACCTGAGAGACTGTCTCTTCCTTCACATGGACCAACTTACACTGACAGTCAGATGCTTTATATAAGAAAACTGCTGGCAGAGTGGCCCAGTAAGTAAGATAGGAGCCAGATGAACTGGCTTCTAATCTTGGCTCTGCCAGTGTCCTTGAGCAAGAATCTTTGCTCCCCTCTGCCTGTGATGCCCCTCCCCTCCTTTGGTCAATCTAACGCAAAGAGGCCCTGATCTTGAATGGGACCTCAAAGTGCTATGGTAACACTGATGGCAATAATAATGTGAGGAGGCAATGACTTGGAAACTCAGTTCCTACCTCCAGAAAATGGTGCCTGAAGCTTTTGGACTTCAGAAAATGCTGCATGGCATACACTTTCACCACAGTTTTGAGAACAGTGGGATGGGAGCAAGAGAGTGGGGTAGATGGTGAAAATGCTCCATGAAAGTCCTTCATGTTAATATTTTTTATGACTGATAGGCTGAAAGGTAGTGATAATTGATAATTGGTAAGTATTATTACTGATTTCAGTATGTATGCACCAGAATAATGGCAAGCTGCAGTTTTTACACATTGAAATACAAATGGATAAAGTTAATATTAGGCTTCTTTTATAATTGTTTATGTTAATGCAAGTATTTTCATGAGTCTTCTCATTCCACTATACTATATGGCTCTCCATTCCCAAGGCAGTGAATCCAGATACTAGCCTGCTGATGAGGGATTTTGCTCAGATTTTATGCCATCTATACTATTTTGAACAGAATGATTACTAATGGCCATTCTATGTTCCACTGTCACTGGGGAAAAGGCAGAGGCTTGTTGTCCTGTTTTATCTTTTGAAATCTTTACTATCTCGCATAACACTTCCTTGTGCTTGGTAAAGAAACCCAAACAAGAACAGAAAGGCGACACCCTAGTTGGTTAATTCCTTTGAGATAAAAAGACCATGTATTAGATTTCTGTGTTCACCTGAAATAACTTCTAGGTATATTTTACCTTTGTGCAAAGCAACATCTTTGGAAAGCCATGCACTATCAGATTGTTGGTGGGTGAGGAGGAGGGAGTGGAAGTTTTTTGTGTTTGGGCAGCAGCCAAATTCTTTACAAGAATTTGCCACTATCACTTTCCGGCTCAACAGAAGCAGCGACCTAACAATGATAAAAACCCTTACATATCATTTGTGTTATTGTTTGCTTAGTAAAAGAACACAGATTATTGAAAATGTTCCCTGCGGCCATTGGCAGGAAAGTCAACTGTATTATTGCATAAGTATACTTAAGAATATTGCTTTTGTGCATTAAAAAAACAAAAGAAATAATGAGGTCATTAATGAATAGAGATGACAGACTGAAAGCATGGGACACCACTTCTCTCTGTATGTAAAGCATGAATATAGTCAATAATATCACTATTGGCAGTATTTGGACTTTCAAAGCCGGTACAATGAATTACTCTGAAGTACGATATAGAATCTTTTGTGCAGATTTCCAAATACAAGAGTTTGATGACTAAAAATTCACAGATGTATCTATTGTTGATATCTTTTGTGTTTCAAACTGGAGCACAGTTCCAACTATCACCAAGTTGTTGAAATAAATGAAAGCCAAGGTAAAAAATTCAGAACCAGATCATCCACTGGTACAAATTGGCCTAGCCCCATTGATGTGGATACAGCAGCAAAATGAGGACAGATATGCATGGAATTAAGTGGCAGGTTGAAACTTTTCTTTAACTTTAGCACAGGTGAGAGGTGCTATCTGCCCACCAACCATACTCTTCTATACTGGCATTTAATTTGTTCCAGTGAGGGGATTACAGGCCTCCTTACCATATAACTAGAGCCCTTCATTTTCAAGTTTTATTTTATTTAATTTTTCCTGGGAATGTATCAGTTTTTATTACTACAACAACAAAAACAGGTGAAATCAATGCAAAAAACTGTAAATTTTTCTGGGTAAACATCAGGGTTTATTTTGGTGGATGGAAAGACGGGGAAAATATTTAGTAGATTAATGCTTTAAATTATGTTCATCAATGTGATTTGCTGTAGAACTAAAACAGAACTCAAAATACAATGCCACCTCTGAGTTTAAAAAACAACAACAATAAATCTCTAATCCCCAAATAAAACTTTTCATTTGAATAAACAATTTACTATTGTAGGCTTAGAACTATTAGCCTATAAATATTTACATTTAATATTTGGGCCACACCATTTGCAGCACATACACTCAACTTCATCCTTTTCACCTGTTTTTGTTCTTTTTAAACTTCCTTATGTTCTGAAACGTATTCTGATACAGATTTTTGTTTTCTTCCCATTTTAGTGTGTCAAATCTTTAAACCGTTATCTGCTAACAGCTTGAAATGTGTATGTGGTAGGTGTGAGATTCATCAGTATGTTCAGATGTGCACGCACTACAGAGCTTGTGTGTGTGCCGGTTTATTTATTGTGTATATCTTCTAGACTACAGGCAGCTTTGCATATACACATAGACTAATGTATTATCATAATACATATATCTCATGCAATGTATTGTATTTTCCTAATAAAACAAATATTTTTATATATTTGAATGACAGAAAAGTAGGGTGAAAAATCGGAAAAAAATGAATAATACTTTTTGTAAAACCCAGGAATTTTTCGGTAAAAATTGGTTTAAACTGAAAACAAAGGGGCTTACATATAAACCACGCCTCAGGGTAAGTGCTCCTCTGCCTACCCTCAGGAGCCAGTTTGCTCTGAGTCCTAGCAACCGGCTCCCTGTGAGGGGTACAGAAGGTGCAGAAGGGTGCGGACCTTGGGCCACAAGGTCTCACCTTGGCCCATGAAGGCAGCAAGGTCTCATCCTATCCCATGAGACCAAGGCCCATCACCAAATACCAGGTCTTTTATCTCTGGGAAATGGTCATATTTTCCTTTTAGCCCCATTGGAAACCAGCTGCAAGCTGCAACAAATTAGCAACTCAACCCAAATACCTCAGTTAGGTACCATCCACATCTGTATTTAACCTACTGTGGCTTGAAAGTGCTTCAAGGAAGGCAAAAAACTCCCTGGTCCTCTGCCAACTGGCCCATGGTAGAAAACATTCCTTCCTGACCCCCAAATGAGAGATCGGCTAAACCCAGAACATCTGTTGTCTGGGTTCCTATTCCTACTAAGGGGTGGGTAGGGTGGGGCTAATGGACTGGGGCCAAAAGTGGCTCCACATGGCCTCCACTCCAGGTTAAAACCCGCAAGCTGGGAAATGCTGGCCAATCAGCACCCCTCCCTCCCAGCTGGCCAATGGGTGCCAGAGACTCACAGCAGGGGAGGTCAGCAAGCGACCCCTCACTCACTGCTGGGACTGTCCCCCTTCACTGCCAGCCCCATCAAGTTCCCCCACCCACTGAGGCAGGTGGGAGCATTTGACTTCAATTTAATTTTGTTCACACTCCTATTTAAATTAGGAGTACCTCACCCACCTTGTCTCTCTTACATCCATTGAAGTCAGTTATACCAGTGTGAAATCAGAATGAGTCCCACTGTCTTTAGATGAGGGAATCAGTACTGCAGACATCCTCTCACAGTGGCTTATCAATAGCAAGAGCGATATACCCAGTTTGAGACAGCCTGTCACAACCAATACTCTCACTCTCTGTCCTACTGTTTGCCTTCCACTTCTTTGTTCCTAAAATACTATATGTCCCTTCTCCTCTCAACATAGACTAGTGATACTGGTGCAGTAAATTAAAGATTCCACAAACTGTGCACCAATGTACATTTACATTAAAGAGTAACTCTTTCACTGTTTAGCTATTAATATTATTTGATAAAGCTGAGGGAAATATTCAAAACAAATCACTTTTCACCAAACTTTGCCCCTTTTTTAATGAGTTCCTGAAACTTTTGTGAGTTTGAAGCAAGTTTACAACACTTTGAAATTACCTCATTCCACTTAGTTTTGATTTTTTTTTTTTAATTACTAGGTTGACTGGGGGAAAAAAAAACCAAAAGCCACTAAGTGAAACATTGGAACTTCTGAATTTTGCAAAAGAAGATGGTAGGAGAGGGGTGATATATGTCCTAAGGGGAAGAGCATGGGAATATCAGGCAGAGGTACCGAGATTTATTTCCACATATGCTATTATGTGTCTTTAATAATAATTTGCACAAATATTATTTAGTTAAGCCTCACAATACCATTGTAATGTAGAAAGTTATTATCCCATATTTTACAGATGAGGAAAATGAGGCTCGGGAAGCTGAAGTGACATGCCTAGGTTTACAACCCAAACCACCTGTTTTCCTCCCCTTACAACCAGTGCTACAGTATTCTGCAGTAATTGTCCCCCAAATTGCAGTATCACCATGGTAAGTGGTGGTATTTTGAAGAATTACTTTAGAGTACTATAGTTCTTTATTACAAGGATACAGGTGCGTATCAGAGTCTAAAGATGACAGTACTACTCCACATTAGGGAATTAATCCATGAGTAACTGAACCAGTGAAAGTGCACTATTACAATTACAATGGTACAGTGTGTGCACAGCTTGGTTTGGGTACAGTTTTACTCTGTGTGCTCACTTGCACTGTCCTATACTGCCATGTGGATTCCTATCCCATAGTTCCCAACACAGCTCCCCTAAAGTAGTGGCTTGTGAGAGATTTCAAAGGTCATCTGGGACCCTGGGAATGTTGTGGAAGAAGAGGACAAACTAGCGTAGTTTCCTGGGGAACACCAATAAGTTCCTAAAAACGGGCATCATTTCTCAATCCTTTTCTCAAAATGGAGGACCACATATGTGCTCATTTCTCCATGTTCAGCATGAAAGGTTTTGAAAAGTAATGGCAAGGCATCTTTGGTGGCTGCAGCAAGGAAACGGTGAATGTTCCATCAGTATGTAGAGAGAGCAAGTTCAGCAGTTTACTGAGTTTTCGAACACCTGTACTCCATGGAGTAGCTAGATGATGAAATTTATTGGGTGGAATGTTGCTTTTGGGGTTCAGACTCCGACCATAGAATGATCGGATCAAATTGTTCTGGGATGAACAGCAGTGGCTCCATCACTTCAGAATGAGGTAGGTGGTTGTTCACTTGATCCTTCCAGTGCAATTAGGGTTTGTTTGTTTTTCAATCCGTTTTTGTCCTGTTAATTGTCAATGACATGTTTCCATCATCTGTATACAACCAGCTTCAGTTCTGCTAGTACTTCTGTGTTAAAGAGACTTAATGAGTTACATAGCCTCAATACCTTGTACTTAATGGTATATTTATTCAACTACACCAAACCTCACCTTTATCTTTTAAATGTGTAAATAAACTAGTGCATGTTCTGTTGCCTATTTAATCAAAGTAGATTTTTCTTCTTTTCTTTGGAGTCTAATTAAATTAACTGAGATGACCTGCAAGGTCATTACTATCTGCAAACTGGATCAGAAAGTGGAGGTAGTGCACTACAATCTACTTTAATCCCATTAGAGCCATGTCACTCTTAGGCCTTTGCTGTGATTAGACAATTAGATATCAATGGCTTTCTAATGGATTCACTACAAGCATTAGCTGATGAAAATTCTGCAGTCTTTACTGCTTGCCTTACTTTTATAATGAAAAATGAAACACTGTCACAGGAATCTGTTAATTTAATAGCCTTCTTAACAATGTTGGATTGGTAGGGATAGAAATTAAACATGAATTGCTGCTGAAGTTAGCCTGTTGCATAAGTTAGTGTCATATAGCTTTTCTGAGTCGCAGTTGATTAGGTAAACAAAGATGATGACTGTGATGCTGGTAAACCAGATGCCAGCTCTTGCCGAGACATTAGGCCTCAGCCAAGCACTAACAAATTCATTGCTGGAAACCAGTCCAGCTCACCTGTGTGTTAGTAAGGTTAAGATGGGTATTGAATTGTAACCATGTGTTTAGTGTCTAGACTTTATGAAATGCTTATAAGTTGCTGTGTGCATTAATCTCATTTATAATATTTTTATCACATGCTATAAGGTAATTTTTAAGTTTTTGCTTTATGACTATAAAAATGTTTCCTCTGAAATCTATCAACTCAGGCAGGAGGGATTGTCTCCTAACCATCAACAAGTTCTATCAAAAGTAAATGGGCTATTGTGAGACATGACAACACAACGACCTTGCTAATTGACCCTGCACACCCATAAAGAGGCTATGTGCAAAAGAGCTCATCCCATCACCTTGAATTCTGGAAGAAGGAAATAAAGATGGGGGCAAGAAAATTTCTCTTCTCTCTCTCTCTCCCTCCCTCCCTCTCTTTCTCTCTTTCTCTTTGCTGTTTGGACTCTCACAGAGCTGGAGCTATGATACAGAAGCAGAGATCCTCAAGGTCAACCTGGGTTAACCCTCAAAGACATTCAGTGCTAGATTGCTAGAACTCTGTCATCTTTTGGAACTGTATAGACTGTAACTTGTTTGTGTATATATATTTGCCTGCTTTAACCTGAAAATAACTCCCCCATTTCTTTTTCCTAGTTAAAAAATCCTTAGTGAGTAAACTATAGGGTTGGCTACAGATGTTATCTTTGGTGTGAGATCTGAGGTACAAATTGACCCGGAATAAGTGGCTGGTCTCTTGGGACTGGAAGCAACCAGAATATTTTGTGATCTTTGGTGTATAGCAATTAACTGTCACTAAGTCCAGATTGCCTGGGTAGCAAAATAGACTGTAGTATCCAAGGGGACAGTCTGTGACTCCATGGTAAGACTGTTATAGCACTTCAGAAGTTCACATTTGTTACTGTGTTGTTGAAATCTAATTATAGAACTTACAACATGTTTGGGGTGTCTGCTCTGCTTTTTGACAGTCTGACCTGAGGGTGAACCATTTCAGACAGTGTGACAATGACTAAAAACTTTATATGTGGTTGAGACGGTGGGAATTTCAGCCTATGATGTAGATGGTTTGCAATGTCTCATGTGACTGAATAGGCCAATCCGAGATTTGTGTGATCTTTGGTAGTTATTGCAAATGTATGTGTCTTGGTTGGGAACTGCTTGCTTCCTAAGGGCTCTTTTCTTTTCAAGCTGTAGGAGCCAGCTCCTGTAATTGATTATGATACCCTGATGGAGACGATGGCACCACTTGTTACGAGTTCACTTGCCAAGATTTCCCATTGGTCAGGATCAATTCCAGATTCCTTCATATCTCGCTTGCTTGTGTCTTTATAGCGAAGCTTGGGAGGTCCTGTTGTTCTTTGTTCCCTCTGATAGCTCCCCGTATAGCATGTCCTTGGTTATGCGTCCGTTTTCCAATCTACTCAGATGGCCTAGCCAGCGTAGTAATCTTGCTTGAGCAGGGCTGTCGCACTTGGTAAATTTGCCCTTTGAAGAACCTCTACATTGGTGACATTATTTTGCATTTGGTGTTGAGAATGCAGCATAAACAATGTAGGTGCCTGATGAACATAAGTTGTTCATGTTTCCCCACCATAAATCAGAGTGCTGAGGGTGCAAGCTTGGTACACTAACTTTTTGTTCTTGATGGTAAGCTTTGAGTTGTTCCATGCTCTTTTTCTTAGTCTGCTAAAGGTGGCAGCAGCATTTCCAATGCGAATATTTAGCTCTTCATCCAGTGAGAGGCTGGTGGTCACTGTACAACATCAAAAGCTGAACTTTTGGATTACTTCTAGCTGGTTTGAATTTAAGGTAATTGAAGGATCTGGTGGAACCTTCTGTCCTAATACAACCGTTTTCTTGATGCTGATGGTGAGAGCAAATGCCTGACAGGTACTTGAAAGGTAGTGCATGAGTTCTTGTAATAGATCTTCATTGTGGGCTATGAGGGCAGCATCATCAGTGAATAGAAGTTCCCTGATTAGCACCTTTTTGATTTTGGTCTTTGACTTAAGTTGGGACAGGTTGAAGAGTTTCCCATCTGGTCTTGTGTTGAGATACACTCCATCTTTCATGTCCTTAAATGCTCAGTTCAAGAGTACTGAGAAGAAGTTTCCAAAGAGTGTAGGGGTAAGGACACATCCTTGCATCATTCTGCTTTTTATCACAAAGCTATCTGAAGAGGATCCATCAAACTGGACAGTAGCTCTCATGTTGTTGTGGAATGAACGTATAAGACTTAACAGGGTTGGTGGACATCCTATCTTTTCTAGTATTGCATCTATCTATCTATCTATCTATCTATCTAGTATACTAGTGTATATATATATATATGTGTGTGTGTGTGTTTGTGTGTGTGTGACAGCCTTAAGGTCTCATTATATGAAAAGACACACAGAGTGTTATATTCTACTAAGTTACTTCATGATCAGAGGCAATGGAAATCGTTGGAAGTAGGGTGTTCGTGTAGATTTGCTATCAATCCTGGAAATATTGGTTGGTATTTACTTAAAAGTAAGTGTATACCCCTTCTTGTTGTGAAATCAACTTACAGCATTATGCAAATAGATGCCCTGCTCTATTTGTGCTGACAGCCAGATTGAAATAGTAGCATCAACAGAGATGTGAATATTCCTCCAGCCATTTTCATTAGGTGTGAACTTTAAAACCTGCTTGTGCCCTTAGAATACTTGTAAGCAATCTCAGAATCATTTTATTAATGATACAGTCTTTAATATTGTCACAAGGTTCACTCACCGCTGGTGGCACCTCCTGCTGGTCGTCCTCGTGACTTCTGTGGGCCATGGATGGGGTGTGCATAAATCAGGAGGTAAAGGGAAAAATGCAGCCAGAGTCTAAGGAAAAGCTTCTGGAGGAGCCAGAAAAGGGGCTTCAACTTGGCGCACTTGAGGTAGATGTGTGCTAGGGTCTCCCACATGCCTCAGAAGGGGGAGGTATCATGGAGATAGGTGAACCATGCCAGGTACGAGCCCGTGCTCATGGCTCCCTGAAGGAGCCTCCAACTGATATCCCCCTGTACCTTCCCATCTGAGCCTGTTCTACTTCCCTGCTCACTGTCTCCTTCTCCAGGTGCAGCCTGGGCAGTTAATTGGCCCACTTAACCATCATAACCCTTCCAGGCCTTGTCTGGAATGAATACCCCATCACAAATATAAACAGCTTGGTTACACTGGTGTACATTGGGGTACCTCAAGGCATGTCTACACTTAAAATGCTACAGCAGCACTGCTGCAGCTGTGCCATTGTAGCGCTTCAGTGTAGACATTACCAACGCCGAGGGGAGGGATTATCCCATCGGCATAGATAATTCATCTCCCTGAGAGGTGGTACGGGTAGCTAGGTTGATGGAGGAATTCTTCCATCAACCTAGCACTGTTGACATGGGGACTTAGGTTGGCTTAACTCTGCCGCTCGGAAGGGTGGATTTTTCACACCCCTGAGTGACATAGTTATGCTGATCTAATTTTCTAGTATAGACCAGGCCTTAGTGGGAATCAAATCTACAAACAGGCTTTGAGGGGATATCCAGTGAAATTATTAAAATCTAGTGGATGTTCATTGGCCTACTGTGTATGAAATTAGTTGATAACCTTATTCCAGCCTATAATGGAAAAACATCACCGCTACAACCAATACTAATTTTCACTCTCATTGGCAGACTCTAGAGAGAGGCCAAAGACTGAATAAGCCTTAGAGACTGTAAATTACTAATATTTCCTACAGGTGGTCCCTGCCAGACAAATGTGAGACACAGTGGGTGGATGATGTGTGTAAGACTGCATTGTTGTGACCAATGCAGCAACTATTTTGTGGATAAATAAAAGATTTAATATGCTAGCACTGTCACTCAAGTATCTTTCACAAGCAATAAATGAAAAAAAAGATGATTCAATGTCTGTTAACATCTGTAGCTAATCAACTAGGATGATGACGAAGGTAAATAAGCCATATGTTTTTTGGGATATTAAAGAATTCTCTCCTCATCTATAACATTGTACAAGTTGGTAGCACATTGTGTTTTCCCCTGTTAGTTATAGCATTGAGTACTAGAGGCTTCTGCTGCGGGCACGTTATTGGAATAGTTAACCGAATGACCTGGTCTGGTATGACTCTCTCAGTGACTTTCTTGCTATATCCTCCTGGGGCTTAGTTCATCAATAGGTTTCTGCCAGCTTCCACTGGTGAATAAAACAGCTTGTGCCAATAAAACTAGAGCTGATCAGAAATCAAAATGTCTGTTCCATGGAAAATTTTGCCATTTTAAAATTTGGTTTAATTCTAAATTGGAACAAAAGTTGAATTTTCTAAATTTTTCATGAAACAGTCATTCTGAAAAGTTTAGATTCAGTATATCTGTTTTTTGAGAACGCCAACTAACTGTTACAGCCAAACATGATAGATCAGCCTTGAATAACTTATTGTTTATTTCATTCATAATATATATGGATAATAACTGAGTCTATCATTACAGCCTTTATGTCTGTATCATGGTACAAAGGGATGCACTACCAAATGATATCCTGCCAGTTTTTTCAAGGTATAGTTTAGAATTTCTAATTGTGTCATTCATCCTTAACATCATTGATCACTGACTCTGCTCTTCTTCCAGACTAGAAGATGTCTTATACACTATAGCTGTAATGCTGAACACTATGACATTTGTCTGTTGTCCAAGATTCATTTAATTTATTTCCTGATTTTACAAGTACTGTCCCCTTGTCCATTTGAATCATAAAAATCTGGTTTACAGGTACCATTTATTCATAATGAAGTCTGATAGAAAGCAACTATTCCTTTTGCCCTAACAAGTAAAGATCAAAGTAGCCACTGATATTTTCTCAAACTTTTAAATTTATTTACCTATGTATATTTGCATTCATACTTCAGGGTCTTTTTCCCCCAAAGATACTTTTTTTAATCTAAGAGATGAAATTGAAAGTTACACTTCTTTTGTTATTTTATGGCTCTTGACAAATATCATCAAATAATTCATGTAAGATTTAATATTTATACACTACAGGTGGCTTTAGTGCATGGCAGGTGATGAGGTTCACAGAGCCAGAGAAAAACTCCAAGCCTCATTTTATACCTTTGTTATTTTAATTTTCCCATTTTAAAAAGCTGCAAAATCTCCACTTTCAAGACAAAACAACATCAGTCTATTATTTATGGAATTTCATGGTCAAATAAATGCCCTCTAGCCTTCACAGACTATTCACCAAGAACTGTCAGCACCAGAAATAATGTAACAATCAGGGTGAATCAAATTCCATGAATAAATAATGAAATCTATTTTCATTTCAAATTCAGTGTAGCTATAAAAAACAACAGTGAATCTGTTAAAGAGCAACAATAAAAATATTTAGATTCAGGGAAAAAAAACATCACGAGACATTGTTAATTCAACAGGACTTTTAGTAGAGCTTGAATAGACTGGGAAGTTACAATTCACTTGCAGAATGACAAAGAAATTGGGGCTCTTAGATCCTTTTTATGCTTTCATTAGAGATGTGCATGTAGTAAAATGTCAGATATTCTGAGTATGTAGGCTGTTTGTTGTACTCTTGTATTGGACTTGTAGGTTCAGGACACACCATGACCCTTAGTGTCCATGTGGATACCTACAATAATATAGAAGTAAAGCACCCTAAATTCTCACTACCCAAGCTGTTATAAGATGAGGAAGTCATCAAGGGGGGGTTGGAGATGGACAGTGCTCTCCTTTGGACATGGAAGATAAGGAAAAGAACAAATTGTGGGTAGAAAAAAGAATTGGTCCTGACATGCTGCCTTTTTAGTGTGGTTTGAGATCTGGCAAGATCAACATTTAGGAGTGAAACTAAGGCATTCTGGGTAGACATAATGAAGGACCTGTATGTAGGTGGTATTATAGATGATCAGAGTCAAGATAACAAAGCAAACAAATCAAACATATTTTACACATAAATGCAAATAGATAAGCAAATAAATTAGTAACTATCCTTAATTAGAGGGTAATGCAGGAGCATCTCATCCTTAACACTTCATTGGCTGTAAAAGCCATACTTTGGGATGCCTTTAGTTCTTCCCTTTTATGCCATCAGCAATACATCATTCTTAGACAAATCATCAAGAAAAACAGTGTTGGTACTATTGCCTAAGCCTTCTCTTGCCAACTAATTTTAATGGTATTGTAGATCTATGATATGGGTAAGGTAGGATTTGATCCAATGACTATTGGGATTCTTTCCATTGTTTTCAATGGGTTTTGGCTCCAGCCTATAGTTTAAAGCCCCTTTAGAAAAGCTTTCTTTTGGTCACTCATGTAAATACATGGGAGAATCTTCTGCATCTGTATGCCCATAGCTCTTTTATGTTTTCTTCTGCTAATTTAAATAATTTTATATACAAAATGGTGGTGCCCACAAGAAGTGAAACTCTCTTGAGGTTTTAGTAGGGCTGGGTGTGAAACAATTTTCACATCCCAGGAAAATTTTCAAGATTTCAATTTTTTCCCCATCCTGAATAAGACAAAACTGACTGTGATGGGGTTGTGTATTTAAAAAGACGGCTCATTAGCAGAGTGAATGGGCACATGCATATTCATTGTGGAAGCAGGTAGATGTCTAATCCCTTCAGAGAAACCTCAGTCCTTATACATACAAGATGTCCATCTTCCATTACCTTGGGGAAAACTATAAATGAAAAACTATTTTAGAGATATCTGACTGCAAAATATGCCAAGACAGAAAATTGCATTAAAATGGAGTAAAGGCTGAGAGTATGGATCAGCAACTCAAGAAGAAAAATAGATGTTGTAATTATCCAAAAAACCAAGTATTACAATGCCAGGAAAGTTTCAAATTCCCAGAAGAATAAAAGAAAACATGTCCCAATAAATTACAAACCATTGGGTTATTTTTCTGCAGCATGATGACAACCATGTTCCACCCTAGAGGTAGCTGTACGTTAGTATGCGCATATTGACTAAATTGCCACTTTGCAAATGTTTGAAATCCCAGAATGGAATTGCTATATATAGATAGGCTTATACAAGTGAGTAAAGAGGAAATAGGATACACAGAAACAAATGTTGTGTACACATCAGCAGTATTATGGCAACATTGAAAAATTTGCCATCTTTACTTAAGATAAATAGATTAGATACTCTCCTTACCTCAGTGTCTATAGCTTTCATTTGTGCCTTTCTGTATTTTCTACAGGAAATGCCCTGATGTTTCAGATATCTCACTGGCAGTGCTTATTTACCTATCTAATGCAAATTGGATCTTTTTAAGGGCTGCCATGTGCTGTTTTGGGTTAAAGATGGTATCCAGCTAATACAGTCAAGGGTACAGATGCAGACACTCAAGACTAATGACTCAGGCTGAGCAAATTCCCCACAAGGATTGTGGTTATATGAAAAAGAGGCAGGTGTAGGCTGCTAAAACCCCACTAAGCATATATGCAGCCATCCAAAGCAAGTACAAGCTGCTAGGTATGGCAATGATCATGTGTCTCTTGGGGAAATCTGCATAAGTAAGAACCTCACAGCCCATTTGGCTGGCTTGTCTTGTCAGCCTGAATAATAATAGCACTAGATGCACCTGATAGGAAGCAGTTCTCCCAGAGATATTCTATGATGCACAGCCTTGTTTTCATGATATAATCAGGATCCGACCCAAAATGTTTCTAAAAAAATGTACGCCTTTTACTGGGGATGGTGTCTTTGAAACAATGTCAACTCTGTTGGAATTAGGGGTTCAGGAATATTTCATTCTAGTATTCCTCATCTATACTCACAAGAGCCTTGATGCAAGTAGTTGAGTTGGCAAAGATTTGTTCTCTTACTTACCAAATGTAAATCCGTATATGCTATTGAATCTGGGGGGGAGGGAGGCGGGAGCGCGGAGGTGTGTGTGCGAATACAGAGCACCCTGCACTTTGGCAAGAAGAGATGACACTAATGCATTCATCATAAAAACATGTAATATACTCAGGAGACTTCTGATTCCACTCAAATATAGGCATATGTGAATAGAAATTAATGGAAAGTATTTCATGCCTCCCATGAACATTTCTTAACCTTTCAGGGACTCAATTACCACCCCATATAAAATGGTGATAATATTAACATACATATGGTTTGGACATACTAAATACTATGGGTTCTATCCTTAAATTCCACCTCCTTCCTTTTTGTGCTATTTCCACCATGCAAAGGAGCAAGAGAGTTGCCCTAGGCATTCTACTTGGAAAATCCCTGGATGGCATTAAACAGGTGAAGGGGCAGGAGTAGGCTGTTCTAAATTGCTGTGTGAACAGAAAGAAGGTTGTGACGGGTTGGACCCCCCATTTTGGGATGCCACCTGATGTACTGGGATTTCACTGAGCCTGCCTGCTCCACTAGCCTGGACTCCCTCTCCCAGTTTTGCTGAATTAGGCTTTCCGGCCTCTGGCAGAACACACACACACAGGTAGGGACGCACCAGCTGTAGAATCACACAGTCTACAAACAGCTCTCTATAGGAAGACTCAGCTAGGAAATTGCCCAGCACTCAAGTACAGCTCTCCTCTGGAAAATACATTCAAAATAATATTGTTTTGCACTGTAGATAAATCTATACAACATAAGCTCATAAATTCACCCCCTCCCTCATGTGGAGGAAGATATGCACAACTTATTGTCCCCCAGTTATGAATTGCACAAACTGGGTTTAATAATACAAACAAGTTTATTAACTATAAAAGGCAGATTTTAAGTGATTATAAGGATAGCAAACAGAACAAAGCAGATTACCAAGCAAATAAAACAAAACGCGCATACTAAGCTTAAGATCTTAAAGAGACTGGTTTCAAGAAGTAATTTCTCACCCTAAATGTTGTTTTAGGCAAGTTGAAGAGTTTCTGTAGCTTAGAGTTCCAGGTATTTCTCTTTACAGACTAGACTCCTCTGTCTCAGTCTGGACTCAGACCTTGCCTTCCCCACAGCTCAGTTCCTTTGTCTCTTCCAGTACTTTCAGCAGTCTTTCTTCTTGGGCATAGTTGTAGCTCTTTGCCTTTGGTTGAAGGAGTTCTTTCCACTGTACTGATGGGCAGGAAGACAATGAAGAAGAGCCCTGTTTGCCTTATTCCCCAGGCTTAAATAGAATTTACATAAAATGGGAAGCCTTTGTTTCCAGTGGAAAAGTACCAGCAGTGTCCAAGGTGGTGTTTAGTACCAGGTGACATGACCACATGACCTAGTAAAGTCACCGCAATGTCCCAGGATGTCTTTCAGGAAGGAGAGAGATTAGTATCTTTAAAGTCTTATTGTTTCTTCCTAATGGCCCATCAAGACTGATGGGTGGGTGTTTCCCAAGTACACACCCAGTTGTAATTGTTACATAGTCAATATTCCTAACTTTAGATACAGAAATGGCACAGACATACAAATTGGATAATCACATTCAGTAAATTATAACCTTTCCAATGATACCTTACAAGACCCATCTTGCATAAAATATATCTCAGTTATGCCATATCGATATCATAAGCATATTTCCATAAAGAATATGGGGTCACTCCTCCCTCCTTAGATGGTTGGTCTGCCAGTAGTGTGACCAGATGTCCTGATTTTACAGGGACAGTCCCGATGTTTGGGTCTTTTTCTTATATAGGATCCTATTACCCCCCACCCCCGTCCCGATTTTTCACATTTGCTGTCTGGTCACCCTATCTGCCAGAGGGTTGGTCACTGACCAATGCGGAGGCAGTGTGCCTAAAATCCTTTTTTGGCTTTGGTAATACAACCTCCAAGTGTTACCAAACACTGTAATGTTATCCATAGGTGTTTTTGCAAAGTTCTGGGTTTTTGTTCCCAGGTTGCCTGAAAACATTCTGGTATGTAGCATTGTTAACATAGTGAAGATATCAATATCCTTTAAAGTATATGTGTCTTGGCATTCAGCCATCAATGCTATGAGGCAATGCTGCCTCAGTTTCCCCTTCCACACAGCTTCTAGATTGGTTATACTTTCTCTGCTGTGCCAAGCTTTAAGCCTGTTCTCAGGTACTAGCTGAGAAGCAGTATTCTTATGAGACTTCCTTGTTACCACCTCTAGTTTGTACCAAAGTTTATTCCAAAAATCATGCATGTCAGACATTTTGAAAGTAGTTACCCTTAGTACCAATTTTTTTGTTTTAACCCATAGAATGTGTAGTAAGAGACATAAATTACCCACAAATTCATGACAGAGAGGCGTTTCCAAATATGATTATCATGCCACACCTTCTGTTTAGAAAATCCAGTTTGTTCAGTATTTATTGTATTTCTCATCCCCTCAGTAAAGGGTCTGAGTTTATGTATGTCTTTGGGGTTTTGGCAAGGAATGGGTGTATGGAGTCCTTGAATATTACTGCCTCCCCCCTATGGAGTCCCCTGTTCAGCTGTGGGCTCACAGCTAACAGTCAGAATAGAACCCTCACTGGTAAGCAATGCACCCTCTTACCTCTTTGAATTGGGCTTGTCTCCAGTTACAGAGCCCACGGAATCCACATTCTCTGGGCTTTCCTCTGGGACACATTTTTCTATGCATTTAGAGTGAGTTCTGTTTCTCGTTTAACTGCAACTTCCTGGCAGCCAGCAACCTGGACAGTCTTCCTAGTGTCAGGCAAAACATTCCCATCCCCCAAGGGAATAGCCACTGGACAGGAGCTGGTCTCAACCACCTCCACCTCAGGTAGCAAACTGCTTTGCACAGCTGCAATGGAATTAAAGAGACACTCTCCCATTTCCTCAGCAGTTTCTGTAGCTTTACTCTTTCCCACTGGGGCTTCAGCACAAGATTCCTCCTTGCTGCTGACAGACCCCTGGACAGCCTGAGCCATGTTAAAAAAGTCATTCCCCAAAAGGATTTGTGTAGCATATTTCCATAAAGAATATGGGGTGTAACATCACAAAGGTCCTTGTACTTAAGGCACTGGACTTAGATTTGGGAGAGCTGGGTTAGTTTCCTGGCTCTACCATGGACTTCCAAGTGGGCAAGTCACTTAATCTCTCTGTGCCTCAATTCTCCAACTATAAAATAAGGAAACCAGGAAGAGGAGGAAAGAGAGTCAGCTACATTGGAAACATTCCCAGATGCACTGGTATCCTGAGGAGAGTGGGAGTTTTAAAACTGAAAAAATTGCAAAAGATCGGTGATGTCACTTGAAGAAGAAAGGATATGTTATCCTCATTTTTTCTCCCACCCTTTGTCTGTTTAGACTGTAAGCTTTTAAGGGCAAAGACTGTCTCTAAGGGTACGTTTACACTACCGCCGGATCGGTGGGTAGTGATCGATCTATCGGGGATCGATTTATCGCATCTAAACATGATAAATCGATCCCTGATCGCTCTGCCGTTGACTCCGGAACTCCACCACGGCAAGAGGCAGAAGCAGAATCGACGGGGGAGCGGCGGCCATCGATCCCGCGCCACGAGGATGCGAAGTAAGTGATTCTAAGTCAATCTAAGATACGTCGACTTCAGCTATGCTATTCTCGTAGATCTTAGATCGATCCCCCCCACCCCAGTGTAGACCAGGCCTAAGTGTTTGTACAGTGCCTAGCATATAGGGCCCTAATTTCAGTAGGCATCTCTAGATGCTACTATAATACAAACAAACAAGACCCAGGCCTTTATTTATGTTTAGAAATGACCTAGCATATTTTGGTGAACACAGGAAATAAATATTATTATGATTGTTATGATTATTATTTATTAATAACTGTTCATATAAAGCCATTTGTTAGGGTTACCATTCGTCCTGGATTCCCCCAGACATGTCCGGATTTTTGAACTAAAAATAGCGTCCGGTGGGAATTTGTTAATGTCCGGACTTCCCCCCACCATGCAGAGCACGTGCGGCTAACAGGGCAGCCGGATGGTGCCACTTACATGGGGCTCCGACAGCGAGAGAGAGAGACCCTCCTCCGCTTCCCCTGCAGCATAGCTCACTCCCTCCCTCCCTCCCTGCATTCACCTCCGGCAGTCTGGAGCTCCTCCCCCGCTGCTGCCCAGCGTGCCGGGAGAACGGCTCAGACTCAGCAAGCTCCCAGAGAGACCTTAGGTGAACCGAAGGCCAACGACAAGGGAGCCAGGGGGTCGGAGAAGGGGCAGGGAGGTTCTGGAGGGGGCAGTCAAGAGGCGGGGGGGGGGGGTCGGGAGATCGGGGGGGGCTTTCTGGGGGGGGTGTGGATAAGGTTTTGGGCAGTCAGGGTATGGGTAGGGGGTAGGGTCCTGGGGGGCAGTTAGGGTGGGGGGTCTTAGGAAGGGGCAGTTAGGGGATAAGGAACAGGGAGGCTTAGGTAGGGGGTGGGGTTCTGGAGGGCAATTAGGAGCAGGGGTCCCAGGAGGGGGCAGTCAGGGGACAAGGAGCGGGGGGGGGGTTGGGAGTTCTGGGGGGGGCTGTCAGGGGGCAGGAGTGGGGAGAGGGATCGGAGCAGTCAATGGGACAGGGAGCAGAGGGGTTTAGATGGGTCAGGAGTTCTGGGGGGGGCTGTCAGGGGGTGGGGAGTGGTTGGATGGGGCATGGGAGTCCCAGGGGTCTGTCTGGGGTTGGGGGTGTGGATAAGGGTTGGAGCAGTCAGGGCACAGGTAGGGGGTAGGGTCCTAGGTGGCCAGTTAGGATGGGGGGGGAGGGTCTCAGGAGGGGGCAGTCAGGGGACAAGAGGCAGGGAGGCTTAGGTAGGGGGTGAAGTCTTGGGGGGGCAGTTAGGGGCAGAGGTCCCAGGAGGGGGCAGTCAGGGGACAAGGAGTTGGGAGGAGGGTTGGGGGTTCTGAGGGGGGCGGGGAAGTGGGCGGGAAGTGGGCGGGGCAGGGGCGGGGCCAGGGCAGGACAGGGGCGGGGCTAGGGCAGGACAGGGGCGGGGCTCCTCCCGTCCTCTTTTTTGCTTGCTGAAATATGGTAACCCTACATTTGTATATATTTTGTTTAAATAGAAATGAGTATATTGGAATCAAAATAGTGCTAATGGACAGACATTTGAGTTCATTGGTGAGATGGTCAACCCCCACTGTAGGCCGTTTACACTAAAAAACCCATAACTGGCCAAAAGAGGATTCCCACTTGCTCACACTGTGATTGACAGCTGTAAGACTGCCTCTGAGGACACCCTCACAAACATCAGGATAGGGGGCATGCTGAGGCATGAGGGGTGCACCAACCAATGCTGTTGAGATTCTGGGCCTTATTTTGCCTCATAGGGGGAGCCAAGTAGGCTGCTGTAACTTAGGCCCTCAGGTCTGTCTGAAATATGCCAGGGGAAAAATCCAAGATCAGGAGGATGTAATGGTGGCTTAACCTTAATGTCCCTTTAAACATACCCTTTATCCCCCACCAGGGCCGAGAGTTCTGTAAGGTGCCTCTACACTAGAAAAAAACATTGTTTTTTGTGCAATGTATTAGCTAACAGATGGTAACTAAAAGGTGGTAAAATCCTAGTATGAACAAGGCAGTTTGTAGTTTTCACACGTTAGCAGTCAAACATTAGGGTTTACCTCAACTAACTAATGTGTGAAAACTACAACTGACTTCTCAATATTAGGATTTTACCACATATTAATCACCACAAGTTAGCTAACACATGGTAAAAAAAAACAACAACACATTTTTTCCTAATGAGAACAAGGCCTAAGGGTCTTATTTCCATAGTCTTGTAAATTTACATGTAATCCTTAATCAGTTCTATGAAGTAACTGCAGTGAATCCTGAACTCATCCGTTCTTAGTTTGTCTGCAGTGCAAACTGGAGCAAACATTAGCAAAGTGCACACGAAGCAGTCTTTATGCATGGGAGCACTAGGCTAAAGTCACCCAGTAGAACCGTGTTCTAAGGAAGCCCAACAGCATTACTAGCTCTCTGACTGCTCAATGTGTACCATGCCTGAAGCTGTGCTTGCCCTTGTCTCAGTTCCTGCTCCAGCCTGCTTCTAGTCCATGCTCCTGCTCTGCTCCAGCCCTGGTTCCCCTTTGGATCCTGTATCCCTGTAGTGATCCTCAGCTCTGTCTTTTGCTTATGTCTCTGGTTGACCCTCTGGCTCTGGGATTTGGCTTCTGTCTCTCTGGCACTTACCCATGGCTCATCCTAGACTCTGTCCGTTGTGGACCCAGCTATAGTTGGTAGGCTGAATTCTTGCTTTAACTGCTAACCTCGACTGTCCATAGCCAATCTTTAACAATGCAATCCTGGGATGCATAAACAGGGGATTATTGAGCAGGAGTAGAGAGGTTATTTACCTCTATATTCGGCATTTGTATGACTGCTGCTGGAATTCTGTGTCCAGTTATGTTGCCCATAATTCAAGAAGGACATTGATAATTGGAGAGCGTTCAGAGAAGAGTCACAAGAGTGAAAAAGGATTAGAAAATATGCCATATAATGATAGGCTCAAAGAATTAAATTATTTAGTTTAAAAAAGCGAAAGTTAAGGGGTGACTTAATTATTGTCTGTGATCATTTGGGGAATAAATATTTAATAATGGGTTGGAGAAAGGTATAACATGTTCCAATAGCTAGAAGGTGAAGTTAGACACATCCAGACTGGAATGGGGTGTAATTGTTTAATGGTGAGAGTAATTAATCATTGGAACAATTTACCAAAGGTCACGATAGATTTTTAATTTTTTAAATCAAGATCGAATGTTTTTTCTAAAATATATTCTACAAATTATTTTGGGGAAGTTCTATGGCCTGTGTTATACAGGAGATCAGACTATACAGTCACAATGCTCTCTTCTGGCCTTGGAATCTATCAGTTAAACCTTAGACATGTTGTGTATAAAACCCCAATATGTAGATGTTAATAGTTCTCAGTAAACTTCAAGGAAAGTACCATATAGTCTTTTAGTTTTAAAAAAATGCACAGAGAAAACACTTTAAATAGAATAAAACATTGGAATACTATGAATAACTTGTAAACAAAGCTGTTAGGCAGTAAATGTACTGGTGTTCTACACCCTTCCCCACTTTGTTGCTGTTATATATATTCCGATATAAAGTTCCAACATCACACTTACACTTCTATAATTTAGCACATACATATAAACACATTCCCCTCTCATCTTTGCTCAGACATGATTTCTCAGTTTTTATTGTGTGATCATCATATATATATATTGTGTCACTGGACTCTTCAGAGTCTGAAGAATAGCAGCATTTCGGTCCTTTCAAACACTTCAGAACCCTGTTAGCCAACAAACTGTCTGGGGATCTCCACCGCATACAGCATTCCAACCTTAGTGTTAATAGCTATCTGGTCCTTTGCTGCTGATGAAACAGAAATGTGTAGACTGTATCCAAAGCAGTACAGGTTTTTGGACCTAGCCCATGACTGCAGATACATCTCTTGGTCCCATGTGGATCAGCTGCCAAGTCCAGTGGGATGTCTTTAACTCCTATATTTATAACCTTTACCTCCCTCTGCTTTGATTAGCTGGCACTCAGCATATGTCAAGAGACACTGAGTATTCATACAAAAATTGATGTCTCTTCCCCACTGCTTCTCTTTCCCTCATTGAGTCTAAGTCAAGTGCTGCAGTACAGAGCGTGTGGGTAAATTTGGAAGAGGAGAGTGGATATGTATTGCCAACACTTCGAATTGTTGCACATATCACATTTGTACTTCACATACATATGAAATCTGCAAGCATTGTTCAGACAATGATGCTCTGATTACTTAGCAGCTGCATTTGAACAATATTCTCTTCTGCTGTATTCTATCCTGCTGCCTTATATTTAAGGGACAATCCTTATTAAAATAAAAATAAAAATTATGGTCTAGATTCTGCTTGCAGTTGCCCCATGTACGTCTAGAACCAGAATTTCTGCAGAATTATTCTGGATTTACATCACTGTAAATGAGATGAGATCTGCCTTAAAAACTACAGCAGCAATTCCTAGAACACTGAGTATCTGGAGGGCTATTGCTAATATTGGGCTCTGTCACTTTGCCAAGCTAGTAAACACTGAATGCACACGGATCTGTTTTGCTTTCCTTTTTTAATAATATATTTATTCATTTTTGTTCCTCTCTTTCCCAAAATACATCTAATGACATCCTGGGCTATTAATCTGCCTGTCATAAGGCTAACACAATGCATTCATTTGAAGCTGTTTCTGTGTTCCACTTCGGATACATATGACCACAGTGGTTCTTTGTATTAGCAGATGAGCTTAAGTTTCACCTGATTGTTTGCCAGTAAAAGTAAATATACAGAAGTATGTAAATTAAAGATGTAATATTTAAAAACCTGATTTCCACTTTTGTCCCATTAATAGGCTGCATGTATTTCAACCCCATTCAAAACATGGTAGGATTGTGGAGTCTATCTCTTATTTGGTGCAAAGTCCCAACTGGAGCATTTAAGAAGCATAGTAAAAACTGTTGCTTTCAGAAGGATGATTGCATCTTCTGCCATGATGAAGTGCAACTTCTCTAATTTAACCTTTGTGGGTGGGTCATCAAAAGTTAGCACCATTGTCTGTGGAACAGTCCATCCTGTGGCAGCTAGTACTGCCAAATCTCAGCCTGGGAGCACATTTCATTAGGCTGGTGACACAATGCCGGCCGTAGAAGCATGCTAACACATCAAAGAGTGTTCATGGATGACGAGTATCAATGGCTAGTTCTACTACAGATTGCCTAGGAAGCAGTCTCCATTTGGTGGATAATTACTATTTTGTTGCCACTGGAGACCACCCACAGCAATTTTTCATTGAGGAACCAAGTGCCACTAAATATGTGTGAAACAAAACATGTTATGTGACTGGTGTCATGGAAGATCTTCCATGGAGTCGACCATATCAGATGGCAACTGCCAAACTATTTGACTAATGTCAAAATCATTAGCTCTTCCCACTGCCCTTCAGTCATGGTAATATTTGCAGTATAGTACCTCCAGTTCTGCAGTGCTCTCCCCATTTTGAATAGGCATTCTTCATCTTAAGTGTTTATGCTAATCATCACATAATGTACAATCACTCTAGACTTGCAATTATCAAACTACAAAATGTTGCTTTACAGCAGACTGTACACAGATAATGTAAAAAAGGATTAATCTCTCTAGTATTGTTCATTTGTTGCTATGGAAATACTGTTCCTCCACGGAGCTATTAGTAAACATTATATTAGGGATGCAGCCAATGAGAGAGGCAACCTCGGCAAGCACTGCAGTAAAATTTAGAGGTATATTACTGCTGACATATAGCTTCATGTACAAACACATAGAAAGAGATTGTTCTCCCATGAGCTTGTATAGTAAAAAGAAGTCATTTCAACCACAAACAATAATAGAAGAACACATAGAGATCAGTAATTGTAAGAATGTATACAAATAAGTGTGAGTGTATGTATATATATATGTAATACACTGGTGAGTGCGTGTTACAAGTCCCCATGCACACATACACACTCAGCTGATCTGCAGAGAATGTTAGTTGTTACAGCTCCTAGCTATAGGGACTTTGCTCTTCAGTTCAGACTGTAGCAGCTTATACTTCTAGCTCTGGAGGTCCCCATTTCAATCCCCTCAGCCAAGATGGCAACTGTCACATGTACACGTGTTACTGATATGCATATATATGCAACATACATTTGCAAAGAAGCCAGAGTTTGCTCTGTTGAATACCATATAACCAAGAGTAGAAACTACCCCATAGATACATACATTTCTTTTTAGAGTTAATGTCCTCCTTCTGCTTTCCCACTATATACAGCAGACCTTCAGTATTCAACATTACTAAGAAATGATCTTTTGCCTCATACATAGGTATTTGGTTAGGAAAAAATGGCAACTGAAATCTATAACATCTTAAACAGTTCTTGAGCCATTTACATGGTGTGCATATTTTCACCTTTCTGATCTCTGAATTTTTTGTGATTAATGAGCTCAACTGTCAAACTGGGAAATGCTAATACTAGTGGAGCTATGTAAATGTTTTGTTTTTAAGTCTAGATAACTAGTTCAGATACAAAGATCCAAACTTTATTCCTCTTACTTTCAATTGACTTCAGTGAGACTTTTTTTCTTTTACTTCACATCAATCTTGTACTTGATCAATGACTGAAAATATAGGGCCAAATTCTTTGCTGATGTAATTCCAGTGAGTTGCATGGAGTTATGTAAACAAAGAATTCTGCCCTTAAAGCCTAACCCTGTTGATTTGAGCATGTGCAGGTTCATGGACCTATGCTATTGGAGAGACAATTTTGTTATTCATACTTTATTCATTTCCAATAGTTCTCAAATCTGCCTTAAAAGTCCATAGATGCAGTGCTGTGTCTACATGGAGCTCCATTGACATCAGTGATTCCATGCAAACATGCCAGTCTACTCGTTTGCAGGATCAGAGCCCACATGTGTATATATGTGGGGTGGAAGGAAAAGTGAGGCAAGACAGAGCTCTAGTAGATACACAGAATACCATTCTAAATCATTTTGATACATATTATTTAAGGCACATGCTTTTAAGTGTGGTATGTTATAAAATGTTTAGTGCTACATTGACCTGGAGGAACTCCATAAAATCACTTAATGGTCTACATCACAGCTTCAGATGATTCAGTTCATTACAATTAATGAAGGGTGTAGCTCTGGAAAAGATTTCATATTGGATATGGTTACGGTCATTTGTTCTGTTCACTATATCATTATGTTATCTCACTGGCACGAATCTTTCAATTTTAACATATTAATTCAGAACTGGCTCTTTGAGAGTTTGTTTTGATAACCTTTGTTGGATACAATATCCAAAATAGCTCACTCTATGGAATAATCTATAATTTAAGAAGACATAAAATTTTTGTGTTTTAGTTGCCAAATGACACAATTTTTAAATGTTACATAATGCATAAACAGTTTTGAGGAATGCATTTAGCCATTCCCAGTGTATAATGATGTTGACATTGCACTAATTTTGAGATTGCAATAGATCTCTAATCATAGCTTTTATGGGGAAGACACCTTTTTTTTAAGTTTAGTTTGTATTGATGAAGATAGGAACAAATCCTCATGGCCCAACTGCTATAAAGAAATATCTTCATACAAGAACCAGTTTAGAATGTTCACCTTGTTTTCCCATAATAGACATTAATGAGAGACAAACTAGGCAGATTCCCAAAGGCACCCTGGAAAACATTTCATCTGGCTACATCATTATGGAAATGTTGACCATTGGCTCTTAATTAGGTATTCATATTTGCATGATGGAAGTTCATGATTTTGGCTAGATACCATTCATAGCACTGCTTTGCATAAATTGCTTTGTATAGGGAGTTATATTGCATTAAAATAAACAGGGAAAAACCGAACCTTGTTAAAGGCTAAAGATAACTTGGCACTTATGTTGCATATTTAACATGCAAAAAAGACTTTCTCAGGGCTACAGCAATTGTAGCTGGAGGCAGTAATAGCAGCTGTCACTATGTTTAGCTGAATTAAAACCTTTTTCTACAGGCTGGGAAAATTCACTGCTGGTCCTACCAGTTAAAATATTGAAAATACTCATGGTTGATGAGATAATGGTAGTTGTGACCAGCCTAGGGCTGTAAAACAACAAGAACGGAAGGTCCAGAGATCTTTTGCTACAGTGCACTTTTCAACTCTGAAAGCAAGGGAGAATAGTGTATCCAAATGATGATAAAGGTTGCAGATATGATAAAAGCATATCACATTTCATTAAAAGTGGAGGAATTCTCCAATATAACCTTGATCTATTTGACTTCTTAAAGATACCAGTGTTCAATGAAGAACGCAGATAACTTCTAAAGTGAAATCAGAGGAGAATGAACAAGATTAGAGTGGGTAAAGACTGGGAGAGTTGTCCACATCAAGACCAACTGATCTTTGATCTAAGCCCAGGGCTAGCTGTGAAGCTTCACTGAATATTAGTAAATATAATTGAGTGAATAAATCATACCATTGAATTAATCAGAAGATGATAATTAATCATCAGTATATCTACCTTTGGGGATGAGATGAGGCTAAATGTTAATTACTTTAGAAAAGTAACAAGTGAGTTTAATAATTTTCCTTATCTTTTTATTAGCTGATGGGCTAAATAGCACAGGAGAGTCTCAGCTATGCACTGAGCAATATTACTTATGCCTTATACCAGTGGTGGGCAACCTGCAGCCCATGGGCCGCACGTGGGCCGCCAGCAGATTACCCTGGCCGCCGCTTCCCACAGCTCCCTTGCAGCCTGTAAGACAGTGTTTACATTGACCATCCGCAGGCACGGCTGCCCGCAGATCCCAGTGCCATGGTTCGCTGTTCCCGGTCAATGGGAGCTGTAGGAAGCGCCGGCCAGGGTAATCTGCTGGCGGCCCACGTGCTGCCCGCGGGCCGCAGGTTGCCCACCACTGCCTTATACCCAGGAACCACAGAGCTGGAGGGGTTCTTACATAGGCTCTTGAAAATGCAACCCCCCTGAAAAGCACATAAATAAGAGATGAACACTGGAGCAGAAAAGAGAACAAACTCTTGCTGTTATTTGTGGCAAATCCTCATTCTTTAAAGAGACTGTATGATCTGCAGTTTTGATCATACAATAACCATTTAACTTCAGAGCTGGTTGAAATGTTCTGAGTTTCAAGTGTGCGATGCAATCTTTGTCAAAAATTGGACTTTTGATTTACACCCCTGTGCTGCTCCCTCCCCATCTCAAATTAAAAATTAAGATGAAAATTGTAGAGGCTTTTGACCCTCCTACAGCATTGTTTCACAATTTTGGGAGATCACAAGATTTTGTCAACATTTTTGACATTTTGAAAAAACTTATTACAAATCCATTGCCGCTGATTTTTAACCAGGTCTATCCTGCTCATTTCTGAGCTGCCTTGTTTCTGTCTAGTTAGTAGATGGTAAAAAAAAACAAAAAACCTGGGAAACTGAAAAGCAGGTCATCAGCAGCAGGGAGAAAAGAAAAGAAAAGAAAAGAAAAGAAAAGAAAAGAAAAGAAAATGGGACCATTTTCCCTATCCTCTTCCATTAAAAAATAAGATTGGCAGACTCTCTGAAGGAAGTGAAATTATTTCACCTGGAGAGAATCTCAAAACTTCCCATCTCTTCCTTAGAAAATCTGGTTATGGGATAAGGAACTTTTAACACTGCTATGGATTACTTAAGTCAGTTCTTCATAAGCACAGATATGTTCTGTAACCTATATAGTCTTTATTCGCAGGCAGGTTGATATAATTCTGCAGAATTACAATCACACTGTCTGTAGTAAAAAGAAAAAATTGGTGGTGATTTAGTTGAAGCATTGCACATAAAGGAAATATAAAAGTATTCTTTCAGTGAGTCAAAAAAACATATACCTTCACAGTAGGAGTACAAAACTAGCAGCTAAATGTAAGTGTGCATCTTTCTAATGTGAGGCCAGGAACACATCTTAAATCTTAGAATGAAAACAGAAAAAGCCACTACATCCTATAGGAAGAAAATAGGAACTAGAGTTTGAGGTTTCTACTAGTGCTGGATATCAGTTTTCCAACAAAACTGTTCTTTGCTGAAAAATGCAGATTCAAGTTGTCCAAAACACTTAATGAATTTGTGTCAAATTTGCCAAAAATAATGTTATTTTTTAAAAAATTGAAAGTTGAAATATTTAGTTTTGTCATTTTAATTTGAAACAACTGTTTCAAATTTTACTTCAATTATATTTAAATATATATATATATATATAAAGTTAAAAAACCCTCACAAACAAAATGACCCATAATGAACTTTTGTATTTTCCATTTCAGTCACTTAACTGAAAAATTGGATATTCACACAGCTCTGTTTTCCACCCTGGACTAACAAGGAAATCAAAGCTATTATCTCTATTCCTTTGTTGCACCATCATGTAGATGGCAGGGTGGTGGCTGGACATGCACCAACCTTGTGTCATCAGGATTTTTTGGAGGTCTTAAACCTCTGTAGAAAGAGTTCTAATCTGAAGAATTTGCTTAAATTCATCAACCTGGAATCCCCTCTGATGAACCTGAAAAAGAAACTGACTCCAGAGCAGAGTTCACATCTCATCAGTTGAAATGCCTTTAGAAGCAAGCCTCCCCTTCTCCCTGCAAAAGTTGTTGGACTCCTTCTGTAGAGGGGGCTTAAACAAAAATTCAACAAAGATGTTTGCAGGGTGCTGAGAACCAGGGTTGATTAGCAACTTTCTCCAATGACTCCCTGGCCCTTAAGCATAGCTGTGCAGAGCCTTACTGCCTATAATAGTGTCCTATTTCCACTGTTCAACTAGGCTACCTTGTTTCATGCCCCTATCCCTGTTCTACATATATTTCATCATTCCTTTTTTATTAATTTTTGATTTAATGTATTATCATCTTCAGTGTGACTAAAGACAGATCTTAAAATGAACTTTAACTTTAATCATTAAAAAAAAGAAGAGAAAACTAATAGATTCTTTGACATGGAGTTAGAGAAGAAGATTGAGAAGAACCACAGAATGAAGCAGCTGGACTGCCAACTGGTTCTGCCACAGGGCTGAAGACTCAGCTAGGAGCTCTATTGTTCAGCCCAGCTCTGTTCCACAGCTATTGTGATCCTTCCCTACCCTTCCCCTTATTAATTCCCCATATAAATGTTCAGAACCATCGTGGGAGCAGGGCCGGCTCCAGGCACCAGCTTAGCAAGCAGGTGCTTGGGGCCGCCAAGGGGAAGGGGCGGCACGTTGGGCTCTTCGGTGGCAATTCGGCGGAGGGTCCCTGTCCCTCTCGGAGGGAAGGACCTGCTGCCGAAGAAGAAAGCAGCAGCAGTGGAGCTGCCTCCAATCGCGATTGCGGCTTTTTTTTTTTTTTTTTTCCCACCGCTTCGGGCGGCAAAAACCCTGGAGCTGGCCCTGCGTGGGAGGAGACTCAGTCTGAACTTCTTCAGTCTGGGCTCAACCCTGATGAACCACAGGAGCAGGAGGCCAGGAACAGAAGGAAAGTTGAAGCCCAAACAATCGGGCTGGGAGCTTGCAGAAGGGACTACTGTGACCACTTTGATCGTCTAGTCTGACCTCCTGTGTTACACAGGCCATGAAACGGCTCCAAAATAATTCCTGTTTAAACAGCATCAAATCTTGATTTTAAAAATTGCCAGTGATGGAGAATCCACCAAACCCTTGGTAAGTTGTTCTAATGGTTAATTGCCCTCATTGTTAAAAAAAAAAAAAGTCTTGGTTCCAGTCTAAATTTGTCAAGCTTCAGCTTCCAGCCGTTGACTTTTGTATTAATTATTTTTGTCTGATAAATTGAAGAGCCCATTATTAATTTCTTTCCCATGAAGGTACTTATAAACTGTGATCAAATCACCACTGAATCTCATAGCATGAGCACTTCATCCGCTTTGCTAGGTAGAGATCAATTGGGTTCTGATGAATAAAGTGAATAACTCTTTTGGGGCCAGAATCTCAGCTGTAGCCAATACAGCTATGCTGATTTACACCAGCTGAGAATCTGTTCCTTTCTGTAAGCCATATGGCCAGAAGCTTGAGGAGAAAGAGCTCTGTACTCCCTCTACCGGTGAAAAGTGCTGCCCTATAGAGCTTCATTTGCATAGTCTATCTACCCTCACTTCCTTTAGTGATAGTCGGGGAATTGCCATAACTATACAGGAATTTTGATTTTGGGTGGTAGAGGGCTCTCAAAGAGGCTCAAAGAGAGGGAAAGAGTTCTTACTTTGTAGTAAAAAAAGCTCATTTGCTAGCAGCTGGGACTGCTCAAGGGTCCTAAGATTTTGCTCTTTGTTCCCTTCTTATGGGGATTTTGCTGTGAGAGACAACATAAATGTAGAACGGTGTTGTGAGAAATGATGTAGTGGGCAGCAGCAGAGCTAAGAGACATCTTGTGAGGGCCTTCCTACCCAACAACATAATAAAGCTGGGGGGGAGCGGTGCCTGCAGGTGAGAGTTGCATGAAGCTGCTTGAGCACCTCTGCCTAGGAGTTGGATCTGCTGTTGGCCGCTTCTGGGGTGCAGTGCAGTCCGCGGAGCCAGGACAGGTGAGAAGTCTGCCTCTGCACCCTGGCTGCACTGCTGCCTGAGAGCCGCTGTAGGTAAGTTCCTGCCCCAACTCTGTGCTCCAATCCCCTGCCCCAGCCCTGAGCCCCCCCAACCTGGAACCCCTTCCTGCACCCCAAACCCCTCATCCCCAGCCCCACCCCAGAGCTTGCATCCCCAGCCCAGAGCCCTGACCCCCTCCTGCACCCCAACCCCCTGCCCCAGCCCTGAGCCCCCCTACCAAACCTGCAGCCCCTCCTACACAAACCCCTCATCCTCAGCTCCATTGGGTTGGGGACATCAATAATTTTCTTCAACTGGATCCCAAGAAAAAAATGTTTGAAAACCACAGAGCTAAGGGACTGCTACCTGTGGGACATTCTCACCAGTGGGTGGGAGGGCGTTAGACTAATTACTGCAAAGTTACAGGGGTGAAGTGGAGGGGGTGAGGTAATGGTTTATTCTTTATTTACACATATATTCCATGGCTGTGTGTTTTCCCAAGTTATTCTGGGAAGTTATGGCCTGTGTTATACAGGAGGTGAGACTAGATGAACACAGGTTCTTGGGTGGAGGGAGGCTTGAGCCAGTTCAGTTGTTTGTCAAGAGGGACACTAGGTATATTAAACCCAGCCTTTTATGCTACTATTGATCACCTGGCATGAGGGTTACACAGGTGTACAATTTGAAAACTATTCCATCCCTGAGATGTTCTCAAGATATATGTATGAAGTTTGAAGAAATCTGGGGAGAAGGCCCAAAAATAAAAATTGGGACTGTCGGGACAAAGGTTTTAAGACCGTATTTTAAAATTTTAACTGCAAAAGTGAGTAGATAATTTTCCTTAGAAAATGTGATTGTGCATTGAAAAAAATATTGTGATATATTCAAAGACTCAATTCAATTGTTAAGGTGAATAAGATTTAATCCTGCTCTAAGTGTAAATCTCAACACAATCTTAACAATGGAGTCCTAACTGATGTCTCCATTTATTCACAGTTTGAAAAGAGTTACTGATACCAGCAGAACAAACAAAAAAACGACAATGTAATTCAGGTGCAGAATCCAGCACTTTTTCCCAAATTGCCAGTTTTTTGATCAGCCATCTTGCCAAATCTCAAAGTCTGGATATGTGAGAAAGTTACAGTTGCTCTCTCACCCTGTCACATTGAAGATAGTCACTTCACTCTATGACCCAAACTCTGTTCACTTTCTAACATAGAACTAGAGTGTTAGTAATGCTTGTTTGTTTTTTGTTTGTTTGGTTTTTTTTGCAAGAACCACTTTTGCACTAGCTGAAAGGATAAGGAGCTCACCTGTCTGGAGATGTACTGTTTTTGGGGGGATGGTTATTCAGAAAGAATACATAAAATCTGCCAACATTCTAAGACCACTAAAGAAAAGACTTAAATAAAAGACTTTAAAAGTACAGATCACAGGAGGCTGAAAGAAACTGTGCAAACCTTTATGACAGGTAGTAAAAATGTCTCTTCCTTGCTTTGGTATTTAGTATAATACCATTAATCACTATGAATTCTCTTGGTATTCAGCGGGTTGGAGTATGTAATCCTTTAGGAGTTCTGTTGCAATTTAGCACTAATTAATTTCCACCTACAATAAAGTATTACCAAAACTTGAACATTCAGGTACTTAAACCTTAATATCTGGCAAGTTGCCCTCCTCTGTAGCAACTCTGATTATTATTGAGACTTCCTCCTGTTACTCCTGGTAGTCGTAAGGTTATTCCAAGCATTTGCAGCCAGTGACACAAACACCTCTAACATTTTCCTTTCTGCCACTAAGACACAAAATAATGTAAATGAAGTATTTATCCCTTGAGTAATTTGCAGCAACTAATCCGCTGAAACAGGTCTGATACTGTATCCTCTGGGACATCCTTTAATTTCTGTTTAATATTATACAAGAATGTACATCCTGACAAATACAGCAATAGGGTTTTACTGCTAGGATTTATCTATGCTACAAAGTTTCATTCCCATTTTCCAGCACTGGTGCAGCTGTATGAGTGCTGTCTAAGTTATTGTTACGCCTTTCTGACCGGAGCAGCTAGTCAAAGTTTGGAGATGTGCACATGTTTCAGCTGGGGGTAGAAACTGACAATGGAGGCTGATATTTTGTTTGATGCAATCTTGTTTATTTATGAGGATTATACAAATATAGGAGTAACCAAAAACAAAAGGAGACTTTGCTTACAACCCCAAGCTTCTTTGGGTGGCACCAAACCCAGAAGCCCCCTCTCCAGTTTCTTCTAGGGTCATACACAATGCTTGTTCAGGCTATCTCTCAGAGCTTGTCTACCAGGTCAGTTAGAACATGGCAAGCCACAGTGTAAATCTACAGTGCACTAGATTATCACACACTAATTGGTCACACGGTCCTGCTACAATGCACTGTGGTGCATTTTGATGTACAGTTTTGCACTAAGGAACTTTTAATGTGAAGCAGCAGGGTTCACATGGCCAGTTAGTGTGCATCAGGCAAGAACGCTGTACGTTCATACCCTGGCTTGCTGCACACTAAATGACCATCTAGACAAGTCCCCAGTCTCTCCCAATCTGTCTTGCTTCAATTTGTCTTGTATCTCCCTGGTGCATATACAAGTTCCAGCAATCAACCCCCTAGCACCTGCATTTGAAACCCCTTGGGCCACATGATTCACCTTCCTTTTACCATTTCCATGTGCCTATGCTTTCAGCCATCTGGTTAAAATGCCGTCTTTAAATTTATTTTGAATGGAAGGTGGCAGCCACACCTGACCTATATAAGATTTAGCCCCAGCCATAATAAAATGAAACCTCACGTCACAGCATTGTAAATGTTACACAATCTACACTAGCTCTTACATTGTGACTAACAACAGTGAAACTGTGGAAAATGGGTACAAAAATTTGTAGTGTAAATGCATGCTTTGGCCCCAATCCTGCAACCACTTACCCATGTGTTTAACTTTAAGCATGTGAGTACTCCCCTAAATTCAACTTTAAGCACATATGGATGGTTGCAGGATCTGTACCTTGGTGTCCCAAGATTCCTAGGTTAGGTTCTATTTCCTCTGTCTGAAGGCTTTGCTACCTTAATTGCTTAAACTTAGAGATGGAGCAGAGCTTCAAAATTCACATCAGAATTTAAATTTCAAGCAGATTTTAATATTGGGGTGCTGGGCTGGGGGGTTTGTGGTGGCCTCTCTCTGTTTTTAAATAAAATGTGTCTGAAATTTTTTATATTATAAAACGTAATGTTCTCACCTGCAAATTTTGCTTTATTTTTATACAAAATGCTTTCAAACTAGCTCACTTTTCAGTTATATAGTAGAAATGTCAGTGATTTCTCTTTTACAGAGATTTGCTTTCTGCCATCTAAATTGAAATATAGAAAACTTGTACTTTTTAAATCGATATTATTGAAGTCTTCAGTTTTGGCATTTTTTATTTAGAAGGTCCTAGAAATGTTGTGTGTGCATTCAATAAAAAAAGTAAAGCGTACAAACAAAAAAACAGTGGCTACAAGAACAAACTGTTTAAAGCACACTAGAGATCAGTAAACATTACAATTATAGTGGAAACAGTATAACAAATGAACAAAATATATTATATTAGCAATACTAAGGGCCACTTCCCAAAATGAACATGCACAGTAATTTTCCAAGCTACATCCCCAATCACTTGGGTGGGAAGTTAACATCATAGTAATAATTTCAATAAGATTTTAATGCAAGTCTTTAATGGAGACCCCATTATGATGCCATTTACGATGTGAGATAATGATGGCAAAATTATTTCAATATAACTCTAAGGGGACTCCATTATGAAGCCATTACAATACGAGGCTGTGATAGCAAAATACTTTCAATACAAATCCATAGGGATATCATGATGGCTCCATTATGGTGTGGTTCAAAAGTGGGGTGATGATGCCACAAGGATTTGAGTACAAGTCTACAAAGAACGTGCCATGATCTAAAAGTGAAGCACAAGATGATATATTTCTTTACATATATATTTCCATTCTTAAATATAGTTTTGTTATGCAAACTTACTATGTATAAACACCACCTTCTTATGCAGTGTCACAGCCATATTGGTGGCAGGATATGAGAGATACAAGGTGGGTGAGGTAATATTTGAATTGTACCAACTTCTGTTGGTGAAAGAGATAAACTTTCAAGCTCCACAGAGGACTGTGAAAGATATTCAGAGTCATAGCTAAATAGAAGATGGAACAGATGGTAAAGCATAAGGAGTTGACACATGTTGCTAGAAACCATTCAAAGTGAAGTAAGTAATTAACTTCTCTGGAGGCACAGGATAAAGGAGAGTTAGTGGGTAACCAGGAGATAATACTGCCCGGTTCTTGTTTACAATGTCACCTGACAGTGAGAACAGGCATACTTATAGCACTGTTGTAGCCAGAATCGCAAAATATTTACGCGCCAGAAGCACTAAAGATTCATATGTCCCTTCATGCTTCAACCACCATTCCAGGGGATATACGTTCATGCTGATGATGGGTTCTGCTCGATAAGAATCCAAAGCAGTGCGGATTGACACATGTTCATTTTCATTATCTGAATCAGATGCCACCAACACAAGGTTGATTTTCTTTTTTGGTGGTTCGTGTTTGGTGGTTTCCACATTGGAGCGTTGCTCTTTTAAGACTTCTGAAAGCATGCTCTATACCTTGTCCCTCTCAGATATTGGAAGGCACTTCAGATTCTTAAACCTTGGTTGAATGCTGTAGCTATCTTTAGAAATCTCATATTGGTACTTTCTTTGCATTTTATGAAATCTGCAGTGGAAGTGTTCTTAAATGAACAACATGTGCTGGGTCATCATCCGAGACTGCTATAACATGAAATATATGGCAGAATGTGAGTAAAACAGAACAGAGGACATACAATTTGCCCCCAAGGAGTTCAGTCACAAATTTAATTAACACATTAATTTTTTAACGAGCGTCATCAGCATGGAAGTATGTTCTCTAAAATGATGGCTGAAGCATGAAGGGGCATACAAATGTTTAGCATATCTGGCACGTAAATACCTTGCAATGATGGCTACAAAAGTGCCATGCAAATGCCTGTTCTCACTTTCTGGTGACATTGTAAATAAGAAGAGGGCAGCATTATCTCCTGTAAATGTAAACAAACTTGTTTGTCTTAGCTATTGGCTGAACAAGAAGCAGGACTGAGTGGACTTGTAGGCTCTGACGTTTTACATTGTTTTGTTTTTGAGTGCAGTTATGTAACAAAAAAAATCTACATTTGTAAGTTGTACTTTCACGACAAAGAGATTGCACTACTGTACTTGTATGAGGTGAATTGAAAACTACTATTTCTTTTGTTTATCATTTTTACAGTGCAAATATTTGTAATTAAAAATAATATATACTTTGATTTCAGTTACAACACAGAATACAATATATATGAAAATGTAGAAAAACATCCAAAATATGTCATACATTTCAATTGGTATTCTATTGTTTAACAGTGCAATTAAAACTGATTAATCATGATAATTTTTTTTATTGCGATTAATTTTTTTGAGTTAATTGCATGAGTTAACTGCGATTAGTCGACAGCCCTACTTTCTAGTTATCTTAAGTATGTTCCTGGCCCTTAGAATTGTAATATCTGGGCTCCTCACAATCTTTGGAGAATTTCTTCTCACAGCATCCTAGGAGGAAGACCATGACTATTATTCTCATTTTACAGATGAGAAACTGGGGCCCAGAGAGACTAAACGATTTGCTGGAGAATTTTTGTTGGAGAACACAAATTGAACCCAGCTTTCCCATAGCTCCACTCTATCCACTGGACTATTTTTTCTACCAGATGGGGTACACACAAGGCCATATGTCTCATACTGCAGCAAAGGTGCATAAGAGCTGGCCAGAAACTTCAGCTGAACCATTTTCCATCAGTGAATACAGTTTTGTTGAAATGGTGTATGTGTTGCCAAAATTTCATTTAGGAGAGAAAATTGCAAAAAAAGTTCTGAAATGTCAGCGCATCTCATTTTGGCAAATTTGAAATTAAATGTTTAAATTTTTCATGATGAAATGATTTCTCTGTTTTATTTTGTATGTTAACATACTATAAAATGTTAAGAAGTAAAAATAAAAAATGAAACATTTTGATCAATCTGGGGAAAAGGTTCTGAATTTTCCTTTGTGGACAATTTCAGAACTCTTGGTTTTCTTTCTGATTTGAAATAAAGTCACATTTCAAAATGTCAAAATCCTTTCTAAAATGGATTTTCCATGTTCCTCATAGGTCTAGTACTTACAGAGATTCATTTGTCAAGGGAGGCCTGTCCTAGTCTCCTTTGTGTGTGCTCAGTCACTTGACCCTTGCATGTTTACCTGTTAAGTGTTTCAAAAACACACAGTACAGCTCACAAATTTACAAATACATTTTGGTCAGAAGGCCACTCTTTAGAAATCAGGGCCTTATTTGTGAAATCTTTCTGCTATAATGTAAGTACAAACGTGGCAGTGCAATTGCCTTACCGTTGCAGATGCCTAAAATTCACAAAACAATTTTTGGTGGGTACATGTTCAGGTACCTGTTCCCCTTCATGGAGTTTGTTTGGGAGCCAATTAATTAATGCTGTCACCTCAGCACTACAGTGAGCCAATTTGAGTGAAAGATCTTAGGTAATTCCCTTTACCAGCTTCTGATGAGTTCTGGACAACTCTAGTAGAAATAGGCTTATTTTCCCATTTTTGCTGGGTGGAGGAGAGATTCAGAGTATATGCACCCATTTCAGCCACTTTGGGAACTGGAGACTGTGTGTGTAATGTCTACACTTCAATCAGGAGATGTGACTGCAGCAAGTGTAGATGTACCCCAGAAAGCTAGCTGAGCTGTAGCTAGAGCAAAGCTAAAGTAACAGTAGCACTGTGACGGGGTGGACTAGGCCCTGAGGCCTGCTAATAGTTCAGATAGGCAACCAATGGCGGCCTCGCGGCTCTGCCACACCCTAGCCCAGAAAAGGGCGGTGGAGAGGTTCCTCAAAGCTGCCTAGACTGGCTGTGTAGGACACAGCCAATCAGGGCCCAGCAAGCTATTATAAGAAGAGCTGTAGGGTAGACTGAAATCAGTTCTTTGCTGGAGGAGTGTGGATGGTGTGCTGGGCTATAGGGACTTCATACAGAGCAGTGCTGGTAGAGACTTGTGGGAGTGAGGAGGAGCTCCAGGGTGGTGGTCGGGACTCAAGCAGGACAAGACCCTGAGGTAAGGGTGAAGAACATGCTGGGACTGTGAGGAAGTGGCCGGGAATCATAGCAGCAATGCAGCATTGGTAAAGGGATATGGCAGATGGCTGCTATCTTTAGGGCCCCAGGTTGGGACCTGGAGAAGAGGTTCTACCCCACCAGCCACTGGGAAAGTGTCTTGGATTCTGATGCACCCCAGAAGGGGAACTGAACTGTTTTAGTGGCCCATCAGAAGATCTGTGTGTGACACGGACAGAGGGCTGCGTCACCGAAGACCCACTACGGAGAGAGAATGCAGGCATATGCACTCAGAGTATGGTCACAAGAGGTGAGTGTGACCCCATTACAGCCCCACTGTAGCTGCAGCAACAGAGGTGGAGGCGCAGGCTAGTCTCCTGAGTAAAACCATATAGGTGTATGTATGCAAGGGGCGAGCCCAAGCTGCTGCAATTACATTCTATTGTTATTGAGCTAGCTTTGATCGAGCTAGGGCAAAGCTAGCTCCGGTATGTCTACACATGCTGAAGTCACACCTCGTGATCCAGCATAGACATATCCATATGTCAGGAACTGGCTAATAAGGATAACATACCTGCTTGCCATATCCCTTTAATGTCCCTTGAGGTCTATAATTTATTCGTATTACAATTGTGTAACTCAGTAATGAATATAATGGACCTGCTAAGAAAGGACTGTTGTTCATCAGCCCCCTCTCTTTCTCTTCTCTTTCTCCCTGCCAGGGAGAAGGAAGGGAAGTAGTACCTGAATGGTGAGCCTGTAGCTGCAGAGAAGCTGGGATGCAGAGAACTCCCTCCCCCCAGGAGGTGTACACACAATCATGTGTGGAACAGACTGTGAATGATGGAGGTTACAGCTGGGTGCAGTGCCTGAGCAGGAAGCCAGTGCAGAGGCCCAAAAGAGACACTAAATGAGCATGGCCTGGAAACAGAAGGCTCCTATTTGCTTGAACAGAGACTGGACTGGGGACAGCATCCCAGGCACGAGGCCTCAAGAGACTTGACTGGTTACTGAATTGCCCTGGGGCCCAGACATTTACCACCATTGCTCATTTTGAAGTGTAACTGTTTAAGTCTTGGTACCTAGGGTATTTGCCAACTTTCCCTTTCTTGACAGCCCTAGTAAAATCCTTTCCCTTCACTGTGTGTCTGAGGGGTTATTGGAACCCACCAGGGCTAAGGCCTAGCTGCTGAAGTGTTACAGTGCTTGCACTTAAGTCATGGTACCCCTGGCACACTACTGAAAGCTTAGGATTTGGTGTACTCTGGTAATAAGCAGACCTAATAATTACAGAAGTATATATTACAAGTCTCCCTCCCTGGTAATGCTCTGTGGCTGAGTTGTTAAAGCCTTTCCCACAGGCTCGGCTTGTACACACATGCTTTTAGTTCTACAGGATCCTGGTTCCATCACCATGTATTGGCCAAGATGGACGCCATCACATAAGTGGGGTGGGGGGTCCAGTGGGGATTAGGGTTGCCAGGTGTCTTTTTTTTCCCCCAACTGTAAAGTCTGGTTTTAAGGGGACCTGTACAGTCTCCAGTCAGTAATATTGACCAGACACCAAAAATCAAGTTACCACAATTCCATTGTTGCCCCACTTTTCCCCCCAGCCCAAGGCCCTTTTAACTATTGAGTGGTGGCTCCAGAGCCAGGGAAGGGCAGAGCTGGAGGAAGCTTCCTCTTTCCCTGAATGGGCTGCTTCCAGGGCCAGGTCAGACCCACCTCTGAGAACCTTCCCTGGCTGCAGGAAGCTTCCTGTCCCCATCACTCCTTGCAAACACTTTGCCTCAGAGCCACTACTGGACGGAGAAGGGGAGACATGGTCCCTTTCAGCCTCTCTTCTATTTATGGTGAGTTGAGCCTTTGGTTGGAGGGGGGTGAGGTTTGGGTAAAGGGCAAATGTACCCACCTCTCATGCACAGGGAATCCCCAATAGCTTGTCCCAGCAGCGCAGAGTTGTTTTGCATTGCTGGGGGAGGAGGGTGGGATTGCTAAAGGAAGCTCCTGTGCTTTCAATCTGAAGCCATTCTATCAATGTGGCACTTCAGGGAAGAACACTGTGGATAATGTAGGGCTGGAGTCCCCTCCAGGTGCTCAGGTTCTGCCTTGGAAAGCAAGGGCTGCAACAAATGCAAGGATTTCTTTTCTCTGAAGTGTATGCCAACAATGGCAAGTAAAAGCCAGTTTCCCCTTTCCCCTGGGCCTCACTCATCCATCCCATTTGTAACTGTATGTTGCTAGTATCTCCATTGCAGCTGGTGAGTCTGTTGTGACTGTTAGTGTATATGCTGATAAGTATATGGTGCAGAAAATGCTGACGATAGCTCTAGTGTCCGGTTTTGAGAAATTGGAAATTTTGCAACCTTAGTGGGGATTTGAGTCATTGTGGGTCTCAAACACTTAGGATGAACTTCCTTTGAGCAGAAGAAGTATGCAACCAACTGGTGACTGTTACAAGTCCCCCTCCGTGCCAAGCCACAGCAAATGATGAGTTACTTGGCTCTTTAGCTCATGCTTTTAGCTCTGGAGATCCCCAGTTCAGTCTCTGATATGTTTGCCAAGATTGCAACTAGAGGCCCCCATCAGGACTGCATAGATATAAAACAGAGTGAAAGCCAGTCCCTTCCCCATGGATACCTAAATAAAGCAAGATATATGAATAGGTCTGACCAAGCTTAAGCCCAACTGAAAAAAAGGAGCCTGTCTGCAAAGCACTGTGGTTCTGTGGATGATATTTCAGACAGAACTTCGTAGCTGTTTCTCCTTCTGTGGGGATAGCAGAATAGGTCAGGATTTAACTAATGATGCTTCGTAAACAGAGGGGCAGTAGGCTCAAAACATTGGGTTATATTACATTCATGTTATGACTTCTAAACTCCTTAGAATTAAGGCAACCATAACAGACTTGTCTCTATTTTTATGCCAGTAAAGACTTAAATTATTCAGGTAGGGAAAATGACATTATTTTAATGTTGTTTTCCCCATCTGAATAATGTATTAGATATATTTTCATCCCAACTCTAATTTCATAAACTTTTGCTGTGTATATCTGGAGCTTATTCTGCAATTAATTTGGATTTCTAAACTCTTTGAAAAGCTCAAAAGAGCTACAATTGCACGTTTGTTTTATATGCCATGTGTGATGGGCATGGTATCAAAACACTGGTTAAACTTCAGTCCTGCCATTCACAGTTCACTTGACTTCATCAACAACGTCCTTATTGCTCACAAAATCAGCAGAAAGTAGAACAGACTGTACTGCAGGCATCTATTCCACTGCTTCTACAACAACAATCTCTTCAGGCCCCATAGGTTCTGATGTTGTCCGCAATTTGAAAACCAGTTTGTGACATGATGTGGTTATTTGACATCATAATACAATAATAGTCAGATGGGAACAATAGTTGTTGCAAGAAATTATCACTGGTAAAAGGCTCTTGCCCACAATTAATCTCGATATTGCATGTGGCAAAATTCTGACTGACAATATGATTGTGCGCACACAGCTGGACAAGATGCATATTGCAGACTGTCAGTGCATTTCTAATCCACTAATGGATTCAAAATAAAACGATCTTGACAAAATAGAGGCGTTTCCATTATTCCCTTTCATTTGCAATCCTAGTGGTAGCAGGATATTTAAAAGTTTTAAATGTGATCTATATCCATGAACTAGAGAAATACATTGCATTATTTTTACTCTTCAGGAGGAAAAAAGGAAGGAAAATCAGATGTATGGGGAAGAAGGTCACCATCTCCTTCCCTTCCCCCAAATGTATCTCACTCTGAATCCCTTAATGAAGGAAGGTGTTACAGACTTTTTATTTAATTTTTATATGTCCATGTGGGACAGAGGATCTTTGCCAAAGAGTCCCCTGTTCTTTGCAAACAACTCTCACCTCAGGCCTGACAAACCTCCCTACACCAAACACACGTCTTACAGGATATTTCTCCATAAAAAGTAGCATGTAAGGCTCCTACAGAAAGCTCATATCTTGTCAAGATTCATAATTGCTGTGAGATGTATGTGGATAATAATTAAGGAATAACGTATTTATATTGAAAGTATGCCTTATGGACTTGGAATAGATATTAGTCACAAGGAGGTAATGTGTCTTGATGATGACTCATTCAAGCAAGAGGGAGTTGTTACCCTCCCTAGTCAGCCAGCAAGGTGATGCAGGGTTCTATTGTTTATCCTGCCACGTCCCTGCACAGGCAATCGAAAACCAGCCAAGACAATTGCAAATGATCAAAACCATTTGGATGTGGAAAGGAACATTATAGCAGGCAGGAGCCCACCCTGGCTATGAATAAAGACAAAAAACTGTTTCAGTGTAGGAAGAGGCACTCTGCATCCAGTCACTCAGGAAGCCCCTTAAGGAGGGGAGAGGCTTTCATAAACATTTGGATCCTTGTTCTTGTGACACCAGCCAGCTCTGCAATGGACTGAACTTTGAGGGGGAAGCCTATTTTGTTAAGTAGGAATGGTAACTATTGATAAAAATAGACCCAGGTATGTGTGTTATTTTGTTTTCTTTTGTAACCATCCTCCATCACTTTTTATCACTTCTACTTAAAACTTTATTTTTTTCTTATAATAAAACAAATGAAGTTTGTTTATTATATTAAGTGCTCTCAAGTGCTGTGTGGTTTACAGGAGAGGTGGCTGAAGGTAAAACTGCTAATTTGTGGTATACTGTTCCTTTGGGTGGAGAGGATCATTTCTGTGAGTAGCCAGCATTGGGGCTGGGTATCACAAGGGAGTGCTTAAAAGGGACTTGGGGAGTGGGGTGCAACTGTTGTTAATCTAAAAGGCGAAGTTAGGGTTAGCACAGTGGAGAGTTCTTGAGTGACTGAAAAGCTGGTGGTGTTAGGGATCTGACATCCAGCTGCCACAAGAAAGATTTCCACTTGCTGGAGGCATGGAGTAACAAGAAGACTCTATTCAACCTGCCCTCAGAACCTGATCCTATGTACATAGTGTATGAGCCCCATTCTGATGTACTTCTGAAGTCCTTACTTTGGCAAAGCTGTGATTTCTTATAGTGTTCAGTGTAAAAAGGGGCTGGAAACAGAGACAAATATAATCTTGACAAAATGAAAATTTGCATATTTTATTTAATCCTAAAAGAAAAGTGATACATGAAGTTCAAGAGAACGCTGGGAGTCAATTTCCTAGAAGCTTCAACATACCCTAAATGAGTGAGTGAAGCAATGAATGGTTTTGGGTGAATTACGGTAAATAGTGTGGTGATTTATTGTGGAAGGAAAATAATGCACTAAGTAAAGGAAAGCTAAGGGATACCCAGACTGGAGAGGACTTCAGCCTTGATGCTGCAAATGTGAATGCACATAATTTTGCTCACACAAGAAGTCCTAGGGAAGTCACTAGGAAGTCACTGCTGCTTCTGCTACATAAGAGGAAGAAAAGAGGAGACTAGAGTCATCCTCAAAGATAGTCACCAGTGGGACTACAGCTGCTAATCATCAGTAGTTGAGAAAAGTCCAGGAGAAAAGGGAATGGGGCAGTTAGTCAGTATTGTACAGAAGTATTTTGATGGGGAGGGTGGCACTGGGTTGCCTGGCAGCCCTTCAAAGATAGGAGGGGAGAAGGTTAATTAACCAAAGACACCAGGGAGAGGTGCAGGACTATTCTTTTCCCACAAAAAGGCAACACCAAGAAGAGGTGGAAGAGGACACTGGGGAAACAGAGGGCTGCTAATAGTTCAGATAGGCCACCAATGCCAGGCCTTCATGAGCTCTCCCCTAGCAGTAGATTGCTGGCTTACAGTGTGCTTTTACGTGTCATGTGGCTATTTCAATGCTGGGATGTGTATGTTATTTATCTATTTATTTGTATTGTAGCAGTCTCTAGAGAGTGGGGCTCCATTGTGCAAGGTGCTGTACAAACATATAACAGAGACGGTCCTTGCTCCAAAGAGCTTACAATTTACATATAATACATGCAATAACAGATGGCTAAAATGCACAAATGGGTGGAGCACAAAAACAATGAAGTGATACGGATCAGTATGAACAACAGTGGTCACTGCAAACTAGCTGAATAACAATCATCCGGGATTTTGTAGACATCACAACCATGAAGGGCGGCATGCATTTTACAACCGTGTTACCTTTGTAGTTATAGTGTACAGTTAATTATTTTTCTCACTGTAGGATGCAGGTGAAAAACAGGGTACCTTATCTGCTGCCAACCCATAACTTTAATAAGCAACAGCAGTAACCATCACTGCTGGCAAGCTCTGGGAGCTGTAACACCAACTGGCACCTTGAGTATGTCTATGCTGCAGCTGGGAACATGCCTACCTGACTGGCTCTGCTAGCATGCTAAAAATAGCCATGTGTCACAGAGGATGGCACAAGCTAGCCACCCAGGTCTGGCCCCAGGGGGGTCAGGCAGACTTGTACTTGGATGGCTAGCCCATGCCCCCTTCCATGCTGCAACATCCACACTATTTTTAGCACACTAGCTTTAGTGCACTACATGGGCTGGGAAGCACGCCCTCTGCTGCAGTGGAGACATATCCCTTGATACCTCTGCTTGGCTCTCTGTACTGGTGAGACAATAGTCAGTTGGGTCTAAGCGATACAGGATGTGATAAAGATCTCTGTGCCATTTGTTTAGGTAGAACCACAGTAAATATATCTCTGGCTGCTTTCATCCTCATCTGTTGTGGTGTGTGTGTGTGTAATAGGGTGTGCTGACTCAGATGCTAACTCAGCACCCTGTCTCTCAAATCCCCACCTGTTTACAGTAACTGAGTTCTGATTGAAAGGCAGGAAGTCGGCACAACCCAATTAACTAGGTAGGAATACATCTGAGGTGCTAATTGGCTGGAAGTAACCCCAGCAGCTAGGCCTAAATAGGCCGGCAGGAAGGAAGTCCAGGGAATTTTATGGAAGGTAGAAGCAGGCAGGACTGGCTGCTGCTACTATTGTACCCTTCCCCAGAAACTGGTGATTCACTGTAAATATAAACTACAATAAAACATGGTAGTAGCAAAGGAGACCTTGAGTGGCTGTGGTCTGTGGTTAAGGTCTTGAACGTACTCACAGGGGACTACTCCATGACATTTATATAAATGTGACAGACTATGTGTAGCTTCATAACTGCCTGTCTTCTCTCCACATTTGAAAATTTCCAAAGATGGCTGCGTGGGTGCTACCATGTGATTGCATAATCAAGAATTTTGAATTTAGGAGGTGGGATTTTCTAAGCTGATTCATAAACAAAACAATCTGAGGCCTAAAACATTTCAACAATGCACAATGTAGTGAGTTCAAGCATTACATGAAATAAGTAAGTGAAATAGGTACAAAATTCAGTTTTAAAATGTTTACCAGTTTCACTAAGGTGTATTTAAAAGGAACCCAGAGAAGGGCACATGAGACTATGGTTGAACTAGCAAACACAGGACTGTCTTCCTTATATTAAAAAAAAGAGGGTAATTCATCATTAAACAGAAGAGAACTACAGTAATTGAGAAAGGAGTGGGAGGACCAGATGGAAATGCTCTAAAGGAGTCATTCTTGCTGTCATTGTATTAAATGAAGGCTTTTGTTCTATGGAATTATCCCTACCTCCTTTCTCCTAACATTACACATAGTTCCTCATTTATGATGTTATTGCATGTTTGACTTAAGAATCAAAACATTCCCCTTTATTCAGTTCCTTCCTATGGTTGTACTATATGACAATGTCTAAGTTTCCCCAGCTAAATGTGACTGTGAGTGATTAGTGTGGCTTCTGCAACAGCTGATTAGACACAAACTCAACATCAGATTATCACAATGGAATTAAAACACAGGGGAAAATTTGAACTGCAAGTTTCATAAGCAAAGGGGAGTACAGTTGTGGTTGCCAACTGATTAGGTGCCTCAAGGGCAATGGAAATGATCTGAGCAGAGAGGGTCAAATTCACTTCTGGTGTAACTGGATTTACATCAGTGAATTTTCCCCAGGGTTGTATTTGGCCCAGGAGCTATTCTCATGCAGTTAACTTGGATCTTTGTCAATCCTAAAGTTCCACCACTCATTGACGCCTGATAATCTTTCTGCTCCAATATCATAAACGTGATAATCGTTCTTCTCCTACGTCATGGCTTTTGCATTCTTTGGCTGTGTTCACAGCTTAATGCTTTTTTTTTCCTTCGTGGGAAAATGCATGGACTTTGAATATATAAAACAACACAAATTCCTTTATTACTATATTCCCCAACCTTCCAAATTTAGCACGTGTTACAGAAAAAGTTGTCTAACTGAATCTAGTAGAAATGTGTATCTCTCTGCCTGACTCTCTCCCCATGTCATGGAAACAGTAATGAATAAAAAAACCTCCACCTAGTGTAATAAACAAATAGGTGGACATTTTTATAGAAGCCTAAAGAAGATAAATGTCCAACTCCTATTGAAGTGAAATTCACTAGGAGCTGGGAGTTTTAGCATCCTTTGAAAACCGCACAGTCTTCTTGATAAATTCAAATGTTCAGTATAATTTGTTAGTACAACTCAAAATTAACAAAATATTGAATTTCTAATGCCATCTTTTTAACTTCTCAACCAATTTTGAAAACTGAATCCCAAAGATGTGTAAATGATGCACATCCTCATAGTAGTACCCTAAAATACCATGTACTTACTTGATTATCATTATTGGCATTGTGCTGACGGCAGTGATACTGGAATGATGCGTGTGTTTGCCAAAAAATCAGTAACTGTATTTAGAGAAATGCAGTATTTCAAATTAAAATCTCTGGGAATATAATTCTGGGAAGTAAGGACCTGACCCAAAAGTCATGGATGTGGGTTTTAGATCAGCTCCTAAAAATATGGTGATCTTCCCCAAAAGTGCTGTCCTAGATATATGTAGGTGATTTTTTTTTACCGCAACTTGTTGACCTGAAAACAACCCAGTAAGGACATACACCTCTACTCCGATATAACGCAACCCGATATAACATGAATTCGGATATAATGCAGTAAAGCAGTGCTCCGGAGGTAGTGGCGGGGAGGACTGCACGCTCCAGTGGATCAAAGCAAGTTTGATATAACGCCGTTTCACTTATAACGCGGTAAGATTTTTTGGCTCCCGAGGACAGCATTATATCGGGGTAGAGGTGTATTAGTAACAGAGCCATTCTTTATAGATAGTTAGCAAAGCCATGTTAAATAGACTACAGTTTTTGAAATGTAGACCTGTATAGTTTGAAAATTAGAAGTAGATACTAATTATATTTGTCTGTGTTCACCTGTGTCTTGTTAGAAGTTTAATAATGTGATCTAATTAGCTTGTATATGATAAACGTCTGTTCCTGTCTATAATATTTCATTACTATATTCTATTTATTCAGAGATCAAAAAGAGATATTAACATTTAGATGACACTTATGGTATAATAATATCATTGTCTTTATATCTCTTTGAAGTTTGTAATAAACTACTTATGAACTGTTTGAATGCCTTATGCTAATGGATGCAACTATTATCAGTGTATGCCTAGGAAATAGAGATTTATTTCAAAGCAACAACGTACATTACCTATTCTTCATCCAAGGAATGCCTCTGTGACCATCTGCTGATAAGAAGCTAATCAGATAAACTTCAGCTATAAAGGATCTTTCAAGCCTGATTCTTTCTATCTCAGATCTGCTTAAACTTTGTCACAGAAAGTTTTAAATCGCAAGAGTGAGGTCTCCAGTGACCACAGTCACACCATTATTTCCCCAGCTTTAGTACCTAGGCAACTGAAGAACCTCAGAAATGCACTAATTACTTGGAGAGAAATGACCAGACTCCAACCCAGAATACTCCTTTTCTAGTTGATTTCATTCACAAGTACATACAATGTGGCACAAGGTAGCACAAGTTTCAGAAGTAACATCTTGTGTTTTGAAATCTTTAGCCAGTCATCCTCCTCTGTCTGCTCCCAAAATAATTTTCTCCCCAATCCGTGTATGTGTATGTGTGTATTCTGTAAGATTGTCCGCAATACACACTAAAGTCCTTATGTGTTAAGCCTGTCACTCGGGTGTTTTTGTCACTGGAAGCCAGTACCTCAAAAAGCTGCCAGCCCGTCTCAGGTCTGCCTCCATGGCCAAATTAAAGGAAGCCATCATAATCTATTACATTTGATAGCTGCTTTTGAAGATAAAAGTATGCACAACTATAATGAATATGCAAATACCCCAGTCAAGTACTTTTGAACAACTGGGCTGGGTGCAGCTGCAGCAGTTAGCCCATTTTCATCCTATATCAGATAGTTAAATTAAATATGTGAAGAACCATACGTGCTCAATGCTTCCCTGCAGTAGAGTCCTCAGTTTTCAAGTATCATATTTTATTCCAGGGGTGTAAAATTCATTTCCTATGGCAGGCCTAATCTGATACCCTGCTACTTGGCAAAGGCCACTTTCAGCAAACATTATTTAAATAGAAATAGATAAGGCTAATTACCAGGCGGGTAATTACTTACATGTATTTTAGGTTTTAGTGACTGCTACTGCTGCTCCCTGATACCTAGCATCTCTTAGCACTCTTAGGCACTCTTCAGTGCCATTTCCCATCCCCTGGACATATACCAGCTTCTGCCACAGTTATGTCCCTCCAGCACCTCTTAAACATGACCAGGTGGTTCAACTCCTGTTTGCAAGATTTTGAGGGAATGCTGCACCTGCATCTGAATCTGGACTATAGGGGTGTGACTTGTAGAGTGCAGCAGTGTTGTGCTCTAAATCCCCTGTACCCTGCTGGTGTGCACTAAATGTCCCTTAGTGGGCACTGCTGTAGTTAGTAAAAAGGGGGTGGGTGGGGAGAGTTAAGAGCACAACACACTAGTACAAGTCTGTGCCAGTGTTTGGTACAGCACTATTTGGCCTGTAATAGGAATATATTAAAATCTTAAAAGAATTAGGAATCTACCATTTTCTATCATTGATAGCAACCCTTGAGGATTCTGTAATGGAATTTATTTTAGGCACTATAGTTCTTGATTGTGACTGTATTTGTGCCTTTCCTATTGTTTCTGTGACGTTTATAACTTATCTTAAAATAATACATAATTAATATATGACAGACAGTGGTGTTCTGCTCATCTTTTGGGCCAGATTCTCAAGCTCTAACCTCCATTTTTGAACCCAAAATTTGTGGGCATAAATAAATATTACAATTATAATACTACAATTATTTCTGTCCACAACTTAGGTCACCGAGGCCATGATCCTTCAACGAGTTGCTCAAGAGTTGATTGCTGCCCTTGAACAGAGCTCCACTGACTCCAAGTAGTCCACCTATGAACTATCAATTGTTGGATCAAGACCTTTGACCTCTAAATACAGGCATAATCACATACTGAGCTGGGTAAGTGACCTAAATTATATTGAAAATAACGTTGCATCCTCTAATGATTAATGCCGGTGTGCAAATCTAGAGGTCTGTTTTAGGCTTGGTTTACACCTAAAACTTAGGTTGACTTAGGGCAGGTCTGGGTGTGAAAAAGTGTCCTCCCCCCCCCAAGCGATGCAAGGTTTGTGCTGTCCACACCAGCGCTATGTCATAACTTCCACTTCTCACAGAAGTGGAGTAATTATACCGACAGGAGAGTGCTCTCCCTTTAGCATAGCACATCTTCATCAGATGCGCTACAGCAGCCAGTTTAACACTGTAGTGTAGACTTGCCCTTAGCTACATTGCTCATGGCTGTGGAAAAAGATTTCATACCCTGTGGCGCAGTTAGGTTGACCTCGGCCCCCACTATAGACACAGCTAGTCAATGGAAAAATTCTTCTGTCAACCAAGCTACTGCCTTTCAAGGGATTGGACTTAGTACAGTGACAGAAAACCCCTTCTGTTGATGGTATAAGTGCTATAATGCTGTAGTGCAGACATATCCTTAGTCTGAAGTTTTGATCCTTATATTATAATATCAAAAGCAAAAGTTGAATTTTGTGGTCTATTAAAAACTAAAGAACAAACATGTTGTGCACCTTTCATTAGAGAATGGTAAAATGATGAATTAATGATAATAAACCAAACCAGCACTTGAATTCCCTTACTTTTTATCTTGCAATTTCCAGGCAGATATATAGACACTGTAAGGTACTTCTCTGTTCGCTACTTCCTTCATGAACCAGAAATTGAGTGCTTAGTGATGAGATATTTCATCTTCCCAGACAACAATGCAGCGTGTGGTTTTGCAAGCTAGGGTGACACCAGCTCATTGATAATTAGATGTCAATTATTTTCCCTGGAAACAATGGCCACTGGAAATGTTGAATTCCCATTTGTTTGTGAGAAGGCATAGGAATTTACCTTGTGAAGATAGCAATGATATAGTCCATCACCACTCTATATTATGTCTGTCTAATGCAATAGAAGCACATTTTTGTTCACATGCTGTGTGTCTAAGCTTTTTGCTTTGATCAACGAGCTTGTATGAGTGAAGATGCCAGGATTACTGAATCATTTTTGATTAAAGGTGGTATCACCTGCATCAATTTTACAGACTTAAAGTGCTAGGTAGCTCTGGGTTTAGTGCTGAAATAGAAATAGATTAGGAAGCTTGAACTAAAGGTGGAAAATCTGACAAAATTAGCCCGGAGCTTTCCTGTCAGCCATTTCTACAACATGCACAATATACAGAGAATATTGACGAGGTAAAAAGCGGGAGAGACAGAAACAAAATGTGAGAAAAGGTCTTGTTCTGAATTAAAGACCGTTTCTAATCCTTTTAGAGAATCAACTGTTATCACTCTCTTCAGAAAATTAACATAGCTGTATAACTTTATTATTTTTTTTAAATTGACCCTTACTCACAGACTTTAAGCCCAGGCGAGACCGCCAGGATCATCTAGTCAAACCTTCTGCACATTGCAGGCCACAGCACTTCATCCGCTCACTCCTGTAATAGGCCCATAACCTTTGGCTGAGTTGCTGAAGTCCTCAAATCTTCATTTAAAAGTTTCAAGTTACAGAGAATCCACTATTTAGTTCAATCCAGCAAATGACCTGTGCCCCATGCTGCAGAGGAAGGTGATAAAAACCAAGGGTCTCTGCCAATCTGACCTGGGGAAATTCCTTTCTGAACCAAATATAACAATCAGTTAGACCTTGAGCATGTGGACAAGACCCAGCAGACAGAAACCAGGGAAAGAATTCTCTGTAATAACTCAGAGCCTTCCCCCTCTACTGTCCCATCCCTGGGTATTGGAGATATTTGCTAATAGCAGCAATGGATGGGCCATATGCATATGCACAGAATCATAGGACTGTGGGACCCCACTCGTTATGCCCTTCCAGCATGACTGTGAACCACTGATAATTACTCTCTGAGAATGGTTTTCTAACCAGTTTTGCACCCACCTTATAGTAGCTCCATCTAGGTTGCATTTCCCTGGTTTGTTCATGCGAGATAGTATCAAAAGCCTTACTAAAGTCAAGATATACCACATCTACTACTTCTCCCCATCCACAAGGCTTGTTACCCTGTCAAAGAAAGCTACCAGATTGGTTTGACACAATTTACTTTTTTTAAAACCATTTTGTATTTGCCCAATTATCCTTTGCCTGTTTTAAAATATTCTTTCTTTCAAGATTTCTTCAAGACTTTGCATACAATTTATGTCAGACTCATGGGCCATAGTTTTTCAGATCACTTTTTTCCCCTTTCTTAATAAAGGTACTTTATTTGCACTTTTCCATTCATTGGGTTAGACTACAAGTTTAAGGATTCATTAAAAATCCTTGCTAGTGAGCTTGTAATTTCCCTTACTTAATTATGTCTCCTAGAAAAAGATATTGGGGGGGGGGGGAGCATATTCTGTCAGCATAATTCTGTGCAGGAAAAATTTTAGTGAAGGAAATGATGAATGAAGGAATGTCCTCATGGTTATTGCATTATACTGGGGCTCAGGAGGGTTCAGGTTCCGTTCATGCCACAGACTTCCTACATGACCTTGGGCAAGTCACTTTTTCTCTGTGCCTCACCTGTTAAATGTTGATATTCCTTTCTTCCTCCCTTTGTCTACTTAGATGTCAGGAATCAGGACTCGCAGCAGAAGCCAGTCTCTGGGCAACCTAATGAGTGCAGCTGTCCTGTAGTAGGCTGCCTAATTGGTATACTGCTTGTTGGTAGGAAGCAGACAAGTTCTTAACCCACGCAGCAACAGCCATTTGGGGGCTGCTCAAAGCATTTGCCCATGGATACGTTAGCACCTGTTTGTTCCCCAATCTGATCCTGCTCTGTTCCTGCCTCAGACACAGCCTTGCCCCTGCCTTGCCTCACTCCAGGTAACTCACTCTGACCTTCAGCTCCGATCCCTGACTTCTGACTCCACTGTGACCCTTGGCTCTGGCATCTGACCTCTGACTCAGGTTCTGACCTGCAGCTCTGATTCCTGGCTATTGACTTCTGCTTCAACCACTAAGCACCACTACCCACTTCCATCTCTGACATTAGATTGTAAACTCTTATGGAAACCCACTGTCCCGTACTACATGTATGTAAAGGGCCTAGTATGATGGAGGCTTGATCTCAGTTGGGGCATCTAGGGTACTATGGTCCTGGAAATAATAATAGTTTCTAGAGGAAAATAATAGAAGAAGCTCCAAGCTATGCTGTAAATACTCAATAGGCCTGATTCTTTCCCCTCACTGTTGGAGCTCAAAAGCAACTCCATTGAACTCAATAGAGTTACAGTGGTATAAAACTGGTATGTGTGAAGATTTAGGCAAAAAAGTTTAAAGGTAGATACTTTTATGCTGTTTTCAGGGGCATGCACAGAATAAGCAGAACAAGTCTTGAAATGTATTTTGGAAAAGACAGTCACAAAATGAATAGCAAAGATTAGTTAAGAGTTTCTACAGCTGCTGAACCACAACACAGTTTAGTTTTGTTGCTCTTTTGATAAGAGCAGTGTATCTAGAGCATACTCTTGTGTACAATAAGCAAACCTCTCTGTTTCTTTTTCCATTAATGCAAAGAACCCCTGGGGAAGAAAAGTTTTCTGGTGTTAATTAGGCTTGTGTTCACCCAACTTTTGTTCCAGCTATAGGTTTGAAGTTAAATGCTCTTTTATTTTTATGTGATCAGTTTTTTAGTGGATTACATCGGCTTACTCTATTACCCCCTCCAGAGCCGTTAAACTGAGGAATGAGTATTGTGGGGGATATGCAACATTCCTCTTTCCTAACCTCTTTGACATTCCTCACTTGGCAATTTTCATGCTATTTTCAGTAGAATTGTAATGAGGATAATCTAACTGCTCCCCTATGGTTCCAGTATTTCTTGGAATTTAGATTATTTTAACATGTATTATCATGATGGATTGTTTGATTGGGGCGGATGTCTATTTTTGATCTGTGGATTTCTTAGTTTAATCATGACCAGCCATCAACTACAACATGTGTGTGTGTAGAGGGGGAGAAGCGGGGGATTCCTCTGCTCTAAGTAAATGTAGTGTTTGTGAAGGGTGCTGAGTTGACAAACCTGGATAGCAATATTGTCTTCTTCATTACAGAAAAGGTACAATATACTGCTAATGGTACACAGACCACTATTTCATCTGGTTCATCTCCCACATTTAGGGTGAATTCTCAGTTGTTAGTATATCATTATAGGTAAGCAATGACTTTTTAACGCAGACCCATGGTCTTAGTCCTAGTAGACTGATAGGCACAACACAAAAGCCAGCATTACAGCTCCACCTTGTATTTAGCTGTGACTCTCCAGGTATGTTTCCCTGAGCTGAAGAAGAGCTCTGTGTAGCTTGAAAGCTTGTCTTTCTCACCAACAGAAGTCAGTCCAACGAAAGGTATTACTTTACCCACCTTGTCTCTTTAATATCATGGGACCTATACAAGTACAACAACACTGCATACTTCATTACAGTTGGCATTGATTTTCTCAGCTGTGAGATCATTGAATGAACATGGAAATGTAGCCTTTCACCATAGAGGTGGCCCATAAGAGTCAGATTTGTGGCACATTGACAAAGCTGAGAGGAAGTATTTATAGAAGAGGGAAATAGCTGCAGTATCTCAGATACTAAAATGTAGTTGCCTAAATGTTGGCAACCACTGAAGGCTGCCAAAAAACCACTGTCACTGCTGACCTGGGTGGGATGGAGCCAGAGAGTTATAGGTAATAAATATGGAGTTTTTCACCTCTCCCCTTTGCTGTGCAGTCCCCCAGCACAGTTTAAATAAACCCAATGGAGTTTAAACTGTCTAAGAACTGAGTGATCAGAAACATATTACAAGATCAGATTCAGTGAATCACTGATTTCTCTTTTTTGCTTATTAAAAAACAATGAAATATTTGAACCACATAAAAACCAACTTTTACTTTATGAAATAGGTAATCTGCTATGTGAATTGTATGATAATCACTCTGGTATCAGGACTTCCCTTCTTTAGCAAACACAGAAAAAAGGAAACTATGCAGTTGTCTTTAAATTGTGTGCTTCACATGTGAGAAATAATGGTACTAGAGAAAACTCTATTTTCCTCTTTGGCTCCCATCATAAGTTTTAAACTACTCTTTTAGTGAAGTATAATTTACTGTGGAAGGCAAGACATAAATATGATGCATGCTCCAGAATGCAACCCCCTTTTCACTTCTAGCCCTGAAGATAAAATATCTTTAATGTAAATTACTGGTTTCAGGAGTCCGGTGGTAAGAGACACCCTCTTGTTCCTTAAAGAGCCACTGTGAGGTCTGCCAAGTACAGCACAGTACTCTTTTACAATTGACTCCTATTCTCCCTTGATTCTAATGCCTTCTTAGAACGTGAATACAGAGAGTTGATTTTGTCCTTGCCTACGTAACGTATATGTTTTACTGATTTATATTACTCTCGTCCTCGGGCCTTATATTATTACTAGAGACCATTGATAAAAATACAGCTTTATTAAGCTAATAGTTTTGTACTCTCACCCATCATCACAGGATCTGAGTGGTTTTTAATTTATTCATTCTACTCTCTTTTCCTTTATTCAAAAACATCTAAAAAGATTTACACTAACACTAACAAAGGCTTAGCTGGGGAATCGCCAGATCCACTTTTGGAGCTTAAAGAGTCAAATATTCTGTAGTTCCCCATGTTGTGCACAAAAATTTCACATTCCCACCAGTTCACACACTTAAATTATGTTTGCGTACAAAAATGGCATTTAGACACATAAGTAAAGGAGCTATGCCTATGTTACCTAATTTGCATATGTAAGTGTGTACTTTGTTCATGTGCAATTTTGAAGGCCACTTTTGAAAATGTGATGCTAAATAGAGGACTTTAATTTTAAAAGGTTTCTTGAGCAAAGTGAGTAGTGAAACAATTGCTAAGAAATTAAAATGTTTTAAAGCTGCCAAAGCAGCCATGAAGATTATCAGGGAATACAGATTCCTGGATGGCCACCTGTTCTGGCAAAATACGGGAGCAAACAAATGTTCTTCCACAGCCCTGCAAAAGCTGCCAGCTGTTATTTTATACGTTATCAACCTTGTTTCTGAATAGGAGAAGATGACATGGTTGTAAAAACGTATCATGTCCACACAAATGCTCATGAAGCTGCACTCATAGTAGTATAACAGTGGGAGATTCCACCGCAGGCAAAGGTAAAAGTTAAAGACTTTGCTTAAGGGCACACAGTGTTTATGTTACAAAGCTTCACTTTGTCTTATCATAGAGGCATTAGTAGGACATCAGTGAAAGCTTCAATATCTCTGAGAATGTTATGTCCAACTGTTGTGTCCTATTAAGGGACATGTATCAGCAGGATAGCCGTGTTAGTCTGGTTCTGTAAAAGCAGCAAAGAGTCCTGTGGCACCTTACAGACTAACAGACGTATTGGAGCATGAGCTTTCATGGGTGAATGCCCACTTCATCGGATGCATGTAGTGGAAATTAAGGGACATGTGTCTCAAGATCTTCTTTCTTCCCCTAATTTCCTTTCTCCTCCTGATGTACCCTGTTTCTCGTGGATCTGGAAATGCAACATTTAGCCAAATCAAAAACCTTGTTAGAAACTAGAGTCTAGAACAGTGGGTCCCTGCAATAACATGATTATTGGGGCGGGGGGGGTTCCATTGTCCTCGGAGTCCCCGAACAGTAGCACTGCGTTTTTCTGATTATACACAGACTATACTTAAATTTTTTTATATCATACAAGTGTTTTTTTCCCCTCCCATTGTTTTTTGTTCATTACTTATCGTTTGGCCTGTGTTTATCAGCATGCTAATTTGTGTTTAATAAAAAAAAGTTCTCCCATTTTCCCCAAAGGAATTTAATTGAAGTGAAGGTGACCAGCAGGTGGTTTGCATAAAATTTGATTAGCCTTTTTGATTGTTTTTGACACCTCTTTGAAAGAATGCTTAATTACCATGCAAATAGTCATAGCCCGTTTCCAGGCTAATTGTCACATAGCATAACATACAGATCATAATACTATGTTCTCCAAGATTTATATAACTAATTCAGCTCATTCATAATAATACACCTTCATAACAAGAGACTAGCAGCCATCTAATAAAAAGATACACAATATTTTTCCCTTGAAAGGATCTGGTGATAGCTGAAGAAGTAGAACTCACAAAAGAAAATTGACGGAGGGAGGCATTGTTTTGTTTGTGCATTTGTGAAAAATAAAATGATAATCTCAATTCAACTCTGAGTTGTCAAGAGGCTCCGAAACACCACGCCAATTTGTATTGACATATACCTCTTTGGCAGCCTCTGTTGAAGCTGTGATATAAATAAATACAGGTCTTTTGCCTATAAATCCATCAACCCAGCATCATTCATGAGTGTCAAAAAGTAAGTCCCTTCTGTGGGCTAAGTCTGCTGGCTAGCTCTCTCGAGTGCATATATTCTCCATAACTTGCTTATCTGGAACTCTCTGTTGTGTGAAACAGTTTAAGGGTGTGATTCTGGTTCAGTTTGAGGTTTAGTTCAACAAGCTTGTGGGAGTTACACATATAAACATGCAGATTTAAAAAGAGATGTTATGAAAGAGGAATTAGGCTGATTGATGAGCATGCTGGATATACTTTGCTAACCATATTCGCTAACCATATTCACTAACCCTCTTCATATTAAGCCAACAAAACAAAGCAAAGTAGCAAACAAAACAACGTCAGTCATGGGATAAGAGGGAAGGTCCTCTTATCTGGTTAAAAGATAGAAAACAAAGGATAGGAATAAATGGTCAGTTTTCACAATGGCAAGAGGTAAAGAGCAATGTCCCTCAGTGATCTGTACTGGGACCAGTGCTGTTCAACATATTCATAAATGGTCTATATTAGAAATGGAGAAAATACAGAGAAGGGCAACAAAAATGATTAGGGGTATGGAACAGCTTCCATGGAGGAGAGATTAAAAAAAGACTGGGACTGTTTAGCTTGGAAAAGGGATGACTAAGGCAGGATATGATAGAGATCTATAAAATCATGAATGGTGTGGGTAAAGTGACTAAGTAAGTGTTATTTATCCTTTCAAATAACACAAGAACAAGGGGTCATCCAATGAAATCCATAGGCAGCAGGTTCAAAACAAATAAAATAAAGTACCTCTTCACACAATGCACAGTCAACCTGTGAAACTCATTGCGAGAGGATGTTGTGAAGACGAAATTATAAGTGGGTTCAAAAAAGAATTAGATAAGTTCATGGAGGATAGATCCACCAATGGCCTCCGACTGACAGATGCTGTAACTGGATGATGGGATGGATCACTTGAAATTGCCCTGTTCTGTTCATTTCCTTTGAAGCATCTGGCATTGTCTACTGTGAGAAGACAGGCTATGGGGTTAGATGGACTATTTGTGTGACCCACTGTGGCCATTCTTATGTTCTTATTCTGTGAAGTAGTATGTGTGTCAGACAAAGAGAATACAGAAACACATGCATATGTTACATACACACGCACACATTTTTTTCCTGTGAAAAAGTTCAGGTTCTCCAAACAATAGCATTGATTTATAACATCATATCAGAATGCTGTTAGAGCTCAGTATAGCTGGAGTTCTTGTAATGGTGGGTAATGATGTCATTAAACAGCCTTCCCCATGAAGGTCCTGCTGCAAAAAATGAGAATGCGCTAAAAAATAAAAGCTTTGCTCTGCAAATTAGATGACTGTGCAATTTTCTTCTTTTTTTCTATTCTCAGAACTATTCAATTGCCATGATGAAATCCCCAACATGCTCTTCTGGGGTGCACAATTCAAAAGATTTATACAACGTTGTCATTTTTTTCCTTTAAACCAATCCCTCTGTGGTAAGGTGACTCATTCGACATTTCAGTAGTAACAGCTCCACTGCCACATGCATCACATCTCAAATTACCAGTTACAAGATAGAGCACTTACATTTTAAATGGTGCCTTGATTTGTAAGGGCAGTTATGGACCATGGCCATGATACAGTGCCCAACAGGGTGGACCATTAGGACTGTACATGGGCTCAGGGGTCCACTTCTAGGGATTGGGTTGCAGAATCAAGAACTTTTATTTTTAATATAGCCAGGTGTTTTCTAAATAGTGGTTGATAATGTTGCCATCATAACAATGGTTATCTGTTACTATTGCTCTGCTACTAATTTATGACATTATCAAGTAATTTCACCTCTTCTATTTGTAAATTGTGAACAGCGGCAATTTTTTCAAAAGTACTTAGAAGCCTAAGTATCTTTTTCACAAGAATTTTAGGAACCTGAGTGTTAGTCAAATTAATGGAAATTAGATTCCCAAGTTCCAAAGTCAATTTTGAAAATGGGACTTAGATACTTTTAAAAAATTTACCCCAGATCTCAGTTTTCTTGAATTTATTTAATGTATTTATTAAGATTTAAAATAATAAAGATGCCTATCCAAGTCTGTAGGCTGAATATAGCTCATTATATAACAAATACAACTAAAATAGATCTCAGCAGCATTAAAACAATCAGTTCTACAGGAACTCTGCCAGCCATATAGGGCATACCCTCAGCCCTCTCCAAGAACCTGCTCAAAGAAGCATGCCTGGACCGTCACCAAATTCACGCTATTTCAGACCAAGAGGCAAAGCAAATTTTCTTACAGAAAATACCCTGTTGCCTGCCCGCTCTTTTTTATAAAGAGGGGGTCCAGCTTGAATGCCTCTGCTGATTGCAGCTGTGTCAGTATGGAATGGGAAGAGAGGTGATCCTTCAGTTAGGGCTTTATAGGTAATAACCACCACCATGGACTCCGCCTAGGGACCAATGGATAGTCAATGCAGATCCCAGCACTAGTGCCATATGCTCCTAGCAATATGTGATCCTTTGCATTCTGTGCAAGCTTCGATCTCCAAATGATTTTAAGAAGTAGTCCCATTTAACACACTGCAATAATCTAATCTTGAGGTAACAAAACATGGATAATTCTGCATCCAAAAGGAGAGGTCGCAATCTCCTGATTGAGTGTCTGCTGTCATATGATTAGCAAACAGTAGCTGGGGGACTAAAATCACCCGTAAATTGTGAACACTAGTAAGTAATGGTGGCCAGTGCTGGATTAAGGTATAAACTAACTACGTTACAGCTTAGAACCGCACAATATGAGGTGCCTCTAAAAAAGAAAAAAAAAGAACTCCATTTCTAATTTTATCAAAATAGTTGATAAATAAAGGAGATATGGGGAAAAAGAAGATTCTCTTTAAATATAGACATTTTCATTCAAATATGACAAAAATATACACATCTGGCTACACAAATACCCTTACCCTTCACTAATTGTTCATTATTGACAGGCTGAGGAAAAAAAAACAATAAATGCACCTGTAAAATTAGTATTTCTACAAGTAAGTCTGCTATCAGTCTCCTAAGGCAACATTTTGTTGGCCAGCTGCTACTGGTAAAATTCTGACCATACCTTCATAACTTATTTAAATAAAGAAAGAATCTCACTGCCAATAAAATCGGGAAAAATGTGAGGTCAGAGACGGCAGTGTTGTGAAGCAATCCTGCCAAGCTCATACTTGTATGTTAGTGTGTTCTTTCTTCTTTTGATCTGTACATACGTACAATTGTGTATTTAGTACATACATCACTTTCTGCTTCATGCACTATCCATGCTTCATATGATTGAGTTTTCAGGTAATCGTCTTATGGACTTGGGTTGAGTGGATCTTGAGGAGGATACATTTGTGTTGGTTTCCCTCCGTCAGTTTCGGGAACCTTATCAGTTAATATCAGAGAGTGCTGATGAAAGGATAAATAGAGGGTTTTGAGAGAAGTGAAGGAAGATATACATATATATCAAAATATTCTGAGTACTTGGTGAACAAGTTATTTCAAACTATGTGCATCTATGATTTATAGGCTATTACAGCCTATAATATTCATTATATTTGCTTGAATATAGGCTCATTTTCTCAATGCCTGTCTAGAGATAACTAGTCTTTTTTCTGGTAAATTTTCTCTCTTTTGTGCATATAGCTTGTTGTCACTCTGTGTGGCCGAGGTGTTTACTTGAGATTAATTAGTGGTCCTGGGGGAGACAGAGGATAGAGAAGCGAATGCGAAGAGAGATATCTGCCTAGAAAAAAAGACTGGGATTTTCTGCTTGGCAGGTTTGGAGCACGCAAGATAATATTTTATTATAGGTAGTATGCGATGTAAAAATACTTATATAGACATAAATTACATATCATACGCATAATACATTGTATTTTTATAGTATGGGAAAAGAAAAATCCCAACAATTCATTGTTTCATAGCGAAAATTAAATCATAATAAACATTTGTAAATATATTTTATATATAGTCTGGATAAACATTGTATTTCCCTAACAAAATTAAACAAACATTTTTCATTTATTCATTTGAAAAGAAGGATAATTTTCCTTATTCATGGTGTAAAAAAAATTATATATCCTCTCTAAAATAACATAGGTTTTCAGCATATATTTTGTGTTGTTGTATAGATATATACATCTCAATATTAGGTAATTCAGCATAATCCATAAAAACAAATCAAATACAATCTGCATACAATTTTCTGATGGTTTGCTTATGTGACGTTATCTGATTAAAATATGACCATATAGATCATTGTTGCAACCACTCATATATTTGCAGCAAATCTTGTGCAAAGGTTGTCAAGTAAGGTGTCTATGAAAAGGTTATGATTTACTGGTTAAGATTATGCTGTCTGTATGCATGTATTATTTTTGTATTTGAAGTTATAAGTATTGGCTCTATACCTGGATTTCAAAGGTTGGCTCCTGGGGTACTACCCACAAGTTAGCTAGCCAGTACATCTTGGAGGGACTATTCAAGTTAAGTGGTTCATCAAGAAACACTTGGTTGACAGTGGACCATGTGAGAAGCCCATCTACACTGAGTGGACTGTCATGTAAACATGTCATGGAGCTGTCTGGATTGTAGGTAATAGCTTCCTGCAATGACTGAGGGAAATTGGGCATGGACATGTGACTTGCCCATGTGACTCCAAACTCCATCTTGTTGCTGTAAGTTGCAGTAAGAACAATGGCATGCCCTCCACGTGGCAAAAGCTATAAAAGGCCTGGAAACACCTCAATTTTGTCTTCAATCCTGCTTATCACCTCTGGAGGAACTTTGCTACAAACTGAAACTCTGAACAAAGGCCTGAATGGCCCATCCAAGCTGTGGATGTATTCGAAATACTTGACTTAAGACGGCAGTTTATTCCATCACCACTACAAGCCTGAACCAAGAACTTTGCCATTACTGTATGTAATTGATTCCTTTAACCAATTTTAACTCTCACCTTTCTTTCTTTTTATGAATAAACCTTTAGATTTTAGAAACTAAAGGATTGGCATCATCATGATTTTTGGGTAAGATCTAAGTTATATATTGACCTGGGTGTGTGGCTGGTCCTTTGGGATCAGAAGAACCTATTATTTGATGAGACTGGTTGTAAAGAACCACTCATCTCTGAATCCAGTGTTTTTGGTGGTGATATAAGAACTGGAATACCTGAGCAAACTGCCTTTATGTTTTCTGGTTAGCCAGTGTGGTGAAACAGGAGTTTACTTTTGTGGCTGGTTTGGTATATCTTATAAAAGAATAACCACCAGTTTTGGGTTGTATTTGCCCTATTTCTCAGCTGTTCGTCCTGAATTTGGCATCCTCAGTTGTGACCCATTAAGGCACGGTTACAGCTTATTACCTGGGTGTAATTCATATCAATATAACTAATAGTTAAGCTTTAAGCTTGTCGGTTATCCACATCCTATATTCTCTAATGCCTCCTGTATCCTCTATTGTCATCTTATATCCTCTAAAAGTCTCATTGCATATTCAGATAAGGAATTCCACAATTTAGATGCCCCAACAGAGAAGAAAAAATTTCCTGAGAACTCTAATAAATTGTATTATTTACTGTATGATTTTATTTTGTATATTTCATATTGTATTGTTTACTTCTACTTTAGTTACATACCCAGTTCAAAGAATTTGTCTAAACTTTATTTCTGTCATTATATCATCATTACAGGGCGCGCTGCTGAAAATGAAGATTATTATTCTATTTTTACAACTTTGCCTTTGTATACATGCAAATATAAAGTTTTCAAGTTTATATATACAATGTCCTTTCTGTGAAAATAATAAATTCATTTTTTTTTTATGGTATAGGGCCTCTTACCCTGGACATAGCTTAGGGCCTAAGAATGTCATAATCTGGCCCTGATGGCGGCACACTCCTTCAATCAAAGGGGTTGATGTTACCTCTGCTATCTCTTCTGGCTGCTTCCTCCAACCCAACACCATCACCTCATTCTTATCTGGGTTGAGCTTCAGCTAGCCATTCTTGCCCCAATATCAGCAAGACACTGGCTGAGGTGCTGAACGGTATCATACAAATCAGACGAGCGGGACATGGGTGCATAGATTTTTTTTTTTAAATTAGTTCACCAGACAACTTCTCTAATGAATTATTTAACTGCAGCTCATTTGTGAGCATTTCCTTGTAAGGATTGGATATTCAAATGCAGAGCTGTTTTGAGTGTTCGGTACAGGTCATGTGATGTGCTCCTGTTCCCTGATTGGCTTAGTGCAACTCTTGGAATGAAATTTCCAGTATGAATACATGCATTTATTATGTCAAATTTGCTTTCTACAATTGTTCTCCAATACTTGCTTAAAATTCACTGTTTTCATGAACATTCAAGGCAGCAGAATCATTCACTAGAACAACCACAGAGAGGGACCACAAATGAGGCATGAATGCAATCACAGTGATTCATTTCAAAATGTAAGTAAGTGAATATTTCCAGATTATTGTCTGTGTGCCGTAATCAATCAACTGGACCTATTGCCTTGAGAACAATGAATCAAATGACACCTGTTTACAATACTTTATTCACAGAATGTCCCAGGCTTCTTTGCAGAGGAAGGGCCAGAGATAAACACCATCCCTGTACTTAGAGATGTGAAAAGACTGCTCCCTAAGGACACAAATAACTTAAAAGCGACAGGGTGAAGAGAATTTATGCATGGCCCCATCCTCTATTTGCATCAGCCCAGTGATTCGGAAGGGCAGAATGGAGAAAAAAAATTATATACTGTTCTGATACACCAGAGAATTCTGGGAGAGATATACCAGCACCTGTCCCTCATGAGGAGGGAATAGTCCCATATCCAGTTGTCTATACCATTTTCTCAGCACCAGGGCAGCTCTGCACCCACCCTACTCAAAGTTGTAGCTAAATGAAACAATGTAGTCACTAATACTTTAATGTGTTACGATTAATTTAATATATTAATTAATGGAACATTTCAATATTTATAAGAGAGCAGTTATGCATGGATAATTAGCATGTTACTGATAATGAGAAGCTGGTATTTACTTCCTGAGAACCATAAACAGCTTTTCCAGGTGATTAAAAACAATTCACCTTCTTTCTGTTTATTACAAATGTATCATGCTTGTATATTCTCCAACAGATATTCAACAGAAAGGCAGATTTTATTTGGGGGCTACTCAAAATTAAATTACATTAACTTTTCTATAATACAAAATTATACTTGTTGAAAACTGTGGCAGCCAATCTGATGGCCGGATGACTAACAATTATTAACTGACAAAATAATAACTATGTTCAATGACTGTTGTGACAGTGTACCCCATAAGGCTTTATGGAGGGGGTGTGCTCATAAATGTATGTATGATATAACTGGAATAGAGTTTTGCTACATATGCCATGTAACATAACTAGGTAAAGGTTATGATCTACTGGTTATGTTCATCCTAGTTGTATGCAGGCACCATTTGTGCGTTCAAAGTTATGAACATTGGCTGTATAATTGCTTGATTTCTAAGTAGCCCTATTTGGAACATTTGGTCACTTCATGGGAAAGGAATGTGCAAATTAAGTGCTCAATCAGGAAGCACTTAACAGACAAAATAGCTTGAAAGACTCCAATCCACACAAGAAGTCTACTTGAGGACGTTCCAGGTAGCATGTGGATAATGGTTGCTACCTGCAAGTCCTGAGTCATGCATGGGCATGTGACTTGCCCATGTGATTCCAAATCTCCATTTTGTGACTGGATTCTACACAGGGTGAGGAGGGGGTCTCCACCCACAAGAGAGAGTCTATTTAAACCCCTGGGGGACCCCTCCATTTTGTCTTCAGTTGGCTAAAGAAGGAGCCTCTCCACCCCCCCCCGCCGACCCCTACCCCCACGATACTTGAAGGAATCTGGAACAAAGGACAGTAACTACAGGGGGTGTGAGTGATTGCTGGACCCAGGCTAAGAGGAGATTAGCCTGTAAAAGGTTGCATTCTGGAACTGGTGAGGATCTTGTCTGTATTTAGTTTGATTAGACATAGATTTGCGCATTTTATTTTATTTTGCTTCGTGACTTACTTTGTTCTGTCTGTTACTACTTGAAACCACTTAAATCCTACTTTCTGTATTTAATAAAATCACTTTTTCCTTATTAATTAACTCAGAGTATGTATTAATAACTGGGGGAGCAAACAACTGTGCATATCTCTCTATCAGTGTTATAGAGGGCAAATAATTTATGAGTTTACCCTGTATAAGCTTTATACAGGGTAAAACGGATTTATTTGTGTTTAGACCCCATTGGGAGTTGGGCATCTGAGTGCTATAGACAAGCACACTTCTGTGAGCTGTTTTCAGGTAAACCTGCAGCTTTGGGGCAAGTAATTCAGACCCTGGGTTTGTGTTGGAGCAGACGGGAGTGTCTGGCTCAGCAAGACAGGGTGCTGGAGTCCTGAGCTGGCAGGGAAAATAGGAACGGGGTAGTCTGGGTACATTAGATGGCAGCTCCCAAGCGGGTTTCTGTGATCCAACCCGTCACAATAACAACTTTTTCATAAGAATACTGTAAGATTTTCAATAAAAACTTCCATTCTAGGAGTTGATTAGTTTCTGACTGACTAAACTCAGAAGAGAACTATTCTATATCAAGTCAATAGCTTAATATAGCAGATAATTATGCTATCCTTGTGCCAGCCATTTCTCCCTCATCACCCGGTACCCAGAGTTGGCCATACCATTTTTTCAGGCATACCTATAGAACAGTTTTCTACCACCCCTTCCTACCATGATCATACCATTATGAATTGGACAGTTTACATCAGTTTATATTGGTTTGCATATATGTTGGTGCACAAGGAAAATAAATAATTTTCTTATTTATTGAGTGCTAAGATTCTCTTTTTTATTCCCAAATGAGGGATCTGAAGCTGCAAGTCTCCTAGGCCTAAAAGGCTAGAGGATTTGAAGAAAGGTCTGAGCTGTTATTAAAGGTCTATTATTAAAGAAAGGCAATCAACTAGTATATGATAACTGATGAGGAATAACATTACTTTTGGTATCCAGAAATGATATACTGTTGAACAGAATCAAACTGGTCATAGATGGAAAAACTGCCTAATGAGCAAGCAGGCTTGAGACTGAAAAGATAGTATGTAGATGACATCTTGACCCTGAAATAATTTATCAGAAAAGGTCTTTCCTACCAGAGAAGTTAAAGACTAAACTTAATAGATTTCAGCAAAGCTTTTGATTACATTCACAGAGAGTCACCATGGAAGATCTTGTGACAGTATAGGCTTTCCATAAAGAGAATGTCACTGATCATGATGCTATATGAAGGTTCAAAATACTGTGGAAGGACAGAATATGGAGAGGGCAGTTGGTTTGTTATCATCACTGGAATGCAGACCAGTTGTGTCTTAGCACCCCCTTCTTTTCTGCATTGTGATAGATTACATGATTGAAATAGCAACATCAAAGGAAGATACAGGAGTTTTGTGGAGTAGAGGAAAACTTCAAGATCTTGATTTTGCATATGACACTGTTGAATACTAATGACAATGCCATGAAAAAGACACTGTCATTTTCAAATATGAGATCACCAAAATAGGATTAAGAATCAGCCAAAAGAAAATGAAAGTCATGATCATTGACAGAGAAGTCAGTAAGTGATGGGGTGTGCACCTCACACCATTCCTGATAAGGTTAATGAGGGCCTGACAGGCCAATTAGGTTACTTTGCATCATCTGCAAAAGATGGGAACAAGGTTAACTGAGAGTGAAGGTCAGCTGGGGAAGGGCTGAGACAGCACTCTAAGGCCAGGAAGTGGAGAGTAGAAGGGGGCTGCAGGGGAAGGAGCCCACAGTCACTCCCTGGGAGGAGAGGAGCCATCAGGGAGGAGGAGGAATTCCAGGAGGAAAGTAAGCCCTGAGATCCTGCCCTGGAGAAAGGAGTCAGGAAAGAGGCAAGGAGCGGGTGAAGTAGCCATGAGGAATAGAATAATCTCCAGCGGAAAACCCAGAAAAGGCAAAAGAAAATACAGAGGCTGGTAGGAAGGAGCCCAGGGAAACATCAACAGGAAAGGGGACTAAGTAGGTTGGATTGCTGGTTATAGGTCATTGGGATGGAATCAGGAATAGTGGGCGGGCCCAGGTTCTTCTGTCAGGCACTGATATAGCGGCATAGAACTCAAGCTAGGGCTGAACACCATACAGAGCTGGCATTTGGACAGACTTCATAACTCCTGAAGGGGTAGTCTAAATGGTGACCTGACTGGAGGGCCAAGTTACCAGAAGAGAAACTATTACAGAGTGAGTAGCCCAGTAGAAGAGGACACCAAATGCAGTGAGAGCTACTTTCCCAGATCTAGATATGAGGAGGTGCACTAGCAGTAAGTGGGAACCTGTTACATAGCAATTATGGTTATTATGTGATTTGGTAGTGAAGAATACAGCATGGCTAATGAGTTTGTATATCTTGGAAGATCAATCAGTGCTGATGGCTAACTCCATAAGGAGATAGAAGCAAGAACTGGGTAGGCAAGTGGAGCTTTTTTAATACTGGCAAATATTTGGAGAAATAAGGAGAATCACACAAGAACCAGGATAAAGATATACAATGTCATTGTGATACCCACATTGTTATATGCTTCTGAAACCTGGCAAATTCTAAAAGCCCACAGGAGGAAACAATGCATTCCATCAGAGATGCTTGAAGAGAATACTTGAGGTCCGCTGGTGAGATAAAGTAACTAATGCGACTGTGCTACAAAGGACTAGGCAACAGACTGTAGAGACAATGATTCAAGAAAGAAGGCTGGAGTGGTTTGGGCATGTTGTGTGGATGTAAAAAAATCCCCATATTCCTAGACACTGAGAAAGATGTCACTGTCATGAAAGCAGACTCAAGGGAGCAAGGAATATGGCACTAGACACATAGAGGTGGATACACTGGATTGCCTCATGTCACGAGGCACAAGAACATCTTTTCAAAAGGCTATATCAAACATATCTAAATTTTTTATATTTATTTTTGAACAACTGTCCTTAGGCTCTGATCTTGCATCTGGATCTGCAAGTATGGACTTTGGTTCCTGTCATTTAAATCAATGGGACTCAAAACAAGCCCAGTGGGCCATACTGGTAAATGAAGATGCAAAGTCAGAGCTTTGAACAAATCTGAGACAGAGAAGTGAAAGTGTTATCACAGCTGGTTGCAGAATCATTCTCTATTCCCAGCCAGTGAAAGATTATTTAAATGTGTAACTCTTTAAAATGATCTCTCTGTTAACAGATTACATTTACATTCAGATGTCCTGGACCTTAATATCATTCTCCCAATAAAGCAGTTTAACACCCATTTTGGCCGTGGAGAAAAATTTCTAGGAAGGTGGCATTATTGCTTATTTTGATTCATTCGGTTGTTAAAAATCATGTTTTGATGCAATCTGCTTATAGTATCTCTTCCCAAGGCTCTATCAATGGCCATCTTTGTTGTACAATATCTGGAGTGAAGGTCTAGCTGTCTTTTATTTTCTCCACTAGCTTTTCCACTGCTTCTGTCACTATTTTATTTTTACTATAATGGTTTTGAAAAAGGCTGAACTCCAGATGGCCACAACATTGCCTGCCTTTAGCACCAAAAAGGCCTTGGTCTAGTGTTCCATTGCTTTCCCAATGCAGTATCAATAACTTTAAGAGATTGCATTGAAGCAGGTCACTGAAGCAGAACGCATTTCCCATTTTCACTACATCATTCCTGCAAGTGATATCTTTCAGAAGTAGTACTTCCAGGAAGATAAATAATGTACCTATGTGTGGGTTATGTATTTTGAAAACTATTTAGGCAGCCAGACAGGTTGAATATTTCAGCCCTTGTCTATCCCTACTCCACAGAGACCAAAAAACAACTGTGAATGAAAGGTGCCACATGTTTCTTTAATGCACAGTAGTACTGATTTCAGAGCAAATTTTCAGACAAGGGCAGAAACAATACACCACCTGTGCTTGAAAATACTTGCACATCTGGTAACTGTGCACCTAGCTATTACTCATTCCACATACACAAAATGCCTGTGTAAGGTACTTTCAGGCACAGGGAAAGTGCATATATTTTGCAGATGCATCCATTACACCAATACACAAATGTGCCCAATGCCATTCTTAACTGTGAGAAGAACTCACTGCTACAGTTAAAGGAGCTCCAAGTATGCAGGAGAGTCTTGTCCTTTAAAAGAAAGAATCAATTGCCATTTTATAAACTCATTTTCTGCTTGATAAAGTCTGTTAAATAATCCACCTTTCTAGTCTAGTGGTGGTTGCCCACTGACACTGCAGTGATTATTAGTTCAACTTTTTATAGGCATCAGTGTAGGGAATATACAACACCAGTACTCCAAAGCTTATACTAATATCTTATTCATTTCTGATTCCAGTTCAAGGTTTTGATATTGATCTTTATGCCCCTGATTTTCTTCCTACCTGCTTGGAAGACCTCTCCTTAACCCATGCTCCAAAATAACAGCTGGGACCAGCTGCTGTGTTTGAGCTAATAGTCTCCAGATTTCAACATCTGGAGATTGGTAGAAGGGTCCTTAACATTGAAATTGAAATCCACATCCCCTATTGGTTTGATACAGCTTGAATATATTTAACCTTTAAGGCAGCATGAAAAGTCCCCTCCCCTCCTTTTTTTAATTCAAGCTTTTTGCCCTAGGGGTGTGGGGAGAGGGTTTTCATCTATGTTGATGTTTGGGAGAGTGTAAGTGGTTATTTGTAGTTAAAATTGGTTAACCAATTGTGTTAGTTTTAAACAAAAAAAAATCTACAAACACAACCTGAAGAAAAGTGCAGTGCAGGTGCTTTTTAGCAACAAAATAAATACATAAATAATCTGTATGGAAGTCTGAGCAAAACTAAAAAGAAACATCCCTAACATACATCCAATCCTATTCCTGCAGTTGATCTGAAAGACCTGCCCAGCTTTTTATTTGTTACCTTGCCACATTGCCAAAACAAAGTTAAAGCACTCTGAAAAACTTGATAGCAAAAGAAAAAAATCGTATGTAGTTTAAGCTGCCAAAAGAATAGTCTGTTTTCTGCAGCAGCAGATGACATCTTGTTTGGTATGAACAACACAATTATTGAGCATGGTAGTTGTTATTTCCAGTATTGCTCCTACAAAACCCATGGATTTTTACTAAAAGAGGGTAGAAAGGAAAATTTATATTAAATTAATGCATACACTATATGACAAAAGAGAGTTTTAGTCATGAAGTCTCTACTATTACTATTGTGTTATAGGTTACTAAGAGCTTCTTGAATTAAAATGCTGAGAATTCTATCCTGAGATACATAGTTATCAGCTTTATTGAACCTTGTTTTGCACTGCAAAGTACATGAACCCATAACTGAGTGCTCCCTTAGGATCAGGAGATCAGGAAACCGCAATTGATGCATTTGTCTCACCCCTCTTTGAGCTGTATGGAGCTCTGACAGAGGACAGAATATGACCATAAGAGTTATTCATAATTGTGGAGAGGAGGGCAGTGATAGTGATCCAAGTAATTATCAGCAGTGCGGAAGATTCAAAAACTAATGGGGCAAGATTTCTTTTCTTGTGGATGCTGTGGTTCAATTAAACTTCTTTTGTCTTGCACAATAGAATAATAGGCCTGGCAGGGACTCAGGAGATCGCCTAGTCAAGCCCCTCATGCTAAGGCGGCCAAATACACCTGGACCATCTCTGACAGGGTGTTGGTTCTTAAAACCCTCCAGTGCTGGGATTCTACAACTTTCCTTGGTAACCTACTCCAATGCTTAACTATCCTTATAGTTGGAAAGTTTTTCCTAATATCTAACCTAAACATCTTCTGCTTGTCCTACCTCCAGTGGAAATGGAGAACAATTCTCTTCATAACAGCCCTTAATATATTTGAAGACTGAGTCTTCTTTTCTCAAGACTACACATGTTCAATTTTTTAGCCTTTCCTTATAAGTCAGGTTTTCTAAACTTCTTATAACTTTGTTGCTCTCTAGTTTTTCCACATCTTTCTGCAAGTGTGGTGCTCAAAACAGGATGCTCTATCTAGCTGAGGCCTCACCATTGCTGAGAAGATTGGAACAATTACCTCCTATGTCTTACATACAACACTCTTGTTAATACATCCCAAAATGATATTTTCCTTTTTCACAACTGCATCATATTGTTAACTCACTGATATACAACTTGTGCTAATGACTAGCCAGTTATTCCCTATTTTGTATTTGTGCATTTGATTTTTTCTTCCAAAGTGTACTACTTTGACCTCGTCTTTACTGGAGTTCATTGTGGTGATTTCAAACCAAGTCTCAGAGGTAATTTTGAATTCTAATCCTGTCATCCATAGTGCTGGTAGCCCTTCCAACTTACTGTCATCCACAAATTTTATAAGAATATTCTCCTTTTCATTACCCAAGTCATTAATTAAAATATTGAATAGTAGTATCAGGACAAATCCCTGTGGCGCTCCAGTAGACATCCTCCTAGTTTAAGAGAGAACCACTGATAACTACTCTTCTTGGTCAGATTTCAACAAGTTGTTCACCCACCTTATAGTAATTTCATGTAGACCACATTTCCCTAGTTTGCTTATGAGAATGTCATATGGGACTGTATCAAAATCCTTACTAAAATCAAAATATATCATACCTACTGCTTTTCCCCTCTCGACTGGGCCTGTCTTGTTCTGGACAAATTCATGCTGGTTATTACTTATCCTCTACGCATCTTTAATTATCCTTTATGTGCTTACAAACTGATTGTTTTGATATCTTTTTGAATATCCAAGTTAGGTTGATTGGTCTATAACACCCCAGCCATCTTTATTCCCTTTTTTTTTAAAGAAAAGAACTATGTTTGCCCTTCTCCAGTCCTCAGGGATCTCACCTGTCTTCCATGAGTTCTCAAAAATAATTAGGTTTATTGTTCATGGCATTTGAAATACAGTCCAAAGAAATTATTATGTGCTTGCTATCAACCTTTTTTTCTTCATTTGGGCACTTTGTTGTCTATAAATTGCCTTGCATACACTTCTGTATTGAGAGCTATCCTATAATTAATCAAAGCCTGATTCTGTTCTCATTACAGTTTTACACTGGTGTAACTTTATGGGTTTAGGAAAGTTACACTTATTTTATGAACCTCAGTATTTTTCATGAAAAATGACCTGCAAGTCATTAGTTCAATGCAATGCTTCTTAACTTTTAAAAATCTCTTCTCAGGCCCAAGATGTTGTTAAGCAAAGGCTTGGCAATGGTAGTCATATACCACCATTATATTTTGACAAATGACTGCTTAGCATCTTTGGAAACTGCATTTGTTTTTCAGTGGCACACTACAGCTTTCCTGCATCTCCCAGAATCTTCACTGCTCATTTACACTACATGCCTGATAACTTTTTCAACTTACCCGAAGGGTACTTCTGTTGAGTAGAGACACTCCAAGGCAAAATCAATCTTGCTAATGGTGGAGAGAATTGTGCCACCACAGTTAGTATTACAGGTTATTTAGCATAAACATATGTGTTCCCATTAAGGGCCATCCACATCCAGCTACAATGAGTCACTTGTGTAAGAAGTTTTGTTTATAAATCTGAGACTAATTTCCCCAGTCTACTCTACATGTACCATGTGGCAAAACTGTACAAATGTCAGTGTGCAACAGAACAAAATATTTCTCTGAGAGCAGAACCTAAGCCATTATGCAGTGTTTTGCTCAACAGAATAATAAATAGGATAGAATGTGGAAAATAAAATCTGATGTGGGCACAAAGTTTTTATTACTTCTTTCTAAGTTAAAACTTCGAAAGTGTTGCAAATATTTTCTTTAGTTACAGAAATTCAGCAATAGGAAGTAGATATAATTAATTATAGCTTTTAATATCAACAATGGTAATTAAGTATATACATGTTGATCTGCAGGTAAGAAGCTTTGTTTTCACTGCTCACGATGGTACACTGCATGTTTTATATGTATTAGACTAAACTGTGATTGTCCCTATATAGATTCAGCAATGCCTGAACTGCAAGGCTTATTTGGCTAGCCTGGGGGAGCGTCTAGTTTGAAAGAGGGCACATCCAGCTGGTTAAGGGCATGAATGTGGAACGCCCTCTTGTGCTGTGAAAAAGTACTGGGGTATATGCAAGAGCTGCCCAGAAAACAGGAATTTTAGGTTTTTGAAAATTTTTGAGATTTTGACATTTGGGCTCATTGTGCCTGGGGATCATATCACACCGAGCTGGGACTTGAAGCTGGATCTCCCCTGTCCCAGCTGAGCGCCCAAACTACTGGACTATTAGCTATTCTGGGTCAGGTCTTTCTGTCTCTATTGTTTTGACCAGAAATTCCAGCCTGGCCCTGAGACACTTTCCTGATGAAAGTTTCATCCAAACTCATACTTTGCTGTTAAAAATTTAGGTTTCACAAATTGGCATTTTCTGACAAACCTCTCCCCATCCTCCAAAGCACTTAGTTGAAAAATTCCCAAATAGCTCTATAATATATACAGAATCCTCTCCTTTGTAAATAGTGAATAATGGTGATCACATTGCCCTCCCACAACACTTTCTGAGGCATCCAGTGTGCATCCTTCCTGCTTAGATAAGGTGCCTCATCCAGTGCTATCTCTCTACTCCCAACCAGACCCCAGAATTGCCTTAGCTTCAAAACCCAGCATTTAGCCCATTTTGTTAAAGTGGGTATACTGACAGTGGTATTTTATTACATAGGTTAATATTTTCATTGCCCATTTAAAAAAATACATTTGTATTTTCAAGTTGTGGTTAGCAAACCTGGATGGGGAATCATTTTCTGGTTCTGGGAAAATATTTCAGAGTAGCAGCCGTGTTAGTCTGTATTTGCAAAAAGAAGAACAGGAGTACTTGTGGCACCTTAGAGACTAACAAATTTATTAGAGCATAAGCTTTCGTGGACTACAGCCCACTTCTTCGTATGCATCCGAAGAAGTGGGCTGTAGTCCACGAAAGCTTATGCTCTAATAAATTTGTTAGTCTCTAAGGTGCCACAAGTACTCCGGGAAAATATTTGAGATATCTAAAAAATTTCCTGTCCCAAACTGGGACTAAAAGTGAAAATCTTGAAAAAAATTCTTGAACCAACAAACATGAAAAGAATCTCATATCTGGCCAAACAAAATATTTTGTTCGGATGCTTTTGAAAGGTCCTTGTTTCAATTTTCAACCATTTTTTATCTATAATTAGCTCAAATTTCAAAATGAAATGTCATTTCAAACTAGAAAACCAGAATTTATCATTTCAAAAATGTTGAAATGGAACATTTTGACAATTTCAACATTGCTTTTTCAAAAAAATTTCAAACTGAGAAATTAATCAAAACTGACCCTTTCCCATAAATAGTTTTGAATTTGACAAATTGACATTTTTCAATGGGAAAATGGTTTTCCAAAAAAATTCCTGACAAGCTCTAGTGGTTAGTTATTGGCAGTGATCGGTATTTCCCACTTAGGGCAGGTACAAGATGACAGAGAGTATTCTGTACTGTGTTGCTATGAGTCATGTCTAAAAGTTGGCTTGGAAGAAGATACTGGAATTGGGATGAGAACCCTGAGGAGCGGAGACAGGGACTTGGTAGGTGAGGAGAATGGGATTGGGCCAAGGAGCCAGGAGTGGGGGAAGAAACTGGGCTGGGACAGATTGGAGAGGACATCGCTACAGGGCCATTAAAGCATATTCCTCCTAGAGCCAGAGTCTCACCATTCCTCTGTCAGCAAACATCGGTGAAACCCACTGGCAAAGTGTATGTCTCGTTTCCCTGTAGTGCTAGTCCACATAAAGTATGACAACCTACTATTGCTGCTAGTTATTCCATTAGCTCAAGAGGCAGAGGTCTGTATGGTGGAGCTAAAGGTTCTAGCACTACTGATGAGCCATTTGGGTATTAATATGATTTCACACAATGAAATTTCTGATTTTGGTTTTGGATTTTATTTTCAATTTGCTTATCTAAAAAGTTAGCAAATTACACACATATAAATGTTACTTAAAAGATCATAATTAAAATTAGTTGATAGTGATTAAGGTAAAAACTCTCTGCCTCAGCTCCTGATCTGTAAAAGGGGCATAATACCACCCCTTCATCCCCCCAGGGGTGTTGTGAAGATTGCTTCACAAACATTAATTGATCTCTCAGATAGTATATTGATGAGCACCACAAAAACAACCATGAGGAAATTAATAACTCTGTCTTCATAGCAGGGTTTGAATTGTGTGCAGTAATTAAGGCCTGGGGCCACACACTGAGAAGGAGAAAACAAAATAATGAATAGCTATTCATTAAGTGAGCATAGTCCATGTGCACACTGAATGAGACAGATTTCCTTGTGGAACAAATAGTATGTAATCGTGTGTTTCATAATGCACGCCCACAAGAGGGACAGATTAAGATTGCACAGGCAACCTTAATTCTGGCATTTCCTAACTTCTGAGTGTTTGAGTTTGCATCCTTACTAATGTTCTCTTGATGTACTTCTTGTACATTAAGAGAACATTACTTAGAGCCAAATGACTGCTCTGTGTTACTCTTAATGATGGTTCTATATTTTGAAATGTTAGCAGAATACAGTTGTTTGGTTAGAAAGGAGAGGGGAAAAAAAGCTGGAGAGACACCATTAGATACATACAGAGAAACTTTTATCTTAGAGATCAAAGCAACTCACAATCTTTGACAAAAATGAGATTCAAAAGAGGTGAGATTATAATGTGCGTTGTAAATGATAAACAGAATAATTGTTTGGCAGTTTGTGAAAGGGTAGATTGCTTTTCCATCAGAGTAAATGAGGAATTGGAAGTAACCCAGACACATATTTACCGTCTCTTAATATATCTTCAAAGATAGATGGGTGGAAGCCCCTGGAGCTCTTCTTCCAGTGAGTAGCCCCACTGACATAAAAATTAAGTACAAGTAACTGACATACTCAGGGTGCAATTTAGACCGATGAATAGATGTGTCACCCCAACTCTCTTACCTGGGGGGGGCCTTTACATGGCTTTGCTGCTCTATCCTCAAGTCTGGATGGCTCACAAGCAGTCTCCAGCATGTAAATCACTCCCAGTTATATCTGTGTGCACTTGCAAGCTACCAGTCACACTCAGGCTTTCACTAGCCTGAATTACACTGCAGGGTGATCTCCAGCACACTCCCAGTTGTAGGCTTTCCCCAGAAATGTATGTCTTATACTGCCCAGCTCTCTCCTGGACAATACAAGCTCATATAACATCCATCATTTTATTAATAGAAATATGCACAAATCCTATTATCCCAAATGGAGTTTCCCAAACACTTCAACTCAAACACTGCTCTAGATAAAACAAGTGTATTAAATATTGTAATGGTCTTCTCTTGGGGAGCGTGGCCAAGTGGTCATGACTGCAACTCCTGATTGCCAAGGGGGCTGTGGGGAGGGGAGCCTGGGCCCTCCCACTCTACCAGGCTCCTACCCAGGGCCCTTTGGGCTACCAGTAGTCTGGCAACCAAGACTTAAGACTTGGTCCTCCCTGGGCCTCTTCCTCTCATCCACCCCCCTGCGGTCAGCTTAGTCCAAGGCTTTCCCCTGGTGGAGAAACCCAAACCACAAGAAGTAAAGGCGGTTACCAAAGTCCAAGGTCCACTTCCTCTCTGGTTATCTCTTGGATGGGTCCTCCCTTCCCGCAGGGAGGGCCCCTTTGGGCAGCTGTGTCAGAAGCTTCCTTCTTAGGCTTCATTCTGCTCTGCTGGAGCTGTGGGCTGCAAGTCTGCTCACCATCAGATCAGATCAGATATGATCGCTATGCCCTCCCCTACCCTCCAATGAGCTAATTCCCTGCTTTTTAATTCCTCCACTAGATGGAGCATTTGCTGCAGGTATGGTGCAGCGGGGCTGACTGAGCCCAAAATAATCCCTTAACCCCTTGTTGCTCAGTGTGGGGTTTGTACACCCCATCACAACTATAAAGAAAGAGATTATTAAGTGAACAGAAGTAATGAGGCATAAAAGTCAGAATTGGTACAAGAAAAATAAATGTAAAACACAACTAATGCCTAGCTTAACAAACTAGGGTAAATTCAAAGCAAAGTTTCTGTCACCACATGATTCATCAGTTCTACTGGCTGACCTTCTTTCAGTCAGGATTCCTCTCACTCCAGTTCAATGCTACTTCTTTTGTTCTTCAGGTGTCTTGAATGCCATGGGCAGAGAAAAAGGTAGGGAACCTTTGGGCTGCCCTGCCCCACCTTTTTATAGTCCTCTCCTTCCTTTGAGAAGCATCTCCAGCTGGGAATATGGCAAAGGGCAGACTGTGTGGATGGAAATTCTATGCTGTTTCTTTGCTAAAATGTAGACTTCCCCCCCCCCATCTCTTTTCCTGCCAATGAATAGGCAATTAGCAGGTGATGGCCCATTTGATCTTGTTTACACTTGGCTGAGGTGTCAGCTTTTCCTTTGTTTCTGAGGAACTGGTTTCCCAGACAAGGGCTATGTTTTAGTAATACCACGCAGTGGAATCTAACAACTTTACATACAATGTTACCACACATATTTTAACGGGACAATAATGATCAGCATATTGTGAGTTTTTAAATGATACTTCAGAAGGAATACTTTGTACAAAGATTATTACAATAGTGTGCAAGGAGTGAATACAGGGATACAGACTGACGCAGTAACATAATCAGGGAAGTCCTGTAATCAGGATATATTATAAAAGTAGAGAAATGGAGAAAAAAAATCTTACTTGACCAAGTAGTTCCATTTTTCTTTCTTTTTATACCTTCACTTTTATAGTATTTCCTGCTTACAAAGAAATCAAGGCTTAATTATATTTGATTCCCCTGACTTTTTAAATTATACAACATTAACTCATGGTCTAATATGCTGCACATTAAATGGTAGTAATTCATGATGACTGTAACTCAAGTGGGTTGGAATTTAGGTTTGGTTCAAAAGCTTATCCTAAGTATGAAAACACTTGTAAAGTAATTTCTGGCATCTCTGCTTCTGGTCCTCCCTGCAATCAGGGCTAGGAAAAAATCAAAAATGAAACAGAAACATGAGCTGGACATTTCTGAAGCTCATAAAAGGTTCAGTGTTAGGTCACTTCTACAAATAGCTGAAGGTTCTGGTGAGTGAGTGTGGAGCTTCACATTTAATGGAAATGGTCTGGTTATATTTTATAAATTATTACTATAAACTGATATAGTTGCTCATATGTATAAACAGAGAGAATAGTGGGGCAGATTCTGCATTGTGTTGTGCCTGTGTAATTCCACTGAAAGTAATGGACTCACACTGGCACAAAACTGGAGTAACAGTTGGGAGTCTGACCCAGTTCGCCTGCTTTTCCCTACAATACTTCAGTATTGATAAAGATGCCAAAAAGGGATAAGAGAAAAATCCGTCAGAGAATTGGGTAGAAGAGAATTCTAAAAGGAAAATACATCACTACTACGCTTCCTCTGAGTTTTCTGCTCAGACAGCAGTTTTAAACTACAGCCAAGTCTCCATAGGCTGCACTGAATCAGCTGGTGGATCCAGTACATAGGCTCTGAGGGAGTGATGTTGTTTATGTCATAGTGAATGTGTCAAAGTGACATCACTTAAGGTCTTCTTCTCCCACTGATGCACAGAGGGAGTGGGGACTGAATACTGAATTTATCTTCTCTGTTCATTGATCTGTGTATAGATCCTAATGTTCTGAAATAATTTAGGTTCAGTCATAGTAGCATGAACTTTAGAATTTACTACTACTTCCCTGGATGGTCAGGGACAAGCTGACTGATTGAATCTTAATGGTGACACCTGTCTTCCAGTAGGAATACACATTTTATTCATAAACTGATCTCACCAGAAAGTAATCTTGTTTGTGGCTTGTTTGAAATCAGCTGCTTAAACTTCTGTAATTAATTCAGCACAGAAGGCAAAGATGACAGATGGTTACAATGAAGAAACTTCTGTCTAGTGGAGTAAAGTCAAACCACAGTTAGTAACAGATGTTTTCTGCAAAGCCAGATTAATTATATATACACACAATACAGTGATCTGTGCATATCAGTGATTTTAGTGATGTGGTTTTAAAAATAATAATTGAGATTCTAAGAAGTATCAGGCATGGAATTTCCAGTACAGATAGAGAAGTATTAATGTCATTCTACAAGGTTCTTCTAAGACCTCATCTGGAATACTGTGTACAAATGTGATCACCCATGTTCAAGAGAGATGAATTAATTAATAGTGGAATGGGATCAGAGAAAGGCTCTCGATGCCCCTGATAGTAGCCTATCTTTTGAGGGGAGACTAAAAGCTCGGCTTGTTTAATCTAACTAAACAAGAGCTGATAAGGGATCTGCCTGCTCTCTGTACACAGGGCTGTCCCTAGCTATTCTGGGGCCCTATGCAGCCCTCCCGTGGGAGGGGTTGTGGGGCCCCAGGCCTCCGCAGGGAGGGAGGGGGAGGGCTGGCCCCAGGCCTCCGCGGGGGGTTAGGGAGGCTGGCTTGGGAGACAGGGGGGAACCACGCCCCAGCACTCACTGGCGGCGTGGCTGGGGCCGGGTCGCTGCACTTCCCGCTGCCAGTGAGTGCAGGCCCAGTCCTGCTGCAGTCCTCAGAGGTGGGAAGAGACGGGGTGGGGGCGGAGCAGGGCGGGGGCTTTGGGGAAGGGGTGGAGTGTGGGTGTGGGATTTTGGGTGCAGCAGGAGCGGGGGCCCTGGGGAAGAGGCGGGGCAGGGGCTGGAGCAGCACACAGCTGCGCAGGGCACCAGGAAATTTGGTGCCCCAAATTTCCTGGTACCCTACGCAGCTGCGTACTTTGCGTATGGATAAGGATGACCCTGTCTGTACATATATGGAGGGAAGGGTAAACTCGAGAGAGGGTGAAGAGGTATTTAGTCTAAAGCAGTGGTTCTCAACCAGGAGTACATGTTCCCCTTGGGGTATGCAGAGATCTTCCAGGGGGTACAGCAGCTCATCTAGATATTTGCCTAGTTTTACAACAGGCTATAAAAAGCACTATTGCAGTCAGAACAAACTAAAATTTCATTCAGACAAAGACTTTTTTTTACTGCTCTATATACTATACACTGAAATGTAAGTACAATATGTATATTCCAATTGACTTATTTTATAATTCTATGGTAAAAATATAGCATTTTTTCAGTAACAGTGTGCTGTGACACGTTTGTATTTTTATGTCTTGTTTTGTAAGCAAGTAGTTTACAAGTGAGGTGAAACTTGGGGGTACGCAAGACAAAACAGCCTCCTGAAAGCGGTAGATTAGTCTGGAAAGGCTGAGAGACACTGGTCTAAAGGGCCATGTTGTAACCAGAACAAATGGCTATAAGCTGGCCATGAATAAATTAGGTTGGAAATTAGATGAAGGTTTCTAACCTTCAGAGGAATAGGGTTCAGGAACAGCCCCCCAGTAGGAGTTGTGGGGCAATCAATGTACTAGATTTAAGAGTGAGCTTGACAAATTTATGAATGGGATTGCATGATAGGGTTGCTTTTACTAGTGAGGGACTGGTCTTTGTAGCCCTGGGGGGGGGGTCCCTTCCAATTTATGTCTTATATTCCTAAAATGTCATGCTTCACAGCGTCAGCCGATCACATACAGAGGTCAGAAAGAGATATTTCCCCTCAGTGTATTCTGGTGTGTTGCTTGGGGGGGGGGGGGGGGTTTGTTTGTTTTTTGAGGCAGGAAGTTGGGAAGGGGGGGGTTGTTTGTTTAGTTGGCATTTTTGTCTCCTTCCTCTGAAGCATCAGAGATGGCCCGGAGATGGAGATGTGATAATGGATGGGGTGGGCCAGGGCCGTGAGATGGTACTGAGAATTCTCTTTTGAGTGCTTGTCTGGCTGGTTCTTGCTCATGTGCTCTGGGTCGAATTGATTGTCATATGTGGGTTAGGAAAGAATTTCCCCCCACGTCAGATTGGCAGTGACTTTAGGGGATTTTTGCCCTCCTCTGCAATGTAAGGTGCAGGTCACTTGCCAGGTCATCTGGGCACAGGGAGTCCCCTGTATACATTGGGGTTGTGTTCTTGAAAAGGGAGATGGATACCAAAATGACATATACCTGGGAATTTTTCCCCATAATAAATAATGGAATAAGGGGTGTGTGTGTGTGTGGGGGGGGGGGGGGGGGGGGAGAATGCGTTCACAACTTCACCACACTCGCCTATGACAATGCTGTTTTCACCTAAACAGTCTACCTTTTTACAATGACAGGATATACAGTACACATTTTACATGTAAAACGTTGAATAAAATAATGTAGTACCCTACAAACAGCGTTCACAGACAGAACATTTTAATACAATAAATACAGTACAGCAATACAGTATAAAACATTGTCAATTATGCTAACCTTAGGTATGCATGGCGGTTGGCTTTTCTTGGGCTGGCTTTTCCATGGCTTGCTTTTTGGTTGCAGAAGTCTTAAAAAAGGATTTTATCAATGTCTGTTCTCCTGCATGAATCTTTGAACGATAGATATCCCTGTAGCAAGCCACTGCATCATGAAGAGCCTTGGAGACTTTGGCAGACCGTTCACGAAAAGGATCACTGCTCTGTATGATTTCCGTCATCTCATCCAGCAATCCGAAGAAACAGGAGAGATTCTTTGTCAGACTCCTGGCTTCCTGCCCCACATCATTGTCATCATCGTCTTTGCTTTTTTCAGATATCTGTTGTTGGTCCTGCTGAATCAGTTCCTCATTTGTCAGTTGCTCAGCATGAGACTCAAACAACTCCTGTACATCCTCCTCCTCCACCTCCTCGAAGCCGACATCCTTTGCCAACTTTACAATTTCTTGCTTGAGAGCAGGAATGGCGTTAAATCCCACGAAGCTGTGGACTGCATCTGGCCATGCACGGGGCCAAATGCCATTCATACATTGTGAAGTGACCTCTTCCAACAATGCATCAATGTTTTCTATGCTGTTCAAGATGTTGTAGGACTTCTAAAACTCCTATATACTGAGCTTTCCTTCACCTGCCGTCTCCTATATCAGCATGGAGAACATCCTCCATAAGTAATAAGCCTTGAACATGGTCCCGATCTGTGCAAATGACAGATATGCAGATCAGGACCAACGTAAATCGGAACACGTTCCCCTAGTGATGAGCGACGGATATCCAAAACAACGGATAAGGGGGAGATGTATACCAGGGACCCCCTGTATAGTTCACTTGGTCAATTCACTGTCTTTGCAGGAGTCTCAGGCTTTGGTGCACCTCAGTGCCACCTATTCTCTGCCTGCGGCACATGATTGCTCAATCATTTGAGTGTTGTAATATTTTGTCTCACTTTGGTTGTTGGGTTTAATGTGCAAGTGGCTGGGTGGTGTTGGTGGTCTATGATATACGGGAGATCAAATTAGATGATCTGGTGGTCCCTTCTGGCCTTGAACTCTATGATTCTATGAAATCAGTGAACACATTCCTATGCAGTGTGAGATAGGAGAAGGATCGGGATATCCTGCAGGGAGACTTGGATGACCTTGTAAATTGGAGTAATAGAAATAGGATGAAATTTAATAGTGAAAAGTGTAAAGTGATGCATTTAGGGATGACTAACAAGAATTTTAGTTATAAGCTGGGGATGCATCGGTTGGAAGTAACGGAGGAGGAGAAGGACCTCAGAGTCCTGGTTGACCACAAGATGACTATGAGTCGGCAATGTGACGTGGCCATGAAAAAAGCTAATGCGGTCTTGGGATGCATTAGGTGAGGTATATCTAGTAGGGATAAGGAGGTGCTGCTTCCGTTATACAAGGCACTGGTGAGACCTCATTTGGAGTACTGTGTGCAGTTCTGGTCTTCCATGTTTAAAAAGGACAAACTCAAACTGGAACGGGTACAGAGAAGGGCCACTAGGATGATCAGAGGAATGGAAAACCAGTCGTATGAAAGGAGACTCAAGGAGCTCGGTTTGTTTACCCTAACCAAAAGAAGGCTGAGGGGGGATATGATTGCTCTCTTTAAATATATCAGAGGGATAAATACCAGGGAGGGAGAGGAATTATTTCAGCTCAGTACTAATGTGGACACAAGAACGAATGGATATAAACTGGCCGTGGGGAAGTTTAGGCTTGAAATTAGACGAAGGTTTCTAACCATCAGAGGGGTGAAATTTTGGAACAGCCTTCCGAGGGAAACAGTGGGGGCGAAAGACCTCTCTGGCTTTAAGATTAAGCTAGATAAGTTTATGGAGGGAATGGTTTGATGGGATAACGTGATTTTAGTCAATTAGTCAACAATGTGCCATCGCTGGTAAATAGTATCAATGGTCAATGAGGGTCTGGCTGGAGAATCTTGCCTGCATGCTCGGGGTTCTACTGATCACCATATTTGGGGTTGGGAAGGAATTTTCTTCCAGGGTAGCTTGGCAGAGGCCCTGGAGGTTTTTCGCCTTCCTCCGCAGCATGTGGTGAGGGTCGCTAGCTGGAGGATTCTCTGCGACTTGAAGTCTTTAAATCACAGGATTTGGGGACTTCAACAGCTGAGTTAAGGGAAAGTGGGTGGGTCAGCTTTTGTGGCCTGCATCATGCGGGAGGTCAGACTAGATGATCATAATGGTCCCTTCTGACCTTAAAGTCTATGAGTCTATGAGTCTATAATTGCTGAGAGCAAGCACTTCTCTGAGGAGGGAACTGAGTTAGTGTTTAAAAGTGACCAATTTTCAAAGTGACCAAGATAGCTATAACTTTATTGTTGAACATAAAATCTGATAGGCTGCTGAAAGGGATGCAGGTGATAGCCCCATAGCAATAATTTGCTTTCCCCTTTTCCACACCCACACAAAAAGAAAATAAGAATGGCCATACTGTGTCAGACCAAAGGTCCATCTAGCCCAGTATCCTGTCTTCCGGCAGCGGCCAATGCCAGCTGCTTCAGAGGGAATGATCAGAACTGGGAATCATCAGTCATCCTTCTTCTGTCATCCATTCCCAGCTGCTGGAAAACAGAAGCTAGAGACACCATTCTTGCCATCCTGACTAACAGCCATTGATGGACCTATCCTCCATGAACTTATCAAATTCTTTTTTGAACCCTTGGCCTTCACGACATCTTCTGGCAAAAAGTTCCACAGGTTGACTGTGCGTCATGTGAAGAAATACTTTGTTTTTAAACCTGCTGCTTGTTAATTTCATTTGGTGCCCCCCAGATCTCTATTCAAGATGTGGGTGTGCCATGGATTTATATAGAGGCAATATGATATTTTCTGTTTTATTATCTAACCCTTTCTTAATGATTCCCAACAGTCTGTTAGCTTTTTTGACCCCCGCTGCACATTGAATGGATGTTTCCATACCATGTATAAATAATTGTCTTAAATCTAAACCCTCATAATCCCACAGACTAAACATCCCAGATAAGACACAGTGCTCGGCCATCAGCTGTGGAGGGCTTGGACATTCCCCCAGAATGCCATGGAAAACTTATCTGTGTTAAACTCATCTGTACTTACAATAATCACATTCCATTTCATATTGCAACCAAGCCCGTCTACTGTATGATGCGCTGCTGTAATTGCCATGGCTAACCAGTCCCCTCTAGATGTTTGGTAGCAGACTCAATTTATAATAAACACAGAAGTAAGCAATGTAGGCACTCCAAGCACTAGTTCCTTCAGGCTGTTTCCCTTGCTGGGCTCCGTAAACACCCCAACATTTTGAGTAATAGGAAATTCCTTGCTAGGATTGCCAGAAACTGTAAGGTAAAAATAACCTGGGCACAATTGCTTTAAATTAGAATAACAATGAAAATCAAAAACAGTTCCTAACCTAAGGGTAGTCCAGTAAAAGGTAGAACAGACAACTCTGTGAAACCCTTCCACACCATCCTCCTGTCCTTAGATTGTTGTTCTGTATCCTCCTTTCTACAGCTACTTCTGACTCCCTGACAACGCAATTCATCATAGTCTTCCAGTTACAGTTCTCAGGCTGTTTGCTGCCCAGCCTTCCCTCTGCATCCAACTCTCAGACTGCTGCCTCCAACCTGCTGTTCCTGCTCTATGCAAACTCTGGCTCCCTCCTGAAGTTTCAGAGTAGCAGCCGTGTTAGTCTGTATCCTCAAAAAGAACAGGAGTACTTGTGGCACCTTAGAGACTAACAAATTTATTAGAGCATAAGCTTTCGTGGGCTACAACCCACTTCTTCGGATGCATATAGAGTGAAACATATATTGAGGAGATATATATACACACATACAGAAAGCATGAACAGGTGGGAGTTGTCTTACCAACTCTGAGAGGTCAGTCCTGAAGTTGATTCCCTCTCACCTCAGGACATTTTCTTTCACTTGTACACTGTGGATTAGCGAGCCCTTTACTGGATGTTTGATTAAGTAACGTATTGCCCTCTATTGGCTATGTTCCTTCCCTCTAGAGCAATGGTTCTCAAACTTTTTTTTTCGCGGATCACTTGAAAATTGCTGAGAGTCTCGGTGGACCACTTAATGATATTTTCAAATGTTGTGTGTACTGTTAGCTAACTATTTTAAAGCACGTCAGATAAAAGCACTATATAAAAAAACCCTTAATAATAATTAAAGTTTTTTGTTCTACAAATAAAAGCACACAACTCATATTTTAATATCAGTAGTCTTACCTTTCTAATGTGATGGATGTGCCCTCTCTCCCCATCTTGGGGGCTGGGAAGGAGGGGGGTCTCTCCCTCTCTCCCCCCCTCCCCCGCAGCAGCCCCCAAGCTGGGGCTGGGAAGGAAGGGGGTCTCTCCCCCACCACAGCAGCCACAGAGCTGAGGCTGGGAAGAAGGGCCATCTCTCCCCAGCAGCAGCAGCGCTGGAGCTGGAGAAAGACGCCTCTTTCTCTGGCTGCCACAGCCCAGCATGTCCCAAATTCCCTCCACTTACCCCCTATTCTTCCCAAGGCCACCACCTCATCTTATATGTACATCTTCTCCAGGGTCCAGGCACCCTGGCCCTTCATTATCTCATGTGCAGCTGCTCAGGCGCACATCTTAGAGGGGACTATCCACAGACCACCTGAATGGAGCTCGCAGACCACTGGTGGTCTGCAGACCACAGGTTGAGAACTTCTGCTCTAGAGCTCATCCGGAATGAAGGGAAAAGACCTCCATAACACACCAGCAGGTCCCTTACTAGGCACCAGTATTTTTATCTATCAGTTTACACACATAGACACTGCACATATCCATTTGTGATTTTGGAAAAACAGGTGAATAATTTGATTACTATTCTTATGCTTTGAAATCTGAAGTGCTCACTTGAGCTACAGATAGAATTCAACCTACTAATTAACAGAAATGTTTCAGGGGAAAGTACTTCATCAAAAATTATTTTGATGATCATAAGGCTTGAAGGAAAGAAGAATTTAAAAATAATTGTCAAAATTTTGAGTTTTCCAAAATATATAATTATAGATTTGAGAAAAGGTCTTTGGATATTTTGGGTTACTAGTCTTTATTTATTTATTTCAGAATAAAAGCTCAGCTGTTAACAAGGAGTAGCATTAATTGCCTTTGAATATTTTGTTACACGTACTGTATTGTATATAGTTCCTTGCTGTTAGATTTTCTCATCCTGGGCTTGATCCTGCAAGGCACTGTGCCTTCTTGTAAAGTACTGAGTACCTCGACTCTCAGTAGAGGGGAAAATGTCAAGTATTTCACAGTATCAAGCCCTAAGTGTCCTAAATATATGAAGTTATAATATATATATATATATAAAAAGAACCTATGTTGAGGATACAAAATCTCATATTCAAGAGCTAGGAAAGGCCAGAAGTGAGGATGAACCTGCAGTTGCTCCATCCATAAAATGACACTAGGAATATTTGCCTGCATTTGAAGGTGGGGTAGAAAGCATTGCTCATAAATGAGGGTTGTGAAATCCACAAAATTATCGATCTAAGTCAGCAGAAGAGCTGAGACAAGAATTCATAGTCACCTGGCTCCCAGTCTTGCACAATGTTCCCTACACCAAACGTTGTGATGTTGCTGGTGCTTTGTCTGTACCCTGTCTGAAAGCTAGTTCTGTGCTTACCTTGTAATAGGCTCAGTGGGGCCTGGGAGCATTGTCAGTGCAAATGGAGTTAGTTAGATCAGGAAGCATATTCAGTGTAGATAGAGTGTGCGTGGGGCAGTGAGCATGTTCAGTACTGATAGGGCATTTACTGATTTTAGCAGTAAGCCTCAAACACCTCAGACACATGAAAATAAAATTTTTTACAGGCTTAAAACTTGAAAAAATCTGGGTGGATTTTCATGTTGACAGGAATAGGCACCTCTCTGACAACAATTTACAGTTCTGCCCAATTTAAAAAACTGGGGATAGAGTTTGCCAGAGAATGAGTAGGATTTTTGCTTAATATTAGCAAAACTGTTTTCCTTTAGCTTTGGTCTTGGAAATCTTTGAACTGTTTTTTTCCTGAAACTTTCCAAATGGTGTCAGACTGAAAAAGAGCTGAAACATGGAAACAAGCAGACCAGTCCAGACAAAGCAGTACATTTGGCAAAGAAATAAATGCTGAAAATGGAAGGTAATTTCAATTACAAGTGCCCCAGGTGGCTCTGCCTATAATCAATTAAAAATAGGATTTAGGAAAAGAAGTTACTTGGTCCTGGTGCTACATTTCTTAATCAGGAAAAGCTATCCTTGAAGTCAGTGTCATTTTCCCAAAGAAACAGTGCAGGATCAAACCCTCAGTGAGACACAAAGAGCCAAATTCTACACTTCGGTTTAACTCTGTTAGGCCAGTCTACTCACTAGTTTCACATCAGTGTAACTCCATTGAAATCAGTGGCATTATTCCTGATTTAGTGCAAGATTCTGTCTCTAGCTTTAAGTGTTGGAGAAAAGAATTAGGAGGCATACATGTCCCCCATTCTTCCCTATGTGTACTACCTACCAGGCAGGCCACAAAGCAGGGAGAAGAGCAGCATTGTGTTTTGCTGCCATTCCCCATGTTGTGCAGGTAAGTGGATGGGGAGTGGACAGGCAGGGGCAGAGTCTAATTTCTGTTATCCCCAATGTATAGGTCATCAGAGTTCAGATGGCATCAAGAGTGTAGTAGTAATCTGCTACCAATCTATATCAGTAGCCGAATACTTCCTCCCTGGAGCAAGGTTGCTGTGAGTTACAACTCTCTTCCTGGTGTCTTGCTGGGGCAGCACAGTTAAGCATCAACCCTTACTATGTTCTAAGTGTCAACTCTGAGTCTAGCCCAGGTTAAGTGAGATCAGAATCCGATGGTCTTTAAGTATGAAATGTATATTGGTCCTCACCCAGAGGCAACAGAAGTCAATGGAAAGACTGATTGACTTCAACAGGTCATGGATCAAGCCCATAATGACCATTAGTGGGTCACACTCTATTCTATACACACTGTGCAAGCCCAGGGTAACTCCATTGGTGCCAGTTACTCCAGATTTATACTAGAGCAACTGAGAACAGAATCTGTCCCTTGAAGTATGTCATTTAACTATACACGGCTAATATGTCTGAGTTTTGAGGTAGGTAAATGGTGGAAAACCCAAGGCTATCACCTCAGTAAACTCATCATAACTCTACACCTAGTTTCATTAGATGACTGAGGAATAAGGAGGTATGGAACATTGTTTTTAAGAGATAATAGGGTTTTTTGTTACTTACTGAAAACATTAACTTGATGTTTACAGCAAAATGTAATGAAATTCTCAATGACTGATTTTAGTTTAAATTGGTGTACTTAAACTTTCACTTAAAGGTTTTCACATTTAACTGACAAGCATAAACTTTAAACATGTATATTAAAAAGGAGTGACTCTATGGCTAGAACATTTATTGTACAATTTCAGGTGAGACTGAGTTTTTCTTGTATGTTTTCTGTAAAGTGATTAATAACCTCTGAATTTTTCATTCATTTGGTGTTTATGTCACTTCAGAATGTGGTAAATCATATTATGATTATATGTATTACAGTAGCAACCAAAGACCTCAAATGAGATTGGGACCCTATTGTGCTAGGCATTTTACAAATTTATAGGCACTGCTATAATATCCTTTGACATCAATGGGAAGACTCCTATTGACATTGGTTGTTTTTGAATCAGACCCATAGTGAAGAATATTTCCTGCCCTGAAGCTCTTACGGTCTTGACAATGGTTAAGCTGCTGGTTGTGATAAGATCAGAAGTGCAACAAGGGGGAAATCAGCTCCCCCTTCACCCTTGAGTGGGTCAAATTTGAAAGGCATTGTGACCCCATGAACCAGGTTGCAACTCCTCTCAAAGAAATTTGGTCTTACTGCCTGAGGGAGGGACAGCCAGGCCACAGTTGAGTGGCACTGCAACCCCATGAACCAAGTTGCAACACTACTTTTGCAGTCCTTCTGTTGCCCATGGGCTCCAGGCCCCCCCCAGGCCCCAGGGAGAAATGGAGCAGAAGGAAGCTCCCAGTCCCCAGAAGAATGAGAGGATTGGATCGTGGATTTTGTCACTTCCTAGAGAAGTGGAAATCCAGAAGGATGATGGGGTGTGGGACTCCCAGAACTTTCTGGCCTCTGGTGGGGATGAGGCTCTTCAGCCTGACCACCTCTCTGAGCTTGGGGCTGAGTGTGGGATGGGGGGACCATGGGCTGGGTGCTGGGGAGAGAGTTCAGAACTGGATGTGAGGCAACGTGGAGGGGAAGAGCATGGGGCGGGGTGTGGGACAGCAGGAGGGGAGTGTGTATGAAGCTAGGTGTAGGGTGAAGAGCACAGGGCAGGGTGCTAGAGTAGTGGGAGGGGGAGTATGGGGAGGAATGGGTGCAGGATCCCCTCCTTAGGAAAATTCCAGCTGAGCCTCTGGATAAGACCACTGCCAATTGTGCTGATCAATATAATCTCATGGTTTGCTTGTACTCCCCTGTCTGACTGTCTGTATCCATCTGCTATCTCTTGTTTTATACTTAGATTGGGGTAAGGAATGTTCTTTTTCTGTATTTGTACAGCACCTAGAACAATAAGGTCTCCAGAGACTTCAGCTGATAGCACAGAAGCAGGGAAATCAGGGACTACTACCCTGAGAGGGAAAGAGGAAAATGGGGTCCAGCTGGGGATACCTCCCCTCCCCTAGTACCTCCTGGACCCAGAACTGGAAAGTCCCACTCTGGAGGCACTAGGATCCAGGATGTGTCTTCCCTCCCTACTGCCATGTGGGCTTGGGAAACAGCAACAAAGAGAAGCCAACCAGAGACTGCAGCCGGGAGGGGCAGAAGCTGTTAAAGTAGAGACCTTTAGTCCTTTGGAGAACTTTCTCCAGTTTCGACTGGACTTTCTCTGCCCAGTACTGATTGGCTACTTGCTCCAACTCTTTCCCTTCCCCTCCCTCATAGTCTCATCTCCTCTGAACTATTCCTCTTACCTTCTTCTTCCCTTTCTATCTCCCTCAGCACCCCTTCCCTTCAGTGTCTCCTCTCCCTTCCCTTTAACTGAGCCCCTTCTAACTAAACAACAAGAAAAGAAAAGAAAAGAAAAGAAAAGAAAAGAAAAGATGTGGAACTAACGTGATGTTTGCTGCCATCACACTGAATACTCTTTTTGTGTATTATATATTTTCCCCCACCAGGTGTCTATTTAGTCTATAAGCTCTTCAGTGCAGGGACTGTCTATTACTCTGTGTGTGCAGCACTTAACACCATGAAGTCTAAGTAATAATAACCATACAAAAATAGATGAGGGATCACAGAGAGGTGAAGGAATTTGCCCAAGATCACACAATAGTTCAGTGACAGAGATTAGTCTACAACCTAGATCATTGGCTCTCAACTTTTCCAGACCATTGTACCCCTTGATTTGTCTTGTGTACCCCCAAGTTTCACCTCACTTAAAAACTCCTTGCTTACAAATCAGACATACAAATATACCAGACATACAAAGATATACAAAAGTCACAGCACACTATTACTGAAAAATTGCTTACTTTCTCATTTATACCATATAATTATCAAATAAATCAATTGGAATATAAATATTGTACTTACATTTCAGTGTATAGTACATAGAGCAGTATAAACAAGTTATTGTCTATATAAAATTTTAGTTTGTACTGAATTCACTACTGCTTTTTATGTAGCCTGTTGTAAAACTAGGCAAATATCTAGATGAGTCAATGTACCCCTTGGAAGACCTCTGTATACCTGCAGGGGTAAAATGTACCCCTGGTTGAGAACCACTGACCTAGATTCCCTGATGATCTGTCCAGGGCTCTACCCACTAGATCACACTGTATTCCAAATGTTTTTGAAAGTTTGTAATGCCTTTAGTTATAAAATACATTGGGGTGTAAATGTGCATTCAGATTTCTGCAAAGTGCTTCTTATGCTCCCATGGACAACAATATTCGATGTGCTGGGGTTTGATAAAAAATAGATATTATATATCAGCAGATGTATAATGCCCATGACTACAAATTAAGGGTGTTATTAATACAATTTAATAATTAAAAGTATTGACCTGTTAATTTGAACTATTATTTCATATTTACATTTAAGTGTGGTACTTTCAAAATCACATGAACTATACTGCCTTATCCCTCAATGAAATATTCTTCAGGGAAATCACATGCAACATACATCTCCCTGCATGTCCAGCCAGCTGTTCTGCCCAGCATAGAAGGGGAGTGAGCGCTTGAGGGGATGATTGCAGACATGACAGATGTATAGGGTCTATGACTATAGCTGACCACTGCTTAAGAATCTCAGGGAGAGTTTCAGAATTCCAGAATTTTATACTTCCTTGGCTTAAATTGGTGCCTAGATTTGACTTTACCAGAGAACTCATATGCTTGCCCAAATCTCATATGTAATCAGATATAAGCACAATCAATACACCCATTTTTTTTTCTAATTCTGGTTCATCAGGTCAGATTCTTCTATATGGTGTTCATTGCCAAAAGAGAATTCTGATGAATCTGCATCTAAAGCATTCTATCATAAGTTATTAGCTCTTCATCAGGCAATCAGTATTATGGATCTCTCTCTCTCTCTCTCTCTCTCTCTCTTTTTGCTAATAATATGCATACTGTAGCTTGGGATAGTGCTAAAATGTGATTTGCCGGTGATATTAAGTTTCTTACGTTAATTTAAACTGAGACATTCTCATCTTTTATTAAGGAATAGAAAAATGAAGTCATAATTTGTCCCAAAACATGAATCTGTGAATACTTAGCACTGTTTTTTTGTATTAATTCAGTGACTCGTTTTTATTTTCCAAGATATCTTTTCAATGTTTATAGAGGTGACAATGGAGACCACAATCAGGTTTGTTCGTGGCAAATTTCAGATCAATTGCCTGAGTTTACAAAGAGACAGATATTGCTATTTTCCTTGAAAAGCAAGAAATCTATTGTGAATAATGAGGGAGTTAGGTGTAATATTTTTTATACAGCTCATATGCCCCTTAGGTTTTCTGTTTGATATTAACCTAACTGTCTGGAGTTAAATCAAAAGAGACTGTTAAGGGGAAAGCAAACAGGAGACAAAATAATGGCAAAGATAAGATACCATAGGTAGACAGCTAAGGATTTAAAAGAACAATATCAGTGCCATCAATTGGGAAAAAGCTAGGCTGGCATGGTTTACTCTTCCCAAGGCTGAAAGCCTAAGATCAAAGGGGATCCTCAACCTTGAAGATTCTGGCTTGAAGAAGGAGGCAAGGCTGCCTAGGGCATGTGAGTGAGAGCTGACAGGCATACAAGGAGAGAACCAGAGACAGAGAGAGCAAGACACAAGCAGGACAATCTGCTTCTCCCAGACACAAAAGGGAATAAAATGGATTTACATAATCAATAGATTGAGAGGTTAAGCTTAGGTAAAGAAATAAGATATGGGACTCTTTGTTGCATTAATCCATTTTCCTGAATGCTATCTTCCCTTTGTTTTGGAAATGCTGTTTTTCAGTTATTTTAATTAGTTGCTGTCACAGATTCCTGGAGAAAAAGGACTTGCAGTCACTCCTATCATATTAACATAGTTGGTAAGTAGGGGGCTACGACCCAGCGATCCAGTCTAAAGGTATGTCTACATTGCAATTAGATACCCGTGGATGGCCCGTGCCAGCTGACTTGGGCTCGTGGGCCTTGGGCTAATGGGCTGTTTAACGGAGGTGTAGACTTCAGCTTGGGCTTCAGCCCAAGCTCTGGGACTCTCCCACCTTGTAGAGTCCTAGACCCCAGGCTCCAGCCCAATCCCAAATGTCTACACTGCCATTAAACAGCCTCTTAGCTCGAGCCCTGTGAGCCTGAGTCAGCTGGAATGGACCACCCGCTGATTTTTAATTGTAGTGTGGACATACCCTATGAGTGGATCACATGGTTCCACCCAGAATGAGGTTCAGGAAGCCAGGCCTGTCACCTCAGGGGTGCAGTTGAGGGGGGACTAAAAGGCGATCTAAGGCACAGCTCACCCTATTACCATAACACCTGTCTCTGTAGGGTTTTAAAACTCATCTGATTTTTTTTTCTTTCTTGTGCACTCCAGTTCTAACGTGGTTCTGGTACCTTAAAACTACAGCTGTCTGCAATACAAAAGTGCCTTTTGTTACTATATTGCAATGTTAACTAATAGAATTTACACTGCAGGGCAGAAAATTCCCTCCACACTAGGTGAAATTTTGAGGCTCCAGGACAGTTGTTGGTCCTTTGCATTTTATTGTTGTTTGTGTAATTGTTGCATTAAGTCTCCACATGATTAAACGTAGGCCCCTGTCCTGTGTATTTACAATTAAACCACTTTAGCTCAGACATAATCATTTAAGAAGTCTGGAACCACCATCTGTCCTGAGACTTTTTGATGTCTAAAATCAATCATTAACTGCATAGCTCTGTGGATTCAAATAATTTCCCCATTGCCTTTTATTTACCTGGACAGAGATCAGTATACTGATCTATCCACAAATCTTTTTAAAGATTAGAAAACGGTGCCACTTTTATATGTTCTTCAAAATCTAATGACCTGATCATGTAGTGGGGACTGCTTATTTTTAGCTTCAAAAGAATTTTGACTGCAGGGACTGGCCACAATCTATTATGGGTTAATTTCAGCTGTATGCACTGAGCTTTTACAAGGACATTTCTATCACCACTATAGCCCACAATGGGGCTGCATTGGCAGAAAGACAATGGTGGTACAGCCAAATGGTGCATATCTGTACCAGCTTCATATAGGCTGTAGAGAAGACAGAGCTGACAGGAGCAAGGTCTATACAATTTGTGCTTATTTGAATCTAGTGGCCTGTGACACATGGCAAACCTGCATTGCATCTCCACAGCCTACTCATAGTTTGGCAAATGATCCCCATCTTCTGAAACCCCATGGAATACCCAAAGCCTGATAACATAGCCTTTGCATGGCACAGAGCAAGTGAAGGAAGGGGCATAAGTTGTTTGCTTCAACAACACTGATCCAGGAAAAAAAACAGAAAAATTACATGTTATTTTGGTGCCTCTTCTAGTATAGAATGTCTTCTCTGTAGTAATATGGCTTGCAGGACTCCTCCGGCTGACAGTTCTCACACTACACCATTCATGCAATGAAGTTCGTGCCATATATATTATTGGATGCTAGTGTTATAGTAATGTCAACAGGTGGCGCCATCACACAATCTTCCAAGTTATTTTTCTTAGCATGTTCCCTCTTTGCAAGAGGTGTTGTAGTAGTAATGCAAGGTTCTGTGTTGAAGAGGCAGTGGTCTTTCAAGAGGAAGGTGTGTGAGTAGCAGGAGAGTTTGTTCTCTGCCTTGCTCTTTGATTACAATCAGTTATTGAGGCAAAGCTGCTCTCTGGGAACCAGGTGTTGATGTTTGGGATGAGATTCCTGAAAGAAGAGATTGAAGTTTATACCATCCCTGTTCCAGGACTGGTGCATATGTTTAAATAAAGCAATTACACTTAGAAAATATCCAGACTCCATGTCACTGAATATAGTGTGTGAGAACCTGGATATCTGCAGCATGCTAGTGTTAGAAGAGGACACTGTTGTCAGAAGAAGGGCAACAACAAAATACCCATAGAAGCATTTTATTAAAGCACTCAAAGGATGCTATTCAGCACAAAACATCGAGGAAGGGACGGTTGTGCAATTAAATTAACCAACATCCAAAACCTGGCTTCCCATTCAACATTTGTAGTCCACAGGTAATTTGGGAATTTACAGCTGCAGGGAATAAGAATTTATTTAAAAATAAAACTGGTGGGAGCTTAAATCTTGAAGCCTCTCAAAGAAAATATAAATAAGCAGGCTTTACTATGCAATTAGAAATGGTATCTTCATCACTGGCATGCCAGTAGCTGAACAAGTTCTTCAGTCTGGTCCTGAAAAAAAACAACCTTAATCTCAAATGGCCAGAAGAACATTGCAGCCTAAATAATGGATGCTCTGAAAACATTAGGAGACACTGGGGATGCAAGTCAACAACAAACCAGATAAAGTCCAAAGTTTGGCATTGAAGCCTTTTTATTTTGTGAAATGTAAAAGGTATGTTTACTGCAAAATAAAGCATGTCTCTTTTAACAGCATGTGCATATGGTGCTGTATTTACTTGTGTAAAGAATTTTATCTTAAATTCCCAAGCACTCCAACTGCCTTGCAAAAGAATAATAATATTTTCATAAGTCCCACTTCCTGCTGGTTTTATTGCTGAGTGCCTACAAGAAGCACAGTGTGCATATTGTTAGTGGCTTCCCTTAACAGCATTAAATTAAAGTCAGATAAAAAACATCAGGAAAAATGTGAAATCCCCTGCCACTATTAATAAAATGTCAGGTAAATCTAAACAGCTACACTCAGTCTTATTTTCCACAATGTGCAGAACTTCAGATAAGGAGCTTACAATATTTTCCAAAGTTTGGTAAGTAGCCGTAAAAAACCTGTCAATCTCTAATGCTTTGGGGCCAGATTGTGACGGATGAAAATGCACGGAGGTGAGAGGGAGCAAAGATTTCTCATCCTTCTCCATCTCTTGTTTTTCCTTCATAGAGTCTGAGAAGAACAAGGGCTGTTATCTATGCATCCCTTCCCCAAAGGTGGTGGGGGAGAAAAAGGGGTACCATAATCCTGACCTCTTCCATATTAAACTACAATCCTCAAGGATTGTACAGGCTGCATACTCACTGAGCACACTGAGGGCATAGGAAGAATTGTCTCCATGAGCCACATTTCCTTCTCAAGCTCACCATAGAAGAATGCATTTTTTGTGTTAACCCACATAGTCAGGTTGTAGATTAAGAGCTGTGTGATCATGGGAGACTTAAAACTGAGCGACATATGCAGAAGGTCTCATTCTGCCAGAACTAAAATATCCACTGAATTTTTAAATATTATAGATGACAATTTCCTAACTCCAAGAAGTATTTCATCCAACCCAAGAATTTTATGTTAGACCTCATCTTGACAGATGAAGAAAAATTGAGCACAGAACTAAAAATTAGTAGTAGTTTAGTACCTTAGTTCTGTACATAATTACTGTTCTTATTAAAGGATTTATATTAAGACCATGCTGCTCATCAATAAGATACTACATGGATAATTTGCATCCAAGAGTTTTAAAAGAGCTGGCCTAGGAACACGTTGGATTGTTAATGTTGATTTTCAATAAGTCTTAGAACAATGGGGAGGTTCCAGAAGATTAGAAGAAAACTAATGTTGTGCCAATATTTCAAAAATGTAAACAGGATGACCCAGGTAATTACAGGCCTATCAGCCATACATCAATCCTGGGAAATATAATAGAACTGCTAATATGGGATTCGATTAATAAAGAATTAAAGGAAGTTAATTATAATTATAATTAAAGCCAATCAACATGGATTTATGGAAAATAGATCCCACCAAACTAACTTGATATCTTTTTTTAATGCAATTACAAGTTTGGTTGATAAAGGCAATAGAGTTGATGGAATATACCTACACTTCTGTAAGGCATTTGAATTGATACTGTAAGACATTTTGATTAAGAAACTAGAACAATACAAAATTAACATGGCACATATTAAATGGATTTAAAAGTGGCTAACTGATAAGTCTCAAAATGTAGTAGTAAATGGAGAATCATCTTTGAGCAAGTGTGTTTCAGGTGGAATCCCCTAAGGGTTCATTTCTTAATCTGTACGCTATTTAATAGTTTTTATCAATGACCTGAAAAAAAAATAAAGATGACACAGAGATTGGCGGAGTGGTAAATAATGAAGAGGACAGCTCACTAATACTGAGTGATTAGGTTTGATCTGTAAACTGGGTGCAAGAAAATAAGGTTCATTTTAATATGGCCAGATGTAAAGTACTATCTCTAGGAAAAAGAATGTACTTACAGAATGGGAGTCTCTATCCTGGGAAATAGTGACTCTGAAAAAGTTTTGGGGTCATGAGGGATAATCAGTTGAACATGAGTTCCCAGTGCAATGCTATGGCCCAAAGTGCTAATGCAATCCTTGGGTGTATAAACAGGATCAAGTAGGAATAGGAAGTTATATTATTTCTATATTTGGCACTGATATGATTGATGCTGGAATACTGTTTCCAACGGTAGTATCCATATTCAAGAAGATTGTGGATAAATTGGAGAGAGTTCAGAGAAGAGCCACGAGAATGATTAAAGGATTAGAAAATATACCTTATAGTGACGACTCAAGAAGCTCAATCTATTTAGTTTAACAAAGAGAAAATTAAGGGGTGAATTGATCATAGTTTACAAATACTGACATGGGGAATAAATATTTAATAATACTCTCTTCAATCTAGCGGAGAAAGGCATAAGAAGATCAAATGGCTGGATGTTGAAGCTAGACAAATTTAGACTGGAAATAAGGCATACATTTTTGACAGTGGAACAATTTACCAAGGATCATGGTGAATTTTCCGTCACTGGCAATTGTATAATCAATGTTTTTCTAAAAGATATGTTATAGTTCAAACAGGACTATGTTACATACGAGGTCAGTGTAGCTGATCATAGTGGTCCTTTTCTTGTTTTATAATTTATGAATTGCATATATAGAACTACATAACAGGAACTTATGTAGTTTGACATGGTCTCTTGCCAAAGGAATAGGAATTGTATGGAGCACAGTTCACTACTCCTGTTTACTGTCTATGGATCATAATGCAGGGGCGGTGACACATATCTTCTAATTGTGATTTATTATGGGCCATCATGAATAATGCTTTTAGCAAAAGGATGTTGCCTTGTGTCATCATATAAATATACTGTGATATAGCATGTATAAACTCTGATTCAGTAATTAACTTGCATTAATATTGTACAAGTGTATTGGATTCTGTATTCAATGGTTATTCTAGCCAGGAAATCTGAAAGTGATGCAGCTTTTTATTACTGTTTCTGGCATGTTGCATCATATTAAGTTAGCTCAATAAAAGTAATATCATGCAAATGTTATAGTTATGTACTGCACCATACAACTGTGATTTAAAGAACCAGTGGCAGATGCAGGATTTTAAAAGGAGTCCTGTGGCATAACCTTAGGGGAAAGTGTTGACAGCTGATGTTGCTGGTTCCATAACCAGATACTAAGTATAGAACTATAGTTATTACTCTGAATAATGAAAAAAACTATGACAATTTTCCTAGATCCTGCTTATACTATGTAAATCACCTGTGAGTCTGCCTGGAACCCCCTCACCTGGGATTGAAAATAGTTTGGCCACTAGAGTTGGAAGAGCCAAACCATCTTCAACATTCATTACAGGGTTCAACATTCATTACAGAAAGGGTGATAGACCTCCAAAGGTACTAAGGGTGACTTATCCTCAGAGCATTTTCATTAACCTTCTCTGAACATTCCTTTACCTGCCACCATGTTTGCCAGTCCAGAATAAGAAGAAAACTATATCCCACACTCTTTCCCTTCAGTTGACACTCAAGATTGTAATGTAGCAGTGTGAACTTTTAAATTACCTTTTCATGGATAAGTCTATTAACTAGATCTCTCTTCTGCTTAATAATTTTGTCCAGTGTCCCAAATGAGGCATGATATCCTTTTATTAATTTGGTAATAGATATCACCATCTACATGCAGATACCTCAGGATAGTTCCCCTGGTGTGCTGGATTTCTTGGCCACTCTTTTTGGTATTACCAAAGAAGTTATTCCCCTCACCTTTCATATTTACAATAATAAGGTGACTGAAGTTTCAAACACAGGATTAAATCAACTTTCTTAAAATTTATCCAAAAAGGAAACATAGGCTCAAGTCCCAGGTGTATTTATTAGCATATTGGCAATAGTCTTACAGTACTGTATCTGTGTATATCTGGTGATCTACCATTTATCCCAGGAAAGAAAGAAATATCTGAAAACCTGGAGAGTTTGTTTCCTATTAATAATTAAATAAAAACAAACAAACACACAAACAAAAAACAAGACTTTTTAATATCCTGATTCAGCTTCAGCATTTGACTTTGCAGTGTGCATTTTCCTAGTGCTCCAAATCTTTATTTCAGCAAGTTTTATGTGTAGTATGCACTTCTAACATGCTGATATGAAAATGTACCCATAATATGCATTCAGTTACCTTGGAGGTCTAGAACATTCCTGCCTAGGAAATCTCCTTGAAATACAGAGAAGCAGATTTACTTGATGCAAGCAAGTAATATTTTCTTTAATTAACTTCATACTTGCCCTTTGTACTGTTTTAGCCACTGATTTAGCCACTGATCCTGAAAACACCTGCACGAGTAAGTGTACAGTAGTTGAGTAGTTCCACTGAAGCCCCTGTTTGGAGGCCTAGTCTTTCAATATATGCTCCTGGTTGTCCTCCTGTTCCATTGACTTCAGTGAAGTTACTTCTGACATATACTGGTGTACATGAGGGTAGAATCAGGGCCTGTAGCCTTAAAATTCTCTCTCTCCTTTAGGAGATGTCCTTTTCAGGAGGGTAATTCCTGAGTACCTTTTACCACCTCCTTGTTTAACTTCAGAATAAAAGTGATTTTAAAGGGCCAAGACTGAATGTAACATACATTCAGTCTTGGCCCTTTAAAATCACTTTTATACAGATATGAAGGGGACTTTGAAACTCAAAAATTATACTTCATTTTTCTTTCAATGGGTAGGGAAATCTGTTGACACAATAGAAATATGAACCTTTTCACAGAATAGCTTGAGACCTCTTTGAATTTCAACCCCAAATACAACACCTATGATTCCAGCTTTTGACCTGACCCTAGCAGGCACTGCTCAGCATATCATAGGGTTAGGCCACTTACAGTTCTAGGAACCAAAGAAAGTTCAGTGTTATTACAGCACAGGTGATTTGTATTTTTAATGCCTGGTCTGTATCTGTCTATGCCCACAGCACCTTTGAGTGACACCTGTGAAAGCAATGGCCTTCCTTATGTCATATCCACAGACAGTAAACAGGAGTAGTGAACTATACTCCATACAATTCCTATTCTTTGGCTAGAGACCTCGAACTACTTAAGTTCCCGAGAAAGCAAGTATTGTTTTTGAAGCTGCAGATTCAGCACAGGTGACGGAGCAGCAGACCAAGGGCAGCAGCAGCAGCAAATGAAATACAATGTTTAATCTCTAAATAATAAAATATTTTAACAGGGAACAAAATATTTTTGCTGATGGAGCAGGTGAGGAGGAGGCAATGGGCCAGGGAAGAGCTGAATGGAGATTCAGCCCATATACTGACAGGTCATGTGGGCAAACTCCTTGTCAAAGTTTTTATCATTCCCTAGTGGTGTCAGGATAAATGAAGGCCAATTCTGTAGTTCATTTCATCCATGCAGAGAAAAGGGGGATGGGAGAAGAAACAGAAATGCGGGGGAGGAGGCGGAAATATAATTGAGGTCCTGATTCGGGAAAATATCCCTATTTAGCAAAGAACTTAAGCATGTGCTTAAGACCCATTGAAACTATGCTTAAAGATTGGCGCACACTTAGGTGCTTTCCTGAACTAAGATTCTGCTTTCTACAATAGACAGAATTGCATATTTACACATTAATATAAACACAGCTGAACTACTGGACCTAAGTATCAGAAGGGTAGCCGTGTTAGTCTGAATCTGTAAAAAGCAACAGAGGGTCCTGTGGCACCTTTAAGACTAACAGAAGTATTGGAGCATAAGCTTTCGTGGGTGAATGCCCACTTCATCAGACGCAAAAGATGAAGTGGGCATTCACCCACGAAAGCTTATGCTCCAGTACTTCTGTTAGTCTTAAAGGTGCCACAGGACCCTCTGTTGCTTTTTACTGGACCTAATTCAACCCTAATGTATATTCCATGCAGGTACATTGACATCAGTGTTGTTGCAGAATCAGATTTAAGTCAGAAATCAGTTTGCCGTATTATGTCCTGTTCAGAAACCTGCTAAAGAAAAGTTTCATAGGCACAGAAATCTGTAGTATATACTTAAGCCCCTTCGTATTCAGTTTAAACCGATTTTTACCAAAAAATTCCCAGGTTTTACAAAAAGTATTAGGAATTTTTTTCTGATTTTCACCCTACTTTTGTATCATACGAATATATAAAAATAACTTGTTTTGCTAGGAAAATATAATACGTTGCATGAGATATTTGTTTTAAGCTAATACCTTAGACTGTGTGTATATGGAAAATTGCCTGTTGAAGTCAGGCTATGTATTAGTCTAGAAGATGCACACAATAAACAGACAGGCCCACACACAAGCTCTGAAGTGCGTGCGCATCTGAACGTACTGATGAATCTCACGCCCCCCCAGGTACACATTTCAATCTGTTAGCAGATAACCCTTTAAAGATTTGACACACTAAAATGGGAAGAAAACGAAAATCTCTATCAGAATACGTTTCAGATCATAAGGAAGTACTTGAAAGTTTTAAAAAAACAAAAACAGGAGAAAAGGATGAAATTGAGTGTATGCGCTGCAAATGGTGTGGCCCAATTATTATATGTAAATATTTATAGGCTAATAGTTATAAGTCTACAGTAGTAAACTGTTTATTCAAATGAAAAGTTTTATTTGGGGATTAGAGATATATTGTTTTCTTAAACTCAGAGGCGGCATTGTGTTTTGAGTTCTGTTTTAATTCTGCAGCAAACCATATTGAGGAACGGAATTCAGAGCATTAATCTACTGAATTCTGTTTTCCCCTGTCTTTCCATCCACCAGAATGAACCCCAATATTTACCCATAACAATTATTAATAGTTTTTTTTTTGCACTGATTTTCTTCTGTTTTTGTTGGGTTGGTAATAAACACTGATACATTCCCAGGAAAAATTAAATAAAATAAAAACTGAAAATGAAAGGCCCTGTATATACTGTACCTTTAAAAACTATACCATTTCCAATTATGCAGTTAGAAACACCAGGCAGTCAGAGAGATTACATTCCAATATCCTGTTAAATAAAGAGAAATTAACCTGGATGGAATTTCAAGAGACAGATATTTGATTGATGCCCGTTTGCTTGGCTTTGTTTATGTTTGCTAATATAATTAATTAATATAAAACTTACTCTTTTTGCAAAGTCTTTACACTTGCATGCAAAACTGCTGTCTGTACATCTGGCAAGCAGATTTTGGTAGGCGGATGATTTTTATGAATACATTCAACTCAACATCTTTAGAGGTTTATTACGTGGAATGCCTTCAAAGGCTTCAGCAATGCACATCTTGTTTGAATTTGCTATGGAATGGCATTGCCTGTTTTATCTGCTTTTACCAAAAATCCATCTGATCCCTGACAGATTCAAGAAGCTGCAGATGCACAGAGCCTTATTCCATGGTAAGGCAATATGATCCCTGAAAATTATTTTTGACGCAGCAATGCGACACCATGACAAAATGAGATTTTCCCTTCATATTAGTGGCATTGTTCAGCTGCATAATTTAAACTGCAGTTTAAAATTGACACTTATAATAATAAACAATCAATTACAGAGGATTAAAAAAAAGATTTCCCAAACCAAACATATTGAATTCAATATATTTTCATTTGGTTAAATAGATAGGGATGTTTATAAAGGACAGTTTCAAGGTTTTCCTAGGCCCTAAAGCACATAGTGAGGGTTGCAGGGGTTGGCAGGTTGAGAAAAGGGATAAAATGTATATCCTACAAAATATGGCTAACTAGAGATACTTTTGTTCCCAGTAAATCAGAGTTTTGTTCCAGCTGAGCTATCTTCAGTGCAGGAACAGGGGTAGGGAAGAGAGCCACTTTTCAAAATACTGGTGTGAAGCATGCGTCTCTCCCCAGGACTTTTATCTATTGAAACCTGGAGGAAAGCTCTGGAGTTTTTACATTGTCAGAGCTAGTAAACAGGTCCATCTACGGAGACCTGCATGGGTGATATAAAAGAAGAAATAATTCCAAAACCAAACAGGCTTCCTCTCAGATATTTGCCATCTGTACATGGTATCATCTATCATATTCTGGAAATATATGCCAATTTGTACGGCCTGATTGATCAGTGGTCATTAGTTTTACCTCCCTACAGACAGTTTAGTCAGGAAAGACTCAACCGTGTGGTAATTTGTCAATACCTAGTTCTCTGGAGAATTCATAGTGCAGCTAGTGGTCTACAGACTTTGAGGATTTTTAGATTCTTTAAACACAGTGAAACCTCTAACAAGTCTTACAAGCCGCTTATCCTCAGTTAAACAATGTGGGTGCCCTAGTGTGACCACGAGGCCTCTGTCTCTAGGATTTCTGGATCTAGTAAGCTTAAAATCTGGGAAGAGGATGTTCCTTCTCTTCTGTACTAGGTGAAGCCAAATGCCCTGAGAAAGACTCCAAAGTGCCTGCAAATTGGGCACTCTCTTCCTTTAGGAGATATTTCTGTATACCCCAACAGGAGGGGACAGCCCTGGTAAAATAGAGGCAAGAGATATTACACACCCAAATTGTCTTGCTAGATATTTCTGAGTGATGGTGGCTAGGCTAACACGCATCACATTTACTTGGGATTTCCTTTTGTACATGCCAATATCTAGGGTCAGGCACCTACAAATCACTCTGAATCCCCAAAAGGAGTTGAAAGAAACTTTTCTACATTTCTAGAAACCCCTAAGCCTTCTGCTGGCATTTGGTGGCTGACCTTTCAAGAGTTTTTCTTCCTCTAATGCAATTAGGACATTGTCTAAATACACATGAAGTTTTAACCCTGGGAACCTTAAGGTGGAGCACCACAGGGGCATCACATTGGCCATTTTCCATTACCCTCCATTGACACAGAGCTCCTTTCCAGAAGAATCTTAGGAACATTCAGTGCCTGGGACTGGAAAGCTTCATTCAAATCAGATCCCTTAGTTTTTATTGTAGTTTTCATAGAAAATCTACATTTTCAATTTAGTGACTTTCATATCACTGGGACCAGCTATATGAAACAGTGTGGCAGAAATAAAGTGGTTTAAGGGCCTTAGCTTTCAAACCAGACATACCCCCCAGTGATCTCGGGGCAACAAAAATTTAACCCATTGAGCGCCACGTCTAAGGACTGAGGCTTTAAGGATTCTGTACATTCACTCTCTAGGGCTTGTAATGTTTCAGTGACCAAAAGTCACCTATATAGAAAGTGTGTGTGTGTGTGTGTGTGTGTGTGTGTGTGTGTGTGTGTGTGTGTGTGTGTGTGTGTAGATATTATGTTAAAGAAAATGCTATAATTGTCAGTGAATGTTTGGCACCATCAATAGGCAAGTTGCATGTTTAATAACCTGTGTGCAAGAACATTATGATCTTTGGGATTTTGTGACTGTTCATAGATTCATAGACATTTTAGGCCTGAAGAGATCATTATGACCTCCTGTACAATATAGCCCATAGACTTTCACCCGATAATTCCCACTGAAAGCACAATTACTTGTGAAAGAAATAAAGCATATATTTGTAGAAAGCTATCCAAAACTTCCAGTGATGCAGAATCCTCCACATTTCTTGGTAAGATGTTATCATTATTAATTATACTATGTTAAACATTTTAACTTAGTTCCAGTTTAAATTTGTCTAGCATCAACTTCTAGTCACTGGGTCCTGTTATGCCATTGTCTACTAAGTTAAAGAGCCTCTAGTATCAAACATTATCTTGGCTTGTGACTGAGAAACAGAGAATACAAAAAATCACGAATTCATAGCTTTTGTTTAATACATTTGGGGGTAAAACCTGCTCATCTGCATTATCACAGTGTCAACCATTTCAAACAAGGGCTTAAAAATCAGATGGAAAGGTGGGAAACCTTGATCATTCTTAAAGAAAGGTTAAGTATAAAACTTTTTATCAAGATTGATGTTTGGATTCTGCTGCTCTTTGAGTTAATTAACCAAAGGCAGAAACAGTTCAAAGATGCATATTAATATTAATACCCTATCAGAGATTATTTCCTTCCAATCAACACAACTGAGCTGAACCAGAAAGACCTTTCCTTAAATGTATGAAATGACCTTCAGGGCCTTTTGTGGCACTTCTAACACTATCAACGGAGAAAAGGAGTGCCTTCCAGGCTGATAGAGGAGCAGCAGCCTTCATGTGTTATTATTCATGCCTGTTTTTTTAAGATTATCTCCTTGTTCATTAGGAGTGCTCTACACTATTGTACTAAGTCTAAGTACATAGTAGTAATGGCCTAAACTTTGGCTGGTGTAAAAATAGAATGTGACCTTTGATAATGAACACAGCTGTGATCTGAAGTTGCTCCCATTACAGCCAAATTCCATTATAACCAATGAAACTGAAGCACACACAACACAATTTTTTTTTTTTTAATTTAGCAAGACATAGTGAATGGGAATCTAATGTAAAATTAATACTCACCAGTACTGCCTAAGAAGCATTGTAAAGCCCCAGAAATATTTTTGTATTCTTTATGTTTATATAAATTCAACAACCTGAGATTTGTTCCCCTCCATTCACTGAGGACTGTTCTCTACACTGTTGAAGGAATTTTGTAATTTTAGAGCTAAGCTAACTTAAACTTGAATAATGATGCTCTTTAAACTATGTATTCTTTTCTCCCTTTCTAACAAGTCCTTCTACAAGTCAGTGGTACTAAGGTTTTGCACATTTCTGATAATAAAATTAAAGCAGAGGAAATTAAAAATGAATACATTCAGTCAATTATTGAATTTATATTTAAAACATATAATTTCATTTTACTTTCATTGTAACTTTGAATCTACCTATATTTAAACCATTTTTGTAGCACTGTAGATTCCAGCCAGAAGCCTTACAGAGAGAACCTGTGAGAAATATAGAGTAGCTTTATGGATGTTATTGTTTTACTTATTCTAATAATTTCCTTCTTCAGTATTAGAAGAAATCAGCCATATTGTACCCTGCAATGGTAAAACCCAAGGGGGAAGTCTGTGAGATACAGCTTGAGGAGTTTCCAAAGGGTGAGCCTTCTTGAAGAGATTTGAGGGGACAAGGAGGAGGCAGAGAAAATCCCCCCCCCCCAATTGTAAAACCCAGGAATCTGTGGGGAAAAGGAATCTTTAATTCCATGCTGTACCGGCATCTGCTGAGATACTGCCCAGCCCTTCCACTTATGCTGGCATCAAAACTCCCTTGACGATCCACATTAGCTTTTCTGCCCATGTGGAGGCAATACATTTGCCACTCCCTCCCTCTCCAAGGTGGGTGCAAGAGCGGAGAGGAAGTTAATGCAGCTAAGGGCATGACTATCTTACAGGATTGAAGGGAGAAAAGCATGTAGCACTGGGCATCAGCATAGGGTGAGAGGAAAGGGAATCTGTGTTGTCTTTGCATACTCACTCCTTTCCATTGGTTCAGTTGCTTCCCTAATCCTGTTTACTTTTGCTTTCTGCTTCTTTGTGTGACTCTGCAGATGGGAGAGCAGAGCCCTAGATTACTGACATGTATTAGCAGCAGTGTACATTTTATGGTTTTTTTTCTGTAATCGGGTTTTGTGTAAGAAATGGTATTTGTTTCATCTAAAGGAATACATTTTTAAACTTCTGGCACACACAATTATTTGAATTAGTTCTTTCTCAGTTGGAGGATGAAATGGTGTTTGATGCAGCATAAATGTACTGTATGTAGTAGAAGGCACAGCTCAAAGAAAAAGATATTTCTGTGTCAGGCTTTTATTTGTGTCCCAGGAGGTCACAATTTTTTTTTTTATTTTCATCATTCAAACAAACAAACAAAAACAAAAGCCCAAACATTGGTGTATTTATTAGAAAATCAACATTGCTGCTAATTGTCTTTGTATCAATGTTAGTCCCTTTTAAATTCAGTCTTTATTTTTAGTAACAGAATACGCAGGCAAAAATCTGAGTTAAAATCTGCTAAACCATCTACAGCTGCCAAAAAAAAAAAACCACTTTGTTCTTGTCTTCTTTGTATTCACACTTCATTGTACAATTTATGATTTAATCCTCTCTTCCCTTGTTAGCTTACAGTAGTTTTCTGACCTCTTCTGACTCACAAGTTCTATAAGGTCACCTTTTCAAATGAGGATGAATCTCTTTTTCAAAACAACCCACCTTACTTGAAAAACCATGCCCGCAGCATGGTGCTAGGTGTCACTCTGCTGCTGTTCTAGCTTCTGGAACTGATTCTTCTATCACACCGTTTTTACACTGGTGTAACTACACTGACATCAATAGAGTTACCCCTGGTTTATGTGTGGACAATGAAAGCAGAAGCTGAGCTGATTTATTCTGGAGTAAAACTGAGAACCACTTATGATATTTTTTGCAAAAAAATTAACTAGAGTCTTGCCCAATTCTGGTTTGGATGATCATACTCGGACTGATTCTCTGCCATAGAACTAAACTAATGAGATGATAATCAGGCCCAGAGTTTAAAAACAACAATAGTATTTTCTTATCCTTTCTGAATTTAGGATAAATGTTCATGTTGCTTTTCTGTCCATGTTGCTAATCATACCAGGAGATCAACAAGTTGATGTCCAGTAGCCTTTGACAACATTCATTTTGTTAATCAGTACTATGTAACAGGAGCACTATGTGAAGGTACCCTCTTCCTATTCACGGGCTCACTGATCTGGAAGCGGCTATTTGAATGTTGCTAATCATCTCTTGTCTTATGAAAGAAGAAAAATGCACAATAGAAATATTGTTGTGAAAAATATCCTGCAAAATGGAAAAGAAAAACAAATCAGACATAAGTTCCTTCTGTGAACAAGTAAAGAGATAGAATCAGAGATAGGTATTAGCAGCACTGAAAATGTATAAGTACTTTTCCATGAGTTTGCTGTACCTCTGTATGAAAATTCTCAAAATATATTAAGGTTTCAAATCGGACAATCCCCATGAAGGCTAAAGAAAGTATCTTCACACTGAATGGAGTGACAATAAGAAGAGATCTGACAGAGACATGCTGATGCTGCATGTTACAATTACCAGGAGCTGTTATCAGAACTTTTTCTGTGCAGTCCCCAGATTCCTTGATAAATAGGGGAGACACTGTGCTGTGTGTTAGTGTTATGGCTAATGACGTTGATTTCTCAGACTGACAGCCAGAAAGATACAAAGACAAACTGAAGCATATGTAATGTTTGCTATCTGGTAATGGCAGCATTTTGAACTATGACAGCTTTTGATAGATAGTAGCAAATAAAACAGCCTCCTGAATTATTCCCCTCTTTGAAGTAAACCATAGCTTCAAATGATGATGGGCCCTCAGCATGTGTGAGTCAATGGGATTAAAGGAATATCTCTAAACTGTTTGGACACCTAAACTCCATTTTGTTCACTCAATAAGAATAATTTCATGATAAACAAATTCCTTCAATTTCCAAGGGAAAGTCAGCAAACTGACACCTTCTCCCCACTTCCCAAAACTACCAAGGGCCAGATCTTCAGCACAGCTGTATTCAATGCAGAGGATCCAGTCCCAACTCTGCTCAGGCCCAGCCTTGACCATTCCAGCTTCCACCATGTCAGGAAGTATAGCTGCCCAGAAGTCAAAGCTACTGTAAGGGGGGAATGGTCCCGCTATTGTGGGGAACTTTCCTGGCTTCTGCACGACCCAGGTGAAATGGGCTAACAGAAGGATCTGAGTCCTCGCTCTCACTTCCTTTACCCAGAGGCCTTCGTGCCCTCGAGGACTCCCCTTGCACTCTCCTGTCTGGCAGAGTCCTCATAACCCCAACAAGGCTGGGCCCAGGATTCCTGGGGGGCTTGACCCCCAACCTTGCTGTGGTCACCTAGGAGGGGCTAGGGTGTCCCCACTCCGGGGTACTCTCTCTGCACTGGATGCTTTCCTGACCCACTGATCATTATATACTATTTAAAGCAATACAGTTTATTTAATTAACAATTAGTTTAAAAAGGAATAAGGAAAAATGGGAAAGGTTAAAGGAAACACATCACCCCGCTGTGTGGCAGGGAACATCACAAACAGTGTCTCTGGAACCTCAGGGCAGTTCACGGTCTGTTTCTTGTAGATCCCAGGCCTCCTTCTCAGGCCCTGGCTGTGCTGCAGGGATGCTGTGGGTTGGACACTTGCTCTGGCGGTGGCCACACGCTCTCAGGCTCTAGGTGGCAGGACCCTTCTTCCCAACGTCGCCCCCGCCCTGTCAGGGTTACGATCCCCCTCCAAGTCAGGCCTGCAGAGCCTCTTGGCTGAGACAGCTCCCTGTGCTGGGCACACTGCCCAGGGTCCCCCTCGCTCTCCCCAGCTGCTCACCATACCCGGCTCCGGACTGCTCCAGCCCCAGCTCCAGCTCCACTCTGCCTCAGCACGGCTGCTGCTGCTGCTCTGCCTCGAGCCCCCTGGGCTGCTTCTCTGGCCCCTCTGGCTCTGATTGTTACAGCTCTGCTCCCAGCACACGTCTTCTCTACAGGCTGCTTCTGCTCCCAGCACTGACCTGCTTCCTGGGCTGCTTTTCTGGCCCCTCTGGCTCTGGTTGCTGCAAGTCTGCTCTCTCTGGGCTGTGCTCTGGCTTTTGGGGCTGCAGCTCTGCTCCCCAGCTCAGCTTGGGCCCCTGCTCGCTCCTTAGCTCGGCCCCACTCTGTCTGACCCAGGCAATTCCAGCTAATATGGAGGACGGGACCCCCCTGGTCTCCTGACTCCTTGATTAGCCTGCCCGCCCTGTCAATCAGGCTGACCTGGAACGTTGGCCTCTCCACATTGCCCCTGAGGACTGTCAGTCTCAGGGTCCTGCATACCCATCGACCCTTCCCCTTTTGGTACTGAGAGCTAGCCAACTAAAACACCCCCACTGAATGTTAGTAAGGGGATAACAGTCCCCTTACACTACTACAGCTAGGATATCTTGCCCTGTTGATGAAAGACCTGAAAAACTTGAGACAGACCTGAGTTCAGTGCAAGGCCTTTCCATCTGACAATTTGGGATTCCTTTTTTTCCTCCAGTTCTTTTTTTTTTCTGTCTTTTTTTCTGCCATTTTAATAAGTGCATTTAATGCCCATCAGATTTGGCCAGATCTGTTTTGAGTATTGTCTCTTAACTTCTGAAAGGCACCCAGTTACGTTGGGATAGGCAGTATACAAATACAGCCTGCTACATCTAAAAGTCCTTCCATGGAGTCTGATTTCTTAAGTACAATGGGTGAACTCACAGCACAGGGGGCTAGAGAGGGGCTAAGGTAGCTTTAAGCCAACTTTGCACTATTCTAGGATGCTTTACGGGCTGGAACAGCACTTGGCATCATTTAGAAAACCCTTGGGGCTTTTCTTGAAAGTATGTCTACACTAGCAGTGGTATGTAGAGTACAAGCTAGCACAGGTGTAAATAGCAGTGTAGACGGTGAGGTGTGGCTTAGGAGATTAAGGTAGAGTGTCCTACATGCCTGAACCCCCAGGGTGCTTACCCCACACGGCTCTCTACACACCCAAGCAGTACCTCCCACATCTACACTGCTGTTTTTAGCTGCTGGACCCTTTCACTACTACAGTGAGTGTGGACTGCAGCATGTAGATACAGGTACCGTACATGTCACCACAAGTGTAGACAAGTCTAAGTTACAGCAAACTCCTTGGACTGCCCTCTGGGAATCTATGCAGCACTGCATGATGTAGCTGTGCCACTGACATGCACCTCAAGCCCCACCCCAAGGATGACCCCATACCAAACCTAGGAATGTGAGAGGGTCTTTGGAGGACAGCTTGTGGCTGTCTGCCTCAGTTCCTGAACCAGGGGAATTCTCCCGCTGATGTTCCAGAGCCTTTCCAGTCCTTTTTAAGCCACTGCAGCCTGCTAATCCCATATAAAGGGGTAAAAATGGGGATAAAAAACTCACTCAGCATTCCTAGGAAGAGGGTTTATTGCTGATACCAGTATAACTGAGTTCCTTTTTAAACAACTTGATATTTATTTTATTTTTTTTGTTATTTATTTAAGGTCAGTAGTCCCAAGAGAGCTCCTCACTTCTATTCTGACACAATACAATGAGTCACTCTGCACTCAGGTTCTCATCCAAAGCCCATTGCAATCACTGGGATGCTTCCATTGACTGCAATGGACTTTGATCAGGTCCTCAGTCGATATCCTGAAAATAAATCTGAGTGAATAAATAGATCCTGTGACATCATGTGAAGGTTCAGTCTGATAAGTTCCAGACATATCGGCTCTCTAGTGGGAATATCCTATCCCCACTTTCAAAAATCTGGAACTCTTAACCTGAGAATCACAGCTAATGCTACCTGCCAGACTGGCACCCAAAGAGACATCTCAAGGATGCATAAGACTCAAGACCATAAATGCTTTGCTCAATCAAAGCCAACTCCCTGAATTGTAATTTAAAATTAAACTGATGCCAGTGCGTTTTTTGAAGCCTGGATGTAATATCCACCTTTCGTGAAACTCCAGAAGGTAAGAGGACAGCTGTATTCTGTACTAGCTGAATCTTTTCAGTTGCTTATTACTTAAATAACTCTAAGGTGTGCTCTTAGGCACATACTGGGCTTTGTAGAAAACATGAAAAATAAAATCTTATTACGTTTTAAAAAGTTATTCATCTGCTATATTGATAACCTTATGTTTTAATGGAGCACAGATTTACTTCCAGGATAGCTTTAGCTATTAGATTGAGAGGAGTAGCATGGTTCAATGTAAAGACTAAAAGCAGTATTGTAGTATTGAGTCATTACATTTCTTTGATTTTCTTTAAAAAATGTGTTAAGGACAAGAACATCACGTCACATGCATGGCTCACTAGTTATATAATGACTGATAGAGCAAATGGCCATTTGATCGCCTATCATTGTTGCATCAGCCTCTAGTGATAGGAAAAAAAGAGTCACAAAAATATCTTCTTTTCTCGCTGTGCACCAGGGTTTCAAGCAAACCCCTTTGTGAGAAACTGCACAAGCTGAAACTCACAGAGTTCCCTCTCCTGTACTTAAATGCCCTCACCCCATGTGGATAGGGCCTTCAGTTATGTGGTTAAAAATTTCTGGGTCAGATTCACCAATATATTCTGGAAGGTTTGTGCCACTTCATCAAAGCCTAGCCGCTGTGAACCCAGTTTAATGGGCCAATTAAACTGGGTTTATGGATGTTTTGTGCCATTTTGGGAATGCACACCAGCAGAGTGTGCCAGTGTATGTGCCTCATAGTATACTATATAGTAGGGCTGATCTTCAATTGGTGTAAATCATTGTAACTTCATCCATTTTCATGGGACTACACTCATTTGCATCAGCCAGAATCTGACACTATTCATGTGTTTACAAAAATAAACTGCTCAGATTCACGGATGGCATCCAATACCAACTAAAATCCCAGCAAGCCAATCTCTTTGTTTTATTTGAATTTTTTTACCAATAATTAATGGGTGAGAAAGGTAAAACCTCTATTCCTGTTATCCCTATATCTCTTACTTCATATCTTTTCTTTTAGTTTCACAAACTGTTGACACTGAATGCTATGACAGAACTTGGTTTATTTATCTTCAGATTCCTTTAACAATTAAATTTCCATCAGTGGTTGCACATTTGTTTGCTCGCAGAGGCAGACTATTTATTTTTACTGTATTCTTGCACTTAAATATTTTAATCTGTGTGGTATTAAAACCAAGGACGTGAACCCTGGGTGCTATGACTCACCCTCATAAATTGCTGTTTTGACTCTTCTACTGCCAGTCTTTAGACAATGTTTATGAATATTCTGTTCCCTTCTCTGAGTAAGAGAGCTCTGCATTTTACTTGTGAAGATTTTATTTGTGGAATCTGGATAGTCAAAAGATTTTGGGCTGGATGAGTTGGACTGAACACCTGTGCACTGGAGTAAGAGGGGATAAGAACTCCTTCCATGGGCTACCCAAACCTTGGATCCAATTTACTTATTTGATATTTGTACAGCATAGCTCCTAGGAGCCATAGTCATGCACCAGAACCCCAGTGTGCTAAGTGCTGTACAAATACAGAATAAAAAAGACAGTCCCTGACCCAATGAGCTTACAATTTAAGTATAAGAAAAGATAGGACATATGGTTACAGACAAGGGAGTACAAGGAAACAAAGAAACAATATTGTTCGTCATGTAAGGCAATGGTCTCAGCACACCAGCAGCCTAACCACTGCCAAGTGGTTTGTAGCTCTCATGGCAAAGGGGAGTTTTAAGGAAGGTTTTGAAGGTGGACAATGAATTAGTCTTGTGGATGTTTATGGGGAGCTTCTCCTAGGCATGAGGGGAAGCACTGGAGAAAGCATGAAAATGCTTGCTTGAAAATTTAACAAATGAAAACAGATGTTGACATCATGGGCTGATCAGAGGTGGGTATCGACTTTTTGATACATAATGAGAGACGATAGGTAGAGTCGGGATAGACCATGAAGGGCATTGCAAATGAAGACAAGTAGCTTATGTTTTATATGATAGAGAAGGGGGAACCAGTGAAGGGATGCAAAGAGAGAAGTGGCATGCCAAAGTGACAGAAGAGGAAAATGATCTTTACAGCAGCATTCTGAGATTGCATTTTCCAAAGCCAGAGAAAAGAGTGTTGCAATAATTGAGATGTGTGGTGATGAGTGCCTAGACAAGAGTTTTAACTATGTGGATGGATAGGAAAGGTTGTGAGATGTTATGCAAAAAGAATCTGCAAGAATTAGACATAGTTTCATTGTGAGGACCTTGAGAGAAGTCCAAGATGACATCCAGGTTACAGGCCTGAGTGACAGGCACAATGGTGGTGTTGTCAACAGTGACTGAGAAAGGATGTAGTGGGGTGAGCTTGGGTCGCAATCTTTCCAAATCAGTTCCTGGGATGTTGCAGCTCACAGACGACTACATCTCAGGCCTGTGTCTAAAGTCCAAATCTAGACCTCTGTAACTGTGTTTATTTTCCATAAACACACACCAACACACTTCGTTGTGTCAGTGAACCATTCCGATAATGCTTAGTTTGGATTTCTCATGGTATTCCATAATCCAGAAACTGAAATAATGTGAGAAGACCAGATTTCATTTTAATTCTGCACCCTAAATGACTCTCCTAGGCACTGAAAAATAAACACTTAAAACGAGTACTAAACCACATGCATGGTCCTAGTGAAAAGGATGACACTTCTCTCTGAGCTCCTGCACTTCTTTACCCACAGCACCATCCACAACCTCAACTCTTTCTGTTATTATTATTACTATTAATTTACTTGTGTAAATTAAGATTAATAGAATTGGGCAAAATCTGCATGTTTTCAAAGCTGTGGGAATGTTGGAGTTCATCCTGAAAATTTAGCATATCAAACATGAGCTCTTTTCTTTGCCACTTCTGCACAAGGACACTTTCCATACTTTTTACTCAGGGGAGTTAAGTGTTCAGATAGAAGTCTCAGGGTGTGTCTATGCAGCAATTAGACACCCACAGTTGGCCTGTGCCAGCTGATTCGGGCTCACTGGGCTTGAGCTAAAGGGCTGTTTAATTGCGGTGTAGATGTTTGGGCTCAGGCTGCAGCCTGAGCTCTGGGACCCTCCCACCTCGCAGGTTCCTAGAGCCTGGGCTCCAGGCCGAGACCAAATGTCTCCACTCCAATTAAACATCTCCTTATAGCCCGATCCTCACGAGCCCGAGTCAGCTGGCACAGGCCAGCTGTGGGTTTTTAATTGCAGTGTAGACATACCCTCACTTTCCACTTGCTAGGATCTCTCGCTGCTTGCAAAGGAGAGTTTGGAGAGTTTAATGGTGAGATGAAGGAAGAGACCTACTTACAAAGAGAAGAACAAGAAAGCTTTGCTACTTTATGTTCGACTAGCTGTGTCGACCATGTGATGTCAGGACTAGTTACAGAAAGAGAGTGAAGCTGGCATATATTGCTTCAGCTACAAGTGATCTCCCCACCATGGAGCAGAGTTGCTTTTATTGCTGGAGTCTGCTACATGTTTATCTGTTGGAAATATATCTGAGTCCAATACTTGATTGAGTGTCATGGTGAAGCTGTTAGAAGAGGAAGGGAAGGGAAGGATATTGTGACTGGTCCTCAGGCAAATCCGCAGCCTACAACTTTGCGTTTGTTGACCCTCACCTATATCTATATTTCCCTCACACCTGCACATGCATAATCATAAATGTCAGTTCCCGAGCTTATTACATTAAATATTGTAAAATGCCAGCAGCTACAGTGTTAAAAGTGCTGGATCGCATATGATTTCTGCCAATTATATTAACCTCGAAGTTTGCAACAGTAAATGATGTGAAGTTTTCTGGGTTTTTTTTCACCCTTTAGGTGCACAGTAAGCTTATATATCACCTTAAACTAATATACAGACAGAGTAAATGGTCCAGGAGGAAGCAGAACTCTTTGAACTCTGAACTCTATCCCTAGAAAAGGTCACTGTTAGCAATATTAGCGGTCAGGATCTGCCCCCCAATTTTTTAAAAAATATATTCTTCCTAATAATTGACAAACTTTATCCACGTGTGTTGGACCTAAACCAAGTAAAGCAGAGTGGATTCATTCTACCGTAATTTACTCCATCTGTTTAAAACTAAGATTTATAGTCTGGTACACCGATTATTTCACATTTTTGTCAACAGAAAACCTATTGTTTTAATGGATTATTATAAATAGATTTAAAGATCATCTGAGAAAAATTATTTCCTAATCTACCTTGCCTGACATTTAGTAGTCTTCCTTGGATTCTGGAAACATTAACATAATACTCTACATTTTTCCCCTTAATATGAAAAGGAATAAGTTTTTTCAAATTTTGAGAGACATATTTTGTTGGTATTATAAAGACACATTGTCCTTGTATCGAATAAACCATACCCAACATCAAAACACCTTGGAATTTTTGATCTTGTAAATCAATAAGATTATTCTGTTTAACACCACAGAAATATCATCTTTTCACTTGTACATTGTGCGGTGTTCTAATGGCTGAAGGACTCAGTATTTAGTTTATATCATAATAATAGCTGATAAACAAGCACATGAAATCCTCACACTGAATTGCACTCCCTGTAGAAAGAAATACAATGTACAGCATGTGGCATGGACATAAAAGAATTAAGTATCCACAACTCTACATTTCAGTAGTTTCATCTTATTAATTTTCCTTCATATTGAGTGAACGTGTTGTGATAGGGAGGTACCAATTAGGTCAGATTTGGGCTTATATAATATGGCCAGTAGTGAATCGCTTAATAATTTAACAAAATAATACTTACAATCTATCCTGCCAGTGAAAGGGGGAAGAACTTAGGGCTAGTCTACACTACCCGCCCGGATCGGCGGGTAGAAATCGATCTCTCGGGGATCGATTTATCGCATCTCATCTAGATGGATAAATTGATCCCCGAATCGATGCGTTTACTCCCACCTCGTCAAGAGGAGTAAGCGCCGTTGACGGGGGAGCCGCAGCGGTCTATTTGCCGCCATCCTCACAGCAGGGTAAGTCGAATAGGATACGTCGAATTCAGCTACGCTATTCGCGTAGCTGAATTTGCGTATCTTAAATCGACCCCCCCACCCAGTGTAGACCTAGTATCAGTCACCCAGACCTGTCATTCTACTATACACTAAAGACCATGTACCATAATAATACCTCTGCTCCCCTAGGGATCCTACCCTTCCATCAGCCCAGGTAACCACCTTCTGCACACAACCCTTTATTCTTTGCCAACACAACAAACTACTATATCAGACCTCCAGAACTACTAGTGTTTGGGGAAGAAATAATCTGGTAAAGAAGTGGATGCATAAGGACCAAAACTGAGGTATTGTTAAGGTTGTGGTGCATAGGCTAGGGTGTAGGGGCATTGTGGCAATGTTAAGAGGTGTGCTTGCTAGCGGGGCAGGTAAAAGTATGCACGTTAGGTGGCTGAACTTTATAGCTTCTTGCTTTTGTGGGTTTGAGTCAGGCATGTTGCATCTCTAACCACTTCACAATGACATTTTCTGTATATTAATAGTATTTATATATACTTCCAAGCCATTTGGCTAATAGTTGGGATAAAGAAAATGTCTCAACATGTTACATAATAGACCACTTGGCGCCATTATGGTCTATATGGGGTCAATAATACCAATTCTGAAACTCACTGAATAAATATTTATGTGCTAAAGCCTCATTGCTCCTTGGAGTCTATCAATAATTCATATTTTAGATGGTCTTAAATACATGATAAACCATAATGGCTCCAATGGACCAGTCAGCTCTCATAAACTTCTAGGACAGATTGTTTTTTACTCTTCTAAAATCTCCATTACTATTCCATAGCAATGGAAAACTGCATTTAAACAGCTATATATAAGCAATACTATAGAAATTCATAGTTAGCATGAACACTCCTTTGTGGCTAGGTACAAGTTGCTCTGTGAGGCAGGGAGTATGCGTTGCTATATTTTTCTAGAGTGTCATAAATGTACAGGGTGCCTAACAATGAACTTTATTCATAACAATGATTATTATTTATTTTTTGTATTGCAGTGGTGTCTAGAGGCCCCACTGTGGTAGGCGCTATACTACATAGCAAAACTGAGTCTACACACAAATGTTGTACTGCTTTAACTACACCAGTATAGTCAAAACAGTACAGCCCCCCCTAGTGTGGACACGGGATATTGGTATAAAAATTGTTGTACACCTTACTGCTACATGGGAATCAAAATCACATTTAAAAAAAAGTTACCCCTAATCAAAATAGTTATGCTGATACAGACCAGGTCTGAAAGACAGCTCTTGCTCTGCTTATAAACTAGCTAGATAAGACAGATATGGGAGGGGCCAGGGAAAGAGAAGCACAGGGAGGAGGTGAAGTAACTTGTCCACGGTGACACAGCAGGTCAATAACACCAATAATGAATAATTAATAGGTAGAGGAAAGATCTCAGGTAATTGCATGACAGATGTATGGTACCGCTTGTGCTATGTTCACTTGACAACATGGTGTGAATTAATAACAGAGTGTCAGCCTTTGACTCTGAATTTCCTTTCTGCATCTGTAGTGTCAACTAAAGCCGAGTTAGTGAGGCATGATATTGCTGATACTTCCTCTGCTGCTCTAGCCTGTGTTGACTCACTAGAGAATTGTTCAGGCAAAGAAACCACCTCCTGCAGTAGATCAGGACATCAGTAGCACTGAATCATAACCAGAGGGGAAAAGTTACATTTTTGTATTATTGGAAACATTCTAAAGTTCACGGTTTGTCTTCCTTCTGCTAGCAAGCTGCTAGAAGAATGAGATTTCTTAGGTAACTAACTTATGAATCTACTTCAGGTGTCTTGAATCAATGCTATAACCATTAGAATACTAACTGTGCCTATCTGATTTGAGTCAAAATCATCTTCTGATATGGAGCCAGCTCCTAAGTCCTATTCCAGTTGCTTTCCATTGTTCTGGTGGAACAAAGTTGCCCTAAAATGGGTGTAACTAGCCCCTTTATGTTCCCCCCCTGCATTAGGGAATTCTTGGCATGTCTGAAGGAAAGGGATATGATTGGGAAATCCCTATGCCCCGGCGATGCATGACTGCATAGGATCTGGATGGCAGAGAGAAAATGTTGCAGAGGCGTCTGAGTCTCACTTCTGCTCATGGAGGGAGGTCTGTCTGGATCAAGAGTGTTACAGTCTGGCCCACAGGATTTTCATCAATAAATTAGGTCAAATTATTGTGTTGTTCTGGAGTATTTTAATAACCCACAGATTTATTCATGAATATATTCTTGAATTTGGAACTTTCCACACATTTTGGAGTGCATGATTGATTATATGTGCAAAATTTTGCACCAGAACATCACTCATAATTCACTATTTCTTATTCTCCTGATTACAAAGTTTCAGTCATCTAGTCAGTGAGCAGAAACAATACTATCTGACCTAGGTGACCAATCACACTAATCAGAGTGGAAAATGGAGCTAGTTGGAAAAATTCCAGTTTTTTGGTCAGAAGTTGCTGATTCACCAAAACCAAAATGTTCCATGGAGTTAGTTCGCAAACCAGGCAGGCTCTGCTTGGTAGCCTTCAAGAGATGCCTGACAGGTTCCAATAGAAACCTGCCTGCTTTCCTGTCAGCTCACCAGCTCAACTCCACAGTAGCTGACTTAGTGGGCTATTGGAGAGCCTAGGCTTCCAGGGTCCATGGCCCCACAGATGGACTGCTCCAGAGTTGCAAATCCCAGAGCTTCCAGGAGCTCTGGCTCTGGGTCAGTCATCCATAGGGACCCATAGTCTTCCAGAGTCTGTGGCTTAGAGCAGCTAGCAATGCAAAGTGTATCTGAGTCATGGACCCCAGGGCTTTCCATTTGTGGGAGAACTTTGAAATTTTTGATTTTCGTTTTGATTTGGAATGAAACTACATTTTGAAATATCTATATCTTCTGTGAAATGGAATTAACTTTCCCTTCACAACTCTAGTGAACAGTTTGCAAATTTGTTTGTCCATAATATTCTGCAAATACTTGCAGATAATGAATTCATTTGTAGAAATCAGGACTGGTTTGGGGAATGATTCACAATAAAAGAAAAGGGCTAATTCTTTTGGATAAATGTCTCTGCAATGAATAATTCACCCAGTGCTGTGCTCTGTGTAAGTATTAGTGCTGAAAAATTAGTACATACCCTGAACAAAGCAACATGATGGGAAAAGCTTTCAGGGTGCAACTGATGATGCATGTCAGGTTGTTTGAGTTCAAAATGCTTTTACATTTTTTAGCTCCTTGGAGAAATGATCAACTTCTGCAAATTATTATCTACTTGTATAATAACATCTTTTAAATACCAAAGTTGTAGCTCTAAAAAAAAAAAAAAAAATCTAACCTGACCATCACCCTCAACCATCGGCACCAAGTTGCTATTGAATAGATCACCTGATTATTTTTCAGACCCGAACATTAGCCCAAACACACTCGTTGTGGGAAAGGATTGCTGGCCAAACTCTCTTAATTTACACTAGTGTACATCTGGAGCAACTCTGTTGGCACCTTGGGAGTTACTCCAGATTTACACTGGTACAAATGAGAGCAGATTTTGGTCCAGATGATCTAAAGGTGATAGAGGGGACTGCGTCACATTGAAATAGATGTGCATATTTTCAGTGACAGCAGGATTAAGATCATAGTTAGCAACGTGAAAATAAAGAGCAGCTTTGGTCCAGGGACTGAGCTTATGGGGAAAGAGGATTAGTGTGACTGAAACCTGTTCCCTTACCTTTACACCTCTCACTCTCCTCAATCTACTTCATGTTTAGTTTATTGGTATGGCAAGCAGGGCCGCCGAGAGTGGGTTCGGGCCCCGGTGAAAAAAAATTTTCGGGCCCCCCAGCAAGGGAGGACCGGATAAACAGGAGGCTGCTCAAAATTATGCCTGAACCCCAGCATTAGGAAGTCACAGCTAGCTCCTTTGCAGTCCCTTCACCCCCATCAGCACCCCTTGGATATTGGGTTCTGCTGAGAATCTGGGCCCAAATATTTAAGGCTATGACTGGTTTGACACTGAAGTTTGCCCATTCATATTCTACCTCCCTCCTTTCCTGTCTCTCTAAAGTGGGTAGTTCCCTAAAAACTCTTGCTGCTGCTGGCTCCATAGAATATGTACAATCAAACAGCTGTTTGCCAGATATGCACAGTTGCAGATGTGCCCCTGCTGGTTCATCTGCATAATAATAAGCCCCATGCAAATTACTTGATTCAGTGTAGATTGAGAATAGAGCCATTAGCAAGAAAGCCCACAGCATAATTAGTAAACAACCTATTTCTTCTGACTGCTCTTTCTTTATCTTCTCTCCTTCACTAATTTCTGGAGTAGGAAGGAAGCATGTTAGCCTAATATTTCCCCTTTCAAAAATTTCTCTATTGACTTTAATTAACCTTCCTTAAGACTCACAAGCATAGTAAGTATTACTTTTAAAAGCAAAGGAAAAATGATTGTTTGCTGTATAAGAATTCCAAGGCAATCATAATGCTGACAATTATAAATAAAAAGGTCTGCTAAAATTAAACAGGTGGTTTTTTTAAAGTCAAAATATATCACAATTAACAATTTGAACTTTATTGATGCAATACATTTTTGTTTGTTTGACTGACTGATTATAAAACAAATTATTATTGAGCTCTATGTCATGAATGTGAAATAAAGTTATATGAGGAGTTAATTTGCTATCATTACATTTGCCAATGTATGAAATGGTATTTTCTTGGAACCATATAATGTTTTGCTTGTGTGGTTATAATGTGAAGGCAGCAACTACTACATCTAAGAAAGTATTTTCCATCAGAGACAGAGATTCCGTCAGAATGAATGTTACGGATGATAGGCTTGACAATTACAAAGTACTGCATCACAGCTGACCATCACCCTTTCTCCAAGATCTAACTGCTATATGGTCAGTGCTTAGTTTTCAGAAATGCTGAGTGTCATCAACCACAAACTAAAGTGACTAGAATCTGTGGGTATTCATCATTGCTGAAAATCAGGCCTGCAGATAAATAAAACTAGCAAGCCCATTTGAAATGGCATCACATGGTGTTTCCTGATAACATGCTCCAACAGCTCTTCTGGAAGAAAAAATTATGGCCACAGATTTGATTTTTTTTTTCTGAACATATATTTCAGAACATTGCCATTTAACTTCAGATCAAGTTATGCATATGTTAGCTTCATACAAAATATTCATAAATTCAGTATGTCAAGAAGTTTGACTACATAGCCAGAATGGTAACAAAATAATTGTCCTGGCCTAATTCTCATGCACACCAGGGCCCCTTCACTCTGCTCTGACAGTATAAATGAGATTTAAAATGATTGTGAATTACATTCACACTCCTAGAGTGGGATAAAGGGGGATTTAGTACAAATGAGAAATGAGGCCAGCCACTTTATTTTGGTTTCTCTATAGATGCTGGTAACAAAAGACTGAGGGTGGTCAAAGATATTTTGTAAAGTCCTTACAGTGAACAAAACTGTCCGGTGGGGTAGAAATGTTGAGTAATACTGGAACCAATTTCCTGTGATTTGAGCAAATGCATATAATTACCCCTAAACATTCCTCTATTGTCTGCCCATACCAAATAGGATCCTAGTGTGTGTAACTTGGCTTTGATGGTGCCAGGGTAACAATGGCCATCAGGATTCCATATGCATACACATTCGTTCCTTCCTAGAAGAGAGGTAAGGCTGTAGTGCTCACTTGGTAATATTTGCTCTGACAAATCTATTTAGCCCGTAGCTTTTCTTGAGCTGTAGTTGGACTGAGAACTTTTGGCTTCTACTACCAATTTGTGAAAGGCAAAATTGATCATAAATGATGACTCATTAATAGCTGAACAGGTGATCCCAACAGAGTTACAGACATTTAATGCATTTGGCATAAAAATGGAACAGAAAATGGCTTTAATAACAAAGGTTAAAAAATAATCCATTTGGAAGATGTCTTATTTTACCTGAAATTAATTTAGGATCGTGAGAACAAAGGAAAGTTTAAAGGAGGCAGGGAAGGCCATTCAATTTATTTCTCTGTACCAAAATGAAAAAGGGAGCCTGTAGGAACTTGAAGTCATCTATGCTGGTTTTATATAGGTGCATCTCTATTGACTTCACTGGAGTTAATGTTTGTTTACACTGGTGAAACTGAGATCAGAATAAGTGCCAGGTTATATTTATTATTATTTATTTATTTTATTTTGTGAAAGCTCTGGATCTCATGAAAAGTCTGTTGGTATCCACTTTGAATCTATGGTTTATTACTTTTGGAGGGGTTTAGAGGGAGAAAATTGAGAAAGCCCACACAGTTTCGTGGGATTAATGTATTTTAACAACCTACATGCTGGCAGAACTGCACAAAAAGCATTAAAATTATTTTAAGAACAAAACAAAAATAACAACAACAAAAACCCCACCAACTTGAGCAATGCTGGATTCCTGACATTTTGTGAAATGAGAAAATATATAACTAACATTATTACATTAAGAATGGAAACATTATTCATATGGGTCCAGGAAAAAATAATCATGGAAAGCACCTTATGCTGGATTCTGAAATTAGAGAGGAGAAAAGGGGAATATATTATGGTTCTCTATCTTATTGATGAAGTGACATGCTGCCTATATATTAACAGGGGGCCTTCCACAAATGTTGTATCCTTTAGCCTATGTACAATCTGGTACCGGCCACTACTTCCTATAGCCTGGATACTTCTGTTAGCCTGTGATACACCAGTACCTCCTGATTTTTCCCAATTCTGTTTCTGTAGCCTTCCTGTTTTACCCTGAATTCCTGGTGTCTGCTCTTCTCTCCCATCCCCTGTTAGCTTTCCACCTCTTTCCTCACTAGTTTCTTCACCCATTTTGTCTGCTTCCAATTTACCAGATATTTCTCAATGAGGGGTGGTCTACGCTGGCTGTTTTTGCACCAGTTTTATGCCAATGTGGCTCTACTGGTGCTGAATGGGAGCAAACCACTAGTGTAAAAAGTGACCTGTTCTGGTGCAGCTTAATCAGCTGTTCTGTTTTTTGCCTGGGAATAAACACTCAGGCCTGCTTGATCATGAAAGGTTTTCAAAGTTCCTTCCTGATTTTCTCCATCACTGTGGTGGCATTAGGGAGGACAAGGTTGGAAGCTTTCTCTGCTTCCCTTCTATCCACAATCTATCTAAGGTACTTATGTGGCACCCATTTCTCTAGTAACTGAGTTCCTCACATTCTTTAATTCATTTATCCTCACATCACCCCAGTAAGGTAGAGAAGTGCTATTTTCCCCATATTACAGATGGGGAACTGAGGCACGGAGAGGCTAAATGACGTGCCCAAGGTCACACAGGAAGTCTGTGGCAGAGCAGGGACTGGACTTGTATTCACATCTCCCAACCAGTGGCGTAGCCAGGTGGAGGGAAGAGGCGGAGCGGAAAAAAAAAGGTCCACCCGCTCCAGCGCTTTTACTGACGGGGCAGCGCGCCGGGTCTTTCGGCAATGAAGCTTCAGTGCCGCCGAAGACACCCGGAGCAAGTGAAGGTCCCGCCGCTGAAGTGCCACCGAAGACCCGGAGTGCCGCCCCATCAGTAAAAGCGCCGTAGCGGGTGGCGCCTTTTTTTTTTCCGCTCCCGGGTGAGTAAAATTAAAAAGGTGCTTTTTGTGCTCGGTGGGGGAGCGGCTGCTGCCCTGCTCCCCCCTTAGCTACGCTACTGCTCCCAAGTCCTATGTTAGTGCCCTAGCCAGTAGGCTACCCATATTTTCCTCTCAAAATCCTCAGTGGCTCTGAGTCTACTTTTCTTCCTCGCTGCTCTTGTTCGTGGGTCCTCCACTAGCACCTCCAGCACATCGCTATATTCCCATCACTGTTTCAAAACTGGAGCAGTAACAAATCTCCCACTTCTATGATCTTATGCTGGCTTCAACGCTAGAGAAGTTGGATATAATTTTAATTTTCAATAGTGTAGTACTGGTACAAATATCCTCAAATTCGCAAACTGAAAACAGACTATCTTGGGAAATTTCTAATATTTACTCCTCCTTTCTAACATGCTAGACACAAACAACACACAAACAATCTTTCATGCATAGAATATATTATATACTTCCATTTCTGGTTTTGGCGAACCCCAGGAAGTATAGAAATTCACATACAAAATAGTTAATTTTATGTATATATATATTTTCTAAAAATACATCTTTTAAAATATTATTAAACGTCAAAAAAAAACCCCCTAAGCTTTGAGTTGGATTCACTTCAAAGCTTGGATGCATGCTTAACAGAAAGTGTGAAAGTGTTAAAGACTGCAAAACACAAGACTGTAGTTGCACCATTATGAGCCAAACAATAATGTCTGGAACTATTGCTATAGAATGCTGGGAGCAGTACAGCCATGTAGTCCTGCTGGCAGTTCCCAGAGAAGTAAATCATTAAAAGATAAATGGATTGAAAATGCAGAGCAGGAGTTACTGCTGGTTCAAGTAATAGTAACTACTAGGTGGATTTCTGAACAGAAATGTGCCAAGATTCGAATGCCATGGAAAGCTCCTGTTTCTTGGCTCCATCTTCTCCCTGCCTTCAGCTCTGCTCCCAGTTCCAGAGAGGATCTCATTCCCCAGTTGCACTGAGGGCTATCCGGATAGGGGATAGCCAGGAGGTAGCATGCAACCACCTTGGTACATCCCAGTGAATTTAGTTTTAGCTGAACATCCTTCTCTTTGACTTTGTCGATGTTATTGAGACAACTGATAAAATGTAACAATTGTTATAATATAACTAATACATTGCTACCTCTTAGGATGTGTGATTGACACGTGTCCCTCTCCCAGTTACTTCTCTTCCTGCTTTTACATTATATGTCTACTAGTTGTGAAGTATACATGAGAGGCCAAATCATGCTCCCTCTTACACCCAAGTGGTCCCATCACATTGGATGAGAATATTTGCCCAAATCAGGATTATTCCTGAAAGGGTTGGCTTTCCCATGCAAGTAGTCTCATCACAGCAAGGGAATAGTGAAGTCAAATATTATTAAGAGTTGCAGGACCAGGCCACGTGTCTTTAGCTCAGTCCAGTCCATTGTACAGTAGGGCCTGCTGCTTCTCCAGTTGTGTTCCAGTTTGAAGTCAAAGGGAATTTGACAGACAGATAGGAGATAGATAGGATCTATATCATGTATGTCCGCATATTCCAGAGGGAGATTTTCTGAGGTACAAAGAGAAATTACACCATCAGCTCCCAATGAAAGCTAATGGGAATTGGATGCCTAATTCCCCAATTCCCTTTGAATATCTCCCCTACACTCATTTGGGCCAGATTGTATGGCTCCTATCGCAGGCAGAGGCATGATGGAGGAGTGCTCAAAGAGTCTCTGTTTACTTTGTGCTCTGTCATAATACTGTCCCTGAATTAGGGAGCACATGGGAATGCTCTCAGGGGTGCACTTAATTCATTGATTCTAATGGAGTTGGCCCAGTACACTTGAAAGGCATATACTGCACTCCTTGGAAGAGGGTAGCCGTGGGTGTGCTTCCTCGGCTCACCAGGGAGCTCTGGGTAGAAAACTACCTGGAATTCTTCCTCTGGATTCTGTTCTGTCCTGAGTACTGGGCTTATTCTACATGGCATGATTGTCCCTTTAATGGTTGTTCCATTATCCTTATGTCATAATAATGTTGGTATCACTTTTTTAAAAACAATACAAGATGATATCAAAATGCTGCTCCTAAAACACATACTATGAGTGAGGCAGCATTGGAAGGATTATTTAGTCTGGGTTTAAACAATCGTTTTTTTTTTATTAAGCAAGCTATACAAGCATTGTTACAAATCAAACTGACACATCCTAGTCACATAATTGTCAATGTGCAGTCAAAAATGAGATTAATTTCCAAAATAATAGTAATTCTTTTACCCAGCGTGCCGTATTTATAAAGTGTTCAGTGCATTTCTTCCAATTATTTCCAACTTTCCAACAAATTATTACACAACAACCTTTTCTTTGTAAAATTACCCTACTTTGATGACTCATTGCCCCTTTTCACTCAGTGCATAAATGCACCCTCTTCAATATACAAGAACAGAGGGGGTGCAATTCCAAAACAAAAGCAAGTCAGCAAGGGGGAAAAATGGTTTGATTGTTAATGCAAACACACACTTTTGAAAAAATTGCTAAATTAATTCAGCTCCAGGGGTCATAATAATAACCTATGTGCACTCAACCCTCTGCCAGATGATGCATAGGTTATTACCCTGGAATTAAGCAATCATGCATATTTACTTCAAAATTATTTCCTGCTACACACACACACACACACATGGATATTAATGAAAGAAAACCCACAGATTTGATTAATCTAGGTTATTTTGTCTCAATAAATATGAAAACAATGGAAATATATAACATTACAGCCAGGAAAATAACAGGAAATATAGCAATCATTAGCAGGAAGAAAGGAGGAATATTTTTATCATGAATAAACCTGAAAGAGAAAATAACTTTAAACTGTGGCCTTAGGAAAACAACCTTCTCTAACTGCAGGCTCATAATAACAGCTCTCTCCATTTTCCACCATGAAATCCAGCTAAGCACTGATATAGAGAATGCATCTTGTATTAGTTACCAGAGTTTGCAATTTTGGTGTGATTCTAAATCCTGTTTGATTATGATATTACAATAGTAACCCTGACAGCTTTATACCATCTCCTCCAGGAGGTTGTGACCTTTGCTTTCTGAGGAGGACCTTGCCATTGTTTTTCAGGCCGTTGTTACCTCAAGATTAGACCACTGTAACATGGTCTACATGATGCTATACCTTAAAACAATTTGCTGGTGCAGAACCCAGGTATACTTTTGGCCTTCACAACATCTCCCGGCAACAAGATCCACAGATTGACTGTGCATTGTGTGAAGAAGTTGTTTCTTATGTTTGTTTTAAACTTGCTGCCTATTAATTTCACTAGGTGAGCCCTGGTTTGTGTGTTGTGTGATGGTGTAAATAACACTTTCTCCACACCATTCACGATTTTATAGACATCTGTCATATTCCCCCTTAGTCATCTCTTTTCCAAACTGAACAGCTCCAGTCTTTTAAATCTCCCTGCATATGGAAGCTGTTCCATACTCCTAATAATTTTTGTTAACTTTCTCTGTACCTTTTCCATTTCTAATATAATATATATTATACCGGTATATATATATTTGAGATAGGTTGACCAGAACTGTATACAATATTCGAGGTGTGGGCATACCATGGATTTATATAGTGGCATTATGATATTTTCTATTTTCTATTATATTATCTATCCCTTTCCTAATGGTTCCTAATAGTCTGTTACCTTTTCTGACTGCGGCTGCATGTTGAACAGATATGTTCAGAAAACTATCCACAATGACTCCAAGATCTCTTTCTTGAGTGGTAACAGCTAATTTAGGCCCCATCAGTTTTTATGTATAGTTGAGTTTATGTTTTCCGATGTGCATTGCTTTCCATTTATCAACACTGAGCTTCATCTGCTATTTTGTTTCCTGGTCATCCAGTATTGTGAGATCCCTATGTAACTCTTTGCGGTCTGCTTTGGACTTAACTATATTGACTAATATAGTAGAGTCTGCAAACTTTTCTACGTCACTTTTTCCAGATCATTTATGAATATGTTGAACAGCATTTGTCACAGATCCCTGGGGGGACCCCTCTACTTACCTCTTTACACTGTGAAAACTGACCATTTGTTTCTACACTATGTTTCTTATATTTTAACCAGTTACTGATCCACAAGAGGGCCTTCCCTCTTATCCCATGACTGCTTAGTTTGCTTAATAGCCTTTGATGAGGGACCCTGTCAAAGGCTTTCTGAAAGTCTAAGTACACTATATCCACTGGATCACCCTTGACCACCTGTTTGTTGATACCCTCAAAGAATTCTAATAGATTGGTGAGGCATGATTTCCCTTTACAAAACCCATCTTGACTCTTCCGCAACATCATGTTCATCTATATATCTGTTAATTCTGTTCTTCACTATAGTTTCAACCAGTTTGCCTGGTACTGAAGTTAGGCTTACCAGCCTGAAATTGCCACAATTGTCCTCTGGAGCCTTTTTAAAAAATCAGCATTACATTAGCTGTCCTCCAGTCATTTGGTATGGAGTCTGATTTAAGAGATAGGTTACATGCTTCCAGGGCTGGCTCCAGGCACCAGCAAAGGAAGCAGGTGCTTGGAGCACCCAATGGAAAGGGGCGGCATGTTCGGGTCTTCGGTGGCTATTCAGCGGCGGGTCCCTCAGTCCCTCTCGAAGCAAAGGACCTGCCGCCAAAGAATGAAGCAGCACAGCTGATCTGCCGCTGAAGTGCCACAGATCGGGGCTTTATTTATTTTTTAATTTTTCCGCTTCACCACTTGGGGCGGCAAAAAAGCTGGAGCCGGCCCTGCATGCTTCAATTAGTAGTTCAGCAGTTTCACATCTGAGTTCCTTGAGAACTCTTGTGTGAATACCATCTTTCCTGGTGACTTATTAATGTCTAATTTATCAATTTGTTCCGAAACGTCCCCTACTGACACCTCAACCTGGGACAGTTCTCCAGATTTGTCACTTAAAAAAAAAAAAAAGGCTCAGCTGTGGGAATTTCAGCATTCTGAATAGTGTCCTTCACCAGTATTAAAATACGTAGCAGTGAAGACTGATGCAAAGAATTCATTTAGCTTTTCCGCAACAGCCTTTTCTTCCTTGAGTGCTCCATATCATCTTGATTATTCAGTAGTCCCACTGGTTATTTGGCAGGCTTTCTGCTTCTCATGTACTTAAAAAAAATGACAGGTTTCAGAGTAGCAGCCGTGTTAGTCTGTATCCGCAAAAAGAAGAACAGGAGTACTTGTGGCACCTTAGACTAACAAATTTATTAGAGCATAAGCTTTCGTGGACTACAGCCGCATCCGAAGAAGTGGGCTGTAGTCCACGAAAGCTTATGCTCTAATAAATTTGTTAGTCTCTAAGGTGCCACAAGTACTCCTGTTCTTCTTTTTTTTTTTAAAATGTTCACTGTTAGTTTTTGTGTCTTTTGCTAGCTGCTATTCAAATTCTTTTTTGGCCTGCCCAATGATCATTTTACATTTGACTTACCCCAGAGTTTATGCTCTTTTCTATTTTCCTCGGAGGATTTGACTTCCAATTTTGAAAAGCTGTGTCCCCTCCCTCCGCTCCCTGCCACTGCTTCTTTTACTCTGTTTAGTCATGGTGAGGTTTTTTCTGGTTCTGTTACTGTTTTTCTTTTTTCTTTTTTTTTTAATTATTTGGGATATACATTTAGTTTGAGCCTCTATTATGATGTGTTTTTAAAAGTTTCCTTGCAGCTTACAGGCATTTCACTCTTGTGAGTGTTCCTTTTAATATCTGTTTAATTAACTTCCACATTTTTGTGTAGTTCCCCTTTTTGAACTACTGTGGTGGGGTTTTTTGGTATTGCACCACCATCACCACCGCAGGGATGTTAAATTTAATTACATTATGGTCGCTATTACCAAGCGGTTCAGCATTATTCACCTCTTGGATCAGATCCAAGGACTGAAGCAAGACTTGCCTCTCCCCTTATGAATTCCAGGACTAGCTGCTCCAAGAAGCAGTCATTAAATGCGTCTAGAAACTGTATCTCTGCATCCTGTCCTGAGGTGACATATACCCAGTCAATATGGGAATATTTGAAATCCCCCCATTATTACTGATTTTTCTGTTTTTGTAGCCTCTCTAATCTCCCTGAGCATTTCTCAATCACAGTCACCATGCTGGTCAGGTAGTTCATAGTATATTCCTACTGCTGTTCTCTTATTATTCAAACATGGAATTTCTATCCATAGAGATTCTATGATACAATTTGATCCATTTAAGATTTTTACTATATTTAACTCTATACTTTCTTTCACATATATCGGCACTCCTCCACCAACACAACTTACTCTGCCATTCCTATATGTTTTCTACCATGGTATTACCATGTCCTGTTGATTATCATCATTCCACTAAGTTTCTGTGATGCCTATTATATCAATATCCTCATTTAATACTAGGCACCCAAGTTCATCCATTTTAATATTTAGACTTCTAGCATTTATATACAAGCACTTATAAAATTTGTCATAATTAGTTGTCTGCCTTCATATGATGTAATTGAATGGGACTCTTTTTCATTTGACTGTTTCTCTTCAGTTCCTATCTGTACTTTATCAACTTCTATCCTCTCCTCTTTAAAAGGATATAGTGAATCACCTATAATAAATCTTCCCCCAGGGATGTCTCTGTCCAAATCTTGTGCTCCTCTACATTTGTCGGCTTTCCCCCAGCCTTTACTTCCTGAAGACAGTGGAGAATAGGAAGGATAGGTTTTGCAGCTAATTCACTGGCTGGCAGAGCTGAGTTAATTTGTTCTTGCTGATTTGTTTTTTTTTTTTAATGCTGTTGGATATATTATGCTGTTGTAAGATTAAGTGAAGGCACCTATAGCTTTTGTACAAGCATCATTTTTATTGTTATGTAAATCTAAATAAATAAATAATGAACCCCACAATAAATATTGGATGCACTTGTGTGTCTTCACACATTTTCTTTATTTTCACAGTTAGCAGTGTTCACATAACATAAATGCTTACGGGGCATGGTATGCATAATTTGAAAAAAAAAAAAAAAAAAAAGAAAACAGCCCAATAGCAACAACAACAAAATAGCACACGCAGATGCAATGTTTAGACACAAAATGCCAGAGTGTGCTTTTGCACATTGCCTTGCATGAAACTCCACTGCCTCGGGAGCCGTACATAAAATCCTTTCCTGCCACCCAGTGGCTCCAGCAAATGGTAATGTGCTACTGGCACATACAAATAGCAGATTACTAACCACCCAACTAGCCCACATGCCAGAACACCTACACTAACCAGAGCTTAGTGGAGAAAGGGGGGCCAGACCCAACACTCTGTCACTTGAAGGTAGAAATGGTAAGTGCACAATGTCCACTTATCCCTGCATGGCCAGACACCCATAGCAAGGCCTTACTTAGTCTTTCTCCCTGTGCAGGTGCATCATCCAAGCACAATCTGGCCATTGAATTTGAGACAAAATTAATCGTTATACCATTGACTTTATCAGTATTTCTATCAATGTTATATAGTGTAATAGGTGTGCATGGCAATTCTCAGAGAGACATAGTCCCTGCCCTAAACAGTTTATAATGTGGCATTTTTATCCTGCAACCCTGACACACATAAGTAGTTCCTAATCATATGAATAATCCCATTGACTGCAATGGGACTACTTATGTGAGTAAGGGTTGCAGGATGGGGCAATAGTCACATAAACTAGTTCATGATGTGGGGAGATATGAGAACCAGCAAGATGGAGTGTAAAAGGGATGGTGAGTGTATCTGTATCTGTGTGGTTGGCGTGGGGAGGTCTCACTAGCTATGCTACCTGGTAGTTGGAAGTAAGGATCCAGGGCTTCTGGAGTACATGCCGTAAAAATATACTCATACTCCCTATAAATTGATCCTATGAACAAATGGACAAGAGGTCATTTTTTAGTTGTTAGTGGCCAAGTGACAACCATTATACTGGGTGTACACATTGCTAAAGATGGTGGAACTCGGATCATTCCATTTTTTAAGTCAACTGTAAGGCAGGTAACCATTTGTTTCTGAAGGGTGTAAACCCTGTCCCTTCTGTGGGTTATGTCAGCGATCTTCTATATGACTCGTGTGATATTGCCAGGTGACACCTTACAGCAGGTGTTCACTTCTCCAATATGCTGCTTCACACATTTACTTGCACTATCATATCTATGGCATATTGAATTTTGTTCAGCCTACAGAAGGTGTCAGGCTGGATAGACCGCATTCTTGTAAGTGTGTGCATTCATCTTGGCATGACAAGTGTCCATTTGACACTGAATGGAAAGCTTTTTTTTCCTGAGAAGGCTCCAGCATACTATATTACCTGTCACTGTAACTATTGTGCTGCCCAGATCTTTGCAAGAAATGTTTGTTGATTCCTACTAGAAAATTGCTTCTAACTTGATATATTAAGGAATATAAAGTACCTAGATCTCCTGCTCCGAATGAGGTGAGTGAACACATTTTATAGACTAGAATGATGGGAAAATTCCCTATTTGACTTGGGTTTCATACATCTATGTACATGCTGCTTCAGTAAAATATCTGTCTGATTAAGAAAGTGTATTTATTAGAAAATTTAACTTTTGGTAAATTAAAAGTTGTCTTTCATAGAAAACAATTTATGTGCAGGCTGTGGCAGGGGGTGGGGGATGGATAAACCCTACACTGGAGAGATAGGGGTTCAGGAACAACTTTGGGCCCAGGAAGCTCCACCCGCACAGGCTGTTGGGCATGCTCCAGTTGGAGGAAGGACTTAATTGGGAGTCTCTTTAGTACAACAGGGCAGCGAGTGGATTGAGACAGGCTTCACTCACTGTGATGGAGGAACTCTGCCAGGAAGGTATCCCCAGGAGGAGAGCAGTTGTGCAAAGCCAGGATTCCTTAACCAGCAGAGGCCCATGAACTGGGTTGCAAGAGATAACTGCAAACCATGATGCACCCTGAGGAGGGGCAAAACGGTAGGAAGAGACCCAGGGGAGGGTAGTGGATGCCTTCCTTATGGCGCTGATGAGGCCCTTTGGGTCAGAACCTGGTGGTGTGGGAAGCCTGGGTTCCCCTACCCCTAACTGCTAGGTGCAACTGCCACCAGAGACTCCAACCACTAGGGGGGCTATGCCCCACTCAGACAGATTATGCTATTGTTTTCTGCCCTTTGTTCAGAAAAACACTATAATACTAATGAATCTTTAACTATTTGTATTTTTGTGCAGAGAATCTGTTCACTTACTGCGCAAGCATAACAATCAGCATGCTGATCTGATTCAGACTGGAAAGCCCTACTTGAAAATATTTATGTTATTTAAATTGTAAAACAATGCAGTAAGAAGAAGATTGACCTGGAATGTTTTATAATTTATTTGTGACTGATTTTCAGAGAAATTCCTGTAAGTATTAAAATCAATAATATTGGTTATTTTTCCATATCATGTTCTCTTCATAGTTCTTCAACACTATAGTTGATTGCACCATAATCCTATTCCTTCTTTTGACACCAATCTCCCATTCCAGCACCAGCATTACTCCTTCTTCTGAGTGGTAGCACAATTTTGTGGTTTCTGGTGGGGGAGAAACCAACGATGCAGAGTCCAGGTATATTTTAAGTGCAAACTTGCTTTATTTACACATATTTATCAGTCGTGGAACAGATGTGGTCAAAAACGTGCAGGGAATCCCTTCTTCTAGAAATTTCAGCCCAACACCAATGTCTGGTTCATAGAGAACAACATTGCCTCAAGAATTGACACCAATCAGAGATGAAGGAAAAAAGTAAACTCTATTCCCGCTCACAAAGCTCGCTCTCTCCCGAAGCTGCCACTACAGAAACAAAAAAACCCTCAAAACTCAAAAAAACACACAACAACAAACATGTCTTCCTAAAACTAAAAACTTGCTTATGCACTCAGGACTCATCTAAATGATGGAATAATGCACTCTACAGGGGTGTGATTTCTAAAGCACACTAATGTGTTGCACATTAATTGGTCAGTATGGACTCTGCTGGTTCACAATAAAGGTTCCCACATTTTAAACAGCGCTTCATTAAAGTGCACCAACAGGATACATAGGGACCAATTATTATGTAACACATTTTAGTGCACTTTAGAAGTCACACCCCCATAAAGCGCATGACCCCACATTTTGGACAGGTCCTAAGAAAGAGGTCTTGGAAAACTACCTCCTGATGCCTGCCATAACACTATTATTTTGTGGATTCTTCTATTTAAATATATCTCTGCTAGACCTGTTTTCAGCAAAATATGTGGATTGGTTTAGATTCATTTATTGAAGGTCTACTAACATGATCACAATGGACCATCTGCCTATTGTGTGACATACCACTCCTACAATCTTGTGCAGCAATGCTGCAGCAATGCTGAATCTTTGGGATTGTTTCTCTTGGCCCAGTGTGTGGTACTAGACCTCACATGCTCAAGGGAGGTAAGGGAAGACATGCCCGAACGCCATGGGCTAAAATGGCAGTTTTTAAGTCACAGTTCTGAGTATAGGGTGGTCTCTAGCCACAGCTCTAAAGAGATTGCTCCTCTGCTCACTGCCATGTCTCAGGTGCTGCTCCTTGGGCATGGGCAGGGCACGCTTCTTTCTCTATTAGGATGAAGTAGGTTGCACCTTAGTGCAGCCCTGCTTCACTGGCTGCAGCTGTGGAGGACAAGGCCATGACACCACCTCCTTCTAATCCCTTTGTCAAAATCCTGGATTAGGAGCAAGAAATCCCTGCACTCCACAGAGCTCAGCCTTGACTTGAAGGGACTACTGTGTGGGGATAAGAGTATTTCACTTTGGATGGCCAGTCATTGGCCATCTGCTGAGACGTGGAGACACTAACAAGTGAAAACATATCATACACAGCAAACCACAGAGCCACTGCAGACGTGGCATTTTAGGGTCTGAATTACTTGCCCCAAATATGCAGACTTGACAGAAAGCAGCTAACAGAAGTGTTCTTATTTTTAACACTCAAATGCCCTACTCCCAATGGGGTCTAAACCCAAATAAATCTGTTTTACCCTGTATAAAGCTTATCCAAGGTAAACTCATAAATTGTTCACCCTCTATAACACTGATAGAGAGATATGCACAGCTGTTTGCCTCCCCCCAGGTATTAATACATACTCTGGGTTAATTAATAAGTAAAACGCGATTTTATTAAATACAGAAAGTAGAATTTAAGTGGTTCCAAGTAGTAACAGACAGAACAAAGTGAACTACCAAGTAAAATAAAATAGAACACGCAAGTCTATGTCTACTACAGTAAGAAACTGAATACAGATAAAATCCTCACCAGTTCCAGAATGCTTCCTTTTACAAACTAATGTCCTTTTAGTCTGGGTCCAGCAATCACTCACACCCCTTGCAGCCACTGTCCTTTGTTCCAGTTTCTTTCAGGTATCTTTGGGGGGGAGAGGCCCTCTCTTTAGCTAGCTGAAGACAAAATGGAGTGGTCTTCCATGGGCTTAAATAGACTTTCTCTTGTGGGAGGAAACCCCTTCCTCTCTTCTATGCAAAGTCCAGCTCCAAGATGGAGTTTTGGAGTCACCTGGGCAAGTCACATGTCCATGCATGACTGAGTTCCTTACCAGCCAAGGCACATTCCTGGGAAAGCCCAGATGTGGATTGGTATCTCCAAGTTCATTGTTGGCTTAAGTGTTTCTTGATTGGGCACTTACTGAGAATAGTCTTTTCTCAGGAAGCTGACCAACTGCTTCACTACAGCCTACTTAGAATCAAACAAGTATGCAGACAATATTCATAACTTTGAATACAAAAATGATACATGCATACAAATAGGATTAATAGATTCAGTAAATCATAACCTTTACAAAGATATGTTACATGGCATATGTAGCATAAAACATATTCCAGTTATGTCAAATATACACATTCATAAGCATATTTCCATAAAGCCTTTTGGGGGGCACCGACTATCACAGATGATACTGTGACATTTTGCACATTTGCATTGGTTTTGAAGAACTGTTTCAGTCAAAAACATTGAAATGTTTTGTTTCAACATTTTCTAAATGAAATATTTTGATTTTTTTCTGTTTGAAAAAATATTGAATTTAGAAATTTCCTTTGGTTTTATTTGAACACCATCAAAATGTTTTGAAATGGTTGAAACCATAATGAACCATTTTGATTTTGTTGAAACAAAACATTTCATTCAACCTCCAAAGATTTTTTCCCCTTTTGAGTCACCAAAAATTTCAAAAATAAGACTCAAAATGATTTTTCCTGGAATTGCCAGCAAACCAAAAAATACATTATTTGCATAGCTCTACCTCTAAACTATTCAAGCCCCTCTATAACTTCTCTCTACAATACACAACTTGAATTCCCCTCTGTTGTAGATTAAAAAGAATCCACTCATTTTGCCGCTGTCTCAGCTGCAGTTTAGATGTAGAGAATTGACTTGAACAAAAACAGGCGCACATTCCAGTAGCAAGAATTCTATTTTGTTACTTACACTGCACCACTTGTGAAAAGTGTGAGCATAACAACCAGGGGAATGTGATAATTATTTTGTAATCCTCCAAACACATATGGATTTGTCTGAGCCTAATGAAAATTAAGAGCTGAAAGAAAGAAAGAAAGAAAGAAAGAAAGAAAGAAAGAAAGAAAGAAAGAAAGAAAGAAAGAAAGAAAGAAAGAAAAAGGTCAAACTACTTGGGGGGAAAAAAGCCACATATCTAGCAAAAGTCCCTTGTTCCTACCAGTCATGTCTGTTCTGGATCCCCATCAGAGAAAAAGAAAAAAGATATACATGGAAGGAACACAACAAAGCTAAGCAGTTTATGCCTAGCTGGATCCCAGTGATAACAGCACTGTTGATAATTAATTACATATGTTATGTGCAATGTTTTTCTCTCTGACAAGACAGCAGCTACACTATTTGTATATTGTAGAGGGAAAATTAAGGCCAAGTGGAGAGCTCACCCTTGATCTTCCTCTCAAATGTGTCATGTGCATGTGGTGCCCTCTGCATTGTGAATTATAACTAGAGCGATGTTTTTTATGTGCAGGGAAAAAAAGAAAATAAAAAATAAGCACAAAGAGATGATGCCATCCAAAATAGTAAATCACCAGGTGTATCTCTCCTCTTATCATAAAAGGGTGGAAAAACAATGAGCTGTTTTAGTCCAGTGGCAAGGTCAACCAGTCTCAGGAGTCAGTAGAATCTAGATTTATATGGAGCACAAAGCTCTCATGCAAAAAATACATATTTATATGCAACAAGGTACTTGAAGTCACTGTTGCTACCAGAGGGGAAAGTAATAAACAATGTGTAAGAGTGGCATAATTTGGCCCTAAGAAGGATTCTAATATTTAGAGCCCGATTCTACTCTCAATTATACTGGTGTAAATCTGGAGTTAATCCACTGACCCAGATTTTTAGAAGTCACCCGTGGTTGTCCACTTTGAGACATCCACCCTCTGAAAAATAGGAACTCTTATGCTGTCACTGGTTGGGTACCCCAATATTGAGGCAGCCAAAATAATTAGGCGCTTTTGAAAATTGGGCCTTTTAGCAGGCTACAACCCTGAGCAAGCTTATCCCAGCTAGCCCTTTTCGTTATTTCCACCCACCTTGGTCTGCACTGGCCGGGAAGCCTCTCAAATAACAAAATTTGAAACAAAACCTTCACAACAAAATGTCCTTTTCTCCCCAGGAATGTCTCCTGAGATGTGGCTTTCCCAATGTTCCTCCACAGTTTTGAATCAGAAATTAGACAATTAGTCCTTTTCCCAGCTGTGACTTTCCTTGTTACGAGGGAAGAGGCAAACTATACTCTACCGTTTTTCCTGGAACTTGTCCTGGCTGAGAGAGAGAGGAAAGCCCTACGCCTTCTCTACAAGGCTCCTCCTGGTTCTCAATCCTAAAGAGAACAAAAAACCTAGGTTTTTTCCCCCAGAAACCAACACCTTAGGACCACATCCTGTCTCTCAGTTCCATAGGTCTCTGCCCACTGCAGAACTCCTGGAATGAGATAGCCTTCTCTCCAATACTTCCCCTTTTGGCCTTAAAGGACCAATATATCTGGTACAGGGCTATTGACCTCAATGGAGTTTGTCTGGATTTACAGGAGTATAACTGGTTAGCAAAATTGTACCCTTTAATGGATGCATTATCCTGAAATTGTTCCTATAACTAAGTACACAAATTGTTAAAAGTTCTAATTACTCGAAAGGACTTCTAGCAGAAAATTGTAAGTCTGTCAGGTTTATTTTAAGGAACATCTAAGATGGCCTTTCAAATTGTGATTGTAAAAGTAAAAGATATTCACATCTCTGCTTTTCCTTTTCACACAAATGTTTGAAGGGGCAAGAACACCTTGCAAGCTTGATCAGAAATGACCAATTGCTCATATGAAGCTTAAATTAGACCTTGGCAATGTCAGAAATCAAACTAAATGTGAATGAAGTGTATATTTCTGTAGTAAGCTAGTAATCACCACAGTCTTTAGAAGACTCTCATGGCATGCCAGGGTTTGACAGGAAAGACTACAGAAGTCAATTTGTTCACTGATAGGATCAGCAAGTGGTTTACTTTGTGCTTCTAAGTTTATTTCTGACTTTCCTTTCTGTCACCATTTATTTTGTGCATGCAACAAAGGAAATCAGTGAAGAATGTCAGCAGCATTGATCCGCAGCCAGATGTTCTTCTTGGCCATCTGCTCACACTTACCTTGCACAACATGAAAAACAACTGGAGGCTGGGAGGTGACACTGCAATTAACCTTGTAAATGATTTTCCTCTTGCAAATGAAACCAGCAATTGGTTCCATAATTTACACAGTTACGAGCAATACATCTTAGTCATTTTGTGTAATCCCCCATTTAATATTTGATCATTGATTTAATCTTTAACATTGTGGAATCATTGTTCTGTCCCTCACTTCTTGAATGTCCTTGATTTTAAGGATACTCAGCAATTTTTTAAACCTGATCCTGCAAATCGTTACTCATGTGAGTACTGTAATTTAAACCAACGAGTTTACTCATGTGAGGAAGGGTTTGCATGGGTGAACCCTTCCATTTCAGAAATCTCATCCCTGTCTCTGTCTGAATAGTTTCCCTTACTCTCTTTTTTCTATAGCAGTGGTGTTTATAACTAAATTGGGGTATGGGAATGGTTCTTTGCTTTCAAATCTCAACTTTTGTTTAACTGTTTGAAACTTTATTCCTCATTTAAAATTGCTCACATCTTTACTATTATGGAATCTTTAATCTTCCTGTTACTATTTGCCGTATTTACTTCTTTATTTAGCTTCTTCTATGTGTGTGTCAATTTGATATGCACTAAAGTAAGCAACTTTATAACTGTGGTTGCAGCAGCTTGGTGCTGTGCAAGCTTCCCTAGAAATCTCTGCCAATACATCTTAATCCTTGCCTACAAACTCCACTGCTATACCCATCCTCTGAACTGGAGTTTGCCAATGTATTGTGGTTGTGTGATGCAGATTACTCTCCACTGAGGAGTAGACCATGAGGCATTTTAATGTATGATTTAGATGAATTGTTCATGAGTTACAGTTTGGCTTCCAGAAGTGAAAGCCAATTCCTTTAAATGATTCTACCACATAGCTTTGCCATTTTCTCACTTCAGTGTCCAATATTATTTTGTTATTCTGTTTGAAAGTCACAGGGTAACTATTATAAGCAGTAGTGTTTTGGGACAACAGCCCTCTTGGTTGTGACAGAGATTGAACAATGGGTATTCAAGAGACAAAAGCATGACACTCTGCAATTTGGGCCACAACTAGGAGCTGTAACAAAGTCACATCCTCTGCAGAACAGACAGTAACTACTGTACAGTAGCACTAGAAGCCTGAATCATAATTCGGGCCCCATTGTTCTAGATTCTGTACAAATAGATAGTTCCTGCCTCACTTATAGTCTAATTAGAGATAAGATGAAACAAGTGAGAGTGGCAATCAAAAGGAGAAAAGTGAGAAGGAATGACTACAAAATTAGTATCATGTGACTAATAGCTGTTGAACAATGTCAAGCTTCCTTAAGGTACCAAATCCTTGTTTATATATATTAGCTATCCTTGAATGATTTATTGATGTTGAGACTCAGGCTTGTTCTGCAATTCCTAAAGACAATTCCATAATGGAATGGAAGGGTGCTATTTTGTGCCTGGGTGTCTCACTCCAGAAGAGCACACAAATTCAGCTTCCATTACAGTAGGTACAATGAGTTATAAACTGATTAGTGTATATATTAGTAACCATTGGACTGGTAAATATAAAATATTTAATAGACTCTGTGTAATAAGCATCTTAAGACAGGCTATTGAAGGAGGCCATCTGGCTATTTTTAGTACCTGTGGAACCTGTTTTAGCTTGTTAGGGAGTATTGTCTGGAAACTTTAGCTACTTCTTCCCTCACATTGTACACAAAGGCTCTTTCCTGCGTGTCCACTGAACTAGCTTCTAACTTCTGGTTTTATCCTCATCAGAGTTCTCAGCTTCTGAAACATTTTGCTGCATCACACCGTTCTCTGTGTTTTCACAGATTCTGGGACACAGTTAGCTGGCAAAAGGAAAAGGAAGGAGATAAACAGAATTCTGAAACTTCCTAACTATAGATAGGGAGGGGTTTAGACTAAATGGAGCCTGGATCCATCAACATTTTAAGGGTGTTCAAAGGCAGCAGTTTAGTCAACTTCTCAAAAGCTATTCTATATTATGTTCAAGAGCTTGGGAATTCATGACACACTCTGCCACAAATAATCAGTGGGCTAGATTGTACCACACTTGAGCATGCTTAAGGTTTAGGGATTCTGGTTTTGGGGGGTTATTATTTCATTATGGGGGAGGAGGTTATTTTTAACAATTGTTGAGTTTTGTGTAGGTGTCCAAAATTGGGGGTTTGCAGGACTTTTTCTTTGTACATACTGTTATGAGAATCTTTTTGTAATGTTCCCTAGTGAGCTTTAACATAGTACTATTTTAAACAATACTACGGTGACGCACACTAGGAAACCTTTAGGTTGCACCAGCAGGGTCTACATGGACAAATGAATGCACAACATGTTAGTGCACTTTAGAAATCATGCTCCTGTCATCTGCATTACTGTTCTATGTTGACAAACCCTATACAAGTAACCTATTCTGATGTTTTTATGGTGATAATTGGATAAACACCAAATTCACTTTTTAAAAAAAATCATGGAGGGGTATTTATCAGTTAAAACCAAAAATCAGAAGCTCTAACCTTATTCCTCTAGTAGCCCCACTGATTTCAGTGAGACTACTCAAGGAGTAAGGTAATACTCAGCCCGAGTAAGGGTTAGAGAATATGGCCATCTGGGCTAGGTCCTGGCCCCTGCTACTGGTATGTACAAGTATTTTCTTCCCATTGTACATCTTTCTAGCACTCAGAGAATTTTAGGTGAGAGCAGGAGGAGTTTCCTGGTAATGTTTTGTGTTCCAAAGGGTAGACTAGAAGCACATAGGATAAGGAGCAGATGACAAGGGCACATGTAGAGTAAAAACAAAGATGCAATCAAATGCCTGTCATTCTCCTCCCCACCCCACCCCACATATCCTGACCAATGCAATGCTTGGCAGGATTTCTAGAATAGAGGACATATCTATAGGTTTGCCACATCATTGTAAGAAGGTAGGAAAGTAGAAAGTATTTGTCCAGCTAGGGGGTATCAGCTCTTCCATTACCTCCCACCCCTCCATCTCCCTCATGATAATGTGTTTCACCAGCCAACGGAGAAAGGAATCTTCATGCATCTTGCCCCGACCTCAAAGCCTGTTACCAAGGTAGTAGTGGCAATAGATTTGTGCAGTAGTTTGTTTCTGTCTATGTTTCTGCATCTGACTGTCTTTGTAACTATGCATGTAATTAAAAGTCAGGATCTCTGATTATAATCTTTTCCTGTGATAATAAGTAAACCGAATAGTGTATCTTCTTTGTAATAATGACAGTCTATCATAGCTGATTCCTCATGGTAGCTATTCCATGCACCTCATCATTCTACTGGATCTTTGAGTGTACACTGTCTTTAAAATCCCATGTGTACCATTCAGGTCAGGTCAGGAAGAGTTATGACGCTAATCGTGTTGGAGTGATACTATTAATCTTGAAGCAGGTGAGAAGGAAAGTGCTTTCTCCAAGCCAAGAATTTAGAAACTAGAGGGACTTCAATGCTCCGGTAGATAACATTAGCCTACAGCACATGGGAAAATGATCGGGGGATTAAGCTGTCATTTTAGCTCATACTTAAACTGTGTATACTGTATTAAATCAGGAGATTTAGGAAAACTAAGACTGAGGATTAAACAGTTCCCCTGCCAGTGTAAAACCGACTGTTGTTAATTTTCTTCATATGTTTCCAGCAGAGGATGAACAAAAGAAATCAGAACAACTGGTATGTGCAACATCATAGCAATATTGAATGTGAGTAGAAGGCGTGCTGAGCTGTTTGTGTCTAATGCACACCAGGTACACATTTGTTGATATCTACAATTACTAGGAATTTATACTACTAATAAAACTAACTCCATCAGTTTCCATTGTTTATTTTTAAGCAGCAGCCTGATATTCACAAAGGTCATTGAAGTCAGCTGTGGTTGCCTAGCACCGCTGAAAATTGAGCCATGGTCTTTTAGAGTCCTGAAGTCAGACTGTCAATATACACTGGAGTCGCTCCTCACAAAGTGGCTTCCTGGGTATCATGAAATGTCCGAAACACTGTTGCTGAATTTTGTTTATTCTTTCCAATGACAACACAATGGTTATCTCTCTTGCAGCTGCTAAACTGTCTATAATCTTAGCAATTGTAGGTCAAGCTCATCTGCTTCGCAACAACAACTGCCTGTGCGGTGAATTTGTTGACAATGAGAAATGTGAAAGAACATTTCAGATTACAATGACTGCAGCACACACATTGTGCCAGGTGGCCAAGACAAAATTTCCATTCCTCGCTAAAAGATTATTTTTGAGACTCCTATTCACTTTGGGACACATTGTGTTGAGACCCTGCTCTACTGTGCAGGGACAAGGGGGCCATGCAGCCACTGCACAGCTGTGCATGGGCTTCACGTGGTATAAGTCCCTAGAGTCTAGAGAGCAAATTGACTGTTCTCTCCTGCACCTCCATCCCTAGGCATCAAGACACCACAAAGAGGGTGAAAAGTAGTATGGAGAATGCTATGGAGTCTGTGACCCTCTCCCTCCTCTACATAGGTGTGGGGAGCACAGCTGGCACAGCTGGAAAATTGTATTCCAGTCTAAAGGATGAAGCATAGGATCAAAGAATGTAGGGCTGGAAAAGACTTCGAGAGGTCATCTAGTCCAGCCCTCTGAACTGAGGCAGGACCAAGTAAATCTAAACCATCCTTGACAGGTATTTGTCCAACCTGTTCTTAATGACAGGCATTCCATAACCTCCCTTGGAAGCCTTTTCCAGTGCTTCATTATCCTTATACTTAGAAAGATTTTCCTAATACCTAAATCTCCCTTGATGTAGACTAAGCCCTTCTTCTCCTGCCTTCAGTGAGCATGGAGAACAATTGATCATAGTCCTCTTTATAACAACCTTTAATGTATCTGAAGACTTATCAGGTCTCTCTAAATATTTCCAGTTTTTTAAGCTTTCCTCATAGGTCTGGTTTTCTAAACAGTTTGTTCTTTTCTTCTAGATTCTCTCCAAATTTTCCACATCTTTCCTAAAGTGTGGTGCCCAGAACTGGACACAGTCCTCCAGCAGAGGCCTCACCATTGACAAGCAGAGCAGGACAGATTGTGCCTGCCACTGCTATTCCATTGAATAGTTTTTGCTCATGCAAGCATATTAATAGATTTTCAGGCCAGAAGGGACCAACATGAGCCCCTAGTTTGACCTCTTGCATAACACAATTCATTGAATTTCATCCAGTGCTTCCTACATCTATCCCAGCAACTTGTGGTTGAACTATAGAATCTCTGAGAAAGATACCCAGATTGAATTAAAAACTCGAAGTGATGGAGAATTTACTGGATCCAATGGTTAATTAGCCTCTCAAGCTGCTCTTGAGAACACACATTTTTTGAAAAATTGAGAGTCCAGTTGAGAACCCAAAATAAAAAAAAGCTTTTCAAAATCATGCTCCTTCCCGAACATACACACTGTTTTCATTTCTGTTTCCAGTCCGGCTTCCATGGTATTTTCCATGAAAAATCAAAGGGCTAGGCTGTGCAAATTGCACAGAGGTGATACAAAGCTAGAGTAAATGATGCATATTGTCTCAGAATGTGGAGTGGCCTCTTCACAGCCACTACTACATGTTTTCAAGGAGTGTAGCTTACTGCCTTCATGCAATTGGCTAGGTCCACTGGTTGGGTGGAGTCATGATTTCACCACCTCTAAACCCTTTAGATGGCCAGGCTCCCACAGAGAATTAGGAAAAAGCAGCCCCCATTCTCTACTGCAATTCTCCCTTATCCTTATCCAGTCACAAAAGAGATATACTTTGCCTTATATATATATATATATACCTTATACTCTCTCTAACCATGGCACACCCACATAATAGCTAATCAGATCTGAGCCAGAAATATGAATTGCTCAGTTTCTATAATGAAGCTGATATGCAGGTGTACAGACTGTTTCTAAAGTGTCACCATCCCTAGTGGTAATTTGTATTAATTAAAAATAATTCGCAATTTTAATAACCGGGAGAGGCACATCCTTTCCTTATTAATGTCCCTGTCCTTTTGGTTTAATTTGTAAGGGTTTGTGTGAAGGCTAATTGGTACGGATGTGCACTGGTTGCTTGTAGATCTAATGTTCAACTTTGGGTTTAGAGATGGGGTCAAACCTGAACTTCATATCCTAGGAAACTCATGGCTTTTCTCCCTACTTCCTGCTCAGTTTGGGGGAACTAGCAATTTAAAGGAGATTTCCTGCTCTTTTATTTTATTTTTACGTAATTTCTAGCATTTCCTCCTGAAACTGCAAACCATTGTGCTGTAGAGCCAATACACAGTGTCAGTATAAAATATGGATGTAAGATGGATTCTATTCTGACTCCTTCACCATCTGCAGAATTAGTATCAAAAATCCAGTTGCAGAATCTTTAAAATGGTAACGGAGATGGTGTGCAAGCTAGAAAGGAATCCAATTATACGTTCAGCTCCCCCACTATGTTTGTACTGACAACTAGGGAAAAAAAACATGTTTTTGCTTGAAAATAGAGCATGTACTATAGGAAAGTCCCCGGGGAAAACAAACAAACAAACAAACAAACAAACAAACAAACAAAACCAAGAACTGTATGATACATAATTTTTCAGTGTATGGCCACAGTTTAAAATGCTTAGGCAACTTTCTAGCACAATTCACCCCACTGTCATGAGACATCTGACTTATCTAGCAGTTACCAAGTTTTTTACTGGTGTTCATCAATGTAGTATTCAAGTGCCTCCTATTTGAATAACTTTAACTTAGAAAGACCCCTCATTGACCCCATGGAGTCTTCTGCTCTATTTTTTCATTTGACAAAGTCTCATGTTGCAAAAGCAGAATTTGTTTCATAATCTTTTATTGGATTTTTAGAACCTGGGCCAAGTTTAGGTGCCATTCTAACCCTAGTCTAGTATAATATCTATCTATAGAATAATTAGTTGTATTTTGATTAAATTGATTGGATTTATACATTATAAAATATGCCTTTAGGCTGCCAGTGTATAATATAAGGCTGAAGCAAATTGTTTTGAGCTCTCATAAACAAGTCACTCTATAAAGTTTGCAGACTTACTTCAGCTCACTTGATAGCCTCATTCTTCACTGTAAGCATCAATGCTTATTAGGCTCTTGAGCAAGATCAAGCCTATGCAATAATGGTCAAAAAATACACCACTGAGCCATCAGGAAATCCAAACTGCTGCATACAGAGGAACCATTAAGGGATTCTGAAGTGGGAGGTGATGTTATGAAGGAGATTGCTAAAATGTTATCATGGTCTCAGCTTTTTGCAACATGTGAGGGCAGCTCAAAAGCACAGTGATGCACTTTGAGACTTTGAGCTATCGTTCTATCTCATAGAGCGATTGGGCTATAGCCTCTCCTCTGCAGACATGCATAATGTCACATGCACAAAGAATGACTACAGGAGCTATACATATTCAGAGAGTAGAACCCAAGAGGAGAAGAACCAGTAGGATGTACACTTAACAGAGTAATTTTACTATATTTGCTCTTAAAATATCAATGAAATTGAGAAAAGAAGTGTGAAGTGAGAGCTCTGAATACAGATATGGTAATAAAGGGTCAGAGCCTCACCCAGTGTAAATCAGTAAATGTAGGGCTCTCATAGTGTCTGCTAGAGAATTCAGGTTCCATTTTTGGTCTCAGTCTCAAACTCCCAGGCTGATATGGCATGATCCGAGAAAACTGCGAAGGCAGCATGTTCATCACCTAATGGGAAGAAGCGTTTTGTTTCTAGAGGACCCATCAGCCTGTAGTGGAACCACCTGACATGTGCAAGGTGTAGTACTGAGAATTTCCACAGAATGCCACATCTAGCCCTTCAAAATCAATGGAAAGATTGTCATGAAATCGGACTGTTAAACTAAATAGAAGTGGAATAGTCATATGTTTGGGAGGAGCTGGAGGAGCATCTCATGAATAAAAGAACAAATAAATAAATAGACCAAAAAAAAAAAAACATCTAAAAAGTCCAGGCAACTATTAACTGAGGTTTTTACATGTTAACTGAAACTTTAATATAGGTGCTTATTAAAGTATTGCCATCTGAGAACCTAGATGTATTTAGAAGCAATGCAATTTTATACTGAATTACATGCCTAAAGCTAAAGCTTAAGCTTAACCATTTCTTTTTATCAGTGTAAATATTAGCAGTATGATAAAGCAAAAGCCAAAGCCGTAGACACTGCACCTGTGGTTTAAATGAATATTAAATCATTTCTGGCTTCTGTTTGACTACAAACAGGCAGCTAATGCATTACCAAGCAGTAGATCACCCTGAGGACTTCTAAGTTGCCTTAGTATCAATCCACTATTTGCTTATTTTGTTTCATTTGTGACCATTTGAGGATAATGGATCAACTTTCCCATATATCATGCACCATTCTGCTGTGTGTTGGAGGCTCATCAAGATAGGATATTATCAAGAGCAGAATGTAATTTTTCCCCCTTAAAAAACTTGCTTGGAAATTCAAATCCTACACTTCAGTTTCTAACGAGCAAGCTGACATATGAAAATGTGGATGGAAAATAAAAACTGAACTCAGTACAAACAGGAAAAAAGGAGAAAAATTAAATCAACGTCTTTCTGGAATCTGATCATATAGTTAAAATAATACACTTAATACTCATGCCCTGGGCATGATGTGATGTGCAAGTGTTATTGAGAGACATTGTGATGAGACAGACTGGATTAGAAAAGAAGACTACTGTTATCAGAGAGGCATAGATCCAAATCCTGAGGTCCTTACTCCTTTTTTATCCAGGAAAACATCCCTTGGATCATAGAAATTAGAGCTGTAAAAGATTTTCCAGTGTTAGGGTACTACGTCTGTTTCCCTCCACTCCCCACATCTTTTGATATAAGATTGTTCCTTACACTGTACTCTTGGTCATTTTGTGCTGCTTAGCCCTAAATGACTCAAATGATGAGAATGCCACCCTTTCCATGAATCTCTATGACATAATCATTCTCAATGTACTGCCTAAAATCATATTGGTTTATATGACCCACTTAAAGCCCACATTTAATTTGCTGTCCCAACTACTAGGCACTTTTTCAATATTCAGCCTCAATTTTCTTATCCTTCTTTCTTCCCTTTTACTCAAAGCTTCTTCTAAAGACTGGTCTAAAACTGAGGCAATATAAAGGACTGTCTGGAATGGTGTGCTTCAATTTCCACCCACACTTGACAACTTAGAGGCCACCCTGATCTGATGTCCCCAAACAATGCCCCCAGAAGGACAGGTGGCTTGCTGATTAGTTTCCTCTTTTGGCAAGGAAACTGAATGTTACAGGGAATTCACCTCTAAATCCCCATGCTTTCCCTCCTTGAAGTTTATATTTTTGAGCCATATAGTTATTGTATCCACTGAAATCATTGTCTGGGGGAAGCTATACATATTTAATCTATTTATCTGTCTCACGGGCCAGATCCTTCATAATTTTTGCTGCTTTTCTCTGAATTACTGCCAGTTCATCAACACAGTTGTGGTGAACCACTCAGAACCACATGCTGTACAGGTATGATCTCACCAGTGTTTTATAAAAAGGGATTAACAGCTCCCTTTACCTATGAAATAGTGCCTATACGAATGGTGCCTAACATGATGTTGCTTTAAATTACCTCACTGCATTTTCATATTTAATTTGTGGTCCATTATCATCACCCCACATCTCTATTGTTATTACTTGTCATGTATCTGAATATCTGTATTTTAAATCATTAGTCTCCTTTTATTTTTCCAAGATTACTCATCTTGCAATAAGCGATTGGAAAGCGTAATAGTACATTTATTGGAGTGAATACGTCTGCATATTATTTAAATTTGAGTTTGGACAAATAGTCCTCAACTAGCTGATCTTCATGCAGATTCAGAAAATTTGCCAGGCAGAGCAAGTGGAATAACAATCAGTGCTCATTCTGTCTAGACTGACATTTGAAGCAGGAGAGTGAAAACTCTAGCTCCCCAATTTATGTTGAAAGGTTTGTAACCTCAGCTGTAGAAGCTCATGGTCAATATAGCTAAGGAAGAAGGAAAGAAAGATGCTCAAAGCTAACTTTCAACCTGCCCCATTCCTGAGGACTGACTCTGAAGCCTTCAATTCTACTTTAATCTAAAGTGCAGGGAATGACACCCTATAGACATGCCCAGCATTGCTAGGTGCAGCACATTCCATCCTCTCCCCACCACGCCTCCTGCAGGAAGGGATGTAAGGGAGAAAATAGTGAGGATCTGTCCCAAATATTTGCATTTTTTTTACATAACAATAGTGCTTATGGACTATATTTGCATTTGATATGAATCACTGGGTCACAATATAGATGGCTAGTTGTTCTTGGTAACATATTATAATACTGATACATTGTAGTTGAAAGTTATTTTCCAAAACACAGCTGTGTAAACAGTAACCAAATTAACAAAGAATAATAACATTAACCTGTTACATATGCATGTTTTTATAAATGTGCAAACATACAGTTTCAAATGAATTAACCTACGTATCTTGGGTATTCATTATTAGTTACATACGGAAAATGCAGTCAGTCTGTCTAAGGGCAAGGATAAATCAGTGTGATGTGTTACCGTGGCAGAGTCCATAAGACGAAGCAGGGCCGGCTGCAGGGTTTTGGCTGCCCCAAGCAGCCAAAACTAAAACAAAAACAAACAAACAAAAAGCCACGATTGCGATCTAAAAAAAGCCGCGATCGCGATCTGCGGCGGCAATTCGGTGGGAGGTCCTTCGCTCCCAGGCGGAGTGAGGGACCAGCCGCTGAATTGCCACCGAATACCTGGACCTGCCGCCCCGCTCCGGCAGGTCCAGGTATTCGGTGGCAATTCAGCGGCTGGTCCCTCACTCCGCCTGGGAGCGAAGGACCTCCCGCCGAATTGCCGCCGCAGATCGCGATCGCGGCTTTTTTTAGATCGCAATCGTGGCTTTTTGTTTGTTTGTTTTTGTTTTAGTTTTGGCTGCTTGAGAAGCTGGTGCCTGGAGCCGGCCCTGGGACCAAGGTCCATAGGTCTATACATTTTTCATCCTTTCATTTTCTTGCACCATTATCGCATGTTAATATTTCAGTATTTCTGCATTTCCATCTGGTGGGAAATTCAGACACTTCATATTTGTTGTCTTCCCAAATTGGGCCCAAAAGTTGAAATTTCAAAATTTTTCATTGCTTTGAAAATATCAGTTCAGAAATGTTGAAACATTTTATTTGGACTTAATCAATTGAAATAAATCGCTTCAGTCCAGAAATCAAAATAGTGCATTTTGGTTTATTGACTTGAAATGCTTCATTTTGAGTCAGTTCAATAATAAACTGCATTTTCCCATAGTGGTTCATTTCTTCATCGGAGTTACCCTACAGGAGCCTCAGGCTTCCAACCTCCCCAGGCTCTGTGACCACTATAACTCCTCTAATTCACCCAGAGTCATGTGACTCCCATGATACACCATGCAAGTTGGTCAAAGGGAAATCTGCATTGCTGTATGGCAAACACAGTTCTTTGGGAAGTCTGGCCTTATGAAAGAAGTGGGGCCTGAACTACAACTCCCACAAGATATTGGGTTGATAGAAAAATGCAGTTTAACATTTTGTTGAACTGATCTACATCAATTCAAAAAATGAAATATTCTGATTCATGTCGAGACAGCCTGATATTAAATATTTCATTTTGACTTTTCTAGTGGAAAATCAATTTATTTATTTTTTGCAAAATCAAAAATTTCCCACAGAAATGTATGGTTTTGTGGAAACAGCAGTTTCCATTGGAAAATAACTTCCATGGAAAATTCCCAACCAGCTCTAATGTCTAATACAGGAAAATACACCTGAACTATTTATATTCAATGTACAAAGCATACCAGATGTTCAAATCCATAATACATGGGCAAACAAGCAACATACTTTCCCTAGTACAAATTGATTGATTCAGAGACATAAGTTCACGGCAGACAAATATCCAGTAGTACTGTATGAATGCTTACATGAACCCTCTGTGTCTTCATAATTAGACAGCAACTTTTGCAATTATATTGGCAATCATATTGGTTGAACTATATTAGAGACACAGATGGGCCTAAGCCAGAGTTAGGATCTAAACTGAATTCTCCAAAACTCTAAGGAGTGAATAACGTAGCTGAAGTCGAAGTATCTTAGTTTGAACTACAAGGTACTTACCGCGGGTCCACACGCGGCAGGCAGGCTCCCCTGTCGACTCCACATACTCCTCTCATGGAGCAGGAGTACCAGTGTCGACGGCAAGCACTTCCGGGATCGATTTATCGCATCTAGACAAGACGCGATAAATCGATCCCAGAAGATCGATTGCTTATCGCCGAACCCGGAGGTAAGTATAGACATACCCTAAGAGTGTTTGGGAATCCGTGTTTCTGTCCGAAAGACAGTGAAAGACAATAGAGATAATCTACAAGTGAAAAATAAACTGTGAAATAACTGTGCAAAAGGCCACTGTAATATGTAAATAGACTAGATGCAAAAGTATCAAAACCAAAGCATATCTAAAAGGGAGCATTTACTAACCATTTCAGTTATAATTTCATTATGGGATTGGACAGAATTATTATTTTACAGTATATTTAAACAAGGCTGAACAGTTCTAGTTTAAAAGAGTTTGTATTAATAAATTATACTGCGAATTATTTTATTGTGTAAAGAGTGTCACGTCTCTGAAATAACTGAAGAAATGTAGTGTAAGTATGAGAAAATTTAATGGAATTTAAAGAAATTGAAAAACAATGGGAGCTAAATTAGATATTTAACTGGAGGCTAGTAGTGGATATCACATAATCCAAGTACAACTTTAGTAGCAACATAAGCATAAGCATTTAAGTGTGTAATTTTAGTAACTTTCTTCATATAATTACTGACAAATTAACTGCAGCATACAAGATCAGCAACAGATGAATATTTCATAGCTGCCGAAAAGTATAAAGAGAATCCAGTCCTGGAAGATTGTTGTGACAGTGTTTGTAATGAATACTTGACATTATTAATATTATTTATTTATATAGGACCATGGGAGTGTATGGCTCTTAAAAGAGAAGGTATCATTCTTAAAGAGAAAGGGTCTCCAGCTGGAGGATTATTATCTAAAATGCCAACAGACCATAGTAGAGAAAGGATAATAATAGGAAGGTGTTAATGCTCTGGGGATGTGTAAGTTGATTGGCACCCAGTCAGCATGGCTAAAAATAACAATTCCTGGCTTGTGTCAGCTGAGTCGGGCTCGGACTGCAGGGCTATAAAATTGCAGTGTAGATGTTTGGGCCCTGAGATCCTACAAGGGAAGAGGGTTTCAGAACCCAAGCTCCAATCTGAGCCCGAATGTCTACATTGCAATTTTATAGCCCTGCAGCCCAAGCCCTGTGCGCCCATCAGCTGATCTGGGCCAGCTGTGCATCTTTTATCTCATTGTAGACGTACCCATAGAGATTAAGACAAGAAAGGACCACCTCCTGCATATCATAGACCACTAACACCTCCCAGCCACCTCCACACCAAGCCCAACAATTGCAATCAAAGTATTACACCCCTCAGCAGACTAAACTAATTATTAGTAGGACAAGAAATATTATTAGTCATTTAGCCTCAGAATCCCATTTTCCTCTCACCCTCTCAATGGCATATACCCAAGTAGTCAAAAATGATGAGTCAAGCATACAAAATCATGAGATTGTTTTAAAACTGATTTTAAAATATGATGCTCTTTTTGTTTGCCTTCTGGTTTCCTAGCATTTATGGTGTATTGAGATGATGTTTTTAAACTCTTCTGCACAACCATGAGAGCTAGAAACTTTCTATTTTAAATGAAAACTGATATTCTCATGCAATCTTGTTAGTAAAACAGCAGGGGCTTTAAAGAGAAACACCACATATTTTTGAGAATAAATTCATGAGAGTTAGCAACACTGCCATCTGCCCCCTGAAATGAAGTCAACAAAAAACAAATAACTTAGAGCCATAGGCCTCTATATTTCTTCTCCAGCTGTCTGATATTCAGACAGCGAGGGAGTTCTTTCCTTTAAATCACAGGGACTAACATCTAACACCTACTGAAATCAATGAGTTTTAGGCACCTCCATGCTTTTGAAAATATTACTAGGTGCCTACATTTCTTTAAAAATCTGGGCTTTTGTCCTTTGGATCTCTCACATGCCACATTTTTTTAAGGGAATTTTCATACATTTCAGTCTCATGCTGCTGCTTTGATAAACTGAAAATACAAAAATACTGTGTATACTGGGAAGAGATTTTATCATTTGTGTAGGTTGTATTTCTTTGGTTTAAACAAATGTTCTGTTACTTTAAGGCGATCAGAAAGACGTTAACTGCTATTGTTCACAGCTCTAGAGATGTAGGCAGGGTTGTTTTTAAAATTTTATATTTTTAAATGTGTCTTGTATGCAAATATAAATCACTCTATGAGATGTATTATCTTTAAATGCATTAATATAATATGTGAGGAACATTACTGCACATGTTTGAAATGCTAATTTCGTTTTTTCTCATCTTGTTTCAGAACTAGCATTTGTCATTGTTTTGTTCTAGCTCGTTTTGCAGTAATTGATTTTTTGTTCACTTGTTAATTGGCTTTGTCGGTTACTTTATTGAAATTCATGGATTTGCTGGTGTCCTGAGGAGGGTGTGTTTTCACCGTTAGTCACTAATTGCATAGTGTTAAACATTCATAAGCCTGCAACTTCTTCATAAAGCAATCAACACATTTTATTAACTTCCTGAACCTTTGCTCTGCTTTATGAATTATAGTATTTATGATCTTGCACTTAGCTGGGAACAGGTACCATATTTGTATAAGTAACTCTCTAAAATGAGCAGCATATTTTAGCTCTTAAAAGAGTATTTTCTCAGCGTCAAAGCACTATCATTACTGCTATTTATTATTTTAGTTACAGAAGTGCTTAGAGTACTGGAATCAGGGTACATTGTGCTAGGCACTGCATGATAATAGAATCAGAGACACTCAGAGCCCAATGAATTTACAGTCTAGGAGGTAGATTGTCCCTAGCCTTACCAGTCACACCAGAGTTGCAGAAGTGAGGAGTCAAGCTTCCATACATCCTAGCATATCTCTACAAGGGTTGCCTGGATTTTCACCCTGGTCCTATGAGTCGCTACACAGCCACTTCTCCCCACCTTGGGCAAGTTATCAGGGAGCTGGCAGAGACATTTGTCACCTGCCCCACATACCAGCTAGCAGAGCTAGTTGGACATGTGGGCAGAAGTTGTCTGAATCTTTTTGGGGATTGCAGTAAATTACTTCCCTCTGGTACAAGAGGTGTGCATCCCTAGGAGAAACTGTGACTTGAAATGTAGTCCCTTTACATAGTCTAATTGGCCAGACTATGCTCAGAGTCTTTCACAGACTCTGTGAAATGAGTCCTTTCCTCACAGGCTACAGAATGATAGAGGAATCACACCAGACTTTCAAGTTCAGCCTTGGCATTCTCATTGATCCTATAGCTAGCATGTTTCCTATTGTGTGAGAGAATACACAGATCCACCAGTCAGTCATAGATCCACCAGGCTGGATTCTTCCCTCTTTTCCATTTCCATTCCTTTATTTTTTCCACCTCAAATCTTTGATCATTTTCTCATGAAACCATAGTCTCCTTTACAAGAGGGCATGTAGTCTCTTTTGTCTAAATTATACTATCTGTTAGGATTCCTCAAGCCTTCTTTTTCCACTAGTGGATTTTAATATTTCTTCCCATTTAATACTTCTTCCCATTCTTCTTATTTTACCAAATTAAAAAGCAATCAACTTGTGGACCCAAATGCACTTATTACCTTCAGATTCTCAGTCACTCCCTACTTAGAGATAATAAGTAGATAAATGACAGAGCTCCCTTACTTCCTCTTTGAGTCACACATTCTTACTGCTGATGCAAATGTCTTTCTCACGTCTCTGATCATGTCAGTCCCCTTCGTATATTTTTTCATTGGTTTTCCTTCTGTCTCATATTTCAGATGCTACCTTTCATTGTTCATCTTCCCTCCCTTCTGCTACCTGTGATAATGTTAAGCAAGCAGCCTCACCACCTCTTTTGTTTTCATTTATGTGTGTATTTTAGTTATGCATCTATTTAGACATATACAATGCACCTATCCTGCGCATAAACAATTTTCTTTAAAAACGTATGTACCAAATAACTCAAACTGACCGAATATACATTCAAACATGTACATTCAAACTCACAAGACCTGAAATCTGGCCTCACAGCTGGATACTGCCCCAGTCAAGTTGGGCCCCAATGGAGCCTTGTTAGAAAGGTGGTTCCTGATTGGCCAACAGAGTTCTCCCCTGTGAGGTAGGGGAGGGGTATGTCAGCTCTGCAGGGAGGGGTATAACTTTTCATATTCCCATCGCTGTGTCTTCTTCCATACAATCCCTTGCCCCAAAACTCTCTTCATCTCTTTGTGTGACAAACCAGCAATCTCTCATCATTCGAATTCCATTTCAAAACATACATCTCCTGTGGAGGCTGTCATTGTTCATCAACCATGGTAAGATATGGAGCTGGTTAGAAGATTTTAATCCAAAATATTTTCTGACTAAAAAACCCCATTTTCTCCCAACAAAAATTTCCAGGAAAAGAATTGCAGTTAAAAATTAACTTCTACAATTGCTTAGAGATTTGACTGTCATCTGATCATCTATTTGTTTTATGTGTGTGTTCCATGCATCAGTCATGTCCAATTACTTAAACTGTGAACTTGCTAGGATAGGGACTGTCTTTTCCTCTTTGTTCTACATACTGCTCTACATACTAATACTTACTATTTAGTAACTGGATGGGTCTATTCTTCCTTCATAGTTGTAAATTGTATGCTATGTGTTAATAACAAACATGTCACCTTGCATTGTGATCTCATCGGATATAATGAGCTGAGAAGAGCAAGGCTGATTCAGCACATGGAAGAGAAACAGGGAGCACCTAGGTGGTGTAGGAAGTGGTACAGGACTATCCGTAAACTACATAATGCATTAGTGGGTGGATGGGTCTGTAATTTTATGTGTTTGTTTTAGTGTTAGAAGGGGTGTGTTGGTCTTGAAAACCACCAAAAAATGTGTTATGTAATTCCCTTTAGGCAGTGTTCCCTTTAGGTCAGTACTATACCAATGCCACAGCATGGGATAGAGGACATTGTGCTGCTGGAGGTGTTCTCTTTTGGATGTGACAGCAACAACAAGTTCTGACTGCTTGTATCCCATGGCAATGTTTGTAACGGTAAGTCTTGACACCAGTTTCCTGATGAAATCCAATGTAATTTCATCTGTACTTTCAATTGCATATGCAATGTTTCTTTTCTTAGGTAAGGTAACTGTGAGCTGATAAACTGCTAATGGATTCCAACCCAAATATGGCTTCATGCGTAAAATCATCCCTTCAAATCATCCCTCTTATTTAACTCACAAGGTTGTTGTGAAGCTTACTTAAAGTGCTTTGAGATCTTCAGATGGAAGGTGTTCTTTATCATAACTGCATGGCATTGTCAGTATCTCAACAACAACAAAAGTACAGCCAAAGCAGTATTTTACCTGTACCTTGTATTGCTCATTAGGATCATTAAGCTAGCACACGTAAAATAAAGCAAGTCAGAAGCTGAATACTGAACTGAACTGAACTCAGCCATACAGTTTATGGTCCAGCCCTATATGATCTTTCTCTCCATTATGTAAAGATAAAAACTAATCTCACAAAGGCAATTATTTATCCTCATACTATTTCAGTACTGCCAAACTTGATGAGTTTTGGTCACATTTGATTTTAAATGGCTTATGAGCATTCAGTATGATTAAGTTTAGCTCAAGCATACAAAAAAGCTGAAAAAAAGACTTACTGTAGAAGCTACCAGTGCCTCTTGATAGAATGGTTATATTTTGAGAAAATAATGAATGGTGTGTGTATATATATATATTTATATATATATATATATTTTTTTTCTGGGACAATGCAAACAGGGCCGGCTCTGGCTTTTTTGCCGCCCCAGGCAAAAAAGCCTCCCGCCGCTCCCCCCCCCCCCCCCCGGAGCGCAGCAGGGGAGGGCGCCAAGCTCGGCCACGGGCCGCTCTCCCTGACCGGCCGGAGCGCCGGGGGGAGGGTGGCGAGCCAGCTGCGGCTCCACTGGCGGCCGGAGCCCCGGGAGGAGGGCGGCAAGCCAGCCGGGGCTCCGCTCTCCCCGGTGGCCGGAGCCAGAGCACCGCACTGCGCCGCCCCCCTCCAGGTGCCGCCCCAAGCACAAGCTTGGTGGGCTGGTGCCTGGAGCCAGCCCTGAATGCAAAATAAATAATAAAAAAGTGTAGGAAGAATGTGAAGCAAAGATGTACTCTGAAAAAAAAAATAAAGCCCCAGAGGAGTCATGTCAAATCATGCAATCCTGACTGGAAAAGTAAAAGATGCTTTACTGTTATATTAAAAAGTAATATTATTTTCTAATTCTCAGCTACCCAGTATCTCTCCATAGATTATGAGGTCCTTTTTTAGAGTGTGGAACATACCTAAGGCCCTTCATTTTCAGTTTTTATTTTATGTAATTTTTGTATCAGTGTTTATTACCACAACAACAAAAACAGGTGAAAATCAGTGCAAAAAAACTGTTAATTTTTGTGATAAATATCAGGGTTTATTCTGGTGGATGGAAAGACAGGGCAAAATAGAATTCAGTAGATTAATGCTTTGAATTCCGTTCATTAATGTGGCTTGCTGCAGAACTAAAACAGAACTCAAAACACAATGCCACCTTTGAGTTTATAAAAACAATATATCTCTAATCCCCAAATAAAACTTTTCATTCAGTTTACTGTTGTAGACTTAGAAATACTAGCCTATAAATATTTACATTTGGGCCACACCATTTTCAGCGCATACACTCAACTTCATCCTTTTCTCCCGTTTTTGATTTTTTTAAACTTTTGAATACTTCCTTATGTTCTGAAACATAGTCTGATACAGATTTTCGTTTTCTTCCCATTTTAGAGTGTCAAATCTTTAAACCATTATCTGCTAACAGCTTGTAATGTGTACGTGGTGGGTGTCAGATTCATCAGTGCATTCAGATGCACTCATACTTCAGAGCTTGCGTGTGTGCCTGTTTGTTTATTTTGTGTATCTTCTAGACTAATACATAGCCTGACTTCAACAGGCAACTTTGCATATACACATAGATTAATGTATTATTGTAGTACATCTATCTCATGCAATGTATTGTATTATCCTAATGAAACAGGTTATGTTTATATATTTGAATGATACAAAAAGTAGGGTGAAAATCGGAAAAAAACTAAATGATACTTTTTGTTAAACCTGGGAATTTTTCGGTAAAAATTAGTTTAAACTGAAAACAAAGGGACTTAAATATACCTTAATTGAGGGATTGTCTCATGGATTACCTTCTCTCACAGTCATGATTTTATTATATCCCAATGTCAGCACCAGCCATTGCTTCCACACAAAAGTAGCAATAGGGAAGTATTGAATTTGATTTTACCTTCTAAAAAAGATTTGATTTAGTGGCTTGAAACAAGGAGAAGAGCCGGCACCATGTGACTAGCCAGCTGTCCATGGGTCACCAGCATGTGCTCGTCACATCACCAAGAGTCTATAGATCACAGTTTGGCAACCACTGAACTAGGGATGTGATCCAAAGCCCATTGGTATTAATGGAAAAACTCGCATTGACTTCAGTGGTATTTGGCTCAGGCCCTAGGTATAACAGATAATTTTAGATGGATAATCAGGTTTAAATGTGAAGTCCATGTCGTGTTCCTTACTTGATAGTGATCAAGTAAAATCTTACCCAATTTCATTAACAAGCCCACACTGTATCTATGGATATATTCCAATCAGTTTCTGCTGATGATAGGGCATGGAAATGGGTGGGGAAAATGTCTAAGAAAGATTTATTTTTAAATTTCTATTTAAATCATCTCACAGCCCTACCCATTCCCTGCCCTCGCCCCCCCAGCAATTAAAAATCAATGAACCAAATATTCTACAGCCCATTGACAAGTGCCCATCATTCTTCAGAACTTCAGGATAAGCAGAGTGATCAATCCATTTAAATTTACTACCCAGCAAGTATCTGAGGTGGCAGATGTTTTCCTCAATTGCACTTTTACACTGAGAAGAAAATTAAAATCCTAGCCATAACAATTAACTGACTGCTCCACTGAATCCAGTGCTATCTGTAGCTATTTCCGCTGAGAGTATGATTGTAAACACTTCCAGCTTGCATGACATATAGAGGTTCGGGTTCCCTCCCCTTGTTTTGTTTCTTTATTTTCAAATTATTGATGACATCCATTTTCCTGTCTGGGGTTATGATTTTTGGGGTGTACAATCTGTGGGGATTACTGGTTTGGAAACGGATTAATCTGCAGTCATTAAACCACTTCATAGACATTGCAGCAAAACTGTCAGTATCTCTTCATTAGCTCTGAGATAGGGAGCTTCATATAAGTATATCTAAACTTCAGTTGTAACACCATCCGCAGGGTATATTAACAATGTAGGATTTTACAACATTTCAGTACTAATTTCCTCTTTTTTCAGGTACTTTTTCCTCACAGAGAATTTATACAGCTACAGATATCTGTCTTAATAGCTAACTCGCAGCATGTTAATATGGGTCTTGAGGACATTAGGTGATTGAAACTGTAGCTACTCAATTCTCCCTATCATTTTGACATGATCAAAAGTGACTCTTTCATGGCTTTGGAAGATTTACTAAGTTAATTCATTTTTGTTCTGTAAATTATACTCATTTTTGTTCTCAAAATTATGGGCTGGAAGACAGACTTTTAAGCTGTACAGTGGCAATTCAAGGAGGAAGTTCCATGCATTGCACCTTGCGAACATTCTCCTTCACCACTATAAATTCCATGAAACCACAAACTAACAACACTAATTAACAAGCAATCGCCATGGGATATAGACAGGTAAAACTGTCCCTGTTCTGTTCCTCCTCGTGCTCTTTTTAAAAGCTATTCAAATTTAGCAGATTTTAAAATATAATGATGAGGCTCAAATGAACCACTTGCTAATCTCCCTCCCTAACACCCCGACATATATACTTCTCAGAAACGTTTGAAACCATTAAGACGGGGTTCTCAAAGTTTTCAGTGTGGACTACAACTTAATAGAGAGCTCATCTCATGGGTCATGGCCCTCTCATTCACAATTACACAGATTACCGCCACTTGACAGTCCCATAGCTGCCAAGGTTTGTGCATCTGTATGTGACTGACCTCAGAGGAAGAACAAATGGCTACTCACTAAATACTCCCACTGCAAACAAGCCAGTAGGGAGGAGTGGGAGGAGTCCTATATCCAGCTGGCCAGGTGCACAGAAAGGAATAAACTGTTTGATAGAAAAAGAGTGCAGTAATTTACTCCTCTACCAGAAAAGGTAAGGATCATATCCCTTTGCTCAGAGTAAAGTTACAGTCTAGCCCAGTGATTCTCAAAGCCAGTCCACCGCTTGTTCAGGGAAAGCCCCTGGCGGGCTGGGCCAGTTTGTTTACCTGCTGCGTCCGCAGGTTCGGCCGATCGCGGCTCCCACTGGCCGCGGTTCACTGCTCCAGGCCAATGGGGGCTGTCTAGCCCATCATGTTTTCACGCTGAGAAATGTGAAGATAATTTTTTTCTCCACTGGTTTTTCCTAATACTTAAACCTGGATGGGACTGCTGGTGTAATCATTTTCAGGTATTCAAATAGATAAGTCCAATATACTTGTGAATATCTTTCCCCATTGCACTGCATTTATCGTAGATTTGGATTTTATATTAATGTTCAATTTGGCTTATATTGTATTTCTAACTGCTTTTCCTTTTATGTGTATCTGAAACTCCTTGGGATGGCTTTAGCAGGAAAACATAGATTTTTTTTATAAATAAAACTAATTTGCTCTATAGGAAAAGCAACTGGTAATTTCAGTGCTTCTTTGCTGTACCAGAAGAATTGTTTTCAAGTTATGTGCATAATTACTGGAATAAATGTTACATTTTGAAACAACATTAATTTAATATTAAGTATTTACCTTAAACTCAAGTAAGCAATGATATTGTGAGTATGTTTATTTGACTGTAGCACCCAGAGTCCAAAACAGGCTTGAGGTCCCATTGTGCTGGGTACTGTATAAAACACATAGAAAGTCATGGTATCTGCCTTGAAGAGCTCTCAGTCTAATTTAAGACAAGATGCAATGAGGTAACAAATATACCATGGAAGAGAGGTGTGCGAGGAAAGGTAGCAATAATAAATTATATTTGCAAATGTTAGCTACTGTATTTTCATAACCTGATGATTCTAGAGCATTTTAAACTCCTACAATATATCAGCAATCCACACTGGGGCTCTGCTTTGGCTTTATAGCCTAATTCAAGACAGGCCCTCTATGTATCAAATGTAAAGACTCTCTTGTGTCAGAAGCAGACAAGTGGGTAGCTAGGGCTGCTATCACTGGTACGGTGAAGTGGGCAGACAGCAACTCAATTAGATATGAAGACAGATAAATAGGAAGAAGCAGAACTGAGAAGGGCCTCAAAGGTAAGGAGAAGAAGCTTGAACTTGAGGCAGTGGAAGAGCCAGTGAAGGGCTTTAAAGAGGAAGTGACATGGTGAAAGTAATGCACAAGGAAGATGATCTTAGAAGCTGGACTGGAAGGGAGCGATATGGGTAACAAGGAGAGAAGAGAAAGTTGTGGTATTCAAGGTAGGAGATGACTGAGCCTGAACAAGAGTTTTAGCATTCTTTAGTGGAGAGAGGTAAGGAGGCTGATTCATAGAGATGTCATGAAGGAAGATTTGGACACTACCTTGATGTGTGGGTCAAGAGTGAGGGAAGATGGCATGTAGATTGAGGACCAAGGCATTTCTCATTCCAAATGCTTGATATTTGCATCTTTAAAGATTAAGTTTTTTTTTCTGTAACACATACCACCACACACACAAAATTATTTATAGATACTTGTATCTATATATAATCTTCAGTGACAGTGAGAACCCTGGAATAATTGCTGTTATTGAAATGAGCTGATATTGCAAAGCATTGTATTTATTGTTTTGCATTGTATTTACATCACACATTGATATTGGATATTTTGATATCGGTTCTAATGTTAACCAGAATTCAAACAATTAATCACATAGATGGCACTTGATTATAGAGTGATTTCCAGGGGACTGACAGCAGTGTGTAGAAAGCTTTTCCCGTGTGTCCAGAGAGAGAAATACTCTACATATGTAAGTGCCACAAAGGTTAGAACTTGATTTAATAAATTCACCTTTTGAGAATGCCAGTTATTGTGGAAGTGATGCTTTAGGTCATTGCTAACCAATCATGTACATACGAAGTTTGAACCCAGAGGGATTAAAAGTTCTTCCCGTCTAATGGATGTTTGGTGACCCTTCTAGGAGATGGGGTCAGTGGGTTCAGTTCCAGACCTATATCACAAACTCACTACTTCTACACAAATTGGCATACCTAGCAGAGAGGTCAAATCTGGCTAGACAGTGGTGACTGAACAACTCCTCTGACCGTTAGAAGTCCCTCTCAGATGAGGGTTCAGAAGTACTTAACTGGTAATGAAAGAGATGCCTGGCTCAAGCAATTAGGTGCCGGGGCTCAGGCAATTTTTTTTAAAGATTTGCATAACAGATGCAGCAAGCCCGGAAGTGCTGGGGCTATGAACTGCCAAGCTCAGTCTTGGCAAGCCCTGGCACAAATTAAGAGATGGAGTTGAGTCATGATGGCAGGAGAGTGGGATTGGGAAGCTTCAGTCCTGTAGATAAAGAACTTAACTCTCCAGGGCTGTCAAAACAATTCCCTTCATCAGCACAAAATATACACAAGGTTGTTGTTTTGTTTTTTTAAAATAAACAAAGCTTATGGTTATATGCAAAGTATTTGCAGATATACAACATTTCGTATTAAATAATTTTCACAAAAGTCAGATGTGGAACTGCGGAAAATTTGACGTCTATGATATAGACAGTCTGGCATGATAAACAATAAGGAAATTAGTATTTAAGGATTTAAATACTTTGCATTAGTGACAGAAAAGACCTTAGACTGTCCTTTCACGTGACAGTACAGGCCCTACCCCACAGCCATATTTACTGTGACACAGTTAACAGCAGAACTGACTTTCTCACTCTGACTAAACACCTAAGGGATCTGGGTATTTTTATAATAAACCATACCAGCTCCTTCAGAGACACTGCTTAAATGGGAATGTTAGGATTTAAGTAGCATAGTAAAAGTCCTTATTGAAAGATGTGGGAAATTACCAAGAGAGATTAGTGCACATTACAAACTAATCACTTCACATTTAGTTTTTAAAATTAAATTTGTCTTTGAATTATATGTTTAAATAAAATACTCTGAAAGCTAAACATATGCTAGGGTTGGTTTTTAATTTTTTTCTCATCTAAAAATGTCTGAAAACTTCTAAATTAAGGGCCTTATTCTTACCTGCACTAAAGATATTTTACACTTTATGCTTTTGCATAAATTGGTTACTCTCATGTCCCTTTATGCTACCAAGGGTATGTTATTGTACATTAGAATTCTAGACTACATTTTTAGGTAGGGCCGGTCCACAACATTTTGGCACCTGATGCAGGGATCTCAAATGACGCCCCCATTCCCCTTCGCTTGGCCAAAACTTTGAAAGGTCTCAATTCTGTCTTCTTCTTGTTCTACTCCTCTCATGGTACTGCTCTGCTACCCCAATAAAGGAGAACTAACAACTTAAAATGCCTTGTTCAAAAATTTTAAGTAACACTTAACATTCAAGTATCAGGGGGGGAGCCGTGTTAGTCTGTATCTACAAAAAAAAAAACAAGGAGTCTGGTGGCACCTTAAAGACTAACAGATTTATTTGGGTATAAGCTTTCGTGGGTAAAAACCTCACTTTTTCAGATGCATAGAGTGAAAGTTACAGATGCAGGCATTATATACTGACACATGGAGAGCAGGGAGTTACTTTGCAAATGGAGAACCAGTGTTGACAGGGCCAGTTCAATCAGGGTGGATGTAGTCCACTCCCAATAATAAATGAGGAGGTGTCAATTCCAGGAGAGGAAAAGCTGCTTCTGTAATGAGCCAGCCACTCCCAATCCTTATTCAAGCCCAGATTAATGGTGTTAAATCTGCAAATGAATTTTAGTTCTGCTGTTTCTCTTTGAAGTCTGTTTCTGAAGTTTTTTTGTTCAATAATAGTGACTTTTAAATCTGTAATAGAATGACCAGGGAGACTGAAGTGTTCACTTACTGGCTTCTGTATGTTACCATTCCTGATGTCCGATTTGTGTCCATTTATTATTTTGCAGAGGGACTGTCCGGTTTGGCCAATGTACATGGCAGAGGGGCATTGCTGGCACATGATGGCATATATAACATTAGTGGATGTGCAGGTGAATGAGCCCTTGATGGTGTTGCTGATGTGGTTGGGTCCTCTGATGGTGTCGCCAGAGTAGATATGGGGACAGAGTAGGCAATGAGGTTTGCTACAGGGATTGGTTCCTGGGTCGGTGTTTCTGTGGTGTGGTGTGTAGTTGCTGGTGAGTATTTGCTTCAGGTTGGGGGGTTGTTTGTAAGCGAGGACTGGCCTGCCTCCCAAGGTCTGTGAGAGTAAAGGATCATTTTCCAGGATAGGTTGTAGATCATGGATAATGCGCTGGAGAGGTTTTAGCTGGGGGCTGTGTGTGAAGGCCAGTGGTGTTCTGTTGATGTCCTTGTTGGGCCTGTCCTGTAGTAGGTGATTTCTGGGTACCTGTCTTGCTCTGTCAATCTGTTTCCTCACTTCCCCAGGTGGGTATTGTAGTTTTACGAATGCTTGATAAAGATCTTGTAGGTGTTTGTCGCTGTCTGAGGGGTTGGAGCAAATTCGGTTGTATCTTAGGACTTGGCTGTAGACAATGGATCGTGTGATGTGCCTGGGATGGAAGCTGGAGGCATGTAGGTACATATAGCGGTCAGTAGGTTTCCGGTATAGGGTGGTATTTATGTGACCATCACTTATTTGCACTGTAGTGTTCAGGAAGTGGATCTCTTGTGTGGACTGGTCCAGGCTCAGGTTGATGGTGGGGTGGAAATTGTTGAAGTCCAGGAGGAATTCCTCAAGGTCCTCCTTTCCGTGGGTCTATATGATGAAGATGTCATCAATGTAGCACAAGTAGAGGAGGGGCACTAGGGGACGAGAGCTGAGGAAGTGTTGTTCTAAGTCAGCCATAAAAATGTTGGCATACTGTGGGGCCATGCGGATACCCATAGCAGTGCCACTGACTTGAAGGTATAAGTTGTCCCCAAATATGAAGTGGTTGTGGGTGAGGACAAAGTCACAAAGCTCAGCCACCAGGCGTGCTGTGGCCTCATCAGGAATACTGTTCCTGACAGCTTGTAGCCCATCCTTATGTGGAATATTGGTGTAAAGTACTTCTACATCCATGGTGGCCAGGATGGTGTTTTCAGGAAGAACACCAATGCATTGTAGTTTCCTCAGGAAGTCGGTGGTGTCTCGAAGATAGCTGAGAGTGCTGGTAGCGTAGGGTCTGAGGAGAGAGTCCAAATAGACAGATAATCCTGCTGTAAGAGTGCCAATGACTGAGATGATGGGGCGTCCAGGGTTTCCGGGTTTATGGATCTTGGGTAGCAGATAGAATACCCCTGGTTGGGGTTCTGGGGGTGTGTCCATGTAGATTTGTTCCCCTACTGTAGCTGGGAATTTCTTGAGCAGATAGTGTAGTTTCTTTTGGTATTCCTCAGTGGGATCAGAGGATAGTGGCCTGTAGAATGTGGTCTTGGAGAGTTGCCTGGCAGCCTCCTGTTCTTAATCCGACTTGTTCATTATGACTACAGCACCTCCTTTGTCAGCCCCTTTGATGATAATGTCAGAGTTGTTTCTGAGGCTGTGGATGGCACTGCGTTCTGTACGGCTGAGGTTATGGGACAAGTGATGTTGTTTGTCCACAATTTCAGCCTGTGCACGTCTGCAGAAACACTCTATGTAGAGGTCCAGTCTGTCATTTCGACCGTCAGGAGGAGTCCACGCAGAGTTCTTCTTCTTGTAGTGTTGGTAGGAGGGTTCCTGTGGGTCAGTGCACTGTTCAGTGGTGCGTTGAAAATATTCCTTGAGTCAGAGACGACGAAAGTAGGCTTCCAGATCACCGCAGAACTATATCGTGTTTGTGGGGATGGTGGGACAGAAAGAGAGTCCCCGAGATAGGACAGACTCTTCTGCTGGGTTAAGTGTGTGGTTGGAAAGATTGACAATGTTGTTAGATGAGTTGAGGGTACCACTGTTGTAGCCCCCTGTGGCAGGTAGGAGTTTAGATATCTTACTGTCCTTTTTCCTCTTTAGAGAAGTTAAGTGTGCATTGTAAATGGCTTGTCTCATTTTTGTAAAGTCCAGCCACGTGGAAGTTTGTGTGGAAGGTTGGTATTGTATGAGAGTCTCCAGTTCTGAGAGCTCATTCTTGAGCTCATTCATTTGCAAATTTAACACCATTAATCTGGGCTTGAATAGGGATTGGGAGTGGCTGGCTCATTACAGAAGCAGCTTTTCCTCTCCTGGAATTGACACCTCCTCATCTATATATGATTGAATTGGCCCTGTCAACACTGGTTCTCCACTTGCAAAGTAACTCCCTGCTCTCCATGTGTCAGTATATAATGCCTGCATCTGTAACTTTCACTCTATGCATCTGAAGAAGTGAAGTTTTTACCCACGAAAGCTTATGCCCAAATAAATCTGTTAGTCTTTAAGGTGCCACCAGACTCATTGTTACTTAACTTTCAAATGCCTGAACAGCAAATGTAACTTTTCTTGTCTGCGTAGTAAACACCGGCATTTTTCTCTGTTTGAATAATCAAAGTGGTGCTTTCCATGCCTTCTTGGTTGCAAAGATTTGAATTGCTTCCTGAAGGTCCACAGTCTGGGCCAGCTCATGCTCTATTGAGATGGTTGCAAGGCCGACCAGCCTCTCCTGTGTCATTGTGGAGCATAGATGTGTTTTTATTAACTTCAGCTTGGAGAAGCTGCATTCTCCACTGGCAACTGTTACAGGAAGTGTTAGAAGTACGCGCAGAGCAACAAAAGCATTTGCAAAGAGGGTGGTCATCTTATTTGTGTTATTCCTTGACTTTAGCAAAGCTTTTGATACGGTCTCCCACAGTATTCTTGCCGCCAAGTTAAAGAAGTATGGGCTGGATGAATGGACTGTAAGGTGGATAGAAAGCTGGCTAGATCGTCGGGCTCAACGGGTAGTGATCAATGGCTCCATGTCTAGTTGGCAGCCGGTTTCAAGCGGAGTGCCCCAAGGGTCGGTCCTGGGGCCGGTTTTGTTTAATATCTTTATTAATGATCTGGAGGATGGTGTGGACTGCACTCTCAGCAAGTTTGCAGATGACACTAAACTAGGAGGCGTGGTAGATACACTAGAGGGTAGGGATCGGATACAGAGGGACCTAGACAAATTAGAAGATTGGGCCGAAAAAAACCTGATGAGGTTCAACAAGGACAAGTGCAGAGTCCTGCACTTAGGACGGAAGAATCCCATGCATTGCTACAGACTAGGGACCGAATGGCTAGGTAGCAGTTCTGCAGAAAAGGACCTAGGGGTCACAGTGGATGAGAAGCTGGATATGAGTCAACAGTGTGCTCTTGTTGCCAAGAAGGCTAACAGCATTTTGGGCTGTATAAGTAGGGGCATTGCCAGCAGATCGAGGGACGTGATCGTTCCCCTTTATACGACATTGGTGAGGCCTCATCTGGAATACTGTGTCCAGTTTTGGGCCCCACACTACAAGAAGGATGTGGAAAAATTGGAAAGAGTCCAGCGGAGGGCAAGAAAAATGATTAGGGGTCTGGAGCACATGACTTATGAGGAGAGGCTGAGGGAACTGGGATTGTTTAGTCTCCAGAAGAGAAGAATGAGGGGGGATTTGATAGCAGCCTTCAACTACCTGAAGGGGGGTTCCAAAGAGGATGGAGCTCGGCTGTTCTCAGTGGTGGCAGACGACAGAACAAGGAGCAATGGTCTCAAGTTGCAGTGGGGGAGGTCCAGGTTGGATATCAGGAAAAACTATTTCACTAGGAGGGTGGTGAAACACTGGAATGCGTTACCTAGGGAGGTGGTGGAGTCTCCTTCCTTGGAGGTTTTTAAGGCCCGGCTTGACAAAGCCCTGGCTGGGATGATTTAGCTGGGAATTGGTCCTGCTTTGAGCAGGGGGTTGGACTAGATGACCTCTTGAGGTCCCTTCCAACTCTGATATTCTATGATTCTATGATTCTATGATATATTCCAGAACAGCCTTTGGAGTTGATCCTGCTGAAATGTATCTTGAAAGGGCTGTCAGTTCATCACCTAAATCACTCGCATCAATATCGCGCATGTCATCATGTGTCAACACTGTCTCTAGTGCCCTGCCTGGCTGGTATAGGTGTTCTTCAGGTATAGTGAGGAGTTTTGGATTATCATACAACATCCCAAATATACTGCTGTGTTCCATGAGCTGCATGAAACTTTCTTCAACTGACTGTATTGCACAATCTAGCACCTGGTTAAATAATTCAACTTTGAATTGTTGTTTGGGGGTCTCTTATGGGATTATCCCGTGCCTCGTAATCAAAATGTCTTCTTCACCTTTGGTGACTCTTGTATTCTTGAATGGGTGGGAAAATAGCTTCAGTGTGAAGTTCCTCTGCCAACTTCTGTGCACTCTTCAGAAAGTTTTGAAATCCCTCATCTGATTGGTAGGACTGTAGGTATGACTTTGCTTTGTCCAGTTGTTCCATTGCTCCAAATATATCAAGGTCAACACCTTGGAGTCTCTTGCTTACAACATTTATTTCAAACAGTATGTCATGCCACAATACTAAGCCACACAGAAATTTGAAGTTATGTATGTTTCTGGTGATTCCATTTCCCTCTGCCACTATTCTCCCATGAACAGTTCCTGTCATAGCATTATCCTCCATAATGGCAACTATGGCATCATCTATCTTCCCAATTTGGTGTTTGATAGGCTTTATCGCCTCTACTCGACTTTCCCATCGTGTGGCTCTCAGTGGTTTCAGTGTCAGATAGGATGTTCCCAGATGTTGCTTCAAAATTTGCCATCGATAAGTTGATGCAGAGAAAAATACATAGATGCTTTGAATTACATTTAAAAATTCAGCAGCCTCACTAGAAGCTGATGCTGCATCACTGACCACCAAGGTCAGTGAATGAGAACTGCGTGGGACAAAAAAAGTTTGAAGGTTTAACTTTCGGATCCGTGTCTGCACTCCTCTGTTCTTTCGTCTCATGTTGGCACCATTATCGTAGCCCTGACCTCTGATGTCAGCTATCGCAATTCTCGTACCTTCCAGCTTTTTAAGAAGCAGATTTGTCATACCAGCTCCTGTAGTATCATCAATGTCAATAAATTCTAGAAAATGCTCCTCAACTTTGCCATGTACATCTTGGGAAGAGTGTTGCAATGTGCAATAGTGATAAGAATGTCAGTAGCTCTTCCTGCACCATCCTATCCTGTCCAACACCACTCGTTTCTGAACAACTGTTAAAAAACACTGTTCAGAGTTTGCCTTCATAGGCACTGAGGTCATATTAAAAATAACATTTTGTGTGTACGTGATAGCTAGGATCCTACCAAATTCAGGGTCCATTTAGGTCAATTTCACGGTCAGGGGTTTTTAAAAATCATAAATTTCATGAATTCAAATATTTAAATCTGAAATTTCACAGTGTTGTAATCGTAGGGTCCTGACCCAAAAACCTGTGTTACATATTTAGCTTGTGATCTACTATGATCCCTACACCACTTTCTGCAGTATTCCTTCCTAGGCAGTCATTTCCCATTTTGTATGTGTGCAACTGATTATTCCTTCCTTCCACTTGTCCTTAATGATTTTCATCCAATTTACTTCAAACCATTTCTCCAGTTTGTTCAGATTATTTTGAATTTTATTCCTATCCTCCAAAGCACTTGCAGCTCCTCCCAAATTGGGGTACGTCTACACTACCCGCCGGATTGGCGGGAAGCGATCAATCTATAGGGGATCGATTTATCGCATCTAGTGTAGATGTGATAAATCGATCCCAGATCACTCTGTCATTGACTTCTGTACTCCACTGCGGTGAGAGGCAGAAGTGGAGTCGACGGGGGAGCGGCGGCAGTCAACCCCGCACTGTGAGGACGTGAGGTAAGTCGACCTAAGATACGTCAACTTCAGCTACGTTATTCTCGTAGCTGAAGTTGCGTATCTTAGGTTGATCTCCCCCCCTCTCCCCCCCCAGTGTAGACCAGGCCTTGGTATCATCCACAAACTTTATAAGTGTACTCTCTATGCCATTATCTAACTCACTGCTGAAGATATTGAACAAAGCGGGACCTCACTTGATATGCTCTTCCAGCTTGACTGGAAGGCCATATCAACCTGCCTTTACATGTGGAGTGTTATAGTTCCAATAAAATTTTTAAAACTCTTCAGCAGTTCTAAAATAACTTTTCTGTAACGCAGGTGGCATATAGAGATACATAACGATGAGTGTGGTTTAAAGGTTTTATTTTCACTTGTTTGAAATGACCTTCATAACTAATTTTTAGATTTCTTACTCAAGAGTAACGTGATAATCCCAGACCACCATGTATTTTATACGTACATTATTAGTCTGATCTAAAGCTCACTAGAATCAGTCAATTCACATTGACTTCAGTGAGCTGTGGTTTGGACTCTGTTGTTATGCACTGAAAAGACTATGCATAAGTTTTATTATAGGCTTGCGTAACGTCATAGATTTCTATGGAGTCGTTCCAATGTATAGTTAGTATAACGATGCTGAATTAGACCCATGTATATAGTTTTTCAAAGTAAAGCAAAAGGAAGTGCTTCTTTACAAGTGCACCATTTTGCCACATTAAAGATCATGACTGAGGCTCACAGGTCAGTGAATTTATCAATTTAAAAACAAATACTGTAAAGATGATGTTGAACGTGTCCCTTTTGTGTTTTAGCTTCAACCCACAACACAACCCTTATAGCCAAGATGTAAATGAATGAAAATGCAAGGTAATATAGTGGAAATTCTGTGCAGTTAATGGGCACTACCATGATAAAAAGTGCATTTAATGTCATCCCATTCTACCCCTATTCCACTATAAAAGAAATCAGTAAGCTAGGGAAAATGCTGTTCAGACTATAAAAATCCTAACATTTTCAACGTTATTATGTATTAAGACTATTTCATCTGAAAACCTAATAAAAGTTGGCATTACAGGTTAGTCAGGGTGCTGAAAGTGACTTGTTTTATGTTTGATGACATTAGAGAAAAAGCTAATAGCTTAAAATGTGACACAGTATAATCTTTAAATATAGACCTAATTTGGCTGCTAATTAACCCTGGAATATTATGCTGTGGGCAATCTAGGAAAACTAGCTAGCAAAGTGACTAAAAAATGGAGGCAGAGGCACAGAGTTTTAAAATTTAGGTGCATAACAATCAAGACACAGTTGACCAGTTTGGATTGCTACATAAAATCCTTTGCCTCCGCTGTCTTGCCCAACACATGCTGAAAGAGCAGCCTGCTGAAGTCTGCTGCAGAGCCATTATCATCTGTTCATTTTATTTCTATTGCCAATTATCCTTAATTATTGGAAACGTTTTTCAGTGCATAATGGCTGTTGAAATGTTAGTATGCTCATTAAACTGAGGCTCTAGCACAAGAAATAGATTTTGATAAGCTCTGTTATGTTATAGATCTGAATTTTCAAATGTTCCTTCCTCTGGTAACTTAAAGTCCATCCTTGCACAACGTTTCCTGAGATTTCTTTTTCATTTTTTTTAAAGGAAAAAGAATCTAAAGCGATTGCAACCTCGCATACTGAGTATAAAATAAAATATAGACATGACCTGAATGATTAGGAGCTAAGGACTAAAGATGGGACAAATGTGTTAGTCTCAGAGGGCTAGACTGTGCCCATGAACAGCCCATAACAAGAGGAAGTGAGCAGTTGCAGCACACTAGGGCAGTAGGAGGAAACTTCCTGGAGTCCCTCAGTGTGTAGAAGCAGCATAATTTGGGTACCGCTATGCAGAATGCATTTTACTGCACACTGTGCAACCAATCAGCACTTCTGGCTGATGTGTAGGTGGAGAGGACTCATGGCCCCATCTCCTGCCTACATTCTGTGGGAGTACAGGCAGAACTTCCCCTACACCTCTCCAAGTACAGGGCATGGGATTCTGCCTGGCACTTACATGGGCCACAAAAAGAAGTGGAGGACAAGGGAAAATGCTCCCTGCACCCACCCTCCATTATCCATTGCACACTCCAAAAGGGACAGAGAAAATATGGTGCAAATTGGTTACAGGGAGAAATGTGAAAAGTAAGTAGGGAACTGGGGGACATCCTCAGTGTAATGATTCTAGAAAGAGCCAATACAAAAAGCAAGACATTCAGGAATGGCAGCAAGGGCCAAATCTTCCTTAGCCTACTCATGGGAGTAGTTCTATTGATATAGTTACATGGTTGGAAAGCACAAATTTGCTGTCACTCCCCTTGAATTCTCCAAAAGGCAACATCATGCTGCCCTCCATGCCTGGAAGTTGCCTTTTCTTTTTGTTAGCCTTCCAATGCTGACATTCACACCTGACAACTTCCCTGGCTGGGTCCTCTGAAATTACAATATATTGTTATAATAAAAAATAATTAAAACAAAAATAAGGAACTGACAAGATATGTATGCATATCATTATCTTTGAGTGTGTATCTGTTTTCTTTCCCATACCCGCAATCAATCCTCTGTCATCCCTTTTTCTTTTATGATTGCAAGATCCTAGGAAAAGAAAAGAAAATATTTTTTCCCTTTGTCACCTTGTCTATACAGCACTACACACATCTATATCATTATAAAAGCAAGCACACATTTGAAGGTGTCAATTCTCATTTCCTTTATATACTGTACCTGTGTTCTTAGTTCAGTACTTCCTTTTTTGACATTACAAAATCCATGACAGATATCATTGGTTTAAAGTGCAATCTGATCTTCAAGGTTGGCTGTTTATGGTACTTTTCCTACCTCAACCATTTCTGTCCAGGACGATACAAGAATAAATAGCACAAATTTCAGAGTGAGACAGAGAGAAAGCAACTCCCTTATGAATTTATTACCACTAATTTTAGATCCAGACTGAAAGCTCATTTGGAATGAATGAGTTAATGGATTTACTTTAGTGCACATTTGATCTAAAAGGTAAGTATTTAAAAGTCTTGGTAGCACATAAATTTAGGCAAGCTCACCTGCAATGGTTTTATTCAAAACAGTACAAGCCTCTATAAAACACCATTCAAGAGGCCTGTCACGAAGGCACTATATATTGCCATTTTTACAGCACATTCTCTATGCCATGGAAGAACCTCATGGTGAAGGCTCCAGGGGCAGTAAATATCAAGAGATACCCTGGCATTTTGACTTCACTACAGATTTTCTGTCATGGAGCCAGGACAGGATGAGCAGTGAAGAGCTGGCATGGATACAAACAGGCTTCTGCATAGATGCAGCTGACCTCTAATAGAGACCCCAAGATCTGCTTGTCGAAAATCCTGCCCCATTCTACTGGAGAACAGTCAATAAGGAAAACCTGTGATATTAAGAACAGCCCAAGGGTAGAGGGCAAGGAGCACCCAAGTAACTGGTAATGAAACGCACCTGTCATAACCAGTTCAAGTGTATCCCGATTCTTTAATGTCACAAAACTTATCCGATAAGTGTCATGCAAGGTGTCAATGAAAAGCTCATGACTCACTGTTTATTAATATCATAACATAATGCAGATGGAAGCAACTGATGCAAAGTTATGGACATACACTGAAATTATAATTCTAAAATGTGTTTGCCAGCCAAGCAGGAGTTGGTCCAGAGCTGCCCAATGCATAGACATAAAGTGGATGCTTGTTGCTGGCTGTGGGTGTCTCATGCAGAGAGCTACATTTGCAAAGCTTTAAGGCACTTAAGAGTTCTAGGATACGAGGTATCAACTCTTCACTAATCTGGATTGCACCCCAGAACGTAACAGAACCTATGGAGATTTCCTACTTTCCTGGCATCTTCCCAGGGGCAATCTGTGTTCTTTCTTCTTCAACTGATAGATCTCTGCAATTTACTAGGGACAAGCAATCTTCTTCAGATAAAATGAAAATGGCCCCAAACTTTAATACAAATATCAAAACCAAACTATTTTCAGATGTAATGAAGAATAACTCTTAAAAATATTGTCCATGTTCATACACCTCTTCACTTCCTTGCGTTTTCAGCCAGAACTGAAGAAAAAGTATTGGCAATCTTTTGAGACACCTGGTTCTCACAAGATTGCCAGCTCAGTTTTGCAGAACTAAGGGGCTTGGTTCAGTTCAGATAAACAGTTCAGATAAACATTTGAATTTCATCCAGATCAAACCAAACTGGCCAGTCGTTTAACTGTGCCTATCACTAATCAGCACAAGCATTACAAAGGAATCCAAAAGCTGGTTGACAATTTTATTGATGATATGTGAAGCAGAGTGCAATTCCACTTGCTCTTTAACAGTTCTATTGGATCTGCTGAAATGACAGTAATAACAACTTGTTCTTGTCAGTAAACTAAGCAGAAACTATTAGCGCGACACATGGGGTAAATTTTTATAGCAGTGCATAGAGGTTTAGCTATGCTTCTGTCATTAAAGTCAATAGAAGTTGGTCAGCTAAAACCCCAGGCAACTCTGACAATTTGTACCATGGGGAGAAGATAAGTGAAGAAATGAAATGCCATTTTTTTTTCTTTTGAAATTTCATGCTCATGAAAGTTGCTAGCCTGACAGCCTTGGGAACAGAAGTTCTCTACTGTATTTATCCACACAATAGTTGCAGCATAAGCAACGGCAATGTGGATTTTCTCATCCTGCTTTACCAATATGTTTTATGTATTTTTGTTATGGCACTCAGTATCATAGCTGTGACCCGGGGGCACCACCCTCTATGTATTAGAAGGATTTTCTATTTTCCTGTGTACTCATTGCTTCTCTATGCAAGACTGGCAATGATGATATTTTTTTACAGTTGGTTTTGGCCTGAGTCTGCAACCCTTATTCATGTGAATAATCCTCTTGCAAATGAGTAGTCCCACTGATGTCAGCTGAAAGATTTGGCCCATTATTATAATAATTTGAAGGTACTTCCTCTTTATAAGATGATAAGCACATCCTGTGCTGAATAACCTCTTCAGTCTAAAGACCCAGGAGGAAACTAGTTCAGAATATAAACCTGTCACTGAGCTAGCGAGAAGCACCATCATGTTGTTATACTGATTTTCTCCCCCATTAAATATTTAGATTTAAAATAATTAAAACTCCAAAAAGTTAAACTGATTTTTTTAAAGTAAAAATACTTGTTTTAAACCTTTCTTCCTCTCAGACTCACTACCTCCCTTTTTCTTTTTTTCCTCATTTCCCTTTTCGCCTTCCTCTTCCATCCTTTCCACACCTATATCCTCTTCCCTCCCTAGCTGTGGGAGGAGTAGGATAATCCCAGTGTAAACAAATAATGGGATGGAATTTGCCTTTCCCTGAGCAAGGGGTGGTGTGTAAGAAGCAGCAGCCCAGGAAACATTGTGCCTGAGACACTGCTCTGTGTCACAGTTCTCCTCTGATGTTTCAGACCATTGAGAAATGAGGGAGCAGTAAATTACTTTAGGCCTTGAAAGAGTTTACACTTACTTCCCTCTTATGCCTGACTAGCTATTCTATGCCTGGGAGCAGAGGAGAACAGAGCCATGCTCTGCCCATTCCCTATCTCTTCTGTCCTTTTCGCTCACAAAGGGAAATAGCTAAAGAGGAGGGTCTATGCTCTACCCCAGACTAAGCCCCAAGCAGGGAGTAGGGTAGGTCTCACTGAACGAAACTACTGGGTGAGGGATGGATGGAGAAGGCTGCAGGGAAAAGATGAGAGCGAGACTTTTGCCTCTGCTTAGCGTAGTAAGACAAGAACACAGTTTAGCTCACTGTAGACACAAGTATATGACACTGATTGTGATGACAAAAGCCCAGCCAGTGTGAAGAAAGGGAAGGGTGGGAACAGAGGGATGGAGGAAGGGAATTTAATTAGAGAGTTTAATTTTTTTTTTTGTTCTTTAGTACTTTGTCTTTCTGCAGTTTGAAAGCTCTAATCTCTATGCTTTTGTAAATTTTCAAGTTCAGACAGTTTGACCATTCTGAGCTCAGGAGCCAAAGTTGGGAGATTATAGTAGCCAGTCATAGAGAGATTTGCATATTCACAATATAGTGATTAAGAAAGAGCCACACTTATTATGCAAATCTCCATACTCGGCTTGGCTAATGATGGCTCTCAGGCAGTCAAAGAGTAAGGATTTTCACACTGCATTGTTACTGAGAAATAATTGGAGAGTGATTATGCAAATAAGGCACCCACAACCAATAAGAGTCCAGAGAATTTGTATAATGGAGTTGGGAGGGGAAATGTAGAGTTAGGAATCAGTAATTGCACAGCATCCCTACACTCTGACTGGCTGAGACAATTCAATTTCAGTATAATTTCTCATAACCACAAGTTTTATTCTGAATAGTTATAATGAAGAACTTGACCAGAGTTATTTTTGCTAGAAAGTATATCATTTTCATATACCTTATCTGTAATGTCACTTTTCAATTCACTCAAGTCAGTGAATTTAATATCCCCTGGCATTTTTCACAACAGCAGGGGTATTAAATCCCAGTGTTCTGAGACAATTTCGTTTGGAATAATTATATTCTGCCTACTTTAAGTTCTTTTTTGTAGCTTCAGTTGGATGTTATCATTCACTTTATGTTCTAAACCAGGGGTGGGCAAACTATGGCCCGTGGGCCATATCCGGCCCGCAGGACTGTCCTGCCCGGCCCCTGAGCTCCTGGCCTGGGAGGCTAACTCCGGCCCCTCCCCTGCTGTCCCCCCTCCCCTGCAGCCTCAGCTCGCTTGCTCCGCCGCCGGTGCAATGCTGTGGGCGGCAGGGCTGTGAGCTCCTGGGGCAACGCAGCTGCAGAGCCCGGCCTGACCCAGAGCTCTGTGCTGCATGGTGGTGGCGGCAGCAGCATGGCCTAGCTCCAGCCGTGCGGTGCGGCTGTTGTGCTGCCAGCCACCGGTGCTCCAGGCAGCATGGTAAGGGAGCAGGGAATGGGGGGGGTTGGATAGAGGGCAGGGGAATTCGGGGTGGTGGTCAGGGGGTGGGGTGTGTGGATAGGGGTCGGGGCAGTTGGGGGGGGAACAGGGGGTTGAATGGGGGCAGGGATTCTGGGGGGGCAGTCAGAAAGGAGAGGCAGTTGGATGGGGCGGCAGGGGACAGTCAGGGGCAGGAGTTCCAGGGGCAGTCAGGGGACAGAGAGAAGGGGTGGTTGGATGGGGCAGGGGTCCCGGGGGGGCCATCAGGAATGAGAGGAGGGGTTGGATGGGGCGGCGGGAGTCTGGCGGCGGTCAGGGGACAGGGAGCAGGTGTGTGAGGATGGGGCAGGGGTCCTGGGGGGGCAGATAGGAGGTGGGGGCTGGGCCACGACCCCCTCCCCTAACCAGCCCTCCATACAATTTACAAAACCTAGTGTGGCCCTCAGGCCAAAAAGTTTTCCCGCCCCTGTTCTAAACTGTTGTGCAGTGCTGCTTGGCACTCATAAGAAGAGGCTCCCTTTCAGTATTGTGTGTAGTGATCCTCAATGTAGGAGTGGCAACAAATGCTATAGTATGTACCTAGTATTTCAGACAGGATTGTACACAGGGTGGTAGCCCATTCCACTGACCATGCAGCCCCACCTACATTGCTATTTTTAGTATGTTAGCTCGATCAGAGCTAGTGCAGGTATGTCTCCCTGAGCTGGAAATTACACCTCCAGCTCCAGTGCAGCCATACCCTTAGTTTCCCTCGTTCAATTCAAGGTACCGATGTTTACCTCTAAAGCTCTACATAATCTGATTTGGCTATCTCTCTCTCAAATTATACGCCACAGTGGTTCAAACCAATTGGAGTGCTTGAGCTTATCCTTCTACTGTATTGTGTTATACTGGAGGGAGCTGGCAGCCGAGCATTTTCAAAAGAGGATGCTCAACTTTTAGATTCACTTCTTCCCCTTAGTTTATTGATCTGCTAGGCCTCCTGCAAAGCCCAATATTCTGCTAGGCTTTTCCTGAGTGGGCTGGTTTGAGTGTGGTACTGAAGAATTACAGATGGACTGGGTGAATTGGGCAGAGTTTAATACTCCTGTTTGGTGTGATGTTTTTTAATGTATTACATATATTAGACTTGGCAAAATAACTAATACACTGGATATATGCCATTAGTTATACTGTTTTGTGGGGGGTTTGTATGTTTTTAAAACTGAGGTCAGAGGTGTAAAACAGCATAACGGGTATGAAAGGCAGACCTGGATTCTGTGAAGTAGTTCTGTGCTGACTGTGACCCTTTGACACCCTGGATAAATCACATGTCTGTGCCTGGAGATGCTATATAAAGTCAGTGCTATGAAAATGTATGTAAGTACTGCACTCCAGGCTAAACAGCAGGTTTTCTAACAAAATTTCAGCAGGAAAAAAAATCCACCACTAGTATTATGATACATATCAGCAGTGTTGGACTTTAAGAATGTGTATTTTAAAATGGAAGTTTATGACAGAAGATTTTAGCAATGATTGATCTGGCTATCTGCTGAAGAAGCACCTACGACACAGACAGCAACCTACAAAATGGTGTAAGACACGAATGGGCTCAACCCATGGAGGACCTTGACAACAGCAAAACCGGTGTAGTTCTGCTTCAGAAGAATGGGGCATTATGCCAATAATTCACAACGAGATGCAGATCTGGACTTCCGGTGTCCTTGTGTGCAGTGAGTATTTGGAGAATGAAATAACTAAGGAAGTGGATGGAGCTGTTGGAGGAACTGGGACAGGGCCTTTGGATCTACCGCTCTATAGATCCATCAGCCAGTCCCTCCTGCAGAGCAGGCCCATAGTATTGGCTGTGGAGGAGGAAAAATATTTTGCTTTTGACCCTTGCAGAGAATCCTACCATCTAGCTCAATTTCTTGGGGTGTTCGCTGGGCACACTAGTGAATTTCCTTTCAATTATTTAAGAACTGAGCTTTTCATCAAATCATAAATAAGCAGAATGCAGTTTTAGGAGATTAGACTTTTTTCACATCTTAAGATGAAGACATTTCTTTTCATACATTTAGTCAAGACACATAAATCACATCACAAAGCTTTCACCCAACACATCTCAATTAAACCAAAAAAGTTCCATTCAGCTAATAATCCACATCTGACTTTAGCTCAAAGCCAAGCTAAAAACTTGTGTATTAAGTATGAAACTTCATCCTTCAAACATTCTGTTACATCAGTGTAATCAGAGATATTGCCACATATGTTATGAAACCATGCACAACACAATAAGTTGAAAATGGTCTTCCAGCCTTAATTTAGAACATACTTCATTCCTTTGGATTAAGTCTCATCTATTTTTAAATGAATACTCACTATTTTTAGGAAAGCAGAAAAGAAGTGAGTGGCAAGAGACCAAGAACATCTTTCTGCAGCCCTGAACAAAATAGTGTTTTAATCAGGACTTTCTCTTTTGCCCACAAAATAAGATAAATACACTGGATTTTTTTCTGGTTTTGATCCAATTAATTTTGATGCAAACTTTACTAAATATCACACTGCAACCGCTACAAATTTCCCAAATCATTTTATATACATTTTCCCCTTAACTGGGCTATAACAGTATTAAAACCCTGCAGGACATGATAATACATATTAATATCCCATAATTAAAGTGAAGGCAGATACCGTTGTTTTCTGGCTTCATGACAGCATAAACCATTTGCTGTTTTTAAATGTATTGTTCATTTTTAAATTTTATTTTCAATATATATGCAATGTATTTAGTTCCATGCCATATGTAGTATTTTTATTATATATATATATATTTCTCCAGAGAAGTATGGAAGAATTAGAGGCCAGACGCCAGCATCCCAAGATCCTACTACAGCAAATGCCAGAAGAATGGAAGAAAGTTTTACAATAAATTCACCTTCTGATCTGACTTTTAAAAACTACTCACTTAAGAAACTACAGAGGATAAGATAGATTCTATTACACTTAGGATCTCTAGGGTAGAAGATACTGCAGTGGAGAATACGTGAAGGAAAAACATAAATCAACACTTGACCCTGCTCAGACAACAGCAGAAGAAATGGGAAATAGATAAGCAGAAAATGGGTCATTGATTAAGACAATCTCTTTGTTGTAAAGAAACGTGGAGACTTGGCAAATGAAATTAAGAGAAGGAGTTTCAGAATATTTAGGCTCCCGCCTGGTATAAAGGATCAAAAGACTGAAAGGGATGCAGTTAAACTTCCTTTTTTGTTTTCTTCTGAAATTTTTGAAAAAGAACTTTGATTTCATCCCTGAATGATTGAAGAAACCTTGTAATCAGCGTTATACATCCTGCCAAAAAAAGAAGTTAAATGATGAGCCTATTGAAATGATCAGTGAAACCTTTGCTTTAACTCCTTTGATCAATAAAGTAGCAACTAATGTTGGAAAATATTAGTATATATAATCAGAATAAGAAAATCCTTCCCCTGAATAAATGGTAGCATATGCAACTCGATGTTGTATTAGAGTGAATGATATAATGCTGGAGTACTTACATCATTCTATTTCCTTGGTTAAAAAAGTTTGAAGGGGTTTGCAGAGAAACATTTTTCTCTTCGCACTAGCTACTTATTTTGGCCAAGTACTTTATGGAATTATCACCCCAGTATAACACCCGTCCTTGACTTTGCAAAATAGTACTGACAGTTATGGGTTTTCTTAAGGTAGAAAGATGAATAAAGGACACACTATATGTTTTGTAAACCTGATATCAATATTTAAAATATCATATTATTTATTTGTATTTTTGATGGAGGAGATAGGTGTTTTCGAGAAAGAGGATACTGCAGTAATCATTAATGCAAGATTGGACCTTGATGTAGCAGATGTTTCAACAGATGGTGGTTACTTCGCAACTCTTTGTACCAGATTTTTTGAAAGAATGTGGTGAGGAACCTCTATATGTTTTTAACATTTAACAACTGTACCTCACATGATACTGTTTATCTCTTGAGGAGTGCTTGATGAATGCTACAGCTTGCAGCTTTTGTTTGTTGTTTTTCCTCTATTTTGAATTCTTCTGTTTTCTAGTCTATTTCATATAGGTTTGTGATTCCTTTCCCTCCACTTCAGCTGAGGTTACAGAAACATTAATAGCAACACCACAAGTAAGTAGCCTTGTGTTGAGATTATGAGAGGAAGGATGGTTTAATGATTAGGTTCAATTCCCTGCTCAGCTACAGACTTTCTGTAAACCCTTCGGCAAGTCACTTAGTCTCTCTGTGCTTCAGTACCCCATTGGTACCATGGGGATAATAGCACTGTCCTGCCTCACCAAGGTATTGTGAAAATAGATACATTGCAGATTGAGAAGTACTGTGGTAATGGGGTACCTAGGCTTGTCATTGAAAGTCTCCCTATTTTGCACTTTGAACATCTTCGTATTTAACACAGTAACTCTGAAGAGGACAATTGCATTTCCTATAATATTCTTTTGGTGAAATTTTATTAGCTTTGACAGAGGAATGATTCTAAAATGCCTTTGTGGGTAAGAACCTCACTTCTTCAGATGACTTGCATCTGAAGAAGTGAGGTTCTTACCCACGAAAGCTTATGCTCCCAATACTTCTGTTAGTCTTAAAGGTGCCACAGGACCCTCTGTTGCTTTTTACAGATTCAGACTAACACGGCTACCCCTCTGATACTAAAATGCTTTTGTCATTTCCCCTGAGAAGCTAAATTTGTGGACATTCCTGTACCTGAAGAACCATGGTCACTGCAAACTCCATACTTTCACATAGTTATCTCAGGGACTGGCCACTTTTTAAATGTTTGCAATCCAACATTAAAAGAGGTACTCTGCTTAGTTGACATAATTTAGCTCTGCAAAGTAGTAGCCAGGTAAGGAAGCTATTTCCATTCTCTGATGCTCTTGTGCATCCCCACTGCTACAGACCCTGAAGAAGCAGGAACACTGGCTGCAACCGGCCTATGGAGGCAGAGGTTGAGGGGGAGAGGTTTAAGGAATTTAGAGTGTGAGAGCTGGGATGTGAAAGGGCAGTGAAGTGGACAGGGCAACTGGAAGTGGGGAGAATGAGAAGTTATGGGAGTGCTAGTGCTTTCTAACCGCATTGTTGTCTTTCACCCTTCATCTGCTCCTCAGCCCTCTCCCACCCTGCCTTAGTGCCTCTTTGGCATCTAGGGAAGGCATGGGGATTAAGAACTATTTTGGGGACATTGATGTTGATTGTGTGTAAAGGAGGGGGATAAGCTGGATCATAGGGGGCCGCAGGAGTGAGCAGGGCTTTGGAGCATATTGGGGAGTGAGCATAGATGGTAGAGCAAGGAAAGTGAGCAGAGGGAGAAGAAGGTAGGAGAGCACTGGCTTTTCTCTTCCTTCATCATCCAGTGGAGCTGCTCTGGGCTATCAGGGAGGATTGCTGATAGCCATAGTAGTATCCCTGTGCATACCTCAGTAGAGGTGAAGGGTTCTCAGCACCTCCAAGGATTAGCCTCTATGACTGGTTGGAGAAATAATTAGTCCACACCTGATTCTGATCTTACATATTGATTTTACACTGGTGTAAGCCCTGTTTTTGACTAGTGATCAAAATCAAGAGCAAAATAATTTAAATATCCCTAATTGTTTTTTTTTAATGAGTTTCTTCCATCAGGATGCATACTTACTACAGAACTTAAATCAGTCCACTTTCTGCAGCCAGTTGAGGTTTTCAGACACAACATAATAGTAAGACTTAATGATTATTATTTCCCAATGCTAATAATAACAACAATGGGGGCATTGTTATAAAACATATTTTACAAGCATAGATATGTACTTCATAAACCAATAGGTTTTGTTACATTGTTTATTTTTTTGATAGGAGGTGGGACATTTTTGTGCAAGAAAAGCTTCAGAGTCATAAGCAATTATAATTCTGTCAAGAAAAGGACAACAACAATGGCTATATTACATAGTCATACCCCACTATAATGTGACAGAGATTTATGTTACTTCATAGACCATTTGAAATATATAAAAATATTAATTTCTGTGAGAGTTTCTTAGGTAATCAAAAGTATTGTCTATTTTCCAAGGATACAGGGAGTGACAATGAAGGATACCTATGCATGTTCATTGCTATATGGTTTGATCTATTTGATAAATGATGCAGCTGTTATCCTCTACAACTTTAATTTGCATTTAGCGACCTTCAAGGAAATATTTTAAATTATAGGTTGTAATGGTTTGTTGGCATGATACAATACTTTAAATGCTATCAATTCACTTTATGGAGCTGTTATGAAGTTAACCTAGATACTGTAGCTACATTGAGAATATGGACTCATACAGCATAAAAATGGCGTAAACAGAGTTTAGAATCAGGACTAGTTACTGTACAATAGATGATTTTCAATCATGGGTTGTTTTATAAAATATTATCAGAGCCTAGCTCACACATTGTGGGTGGAGGTGGGAGAGGGGGGAAAGAAAAGCTCAGTTCTATGGAATATGGAAATATTGAAAAAGTTCCATTGATCTTCCCAGGAATGCCATTACTCTCAAACAAATCTCATTAAGGTTATGATACTCTCACTACAGTGAACCATCCATATGGACAATTTATTAAGACTATGTTACTGAGGCCAGGTCGACACTACAAACATACATCAGTATAACTACGTCGTTTAGGGGTGTGAAAGATCCACACTCTGAGCAATGCAGTTATACTGACTTAAACTCCAGTGTAGATAGCCTTATGTCTACAGGAGGACTTCTACCATCAACATAGCTACCACCTCTCACAGAGGTGGATTAACTATGCTGAAGGGAGAAGCTCTCCTGTTGGCATAGTAGCATTTTCACTGAAGCACTACAGCAGAGCAGCTGCAGCGTTTTAAGTGTAGACCCGCCATGATGCTCATTTTATTTTCTAAATTGTCACTAAGTTTTGTACTATGTGGATTATTATTGGTAACAGTGTACTATTCTGACTTGTTGTGATATTGTGTGTCACCACTAATACCCAAAGTGGTACAAGATGATTATTGTGCAAGACAGGCAAGGTAGGGTACCAGCTGCAAAAGAAGGCCATGAGGTTCTCTCTAGCAGTGTTTAAATCTAGATTTAACCTAACTTTCTTAGTTGAACCCAAGCCACAACATTCAATTCTGAGTTTGGATTTTCAACAGAAGTTCTTGCAAAGTTCATGCGTGTTCGGATTTAGGACTCTAAGCCCCTTGCACAGAGACTGGTTCTAATTACAAAAATCAGATCCAGGTTTAGGTGCAGTTTTCTAAGTCCCCATAATTCAGTGTTTTTTGGATTTAATTTTCTGATTCTTGCCATCTCTACTTCATCATAATATTAATGATCAGAAGTATAAACCATATTGCACAGATTGTAGTTTCTTGGGATGCTACTCACATTGTGGTCCCTTTGGGTGCTTTGATCAGATGATATAGATTAGAAGTCTCCAAATACAATGGTTTTCATAGAATCATAGGACTGGAAGGGACCTCGAGAGGTCATCTAGTCCAGTCCCCTGCACTCATGGCAGGACAAAGTACTGTCTAGACCATCCCTGACAGGTGTTTGTATAATCTGCTTTTAAAAATCTCCAATGATGGAAATTCCACAACCTCCCTAGGCAACTTATTCCAATGCTTCACTGGGTCTTCTGCAAACATTTTCTTCAATTTTTCTCCATGTGCACTCAACTCCCCCAGTTTCCTTTGAGATCCTTGATTGAAAGATGGTATATAAGTACACTGCAGGAAGTGTAGGGATAGGCTGAGGGACGTGCTGGCCGCCACTTCTTGCAACCCCCATGGGCCTGGAATGGCGAACCGCGGCCAGTCGGAGCTGCGATCGGCCGAACTTGCAGACGCTGCAGGAAAACAAACCATCCCAGCCCGCCAGCAGATTTCCCTGACGGGCCGCGTGCCAAAGGTTGCCAATCCCTGTTGTAATAAATAGTCAAGGAACTCTCACTATTATAGATTCCTCAAAATGTAGGGCATGTAGGGATCTTGAGAGATCATCTAGTTCAGTCCTGAACACTGCACTGAGGCAGGACCATATATACTTAGACTATTCTTGACAGGTATTTCTCTAACCTCTCTTAACAATTTCCAATGATGAGAATTCCACAAACTCCCTTGGAAACCTAATGCAGTATTTATCTATCCCTATAATTGTAAAGTGTATTTCCCCCCACTCCCTGCCCCCAATATCTAATGTAAGTCTCCCTTGCTGCTTAATCTCATTACTTCTTGTCCTACCTTCATGGAGACGTGAAGAACACTTTATCAGCATCCATTTTATAAAAGCCCTTATTATATTTGAAAATGTATCAGGCCCCCCCTCAGTCTTTTTTCCTCAAGATTAAACATGCCCCGTATTTTTAATGTTTCTTCAAAGGTCTGGTTTTTAAAAACTTTTTTTCATTTTTGTTGAGCTCCTCTTAACCTTCTCCAGTTGGTCCACACCTTTCTTAAAGTGTGGCACGCAGAACTGGACAGAGTTCTCCAGCCGAGGCCTCACCAGTGCTGAACAGTGTGTCTTACATACAACATTGCTGTTAATACACTTGTCACAGTTTCAGGATTAACTGGACCCTTGACTTCCCCCCTTATGGTCTTGAGGGCACCCGCTTATGGTTTCAAGTTCCCAATCCTGACCTCGTGGAGGCAGAGACCTGTGTCTTTCTCTCCTTCCAGACCAGAGGTTTAGGCTTGCAGTTCCTCAATACCTCACTGTGATTTCCGCAGCAGGTCTGACTGGGTCCAGCATCTGTGGTTAACCTTTCTCCAGGAGCTACGACAGTTTCTACCAGTTACTAACCAGCCTTCTCAAAGCAAATATGTTTATGGTAAAAGAATTACAGAGAACATATATGTAAGTTCCTATATGCATTCTAAAAGTTTATCAGATGTCACCGCTCAATCTGATGGGGGCCCTAGTAAGCCAAAGTCCTTCCAGCCCTTCTGGAAGGGTTGCCTCTTTGGTCAGAAGGACTTGTCTGCTTGCTGAATCAAAAGAAGGCCCTGAATCAGTTTAAATGCAGGCTTTTTATGCCAAAAGCCCTTTCTTAGTCTGTTGGTCTCTGGAAAACCTAGTTTGAACCGGTTTATGCAAGCGTCCCCAGGCATGGTACCTTTCTTTACAACCTGAGTGATTCACCTTAAATCACCATCCACCGCTTTTAGTTCCTGGAGGAGCTGTGGTAACATTCCCCCTCACTCTCCTTCACTGCCCCAAGTTGTATACAGTCCCTGGCCCACAGTGATACATAAACCATTCATAAGCTTAATACATTATGTATCCCCATAGATAATGCACAAGGTTGCAACATATGTCATAACAACTTAGTATGATTTTAGTCTCTTTTGTAACTGCATCATATTGTTGACACATTCACTTTGTGATTCACTATAATCCCCAGATCCTTTCCAGCAGTACTATTGCCTAGATAGTTATTCCCCATTTTGTAGTTATGCATTTGATTTTTCATTCCTAAGTGTAGTACTTTGCATTTGTTTTTATTGAATTTCATCTGCTGATTTCAGACCAATCCTCCAATTTATCAAGGACATTTCAAATTCTAATCCTGTCCTCCAAAGTGCTTTCAACCCCTCCCAGCCTGGTGTCATCTGCAAATTGCATAAGTGAACTTTCCACTCCATCGTTCAATTGATTTATGAAAATATTGAATAGTACTGGACCCCGGTGGGACCTGCTGGACACATTCCCCCAGTCTGAAAGTGTATCATTGATAACCATTCCTTGATTACTGTCCTCCAACCAGTTTTTCACCCACTGTTTCACCTACTTGCACATGGCTGAGCCTAGAAAGCAGGCCAAGCACATATTTGGCTAAAATAGTGTAGAACTGTCTTGTGATTAATCTGAAGAGCAGAAATACACTATTTTTCTTCTTTGCCCAAGGAGTGACTCAGTTATAGGTCAGAAGGAGGAATGTGCTCATGCCATCCAGCAGAAGTAACAGTTTCAGCCAGATATCTAGGCACTGGGACAGAGGCTGGGTGAGAAGCTGAGAGTTGATGAGGTAAGCAAGCTATATTTAGCAGGTGCCCCCTATGAGACTGACCTCGGGCCAGTGGGCCATTCAGGCTAGGCATAATATGAAGCTAGATGAGCCACCCAGGCAGCTGACATCGTTTGCCACCATACCCGTTGACAAGTACTGCTGGGTATAAATGCCCAGAGGCAATAGAGGGACTCCCAGGCTTCAAGATGGTAGCTGATATTCTTATTAGAGGAGAAGAAGACATCTAGGAAAAGGTAATCCAGTACCATAACACCAAGCTTTGACAGCTCCTAAACTGTGAGTGGAATACTGGGCTGAGCTCAGACAAGCTGAAAGTGAGGTCCCCTACATCAGACCTCTGTTGACTTCAAAGGGATTCCAGCCAGACACTGAGCGTCATTAAGGAAATACCCTGACCAAAGCACGTGAAAGGAGTCTAGCAATTTATAGAGATGGGCAACTATCTTTCCCAATTCAGTACACACCTATCAGATGCCTGTGAACCCTTGAAACAGTTAAGACACGATGAATCAGCATGGAAATGGCCAGAGACCCAAGAACAGCATTTGAAAAAAAAAAAAATCATAAGCAAGGCATCAGTCCTAAAGTACTACAACTATGCAGAGCAGCTGGAGACATGGTATGATGCCCCCAAAGGAGGCCTAGGAGCAGCACTGGTGCAAAGGCAGCAGCCTATAGCATTTGCTAGTAGTCTTGACAGACACAAAAAGCGATATGCTCAGGTAGAAAAGGAGCTCTCGGCTGTGTTCAGGAGCTTTGGTGATAATCTCTAGTCAATTGCTCTCAGTATCATCGTGCAAAACTGCTAGGACCTTAACTACTTAGACTAAAATAATTGTCTACATCAAGTATGCTTGACAGTTAAGCTTGAAAAATGTACTATGGAGAAATGGGGTAATTTAGAATATTTTAAAGTGGTGATACGTTTCCAATCACTCTGTCAGCTACAGCATATCTTAGAAGCACTATCTACTGTTACTCCGTGTAAATCACACTAGATATGTACTGTGTATGTGAATATTTGCATGTACATGCCTTATCTTGGGAAGTTTCACATTCCATCTCTGTTCATAAGTAGTACCTGATGCAACTCATCTGTCTCTATACATAAATGGATATCTGCTCTTTTAATTTTTGTAAACAGTCTTTGTAGAAATATTTTAATACACATTTTTCATATCTAAAAAGGAATGAGGATTTATCCCCCATAATTGTTTCATGCACCGTAAGCGGGTGTGAAGGGGTCAACTCTTTGCTGGTGCTTCCTCCTGGCATGGCTTGGCAGCTCTCTCTCCACTGCAATCTGCTGCCACTGACTGCTTGGCCTCTGCAGTGGCCTGCCTCTTGCGGTGACTTGGCCCTCTGGCCAGATTACTTCGAAGTTTCTCTCCTTCCAGGGTAGTCCATAAACAAAAAAACAGGGAAGTTAACACCAATAAACTCAGTTAGTAAGAGAGAGCAAGGAATGATTCCCTCTCGGGGTGTATCAGGATCTGGCCCTCCTTGTGCTCAGGGAGGGGTCTTCAGGCAGTGGTTGTCAGGCAAGTTCCTGCCTTCTCTTGGCCCTTTCCTAGGGTTGCCAATTTTGGTTGGATGTATTCCTGGATATTTCATCACATGACATAATCTTTAATTAAAGATTAATCTTTAATCCCTGGACACTCCAGGCTAATCCTGGAGGGCTGGCAACCCTACCCTTTCCTCAGGAGCAGAGTTTTGAAGGTCTGTTCTCTTTCCTGGTCTGCCCACAAGTGAGTTGTTCTGTGTCCCTTTTATCTCCTTCTTCAGCCTATGCATGTCTTGCAGGTGTGGCGGGGCAGAGCTGGCTGAGCCCAGAGCAGTTCCTTAACCTGTGTTGTCCAGTGTGGGGTTTGTATTCCCTATCACAGCTGGGTAATAATATGGGAGGACTACATGTATCTAAGATTTTATTAAGAGAATGTTAACAGAGGTGCTACAAGTGAAGCTAACATTCAAGCTATATGCACACAGGGCCTCCACGAAACTCCTGCAATCTGTGCTGTTCCTGCCAAATTCCATGCAGGTGGCTACATCTTTCCTTGCAATGATTATTTGTTGTTGTTATGTCTTTGGTCCAAGCATTTGCTGGGTCAAAAGTTACTAGTACATAGCTGATCAATGGGACATGGCCTTTACCACTGTCCCATTATGGCCTCTTAGACCTCGTAGCTCTTCAAACCAATCTCCTGCTTGTTTGTGTTTCACTGTTGGTGGGGGATTTTTTTCCACCCTATTGTTGCCTTCATTCTGTTGAGTGGTGTACTGATAGTTCTCTATATTGATCATATACCTGGTTTCTAACTCTCCTATATCAGGCCAGCTGATGGCTGAGGCTCTTTCTATGTTCTTCTGGTCCTAGCCTAGGCCCTGTCTGCCTGGGTGTGCTGGTTATCTGCCACTGCTCTGCAGTTGTCTTCAGTTTGTTCTCCACCAGTCTTGAGTCTGTAGCAACCTCATATGACCTGTATTACTGAAATTTGGACTGTTCTTTATTAGCAATTATTATTTGTATTGCCATTGCCTTGGCCATTGCTGTGTATGACTATTTGATGGACCTGGTCACCTCTAGACAGTAGGCTCATGCCCTTGATTCCTTTGTTGTAGTGGGCTACTTGCTTAACTTGGTGTTCTTTTAATTGCTTCTGTGTACTGTCTGTTGTTCCTCCACTGGGCTACAGCAGACTATACCTCCTAAGAAGTAGAGCCTATCAGTATCTGTGCTAGGCTACTATCTAGTCCCAGGTAGAGTATATTTTGATAGGCCAACATTGCCAGGTAGAGATCCTTTCTGGTCTATTTTGCCTTTGCCATCAGTCTTTATTGCTGATTCTGCCATTACTTTTTGGGTAGCCCCGGGAAGATGTCTTTTGTTAAAATTCCCATTTGGTGCTAAATCACTGGAATTTCACTGCACTGTTCTGTGGTCCATTGTCTGAGCATGGCATGTCAGGTACATCAGAATGTGCAAAACATGCCTTCAGTTTCTTGATCATAATTTTAGCCTGAGCATCCTATAGATAGTCCACCTCCCAGAAACTGAAGTAATACTCTACTGTGACGATATAGTTCCTGTCATTAAAAGTGAACAGTTCTGTGTCTACCTTTTCCCAGGATCAGCATGGAATTTCACAGAATCATAGAATCGTAGGATTGGAAGGGACCTTGAGAGATCTTCTAGTCTAGTCCTTTGCACTCATGAGGCTATAAAGGCTGTTGTCATTCACTATACTTGTCAGGGCTGGGCTGGGTGAGGCCTGGGTACACTGGTCAACTCCAACTTGCAATAAGGAGACAGATATTGAGGTTGAGGTTGAGCTAGCTTAGGATACCAGGAAGTCAGGGTCAGGCACTAGGTTACAGATAGCAGGTAAGTAGGGAGTTAGAGACAAACCAGTCAGAAGCCAGAAGCCAGGGCTCACTGCAAAGCAAGGTCCAGTTTGGAAGCGAGCAGACAGTCTGTGTTGTTGCTCAAACATCTCCCCCTGATGGGTTTCTGGTTTGTATATCAGCATGAGCCAATCAGTGAGCTGCGGAGGTGCCACTCAGGCACTGCTGGGAGGTATTTCCTGCAGTCTCTAACTTCATAGGGTCCTCCAGCAAAAACCCAGCCTATGCTTCCAATAGCAATGTGGAAGCATTGGCAATCTAGGACCTCCATGATCCCATATTCTAGTTCTGCAGGTTCTTACAATGCTCTTTGCACACCTCACACTGTTTCATGTATATTCTTAATTGGGTATTTATGCTTAGCTAATGGATATATTCACTGAATCATCTCAGGCATGCTTCTATACACAGGTGTGAAGTGTGTATCCATCTCATGAGGGTAACTTTTAAATCTGCTGGGTTTTCTGCCTGATTCCCTTTAAATAAAATCCTGTCTTTTATACTCCCTTCCATGTGAGGAATGAGTTGTATAACTTCTTGTGGCAGTTGTTCCTTGTGATCTGGCCAATCCTGGAACATTAATTGTTTTACTATTGCCTGTGGCACCCCATCCTGTTTTGTGCTTTGTTGGGTTGTCTGAAGCCTCCCATCTAAGATGCAAAGGTAGTGTAGCATGGTAATAGTCTGTCTCCTGTTCCACAGAGCTATCTATTTTGTACTCTGGAAGGTATGCCATGCCTAGTATATCTGCCTCCAGTTGTGACTTTCCGGGGAGTATCTTATCCTCACATCAGAGCACTGGCTTCTCAACATGTATTGTTGTCTCTTGGGGAGGGATAGCTCAGTGGTTTGCACATTGGCCTGCTAAACCCAGAGCTGTGAGTTCAATCCTTGAGGGGACTAGAGATCTAGGGCAAACATCTATCTGGGGATTGGCCCTGCTTTGAGCAGGGGGTTGGACTAGATAACCTCCTGAGGTCCCTTCTAATCCTGATATTCTATGATTCTTCATACTTCCAAATGGCTTGTGATCAGACTTCATGTCCAACTTGTACCCCAAAAGATGAACTGATGGAATCATTCTGGTCCAACAGTGCTTTCAAGTTATATTGTAGGGCTGCTGATTTTAGGATGCCGCTGATTCTGGAAGTATCCCCAGGAATATTCATTATTCCCTGTGTAAAGGATCAAATTTGTGAACAGAACTCTGTACAAAGAGAGATATCAAAGTTCTTGGTCTTTTGTGTAATATAAATTATAATGTCTGGATTATTGTTGCAGAATTACAGTAAATTCTCTTGCTAATTTGGAGCAATTACAATTCCATATCATTAGGAGATCCACTTATCAAACTTGTTCAGTCTTTTCTTTTTTTTTTCATTTATCCCAAACTTACTAAATGCATGCTTGTAAGATGGTAGTTAATTTTTGATGTTCTAACTAAGAAGAAGAAAGACTTTTGGGTTACTTTCATTATGGGTTTATTGACATACCCTTTGGGAATGTCAAGGAGAGAGGTGGGGAAAATATTCACCAATATTTTTTAGCATATTTGGATTATTATCTTCTTTTAAATTGCCTACCTTCACAACTTTTTGTGTTCATTTTTGTCACAGCCATTCATAAAAATGAATTCTACTTTGCATAAATAAAGAGGAATGGCCCATCTTAATTTCTCTAAAATAAGATGTTCAAAAATTTGTATACATAATTAATTTGGAACCATTGTAAAAATGTAATTAATCTGGGAAGCTAAAGCCATTTTGATTCAACTCTTTCCAGTTATGAAAAACGAAGAGGCGACCAGCTGCTGATAGACTCCTGAATTATATTCTTCCTAAATCTCCTACTGAGAATAATTGTTTCTTGCAGGTCAGCCATGTATGTCACTTCTAAGTTGTTGATATCATTAAGCTTCCATCTAAAATTGAATCTAGAAAGGCAGTTATGAAAACAGAATTTACTTAGGAGTAAGAGTTCAGATTTTTTGGTAGTTCATCATATAACCATGGAAACTGGAAAATGTGTTGATCATAGAATCGCAGAAGTAAGAGATGGAAAAAAGTAACAGCCCATCACCTTGTCAATAATTGACTAAAGTTGAACAGAGGGTTTGAATATACCAAATCTGCAGGTATGGATAATTTGCATTGGGTTGACTCAATTTTGATGCCAGCTCAGTGGCTAATATTTCTGACAGCAACAACTAGAGGTTCTAGAGATAATTCAAGAAGAGAGTGAATATGAACCTCATCTGTTAGGAAGAACTGGAAGAAGTCCCTTTACTGATTATTTTTGCGACAAGTCTGGAAAATATTATGAAAATGGGGAAGGAGCTAGGCTGATTTACTCCATGAATTCCACCAACCAAATGGAATGTTGGCTGTGCAAAATGTCTGGCAGGAGCAAAGCACTGCTGTGCAAGGTGTTCACAAGACCCCAATCTGTTGGAGGGCCTTGAACCATGTGGAGCTGCCCCAAAGTTGGCAGGGCTAGATCAGCCAAGAAATAGACTGATTCAGTTGCTCCCCTTGGCAGCCTGTGGTGGTGGCGCTTTAGCAAGGTTGTAAAGCTGTCCTCACCTGTTAGAATTCCTGTGATGTTGAAGCTATGATACTGCTCCCTACTCTTCCCTGGGCTGTATACTACCTTCCTTGTGTACATGCATATGAATTATGTAAATCAGGAAATCTCTAATATAAATGAGAACAATGGAACTGTGTACAATCATAGAAATGCAGAGCTGAAAGGGATTTCAAGAGGTCATCTAGTCCAGCCCTCTGCACTGAGGCAGTAAACCTAGACCATCCCAGACAGGTGTTTGTCTGACCTATTCTTTAAAATCTCCAATGACAAGGATGCCACAGCCTCCTAGGAAGCCCATGGCAGTGCTTAACTATCCTTATAGTTAGAAAGCTTTCCTAATATCAAAACTAAATCTCCCTTGCTGCAGTAAGTAAGAAGTAAGCCCATTACTTCTTGTTCTATCTTCAGTGGACATAGAGAACAATTGATCACCATCCTTTTTATAATAGCCCTTAATATGTTTGAAGCCTTATCAGGTCCCCCCTCAATCTTCTTTTCTCAAGACTAAACATGCCTAGTATTTGTAACCTTCCTCATAGGTCAGGTTTTCTAAAACTTTTATCATGTTTGTTGCTCTCCTCTGGACTCTCTCCAGTTTGTCGACATCTTTCTTAAATATTGTATTCCAGAATTGGACAATACTTCAGCTGAGGCCTCACCAGTGCTGAGTAGAATGGGACAATTACCTCCCCTAGCTAACATACAACACTCTATTAATAAACCCCAGAATGATATTAACCTTTTTTGTAACTGTCTCACATTGTTGACTTATTCATAATCTATTTGTGATCTACCATAACCCCAAATCCTTTTACATAGTACTACTGCCTAGCCAGTTATTCCCCATTTTGTAGTTGTGCATTTGGGATTTTGTCTTCCTAAGTGTAGTACTTTGCACTTATCTTTAGTGAATTTCATCTTGTTGATTTAGACCTTGACAAACTGGAGAATCAGTCTTTTTGATTTTTAATCCTGTCTTTTAAACAGCTAGCAACTCCTCCCAGCCTCAGGTCATCTTCAGATTTAATAAGCATACTCTTCATTCCATTATCCAAGCCAACTCATTAATTAAAATATTGGCTATTATTAGATCCAGAACAGACACCTTTGGGACCCCATTTGATATGCCTCCTCTTCCCCCACCCCCCCCCAGTAATGCTGCATTATAATTTTCTGTATATGAATATAAAGCAAATTACATGTTACAAGCCACAGTTCGGTGTATTCCAATTATTTTTAACATTAAAATTTCAGATCAGATTCTCAGCTGCTGTAAACCAATGTAGCTCCATTGGTGTCAATAGACCTACTCCAATTTACAACAGCTCAAAATCTGGGCCCAAATATGTATTTTAAATTAATAATATTACGAGATACACAATTTAAGTTTCATTGACAAGAGGTAATGTTTCTTGATTTGGACAAAATAGCCAAAAAGTGTAAACATATGGGCTAAAACTGTAATCATTTAAATAGTCAAAACTAGGCCTTTACTTTTAATGCTGTATTCAGATCAATGGAATGATATCATGCTTCCTGCTGGTGATACGTTGCTTCAATAGCTCAAAGGTATAGCCAATTTTCAGAAAACCCAAAATGCTACAGCTCTGTGTGTGTGTGTAAAAATAAGCATATGCCGTATTATATACAATACAGCAAGTAGGGGAGAAAAAACAACTTGAACTTAATACCCTACCAATTGTGTAACACTTTCCATCCAAGAGAACTGAACGGTACTTTGCCAAGGGCGTCCTTTCATCCACAAAGTAAATGCATCTACTTCTGGGGTGAAAGTTGGCAGCTGTTCTACCTCCTCCTGCCCATACACACACGTCAGTTTACTGTAAGAAGGACATGAACAAATAACTTGCATAACTGAAGCATCAGGAAGAATGTAGGGAGGCATAATATAATTTCCTAATATTTAACTTAGCCAGGGTACTGGAGTTAACACTTCTAATACTGCAAAAAGAATGCCATAGTCTCAGTTATATGTCTCATTCAAAAAGAAGGTGCTTCCACCATCACAGTGCCCTTAGCAGTGTGTTAGGGATTGAGTTGTTACTGAATCAAAGAGAAGGACCACTGAGTTCTATTGAATGTCCATGTCATAGGGCTGCCCCACCTGGAGTGTTCCTTTGGTGGATTATGGCACAACAGATATGCCTTCCTCAGTTTTCCTCCTTCAGAGTCCTGAATATCTTCACTTCAGGCTCTCCTGACTCAATGTTACCCTCCTTGGTAGCTGGTTTAATATAGAGCCTCAGGCAAAGTAGTCCATAACAAAAGTCCCACACATATAGTCCATTTCTCACCCCAGCGCAAGCAATCATTAAAACTCAAAATATCTCCTCCCTTGATGCCCGACATACCACACACCAGTGCCTTCAGCCATACCTGGGCTCTGGTAGTTCTCTTATGTCCCTGTACAGCCACCCCAAACCTGCTTTTCCCAGCAGGAACCCCCTCAGCCTCTCTGTTGAGAGCATGCCTCACTCCCCCTGGCTTTCTCACCATCCCTCTGGGTTCAGCCCTCCACCCCTGGAGATGTCAGCAAGTAAGCTCCTCTGCTGCTCTCCTGGCTTCAGCCCTCTCTAACCCATAGCTCTGGCTCTCTGGCTTGGGGACCCCAGCCAGAAAACACCTCTTGCTGTGCTCCTGCCTTCAACCTTCTACTTTTTTCCAGAACTCCTCCAGTCCCCTGATCTCTGGCAGCTCTCACTTATGCTTTCTGACTGAACCAGTCCACTCTGACTCCCTAGGATTTCTCTCCAGCAAGTATCTCTTTCATCAAATCTCCCTTCCCTGGGTGTCTCCTTCACTGATCCTTTATAGCCCCCAGGTGCTTCCAGGCTCTCTTCATTGACCAAATGGAGCACCTGCTCTGGCACAGGGGAGCTGGACATACATCATTTGTTGAGGCCTGCCACCTGGTGACAGTCCAATACCACTTTCTGCAGGTTCTAGGATTTTCTTGGAGATTTCGTTTCAAAGTGATAGGCCCTGCTTGGTTGAGAAGATCAGTCAAGATGACAATCAAGGTCTAAATGGATTCTATGGATGTATGTATTTCTAATGAAATGTAACTATTAATGAAATAGTTCTAGGAATTACGTGACCTCAAAATCTTTGAGTCTGTGGTGACCAAAATCTACAGAATTAAAGAGACAACAGAAACCCAGTGAAATATTGTAAACGTTACACAGTCAGTGTCTCTTAAAATGTCTGCCATTGAAAGTAATGGATTTTATTTGCTTTTAAATTGTGTTGTACAGGACAGGAATCAATAACACTACTGTCCATTAAATCAAAACAGTTTGTGCTGTCTGGTATTGGTGTCAATATTACCCATCATTTTATTACTCCATTCTTTTCTCACTGGCTTCAATAATTGACCGCCAAAACTGCAGCATTTAGGAAAGCTTTTCACACTTGGCATCAGGAGACACAGAGTTCCTGAGCTCATTTCATTTGTGACTCTTGAAAGCTTGCAGTCAAGTCATGCCTCTTCAGCATGAAGCTCCAAGGAATTACACACATAAAGCTCTAAGAGAAGAGGAAAGCTAAAAGAGAGTTAGAAAAAGCAAGAGGGACTAGAAGGGGATACAAGCAACACAAAAACAGCAGACAGCTTAAGCTTCAAAGGAGAAGACATGGAATCTCGCGATACATATAGAAATCAAAAGAGAAACAAAAAGTAACATTTTGGTGCTCACCTAACCTTCAAAAGACAGTCTACAGAGGCACTGAAAAAAGTGCTTAAAGCTATGCTTGCCTCTGAGATTTCAGCTTATTTGAAAGGTGTTGATTGAGATGAATAATAAGGATGTCCTTTCAGGACCCACTTTCTACCTATCAATCAGGTAAAAAAAATCTCTTATTTTTATCATGGAGTTAGTAAAACATGTAATTAGCTTCTCCCCCCCCTTTAATGTTTCAATCGGCTTATGCTGTGTGATGTGTCTGCATTGCTGTCAGACATTCAAGTCTCTTTAATAAAAAGTGGCCCCAGGACATTTGTCTTTTATCCATAAAATGCCCAGGATACCTGTCTTTTGAAACACTTACCCTTTATATATAATAACTTCCTTTGTCTTGTGGAAAACAGAACTTGTTCCTTTCTGCATGTTGCTATAATATGTTCTGATCAGTGGAATTTATATGTCATTTTCAATACAGTAGCAGGGCACCATGAGGTTTGCAGCTGGCACCAAGAAACCATTTTCCTGTTAGTGTTCTCTGATGGGAATGACATACTGTGTACTCTTCAACACAACAACTGAATTACAGTGGATGTGTAGAGCCCTGTTCTTTTCCCATTGCAGTCAATGGAAAAACACGCATTAACTGTAATTGGGACAGGATCAGCCCCATAGCAAAGAATACTCCAGATACAGGGAGTGGGAAATAAATCAACAAACCTGACCTCAAATCACCTATAGTGACACAAATGGCTTAATAAAATGATCCAGTCTAAGGCCAGGGCACTGATAGTCCTGTTAAGGATTATCAGGGACAATGATAACACAGGCTACCTGTTGTGTTTCATCTTCAACTTATTCAAATTCTGTGCACATTTGCAGCAGAAAACTTTGGAAGCCTTTTTTTTCCCTTTTCACCACAGAGAAATATGGTAGAAATATTGCTAAATGAAGTGCTTTTTCTAAAGATTATACTTTACATTCAACTTTTAAAGAATTAGAATTTATTCAGTTGTGGGGCATATAGTGCACAGTGACTAACCACATATAGCTAGTGATCTCCTTATAAAATATTCTGACAATATCAGGACGTTGCCTTATAACATTTCATTTTTCTGTCTGAATCCTCTATATGATGAGATAAAGACAAAAAAAAATGAGAAGAGGCACGCAGGAAGAAAGCAATGTGAAGCTTGTTTTAAGGGACAAAATGGTTCACTGAAGTGCAGCCTACAGATAAGGCTGTTGTCGAGGGCTAAGGTCATTAGGGCTACTGCTAAATAGCTTTTCAGCTATGCTTGGAGCCAGATGTCCTCTGACATCATGAGTCAAGTGTCGCCCCATCAATAAATACGCATATACAAACACATAATTTTCAATCAAAATGTGAAAGAATTATTTTTTAAAGGCAAGAGACCAACTACTGAACTGGAGTTAAAGGAGCCACTTCTAAGAAATCTCATAAACGGTAGATTAGGCTTGATTTCTTGTTCTAGTGCCCTTACATGGCACTGAGCTACAAAAAAATGCCTTTGATTTTGCTCTTTACATTGCCTTTTATTTAATATTGTGAAGGGTGTTTTTTTTTTTTAATGTATGATTTATACTGCAGCTGTGTCACACTGTTTCAAACAATTTGAATAACTCATAGCTTTAAGTGGATGTTCATTGACTAACATATATGGCCAGATACACAGATGATGTAAAGAGCCATTGATCAACAGATATCAGTGGAGCTACACCTGTTTATTCTGGATGAGGATCTGGTTGTAATTTGTTTAATTGTCTGTTCATGTTCTAAGGATGGGCAAACTTCAAAATATTTGAGGTCTGGTTTGGCTGAATGCACAAAAGTTGAATTACTTGAATTTATCCACAATACTTGGTCTAGAAATTGGGCTGGAAATTTTCACAGGAGTAAGTTTTCTCATTAGACTTCTGCTATTTTATGGTTCAGGCTCAGTCAAATGTTGTGTGAGAACACTGTTTACCACATGATTTCAGTACTTATGAAATCCCATTGCCCATTGAAGTCACTGACAATCTCCTACTGAGTTAAGTGGGCTTTTGATCAGGCTCATGTGCCTGACAAAATCTAGGAAGCTCAACCAACTCATCAAATAAAAAAAGAATTAGCAAGCAACTTTATAATTTGTCTCTGTATGTGAAGAAGCCAACAGCATTGTAGCAATGCATTGGACCAAAATCCTGAAGTTATTACTTAATTTTTACGCAGTCCCAAATGCTGGCAGAACTCCTCTTGAATGATATGGAAGTTTTGTCAGCAAGGACTATAAGGTTTGACTCATTGGTTATGAGCTCCCACCCTCTGTTTTCCCAGAAAATGCACAACACTTTAAAATATCAAATATATGTAGGAAAATGTAGCACAATGTGTTGTCTAATATGATTTTAGTTTTTGCAAGAGTGTCTGGCCTAATCTCAAGAAGTTTTTTTTTCAGGATGAGCTCAGAAAAGTACTCTGTAATTTGGATATTTACCTGGGATTTTTGTAAGAAGAGACTTTCTCTTCTATGTTACTGTATATTTTCCTTCCAGTCTTGTTAGAAAGACAACCAGTATTCACAGAACCATGAAATGCAGGGGATTCATTTTTTTAAAAAACTCAGGGTATAGAATTAACCACAATTCTCCAAAACAAAAGAAGTTTGTTTTGGATCAAATTGTAGTTTGTTTTGAGTTTTGTTTGTAGCTTTGTTGGTTGAGGGCTTTCTTTCTCTTCATCTCTCTATCCCTCCCCATCACTCTATGAACACCCTTCATATTCTGGGCCTATTTTCCTGATAAACCAAATTCCTAATGGTCAATTGTGTTTGCTAAAATCTGCCTGTGTGCACACATATCCTACAATGCTTAATCATGGTAGACTCAAGAACATCTACAGAATAAAATATATTATTGTTGAGTATTTTTGATTCTGTTTTGGTGTTGTTTCTTCTTTTTTATGCTTTTTAAATCCATTGGGAATAAAGAACAGAAGTTGTAATAGTACAAAGGAGTTATAAAGCAAAATGCAAAGGACCTGAAATCAACAGCACTCTCTTCAGAATAAGGTACTATTCATTGGGCCAGAGTTTCAGCTGATATAAATCAGTGTGATTCCATTTCCCAATGTGAGTACCCATGGCTGATTTTGACTCTCTTGGGGCACACAAGTCAGGGTTGACACATGAGCATCTGAGGGCTTGTCTTCACTACCAGCCCGGATCGGCGGGTAGAAATCGATCTCTCGGGGATCGATTTATCCTGTCTCGTCGGGACGCGTTAATCGATCCCTGAATCGACGCGCATACTCCACCAGCCCAGGTAGGAGTAAGCGCCGTCGACGGGGGAGCCGCGGCGGTCGATTTGCCGCTGTCCTCACAGCAGGATAAGTCAGATCAGATACGTCGAATTCAGCTACGCTATTCCCGTAGCTGAATGTGCGTATCTGAAATCGATCCCCCCCATAGTGTAGACGTAGCCTGAGGTTGAATGTATTAAAACTTGGGTCTTCCCCATCAAGTTAATAGCTGGATGGAGTAGGTTTCATAAGAAACACAATGGCTTATATCATGAAAAATATTCAGGGGGCAACTTTTTGATAATTCTGCCATTGACAGAACAAAGCCACCAGACAGAGGCAGTTGGAGAGTTAGCAGCTTTGCTGTAAGAAAGTGAGTGGATGGCTCCTCTCCCTGATTGTGTTGTGTCTTATTGGAATTCCCTGTTCAGTTTTCTCATGGCATTCCTGATAACCTTGAGAAGCAGTGATGACTGACATACAGCCACTCTGGTCTCCCCTGTGCTGAATCAGTCTGCTTTTTCGGTCTGACTTTAGCATGCTCCATTGAGTTTCAGTAAACATGTCTGTTTATGAACCTAGCAAACCTGGAGAATGCTTTGAAACTGAGCCCAAAGGAATTTCACCTCAGCTTAGCTTTCCCTACAGTGGGAGTCTCATACTTTTTCCATTTATGAAATTCAACCACCTAATTTTTCCCTCCTGAGACATCATATCCCAGACTACTTTTCATAGAAAAAAAAACAAAAATTGCAGGTCTCTTGATGCTATCTGCCCCATAAATTAGGACTCTCACTGGTGTCTCAGCTACGCACCTGTCACGTGTTGCTTTGCTGTTCCCATTCTCCGTCCCTCTCACCCAGGTGCCCAACTGCAGTCCCGGGTCCTCACTTTTCCTTTATAACCTCTCACTGCTGCCCTCATCTTCTTCACTCAGCTCTCTCAGTGCTCTTCCTATTCTCAAACTAAGTTGTTTGCTGCTCGCCTGGGTCACTCTCCTTCAGTCCACAGCTTTCTCATCCCTCTTTTTATTTGCAATAGCAACAGCAGCCCTAAGGCTTTAAACTTGCATTTTTCATGGGACTGGGCAGCTCAAATATCTAGGGTATGATCCTGCTCCCATTGATTTCAGTAAAGTAGGATCTGTTAGTTTTTGTGTCTTTAGCTAGTTGCGCTTCAAATTCTTTCTTGGCTGCCTTATTATACTTTTACACTTGAGTTGCCAGAGTTTATCCTCCTTTCTATTTCCCTTACTAGGATTTGACTTCCAGTTTTTAAGGGATGCCTTTTTGTCTCTAATCACCTCTTTTACTCTGCTGTTTAGCCATGAATTTCAAACTTAAGGGCACATAGTCTATTGGCATTCAAAGGGACTTAAGGGACTTGCCCTTTAGGCAAAATTCACTTAGATTCAGATTTGTTAGCACATCCTTCAGAATCACCTCCTTTACAAACCTATTGATGTGAAGTACCAGGGAGATAGGGAATGGCCTAAGTTCAAAAACTTCAGCATAAATTTACATCTCATGTTAGCAGATGGAACCCCATTGAAGTCAATGCACTTTAGACTTAGCAAGGACCCTATCCAATTCATGTCTGTCATATTGTCAGCATTTCACAAATAAGATTACTAGTCAACATGTAAAATACAATTGTATCATGATAACAACCACACTGACATTTAAAATGTATTATTCTTCATAAATACCAACAATGAATATACCAAAATGAACAAAAATGTGCACAATGGGTGCAACCAAAACAAACTGAAGTGGGTGAGCTGGTATATCAGAGTAGCCACTATTGCTACATGAATGAGTCAATATTTCAGTGTATTGTAGATCATAATTTAATGTATTAATGCTATAATGCCCTGCAGGTAGACATATGAGGATTTTGCATCCTTGAACCACATTACGTTTTTCCAACTGTATCACAATTACAGAAAAAAAATGTCTGCTAAATTATGTTGTTGCTCCATTATGAAATGGTTTAACAGCATACAAATATTCTCATATTAGCCTTTGGTGAGTGATCTAGTAGTTGTTTGTTGAATTTCAGAGCAAATAATTTTAAAGAATCTTTTTTCTACTCTATTTGTAAAATGTATGCAGCTGTGTTTTTCTTTTTTCTGTATTTATATTTTACAGTACCCCAAAGGGACATCGTTGTTCCTTAACTTACTGATAGTATAGCTAGACAAGGACACAGAACTATATAAAGTTTAGAAGAAAACTCATAGAAGCTAACAAGAGGGAGAATAATATATACATTATTAACTTTGATATGCGGCTCTCCCACATGTAAACCAAATGCAGTGCCAGGTCCATACCGCACAAATATTAATAGGTGAGACTAATGTGACTGTATGAAACTGGCTAGGAAATTCATTATTTAAGCCTGCCTTTACTATAGGGAGCCGGGCAGGGAAATGAGGACTGGACTGTGAAGCACAGAAAATCATGAAAGCATAACAAGAGCCATCCTGATTGTGCAGGGAAGGATGGGCTAGGTGAATTGTGTGCACATTCACACTTTTGTTCTCTAGTATGAAAAAGCAGCATGCACTCTGGCTAGCATGTGCTGCACAATGCATACATAAGAATAGCATGGATACCTTACCTGGCTGGCACACTATACCCTTGAAGTCAGCGAATACTGACCCCTCTGATGAGACAGGGACATACCACTGTCCCTCTGGAGTCACTGACCCATGTCATGTCACCAGATTCAGGAAATACGAACTAGTCTTTTACCAACACTCCTGATTATCACACCTTATGACACAGTGTCAGATGTAAACTAAAGCAAAAATAGAGTAAATTAAGACTGGAATATGTCTAGAAGGAAACTGGGCAGAGAACTGGAGATGGAAGGTAGCTGCATTTCAAAATTTCTCTGGAAGCAAGTGGTAATGTAAAGAATAGAATGGGGTGAAATCTTCCAAAGTGCTACCTATGTAAGAGCCAGGGGCACTGGAGATCTAGAATACATTCCAGAGGGACCATGAAATGTACTACAAAGTGGTAGAAAAAATTCCATTCAAACTTCAATACTTTGCATCCCATAAGAATGTCACTTGGAAAAGTCATATTATCTTAACAAGACACTAGTGACCGGGGAGACTGTTGATCTGAATTATAAAGCTATGTCAGGTGAACTTGAATGGTAATCAAGACTGATTAGAAACAAAATTCATTATCGTATGACTGACAACAGGGCCAAAGTAAGGTTATTGTGAGAAATGGACTTGACCTTGCAAAAAGCAGGAGACATTTGCAGGGCTAGTGGTGACTGTGCTTCATGAATCACAGTGCTAGCCGGCAGTGAAAGAGCTGAAGTACACGGACTACAATGATAAACAGATGGCAGAGACCAATTTGCTTGCAATAAGTACGTAGTCTGTGACGGTATGAAGCAAAGGGTCACTACAAGAGATGTTATGGATTCAGTATAAGCAACCATTTTGCAAAAGTGTAGCATTCTCAGCACAAGTGGCAAAGACATGCAAAGCCAAAGTACATCCATGAACATATACAGTAGTTGGAGAATAACACCCTATTACTGATAGAGAAATGAATTCCTTTTATCAGGTCTCTTATAAAACGTACAAAGCAAGAGCCTATAATAAATTAGTTTGTTACATTACAATGAAAGAACAAAGTGTATTTCTAAATATATGCTGACATTAAGTGAACTGTAGTAGTAATATAGTCATTTATAAGCCAAAGGAGCTAAAAAAAGGAGCAGGATCCACTTTTCTAAAGGATCCTGTTGGGGACTAATTGGGATGGAGTAATAGGATGGCTTGATTCACCTGTGGGCTATTTGGGCTCTGCCTGCATTTATAAAAGCCTCACTTTTGGAGCTGGAAAGTGAGGGGCTAGGAGGTTTTAATCAAAGGGGATTCAGGAGTGGCTTGTAACTCAGAAACTTTAGTGGGTGTTTTTTCTAGATTGGTGTTCCCCAGAAATGTCTTCATGGATGGTTATTTTACTTCTCAAGAGCTTAGTTTCAAGAGGTCTTTTCCAGAGACTTTTCCCCCTTATTTGTGCTATAACACTGCTGCTGACTCAGAAATGTATTCTACCTTTGTGACTTGTGACTCTTTTCTGGGAAATCAAGGTTAGCACAGAATGATTATAGCTTTGGGATTGCCTAACTTACTTTGTGCCACCAGCATTTGCAAAAAAGATTAGTATGTTAAACATGAACATGGGCTTATTCCATATAGTAGGCACAAAATGAATGTGTGTGGCAAAACCAGGCTGTCATCAGTCAGTAGATTTTGAAATAGTAGAAGTCTTGCATGCCGTAGAACAGGCTGCAAATGCAGATGATCAAGTGGCTATTTAGCTTTCCTATAATACAGGTTGGAAAAGATATTCTTGAAGAATGAGGTATTTAAGTGTGATATTATTATAATGGATCCTGACATACCACACAGTCTCATTGTGGCTGAGAGGTAAAATAAAAGTTGTGCATATCATCTCATTTTATCAAGCTGTTGAGAGAATTCAGATGCTTAACTTCAGTGGTGCTTGCAGGATGAGGGAGTTAGTTTGTGTAGCTACAAATAAATGTTGAATTAATAATACAAAAACTCCATTGATTCAGTAGGACCAGGGGTTTGTCCTTAAAAGACAAAGTTTATAAGAAGAAGAAGAAGGGGTGGCAAACACATGCAGCAGTGTCTTAAGGGAATGAGGTGTGCTGCAATGATAGGGAATGTCAAAAAGCCTGCTTCTCCCCATTTATTTTGAAGACATTTGATGGGGCTATTAGTTTTATTAAGTAGCTTGAACTATTTAAGGGATCTGTGAATATGGGTAGGTACATTACAGCTTAGCCACAGTTCTCTGACAACGCTCCAAGCAGCGGTTCTAGAAATTTGTAAATCTGTTTGAAGCATCATTACCAGCCATCAGTTCTGTACTTAATAATCTCTTGATCCAGTTGTATACATTCAAAGCATTAGTAAGTAATGATCGCATAGTGCAGAACCTATTCCCCTTTCCCTAATGTGCAGCATAGAATCACGTCTGATTTTATAGAGTTCGCTTCTAATTCCATAGTCTATATACACAGTGTATGCATTTGAGCATAGGTAAACTAGCAAGCAAATTACATACAACATGGCTGCTGAGCTTGTACAATACAGAAAGATTTAAATTGGAAGGCAAGAGAGAAATAATATGGGCTCTTTAGAATCATGAGGAGGGAATAATGTAATGAATTCACTTTTTAATCAAAGTGTTTTATTCTGGTATGTTAAAGTATTGAAAGGTATTGAGAATCTGATGCCGAATATTAAATCTCCTATGTCATATTTTGTACAGTTATTTAAATATAACTATAAGTGCACTTCAATAAAACGTTAGAGGTTATCTTGTTTGTAGTGGGGAAAATTGATATATGGTACTTCATAGAAAATAAAAGCCTTATCCAAAATAAACATGGAATGTAAATCTATATCTCTGTTTCAAGTACAGAAATACCAGCATAGTGATATAACAGTGTCGCAGAGTGCAGTCACTATTCCTGTCACTGGCAAACTGAGTTAATACCAACTCAGGCTCATACAGGTGCTGCACAGGAGGGTTCAAAAAGCTGCTACTACAGGACTAGAAGGACAGAAGTTGATTGGAAGAAAGCTGGTCTCTGAACTCACAAACTTGGGCGTTAGCAACCCCAATTGGGGAAAACTATTTGTTACATTCTGGTGGTTTAATTTTTGTTTTGTGACTGAGATAGAAAATTCTCCCTGAGAAAAAGGGACATGACTGACTAAATTGGGCGGGGGGGGGGGGGGGAGAAGAGGAGGGTTGTGCAGAGTTGATGTACTAGGCAATACCAGTCAGGGGTTGTGGAATTTAAGGCGCAACAGATATCTTTTAAATAGCAACTTATCACATGGAATCCAATCCTAAAGTAGTTGATGGAGAAATAGCAGCAATTATACCAACAATCCCAACAGACTTCTATGTTCAAGAGCTTTCAGTAGCATCTCCTATGTCACATTTAGAATAGAACCTAGGTCTTCAATTCAAGCTAGTGCTCCATCTACAGCACCAACCTGCTTCCTTTATGCGGCAGGTAATGGAACAGGTAGCATGAACTGCTTTAGAAATTGCTTGCGCTGCCATAGTCCTCCAATATCCCTATAGGGAAGAGTCCTAACTAAAACTGGACCATAAAGCAATTCATTGAATTTCTGAATAACGGGTGATAGCATATCAGTGGGTATTTAGGCTGTCCACATGACCCTATCTGACCTCTACATGGCCACACCACTGTGGGTAGCTAAGTCATTCAAAGCAGACATTTTGCATTGAATAAGACTCTCAGAAAGAGAATATCTCCAGTGATTCTGAGTTTTTTGTCCCTGGCTATTGGCCTCAAGGAGTGACACACAGTGATTCAGGGATCTCTGGGACTGGTGATTGTTCCAGGATTCAAACTCCATTGTGAAGATGTTAGAGTCAATTAAGCTGAAAGAATTCTACATGGTTCTGCCTGCAGTGCCCAAAGAGTTGGTTTGTCATGACTGGCCCCATATTTAGAGGAGACAATATGTCCAGGTAGAATTTCCTAGTGGCTGGCTGAGATGTGGGGCAGGTATCCATGCTGGGAATATCACCATATAGACCACAAAGGATCCACAATGAATAGAAAAGGACTTATGTGGCATTTGGACTTTGTACTGTAACTTCACATGACAGCTGCCTTCTGAAAATCCTGGTTTCTGAGAGCACAGCTAGAACCAGAGCACCAGACAACTTAAACAGCACACTTACAACAGGAAGCAGATTTTTCAAAACTTCAGCAGAATCTACCTTCCCCTTTCAAAATTTCTGTGATTTCCAGTGTCCAAAACTGAGCTCTTAAATTCCCTTTTGCAAGCTTAAATTATCCCTTTTGAAAATTCCCCTCTATGTAATCAACAGTAGTGCACGAATATAAGAACCTTTTTTTACTGAGAGCAAGGGTTGGCCAGAATCCCACACTCATCCTTCTCCTTTTTAAATAAGGGCCTTCGGCTTTTTAATTGTCACTTGGCAGCATACATGAGCAAAAAGGATCTCAGGCTATGTCTACACTACTGTGGGATCGATGCTGCTGTTATCGATGCACCAGGGGTCTTAGTGGGTCTAGTGAAATCAACAGAGCGTTCTCTGGTCAATTCCAGCACTCCACCAGGAATGAGAGGAGTAAGGTAAGTCAACAGGAGAGTGTCTTCCATCGACCCAGTGTGGTGTAGACACCGCAGTAAGTTGACCTAAACTACGTTGACTCCAGCTACATGAATAGCGTAACTTAGGTCAATTCACCTCTGGCAAACTTAGCAAAAAAACTGAACTTGCCTTCCAGACTTAGAGGTAGAGAGCCTGCAGAACATAGCTGATGCACAATGCTGGGAGTAGTACCACTGTAGTCTATTGAAACAAAGAACTTCAGGTTTGAGTGTAATCAATCTGGTGCCATTCACTAGGATTACATTAGCTTATAGAATTAACAATAATAAGATAGAGATTCTCATTTTGTTGAGGGAGAACTGATGAGAAGGAACCTCTGTTTCTCATGTTAAAAATACTGACTTAGCTGATCAAAGATAATGAGAATTCCTTTTATTAAATATTTGTCACTCAAACCCTGTGTTTCACCAAAGAGTTGTATGTTTATACAAGATAGTCTGTCTTTTGCATGAATGGTAACATATCATGGATATGCCATTTAAAAAAAAAAAAGCCAGATGAGTATAACATAGAAACCTTAGACCTAGCATATGCATTTGAGTTAAAAAGGTGTCATATCCAAGGAATACTATTCAGTAATTCAGTCACTTCAGCGCAGGTAATATAATTAATTTATTATATTACCTATGTATTTACTTATTGAGATTTATAACATCCTATAAAAAGACAAATATCGGGGGTAGCCGTGTTGCGTCGAAGAAGTGGTTTTTTTACCCCCGAAAGCTTATGCCCAAATAAATGTTAGTCTTTAAGGTGCCACTGGACTCCTTGTTGTTTTTGTTAAAGGACAGAAATCCAAATTGAGTAAGAAGCATTTAAAAGAAAAAAAATTTTTTTTTCATTTTTTTCAGCGCTAAATGAGATTATTTAATGGTCATCTTGTTTTAGAGCTTTAGACGCCCTACAGATTGACACACAGTAATGTTAACACACACAGTGTTTCTCTGAAATCACTCTCCTTAGCCTTTATAAGGTGTTCATCTTTTCATCATGCAACATAGATTACTCTACTGTGGAGAAACCTAACAGTGCCAAACATTACATAAGATAGTTGTTAAACAAAGCAACCCAGGGATACGTATCATCTATTACTCAGAATATCTTTCAGATGTGTGTAATTTCCATGGAAATGTTTTCTCTTCCGTAATATGTAGCTGATCCAAAATCTTTCACTTAAATCAAAGTTACATCAGTTATATAAAGAACATGTATCTATAAACACGGGCCACAATTTTATAGGTATTTACTAGGGCTGTCGATTAATCGCAGTTAACTCATGCAATTAACTCAAAAAATGAATCACAATTAACAAAATTAATTGCAATTAAACACAGTTTTAATTGCACTGTTAAGCAATAAAATACCAAGTGAAACTTATTAAATATTTTTGAATGGTTTTTCTACATTTTCAAATATATTTATTTCAATTACAACACAGAATACAAAGTGTACAGTACTCACTTTATATTATTCTGATTATTAATATTTGCACTCTAAAAATGATAAAAGACATAGTATTTTTCAATTCACCTCATTCAAGTACTGTAGTGCAATCTCTTTATCGTGAAAGTGCAACTTACAAATGTAGTGGGTTTTTTTGTTTCGTAATTGCGCTCAAAACCAAAACAATGTAAAACTTTAGAGCCTACATGTCCACTCAGTCCTACTTCTTGTTCAGCTAATCACGAAGACAGACAAGTTTGTTTACATTTATGGGAAATAATGCTGCCTGCTTATTATTTACAATGTCACCTGAAAGTGAGAACAGGCATTTTTGCTTTTGTAGCAGGCATTGCAAGGTATTTACGTGCCAGATGTGCTAAACATCATGCTTTGGCCACCATTCCAGAGGACATACTTCCATGCTGATGACACTCGTTAAAAAATGTGTTAATTAAATTTGTGTCTGAACTCTTTTGGGGGAGAATTGTATATCTTCTGCCCTGTGTTTTACCTGCATTCTGTCATATATTTCATATTATAGCAGCCTTGGATGATGACCCAGCACATGTTGTTTGTTTTAAGAACACTTTCACTGCAGATTTGACAAAACACAAAGAAGGTACCAACATGAGACTTCTAAAGATAGCTTCGGAACTTGACCCAAGGTTTAAGAATCTAAAATGCCTTCCAGAATCTGAAAGGGACTAGGTGTGGAGCATGATTTCAGAAGTCTTAAACGAGCAACACTCCGATGTGGAAACTACAGAACCTGAACCACCAAAAGAGAAAATCAACCTTCTGCTAGTGGAATCTGCCTCAGATGATGAAAATGAACATGTGTCAGTCCACACTGCTTTGGATCATTATCGAGCAGAACCCGTCATCAGCATGGACGCATGTCCTCTGGAATGGTGGTTGAAACATGAAGGGACATATGAATCTTTAGCACATCTAGCACGTAAATATCTTGTGATGCCGGCTACAACAGTGCCATGTGAACATCTGTTCTCACTTTCAGGTGACATTATAAAAAAGAAGCAGGCAGCATTATCTCCTGAAAATGCAAACAAACTTTGTTTGTCTGAGGGATTGGCTGAACAAGATGTAGGACTGGGTGGACTTGTAGGCTCTAAAGTTTTACATTGTTTTATTTTTTAATGCAGGTTTTTTTACATAATTCTACATTTGTATATTCAACTTTCATGATAAAGAGATTGCACTACAGTACTTGTATTAGGTGAATTGAAAAATACTACTTCTTTTTTTTACAGTGTAAATATTTGTAATAAATATAAAGTGAATACTGTATACTTTGTATTCTGAGTTGTAATTGAAAATGTAGAAAACATCCAAAAATATTTAAAAAATGATATTCTATTATTTTAACAGCACAATTAATTGCATGATTAAACATGGTTTTTTTCAATCGCGCGATTAATCACAATTAATTTTTTTAATCACTTGACAGCCCTAGTATTTACACATTACTTCACTCAGCATTCCAAGGCCTACATAACTTAGAAGCCTAAATTTCATTTTCAAAAGTGACTTAGGCATTGATGACTATGTGCTCAAGTTACCTAGGTCCAGATTTTTTAAGAACTTGCCCTGACACTTAGTGGAATTTTGAAACCTGAGTTAGGTGAGCAGCTCTATGCTTCCTACGGAGTGCATGGGATAGTTAAGCACCTAAAAAAGGGATTTTCAAAAACTGGCCAGCTGAGTGGAAAGTCACCTAACAAGCCAGCAGTGAAATGTCAAGGTGCGGTGTGGAATGTAGGCGTCTGTGTGGTTGAGCTGGTTCTCCTGGCTGATAGCTGAGAGATAGATGTCACCCTCCAGATGGGATCCTCATTTGAGAATAATCCCCTGGAGTTAAGCATCTAAGTCATGTCAGTTGCTTATGTATCCCATATCCTCACACCTGAAACAGTCTCTCTTGTTGCCTCCTGCTTACCTTGAATATTTTTTTCAAAATTAGGCACTTTTGAAAATCCCACTGGTCATCTAGCTGTATTTCTAGGCACCTAAATACTTTTGAAAATCTGGCCTATAGGAGCTTATGTTTCTTTTGAAATTGGGACTTAGTTTGCTAAGTGACTTAGGCATTTTTGCAGTTTTTATTTATTTTTGGTTACAAAGTCAACTTAAACAAAAGGTAATTGAGCCTAACTTGGGGCCTGAGCCAAAAAAAGAGAAAAATATATGGAGATATACCTATCTCATAGAACTGGAAGGGACCCTGAAAGGTCATTGAGTCCAGCCCCCTGCTTTCACTAGCAGGACCAAATACTGATGTTGCCCCAGATCCCTAAGTGGCCCCCTCAAGGATTGAACTCACAACCCTGGGTTTAGCAGACCAGTGCACAAACCACTGAGTTATCTCTCCCTTCTGAAAGCTCCCTGAAGTCACTCAGAGTCTTGAACTACTGATCCTGCAAAATGCAGTTGACACAATGAAGTCAATGGATGTTGAAAGGTAATGTGCTTCTCCCCAGAGATACTTAGTACCTAGGAATCTCAGGTCCTGGTCTCTCTTCTATCCCCCCAACATCCAAAATTGAACTCTCATAGGCTCTCCAAACAGAATAATCTATTTCAGTTGTTCATTCCTTTCCAATAAATTAATAAATGGCCTGTTCCAATACTATTTCATTGTCTTCAATGGGCATTGAATTGTGCCCACTTTTCTTCCTGACCACACAAAACATCTGTGTATAGAGAACAATACAAAAAATACACATGGGAGGAGAGGAAAGCAAAGCAAAAGAAACAAACCATACACATCATAGTTTGTTAATTCAGCATATAAATCATTTGGGTAATATGATTTCAAGTATAACTTGATGCTGTTCCACTAATGAGTGTAATTCAGTTCTATTTTTAGCACTATCTAACACTATAAAATAATTTCATTCCTGTCAGTTTTTCTCTCATACCTTATTGCTGCACTTGCATTCTGTGCATTATGATTTTTTCCCATGGCTGTAAAAGTAAGATATTTCATTCACTTTGATTCTAGTTTTTCTATTAAACTTGAATCACTTTTATTGTTGAAGGATTGCAAAATTAAACTGCATTATGAAAATGCAATAAAGCATCCTGTATGTTACTGGTTCTTTTCTATTTTATCTTAGCCAACACTGAATAACAATTGCACAGTAGCACTGTCCATTACAAGCAGTCATTATTAACCTTTCAGATATATCCTTATTAATTCAGATTCTGAATGTTTGATAGAAACATGCCCATCATTTTTTCTGTAAAAATAGCTGAGTTAGCAACAACAATCAAATATAATAAACTTAGATTCATTTTCTTCATAACTTCCAGGACCGTTACTTCCAGCTTTAATATGATCGTGTATCACAGGGGAAATGTGTCTGATACTCTAGCTTTTATTAGGTTCCTTATTCCTTTCTGGGTGACATCAATGGAAATTTTGTCATTACCTTCAGTGGGAAAGGGATCTAGGTCATAGATTACACTATGGTACCAAGGCCCAGCTCTTCCTAGGTATTTAGACACCTAATTCCCATTGATTTAAAAATACCTTTGACGATCAGGGCCCAAATTCTTAACCAAACATAAAAAGAGATTTGGTTGGGTGGAGGAACTGATGGAGAGAGAGGGGGCTTGGAAATGACACATGAGCCAGAGTCAGTCAAGTGCAACAAGGAAGTAGGAAACCAGCTGGGTTACAGCTAAGCTATTTTCAACCCTTAGGTTGCATGTACTTGCATGTGTGCAAATATGTACCAGCCTTATGTGATCATACCTAAATGCATGTACACACAAATCCCCAACTGTGCATGTACATGACTAAATGTGGGCCTGTCTTGCCTGTGGGCATGTAACCCATATATATCATTATGTAAACTCAGTCTCGTTTAGTAAAATATTTATTCTGTGTGTTCACTTGTGATATTACTAAAATCTTTCCCTAGTTAGTACTCTCACTTCCATTAGCAGTTATTGCAACCTTAATTGAACAAGTGTATTTCCAATCCAAGGTCAAAGATCCTCAAGATATAAAATAGTACAGACTGTCTCCCTTTTATATATTTGGAAGGCTAATGGACAAAAGATTTGTTCTTTATTCCATGCAAGTGGATGAACTTGGTACAAGTGAATGAATGACAGTCTGCAAATAGGCTTTTTTGTTGAAATCTTGCAGTATACTATATGAAAATATTAATGATCAACTGCAATTCATAATGTGAAATCTTATCTAGATTATTACTGTAGTAATAGCACTGCAGTGTTGTGTCAGTCTTTCTTGATGATTATGATGTACATTGTCTATACTTGGTGGAATTAGTACATTGAGACATTTATCTATTCTTTTATTTTTAGTTCAGTTGGCTAAATAATTTGGTCACTTTAAAACTGACATGCCACCTTCTTTAACACTAACACCAAATTTAAAGAGAGTTGAATAATTCCTGCAATTGAGTGGAACTTCAATATGGTACTCTATTAACGATAATGGGAATCACATAGCCATTGTAAATCCCCATGCATGTTGCAAATTTACTCTCAAGGGGTAACTAGTGGCAAATGTTCAGGAACTGGCACAGCAGGTTGATTAAAAGAAGGCAATGAGAGCTCATGAAAGCCAGCATCTGATTGATTTATTTTTATTATCATAGAGTGTATTGGTAGTGTCAGACACATAATGTATGAGTAGTGTTGCATTTACAGTCTCAAAATGTTCTACTTATGAAAAGCTAGAGTACAGACAGAGCTCTGCTGAGAGCATTCAGTAAAAGTTAGAAATCTGAATAGAAGAGCAATGTGAAATAGTGATCCCATCTGCTTTGTGTTGAATTGATTAGCCATGTCACCTTCTCTAGCTAAGGTTCTAGGCTGGGATTAAGGAGCATTGAGAGGTAGGTGTTCAACTTCCTTTGAAATTCAATCCTGGAATTTAGCATATCCCCTTTCCTGGACTGCTTGTTCAGCCATCAATTTGCCTTTGCTTGGTACCATGGTTTATAAATCAGATGGCCCCTGTGAAACTCAGTGAGAGTTATGCACCTAACTCCCTTAGGCTCTTTTGAAAATCTCAGTTCTTTTGAATTGCTTGTTGTGACATCTTTTAATTCTCAATCAGAGGGAGACTTCAGCATGAATGGAAAAATTATTACCCCCATTTTACTCTGCCAGACTAAGCAGCTTGAAATATTTAGTATTGCTGAAAGGAAGCCTGGTAAAAATCAACTTCCATTACAACTTTGATTTCAGTATTGGAGTAGCATGCTTATTGTCTTGAATCAAAATCTATCAAAGTTCTAGTGGTGATGTTGCTGTTGCTGCTTCTAATTCTAGACTCAGGAGAATCCCCTTCCCTTGATTGTTTGTTCAGCATCCAAGTAAATCAATCTCCGTTTGGTATTACTCTTCATAAATCAAAAGGCATTGTGCAACGCAGGCATGGGGCTAACGATAGCACAAAGTAACATAGATTCACTCTGTGGAGGTGGTGACAATGGCCCCGGATCATGATGTGACCAAATCTGATCTTTCAACATTGTTAGCATTTCTCCTGACAAAACTGGTGCATTTCTCTCTCTCTCTCTCTCTCATATCACTGATACAGGGATGTGCTCTTTATGTTACTTCAGGGTGAACAAAAAGTATAGATTCTAGGGGGTGTGGTACATCCTGATACTGACAAATGTTGCACATCGCTCTCGCATATTTAATTGTTTCAATAGAAGATAGGTAGCATGATCCTTCTTCTGTGACTTATAATTTCAAGTGTTTGCCATTTATCTGGTTCATTCCTGATTTCTATGTCAAATGTTGTTTGTTAATCCTTTGGTCTGTACATTTTTACTCTACTAAAATTAAGGATTAATTTGTGGTTTTAAGCCACACCCCTAAGAAGTAGGCAGTGCTCAGACTACGGGAGCATGGTTCTGAGTTGATCCTGCTATGCCGTTTGAAACATCACAGCATGTGTGTCATGCTGTACCAAGCCCACTGTGCTGTACAGTTCGAGTAGGAGTGACACCAGGGCCTTTGCTTGTCCCCTTCTTACCTCATATAGGGCAGCTAGCATTGCTATCGGCAATAGCTTTGCAAAGCTACTAACTTGATCCTGTGAAAACAGTCTTTGATTTGAGGGCACTCAGCAGCTCCAAGAATAAAGTGACTTCTCATCATGGTCAAGGTAGTATCTGCTGCAGGAATTCAGGAAGAGAGAAGGTTTCTCATACCCTCTCCTTCTCTTGGCATGTGTAGCTAGGTCACAAACTAGTCTTAAATTAGGTGAAATATGCTGAAATTTGCCACTAAATCAAACTCAGCTGACACAAAACCCAATCACACAGTTATCCCACTCCTTTGTTACCTTTGAGAGGTTTCTTATGCTACATCAGGGTAATATAAATAGAACTGGTTGAAAAAAGGGACAATTTGTCCCTGGTTTTGTCAACGAATTGAAATGATTTACCTTACATTAAATATCAGTGTAATAGCGAAAAGAAAGCTGATTTTATCTGGGCTGTTTTACGCTATTGGCGATACACATAAAAAGTTCTGATCCCCTAGTGGATTAAAAAATAAAAGAACAAAACTAAATTGATTGTATTTCTAATGTATTAGTACTGAAGGAAAGAAGATGGTGGGATGAAGGTTTTCATTCTTATTTTAATAAGTTAGACTTTTATTCTCTTTTTAATAAAAAAATGTGATTTGATGAATTCTGAAAACCTTTCTACTCCAATTTTAGTGTCTGGATAAAAGGACTTTTCTCCCCGTAAGTATAACTTTATAGGTTGGGTTCCATAAAGCAGAGCAAATGGGAAAAAAAGAATGAATCGTAAGGAACAGTATAACTGAAAAGTTAATGATGGAATTACAGTCTTTTTAGAAAACTGTTTGACACCACACAGTAAAGCACATTGTACACACCAGTCTAGAACAAAAATGAGAAGCAAGACTGAGTGCTGTGTAAATTGAGATATGATTAATTAGGTGGCTAACTGTCATGCTAGCTTCAAGTTGTATAATGACAAATTAGTCAGAGTTCTCCATTCTGTTGTCATTAGCACAGTTCTTGGACTGCCTGAATGTAACAATACCACACCGAAAGCTATGAAGTGTTATAGATGTTAATCTTTTTTTTTAAATCTTTCTCACAACTGTTAATAGGAACTGATTCAAGGTTATAGTATACCTCATTAATTGGCTCTGACTTTCTTCCCAAACTGTATTAATAGCAAGTTGACTGGAATTCTTGGGCCCAACATGCAAATGCTGTACAGCACATCTGGTGTTAATACGCTAAATGAAACAAAAATTGATTTTATTTATTTATTTATTATTCTAGTTCCAGTTTCTGTCAGATAACATGACTTCTTTCCACATTACAATTAACTAAATCTTATTCATCTCCTGTGGCTTATAAATGACCATTTCACTTTTTCCTTCATCAGTAGCCAAAGAAAATTGTTTTAAAAACCTGCTGTTAAAAAAAATAGCCTTTAACACATTATGAATAATTCTAGAAATACCGAACATGTGGTTTTGAAACCTGAACTCTGAGTAGGAATGTTTTCAGGTGGCTTGTGTAATCCTATTATAATTGTGGGAGTTACCTGTTAATGTGCCTCTAATAAGGAGTAAATTTTTGACAGGGAGGGTAACAAACCATTGGAACAAATTACCCAGAGTCATGGTAGATTCTCCATCATGGTCTATTTTTAAATCAGAATTGGATGTTTTTCTAAAGAGATGCACTAGGAATTATTTTGAGGAAATTCTATAGTCTGTGTTATACTTGTGGTCAGACTAGAATCATCACAATGGTGTCTTCTGGCCTCAGAATCTATGAATATATGTCAAAGAATCAATAATCTGCCACTTCACTTTTATTTTGTTGGCTTAATTCCAGTTCCACATAATAGTACGTAAACAGGACTCATCTTTTAATGAATTGCATGTTGACTGACTGACAGTTCAACATGTCTCCACTGTATGTTTTTTTTATCCTTTTCACCCAAATTGGACTTCAGGAAAAAAGTAAAATGTAGTAATACAGTGAAACACACTTACCACAGATACAATGTACATATGTTGCTTCAGAGCAGCGAACAGCAGAGGCTAACAGCGGGAGTTTGCCTGGGAGTTCGCGTGGGGAGAGCGCACCGAGGCTTTCATCTGCAGGTTTCTCTGAGTAGTTCCTGCAAACAGTTGAGGAAGCTCTTAAGAGGACGGTGATATGGAAGGTGAGCGATCAGCTGTTGTAACCTGCACAGGTTGTGCCATGTTTGTCTTTCTTCCACAGGACAGAAGCGACTTTGTCTGTACAAAGTGCAAGCTGGTCTCCATATTGGAAGAGAAGGTTCGAGGGCTGGAGAAACGAGTATCGACTCTGAGTTGCATAAGGGAAAATGAAGATTTCCTGGACAGACGTCAGGAGATGCTTCTACGGCCACAATGTTCTGAAGATTCAGAGCAGGCGCAGCAGGGACAGAAGGATTGTGAGGAGGTTTGGCAGCATGTGACCTCCAGAAGGAGAAAGAGGAGCGTCCATGCACCAGCAATGGAAATACAGGTGAGCAATCGTTTCCATGTTCTCTCTACAGGTACTAATGCGGAGAGTGGACTAGATGACCCATCTGAGGGAAGGGAGCAGAAGGCGACTCCACCGATTGGAAGGCAAAAGATGCACTGTCCTAGGGCTGGGGGTTCCACGACCACCACTCCCAAGAGGAGGAGGAGGGTGGTGGTGGTCGGGGACTCCCTCCTCAGGATGACTGAGTCATCTATCTGCCGCCCTGACCGGGAAAACCGAGAGGTCTGCTGCTTGCCAGAAGCTAGGATACACGATGTGACGGAGAGACTGCCGAGACTCATCAAGCCCTCGGATCGCTACCCCTTCCTGCTTCTCCACGTGGGCACCAATGATACTGCCAAGAATGACCTTGAGTGGATCACTGCAGACTACGTGGCTCTGGGAAGAAGGATAAAGGAGTTTGAGGCACAAGTGGTGTTCTCGTCCATCCTCCCTGTGCAAGGAAAAGGCCGGGGTAGAGACCGTCGAATCGTAGAAGTCAACGAATGGCTACGCAGGTGGTGTCGGAGAGAAGGCTTTGGATTCTTCGACCATGGGATGGTGTTCCAAGAAGAAGGAGTGCTAGGCAGAGACGGGCTCCACCTAACTAAGAGAGGGAAGAGCATCTTCGCCAGCAGGCTGGCTAACCTAGTGAGGAGGGCTTTAAACTAGGTTCACCGGGGGAAGGAGACCAAAGCCCTGAGGTAAGTGGGGAAATGGGATCCTGGGAGGAAGCACGAGCAGGAGAGTGCAAGAGGGGAGGACTCCTGTCTCATGCTGAGAAAGAGAGACGATCGATGAGTTATCTTAAGTGCCTATACACAAATGCAAGAAGCCTGGGAAACAAGCAGTGAGAACTGGAAGTCCTGGCACAGTCAGGGAACTATGATGTGATTGGAATAACAGAGACTTGGTGGGATAACTCACATGACTGGAGTACTGTCATGGATGGATATAAACTGTTCAGGAAGGACAGGCAGGGCAGAAAAGGTGGGGGAGTTGCGTTGTATGTAAGAGAGGAGTATGACTGCTCAGAGTTCTGGTATGAAAGTGCAGAAAAACCTGAGAGTCTCTGGATAAAGTTGAGAAGTGTGAGCAACAAGGGTGATGTCGTGGTTGGAGTCTGTTATAGACCACCAGACCAGGGGGATGAGGTGGACGAGGCTTTCTTCTGGCAACTAGCAGAAGTTGCTAGATCGCAGGCCCTGGTTCTCATGGGAGACTTTAATCACCCTGATATCTGCTGGGAGAGCAATACAGCGGTGCACAGGCAATCCAGGAAATTTTTGGATAGTGTAGGGGACAATTTCCTGGTGCAAGTGCTAGAGGAACCAACTAGGGGCAAAGCTTTTCTTGACCTGCTACTCACAAACAGAGAAGACCTAGTAGGGGAAGCAAAAGTGGATGGGAACCTGGGAGGCAGTGACCATGAGATGGTCGAGTTCAGGATCCTGACACAAGGAAGAAAGGAGAGCAGCAGAATACGGACCCTGGACTTCAGAAAAGCAGACTTTGACTCCCTCAGGGAACAGATGGGCAGGATCCCCTGGGAGAATAACATGAAGGGCAAAGGGGTCCAGGAGAGCTGGCGGTATTTTAAAGAATCCTTATTGAGGTTGCAGGAACAAACCATCCCGATGTGTAGAAAGAATAGTAAATATGGCAAGCGACCAGCTTGGCTAAACAGTGAAATCCTTGCTGATCTTAAACGCAAAAAAGAAGCTTACAAGAAGTGGAAGATTGGACAAATGACCAGGGAGGAGTATAAAAATATTGCTCAGGCGTGCAGGAGTGAAATCAGGAAGGCCAAATCACACTTGGAGTTGCAGTTAGCAAGAGATGTTAAGAGTAACAAGAAGGGTTTCTTCAGGTATGTTAGCAACAAGAAGAAAATCAAGGAAAGTGTGGGCCCCTTACTGAATGAGGGAGGCAACCTAGTGACCGAGGATGTGGAAAAAGCTAATGTACTCAATGATTTTTTTGCCTCTGTCTTCACAAACAAGGTCAGCTCCCAGACTGCTGCACTGGGCAGTACAGCATGGGGAGAAGGTGACCAACCCTCTGTGGAGAAAGAAGTGGTTCGGGACTATTTAGAAAAACTGGATGTGCACAAGTCCATGGGGCCGGATGCGCTGCATCCGAGGGTGCTAAAGGAGTTGGCGGGTGAGATTGCAGAGCCATTAGCCATTATTTTTGAAAACTCATGGCGATCGGGGGAGGTCCCAGATGACTGGAAAAAGGCTAATGTAGTGCCCATCTTTAAAAAAGGGAAGAAGGAGGATCCGGGGAACTACAGGCCAGTCAGCCTCACCTCAGTCCCTGGAAAAATCATGGAGCAGGTCCTCAAGGAATCAATTATGAAACATTTAGAGGAGAGGAAAGTGATCAGGAACAGTCAGCATGGATTCACGAAGGGGAAGTCGTGCCTGACTAACCTAATTGCCTTCTATGATGAGATAACTGGCTCTGTGGATGAGGGGAAAGCAGTGGATGTGTTATTCCTTGACTTTAGCAAAGCTTTTGATACGGTCTCCCACAGTATTCTTGCCGCCAAGTTAAAGAAGTATGGGCTGGATGAATGGACTGTAAGGTGGATAGAAAGCTGGCTAGATCGTCGGGCTCAACGGGTAGTGATCAATGGCTCCATGTCTAGTTGGCAGCCGGTTTCAAGCGGAGTGCCCCAAGGGTCGGTCCTGGGGCCGGTTTTGTTTAATATCTTTATTAATGATCTGGAGGATGGTGTGGACTGCACTCTCAGCAAGTTTGCAGATGACACTAAACTAGGAGGCATGGTAGATACACTAGAGGGTAGGGATCGGATACAGAGGGACCTAGACAAATTAGAAGATTGGGCCGAAAAAAACCTGATGAGGTTCAACAAGGACAAGTGCAGAGTCCTGCACTTAGGACGGAAGAATCCCATGCACTGCTACAGACTAGGGACCGAATGGCTAGGTAGCAGTTCTGCAGAAAAGGACCTAGGGGTCACAGTGGACGAGAAGCTGGATATGAGTCAACAGTGTGCTCTTGTTGCCAAGAAGGCTAACGGCATTTTGGGCTGTATAAGTAGGGGCATTGCCAGCAGATCGAGGGACGTGATCGTTCCCCTTTATTCGACATTGGTGAGGCCTCATCTGGAATACTGTGTCCAGTTTTGGTCCCCACACTACAAGAAGGATGTGGAAAAATTGGAAAGAGTCCAGCGGAGGGCAACAAAAATGATTAGGGGTCTGGAGCACATGACTTATGAGGAGAGGCTGAGGGAACTGGGATTGTTTAGTCTCCAGAAGAGAAGAATGAGGGGGGATTTGATAGCAGCCTTCAACTACCTGAAGGGGGGTTCCAAAGAGGATGGAGCTCGGCTGTTCTCAGTGGTGGCAGACGACAGAACAAGGAGCAATGGTCTCAAGTTGCAGTGGGGGAGGTCCAGGTTGGATATCAGGAAAAACTATTTCACTAGGAGGGTGGTGAAACACTGGAATGCGTTACCTAGGGAGGTGGTGGAGTCTCCTTCCTTGGAGGCTTTTAAGGCCCGGCTTGACAAAGCCCTGGCTGGGATGATTTAGCTGGGAATTGGTCCTGCTTTGAGCAGGGGGTTGGACTAGATGACCTCTTGAGGTCCCTTCCAACTCTGATATTCTATGATTCTATGATTCTATGATATTCCAACTAAATCAAAGTAAATGTTTTGGTAAACTAGTTCAACTTGATGATTCCTTCTATGGCATAGAAAACTTCCAGTTTATTACCTTTATGTTGGTTAGCCAGAGTGCAAGAACTAACTCATCTAAAAAATTATTGACCCTTGGATATTGATAAACCTTGATGGCTGCAAGTTACATTTTTAGGCCCAAAACTCCAGACTGATTGCAATGCTATATTACTCTAAGTGATCATAAATGAGCAAGATCCAGAAATATGTTTTCCTCTTGTTTCGATACAGATTGAAAGGTCTATTTTTTCCCTCTGTCTCACTCACACACACACACACCTCGATGCAAAAGCAAAACAGGAAATAAAAGAAGAGATTAAGTTAAATTTTCAAGAAAATTGCATACGGTTTGATATGTACCAGGTTATACATTTTGACCCTGATCTCAATGAGACTACTCACATGAATAAAGTTACTAATGTACATATATATATGTGTGTGTGTGTGTATATATTTCACTGTATATACACACACACCAGGTATCGGCAACCTTTGGCATGAGGCCCGTCAGGGAAATCCACTGGCGGGCTGGGACGGTTTGTTTACCTGCAGCATCCATAGGTTCGGCCGATCGCGACTCCCACTGACCGCAGTTCTCCGTTCCAGGCCAATGGGGGCTGTGGGAAGCAGTGGCCAGCACATCCCTCAGCCCATGCTGCTTCCCACAGCCCCATTGGCCTGGAACGGTTAAACGTGGCCAGTGGGAGCTGCGAAGGGCCGAACCCACGGATGCTGCAGGTAAACAAACCATCCCGGCCCGCCAGCAGATTGCCCTGATGGGCCGCATGCCAAAGATTGCCGATCCCTGCTCTAGCCCTTTGTAAATTAGCTTGGCTCCATTGATTTCAATGTAGCCTCACTAAAACACAGCAACTGAAGATCTGACCTGCAATTTGTATTTTTTTAATTATAGTTTCTTAATTACCATTAATATGTTTCTGTTGCATACAGGGCACATTACAAGAGCTGTAATATGTGAAGTTAACACCTATTGATTTACATGAATTGGTATCAGTGTTTTCCCGAATCAGTGCAATTACGTAGTGATTATTTTTTACCATATTCTGAAAGCAAAAGCAGAAATCTCAAATAATATTTAGAGCTAAAATAGTTCAATTAGTTAAATTAGGAAAGGAATGGTTTAGCCACATTCTGAATATACTGAAGCTAAAAATGTAAAATGTGTCCTACAATAGTGAATATTTAATATTTACTTAACCATTTTGGAGAGTATAATGTATTGTAGCCCTGGTAATTATTATATTTTGCTTTTTTTTTCAAAATTAAAGGGATGTGTCTTAGAATCAGCAGCCTAGCATAACAGACTGTCTGACTTGAATGCTTTCCACTTTGTCCAATATATATTTTTTCAGCAGGGAGCGTACACTGAAGTGCAATAGACAGGCACTTGATGTGAAACTTCCCTCAGAGCATCTTCAGGATGTCTCCAGGGCTCTTCTTCACACAGGCTGATCCATCACATTAGTTCATTTCAGCTCATCACACAGTCCTGTGTAGCATTACCACGCCACACTCATGAGGAGTGCTTGATGGATGGGTTAGAGTCACACCTAAAGGCCAGCTCTTGCATTCTGACCATTGTCTCCCCATTCTCACTGGTACTTCAGGATTAAAAAGAAAGGGGGAAAAAACCAGATCACAGTGCAGATTGCAGTAAGTTTATTACTGCGAACATGTCCTGGAATGAACTTTCTTGCAGCAAAACTACTCTTTTAATGAAAAATGTCATCTGTCCCAATTCACTGAGTGGAAAGCGAAAAGCAATTATCTGCTGATTATTGCAGGACTAGCCAGCACATCTCTAGTTACAAGGGTGTCAGTGTTTCCATTATCAGCCCTGTTATTCAGGGGCCTGAAAACTTAGAGGATTGAAACTTGGCACAAAAGTTGTAAGATCAGAAATGAAATATCCGTGTTTAGCCATTTGCAGGTTACCCAATTGAAAATGAATATTTGACCATTTAAACGCACATTGTTCAAACGATTCATTTTGAAAGGACTTCACTTTGAAAATGATGGAGTTTAACTGACATTCAGCCCTCACTATGCTTTAGTTTTTGAAACACTACTGAAATGACTTTCATAAGTATTTATTCACCAGACATGTTGCAGTTTGAGCACATGGCACAGCAGCCATGGGTAGTGCTCAGTGCTACCAACTGAAAGGCTGTTCTTGGACTTCCAGGTAATTATCACTTCTGATTGAAGCTGGTAATGCCTCTTTCTCAGTAACAGTATTGGCAGGGTCCAGCAGGAGTTGCCTTATATCTTTCTGGATAATCCATATGTTGCTAAAGAAAGGGAAACAAGAAAATTCCTGCTAGAAGACTGAAGATATGGCTGAATAGGCAAGAATCATACTTGTCTCTATATAAAGAATCCAAAGAATAAGGTAATGGAGCTGGTTAAAGCACACCCAGTGCCTACTGCAGATTCATTCTATTTGGGAAGCTTCTGCCATGTAATTAGTCACTTGGCCACAGTGCATACTTATAATTAAAATGTTGAGAGGGGATTCAGGGGCAAACAGAAGGGATCTAGGGGGACAGGAAGTAGGCAGCAGGCTAGTAGATATAAGCCAATGGGCTGAAAAACAGCCTTAGTCAGGGCAACATCAGCAACAGATCAAACTGATCATAATATTTCTTGTGGTAATATTTCTTCATTTAAAAGTAACCATGTAAAAAAGACAAGGGAGATTAATTGCAAAAATCATCTGAGTTAAAGCTGATAAATAAACCAGCAAAAGCAAGGAAAGTTGATTTTAGGGTTGACGTTTCATGCTTAACAGATTCAATTATGTCTCAAGTGGTAGGAGGTGATAATGTCTTGGCTACTGCATTCCAAAAAGCACATTCTTTTCCTTCTCTTTATTCCTGGTTGTTACTTTTATTATTCTTTTCATAAATGTATTGCAAAATTCACATGGACAAATTCTAGACAAATAAACTCAACTCACTGCGAGTAAACAATGAGTGGAAAATTTCAAAGGGAAACATTTAAAGTTTCAGCTGGGTCCAGGAGTGTTTCATGATTTGATAAAAAGAACAAAATAATTAAATAAATTGAGAGTAGCCTTTTAATAGATTGAGATTAGCAATATTAAATTAATACCTGATCAATTTCTGTATGAAATTAAAATTGAAAAGGAGGAAGAATCTAGAGAAATGTAAAAGGTCAGTGTGAAACAGAAAGAAAATGAACTGAGAGAGGACAAAGAGTATGAGGGAGAAAATGCCAAGTGAACACTGACTAGACTGGATGATGGGGACCGACACTGCAATACAATCAAGTTACTTTTACAGAATGAAAAAATGTCTTGCAACCGTAGCATGTCTGGGGCGTGGATGTTCTCTACTGGACATCTGGATCATAGCCCTCCCAGTCCACCAGGTACTCCCCCTAACTCACTGAGAGTCGAGAATTCATCAGACCAAGCATTCCTCCTGCCCTTGAACAGTTGTGAGCAATGACAGTGGACTGGAGCTGTTTGAGAATGAGTTCTCAGTGTACATTTTAAATGGGAGATACGAAACACAGGATAGATCTTTAGGGACTTGAGTAGTTGCAGCTTCAATGTTACTGGGTTTCCTGTTCCAAAGTCTTGAATGGCTGATTTAAGATTTTGGTTGGTTAACCAAACTCTATCCCTACAGAAGGTTAGAGATGATCTGGCAGCCTTGGTCAGTGAGATGCTTGTAAGTGAGATGCTCTTTAGTGGATCTCAAATGTTCCTTGAGTTCTTCATGCACTTCTTGTAGGTGGCTAGCCAAGTCCATGGCAGCAGGTACCATGGAACTCATAGGTATGTGAGGATGAAAATGAGCATTAAAGTCATTGGTTTGTGAGTAGAGGAGTGGGTTGAATGATTGTAGGCAAGCTCTGCACTATGAAGCAGGTAAAAATAGTCATCCTGGTGGCAATTAAAAAAAAAAGAAGGTACTGTTCCAGAATCTTGTTGACTTGTTCAGTTTGCCCATTGATTTGTGCATAATAGGCAAATGAGGTGAAGGACTCAGTGCCAAAAAGTTTTATAAACTCCCACTAAAAACAGGTGAACTGGGGGCCTTGGTGTGACACGATGCTGGCTGGTAAACAGTGGTAATGGAAGACATTCTCTAGAATAATAATACTGTTACCAGTGCAGTAGGAATGGTGCAACATGGAACAAAGTGTGCCACATTTATTAGGAGATCAACTCTGACTAGGATCACTGTGAGCCCATGACCATGATGCAGTTCCACTATGAAGTCTATAGACATGGTAGTCCCAGGCTGGAGTGGAATGGGCAAAGGCTGGAGGAAGCTGAGCAGCTTCGAGCACAGACTCTTGATACAAGAGCAGAGGTCATAGGACTTTACACACTCTTTGATATAAGCATGTAGAACTAGCCACCAAAAATTCCCCCAAAAGAGGCTCCAAGTCTTGACTTGGCCAAAGTGATCAGTAAGCAGTATGTCATGACATAATTTTAAGCCCTGAAGTCTAGGCTGCCCCTTCAGGTCATAGATGGGATCCCTGTGATAGAGGCCACCATCCAGAGGTCTGAACACTGAGTATAACTGAACATCTGCATCACCCAGGGACTGGCAGATCTGGGTTGTGAATGGATCACCGGATATACAGCAGAGAAGATCAGGCTACTGTCTACTGATCCATTGACAAAATTGGATGCCATAAGAACTGTGAAGGAGGTTCTTTTACAGATTCAATATGCTAGTCCTTCTGAGACAGTCCACCTTTCCCTTTCTTGACTCTGGGTGATAGGTTACTACAAAGTCACATCGGGCAAAGAAGAAGGACTAGGGGACCTGCCAGGTGATTACCTGTTTGGACATACTCCAGGTTCTTGTGGTCTGTAAAGATATGGACCAGAATCCAGGCTCCTTCCAAGGAGATGAGGCCATTCCTTGAAAACCACTTTGATGGCTAACAGCTCTTTGTCCCAGATATCTTTTCTTTCTCAGGGGGTTAGTCTGGGAGTAAATGGTACAGGTTGAAGTTGGCTGTGGGGGGTCCAGTTTTTGGGATAACTCTGCACTGGTGACAAAGTTTTACTCTTAGCTTTCACCAGGAGTGGTTTAGTGGGATCTGGGTGGATAATTATGGATGCTGTTGTAAACTCACTTTTTGTTTGATCGACAGTGGATTGGGCTTCCGAGAATCAGATGAAACAGGCTCCTTTTCGCAGGAGCACGGTCATCAGGACAACTAAGCTAGAGAATCCCTTGATAAACCTCCAGTAAAAGTTGGCAAAGTCCAGAAATTACCGTACCCCTTGTGCATCTTTTGGAGAGAATCATTCCTATATGGTCACCACCTTGTGTGGGTCCATTGCTAGTCCCTTCAGGGAGACTATATACCTAAGGAAACCAGGTCAAATTAACACTTCTCAAGCTTCACGTAAAGGCGGTTTTGGTGGAATCTCCCTGCAACTTGACATACATGTTGATCATGAAGAACCAGATCCATGGGAAAAAATGAGGGTATTGTAAATAACCACGAATTGGTCTAGCATGTCCCTAAAGATGTCATTAAGTGTTGGAAAATGTTGGAAAGTCATTGGGGACATGCACAGGCTGAATGGCATAACCAAGTATTCAAAATGTTCATACCATGTGCAGATGTTTTTTTTCATTTGTCTCCTTCTGGAATCTGAAGCAGGTTATAAGCTCCACGAATGTCCAACTTAGTGAAGACCTTGATAGAGCAGAAGCTCTGAAAGAGCTTACTGATAAGGTGTAAGAGGTAACAATTCCAGAGAGCAACCCTGTTTAATGCCCAGTAATCCACATGAGGCTGGCAAGAGCCATCCTTCTATCCCAAAAAGAAAAGCAGAGCCTTGGACAGAGATGTGGAGGGACATATGAACCCCTTTTGCAGGTTTTCTTGGAGATAGCTCTGGAAAGCCTGTAATTCAAGCACTGAGTGGGAATAGATATGCTCAAAAAGGACTTCTGCTGCAGGCTGGAGGTTGATGGGCATCCATAGTTACAGTGAGGCAGCAAGATGACAGCTTTCTTTTTTATCAAACAAGCTGGCAAAGTCTTGATACTTGGCAATGCTGTTGGGGAAGCTGTGGGGTAGCGAAGAATCCCCTCAGACTAACCCCTTCTATCTCAGAATGCCCTGGGAGACAAAGACAGAGGATTTCAGGTCTGTGGTTGGATTTCAGGAGGTAAGACTACCAGACATATGGTGAACTAAAGCGTACCATGCCAGTCTGCCAGTGGATATGTGGATTGAGGTCAATAAGCCAGGGAATATTGAGGACAAATAGAGAATATGGTGCATGGATCAACCCAAACTGTCATGGACCGGGGCCTGGGCAGTCAGCCTCGTCGTCAAAGCCAGAGTCGGGAACCAAGAGTAAGAAACTGAGCATGGAAGCAGGACTGGAGAAGACCTGGAGTAAGGCTGAGAGCAAGGCAGACACAGGAGCAATTGCAGCTGTGGGTGTAAGCATTGAATATCCACTGGCTTGGTATGGCTGCTGGGTTAAAGAGCAGGCCTGGTGATGCCTCTTAGCCAGTCGGGGGTCTGGCCAATCAGGGTGTCCAGCTATAGATCAACTATCTGGTCCCAGGTTCTGCTGCAGGTATTGATTCCTGACCATGTACTAGTGAGGCACGTGAATGGGTGCATCTCTAGCTCTTTGAACATTCTGTGAGCTTGATGTCCTATAATCTGGTTAGTTGGGTTAGACATATGTTGAGTGAGAATAAAGTGAATTTTACATTGGGCCAGATTTGTTAAGCCTGAAAGAGTAAACCTGTATCCCATTCTTCTATTTCTTTGGGGCTGAAGGGGGTGGGTTTTTTTGTTGTTTTTTGCTGCCTGAATTCTATTTTAACAAACATTTTCCAAGGAATTCTAAGAAAACCTATTGAACACTTCTAGTATAGTCTGTAGCATGCTAAGTCTTGCTTTAGAGGGAATCAATGTAGGTTGTTATATTACATCTACTGTTGATTGGTAGCTGTGGTCACTCAGTTCCCTGCAGGCATAGCAAGTACTCCACAAAACAACTGTCTTGTGTGCACAAATAGACCATACCACCTTGTTTTGATTATTAAGTCTGGCAGAGGCAGCTGATGGAAGTTGTACTGCATTTGCAGTATTGGCTTAAAATAGATGTTCTAAGGATGTATTTTAACTCCTTCACTGCTCTACCGTTGATATTATGTGAATGTCCATGTAACAGCAGAAGTGTTCGTTGTGGCAGAAATGGTTGAATCAGATCACTCCATGTGATCACAGTTACAGCACTATGATCACATTGTGGGTATCCTCTTAAACTGCAAGGTTATGATCTGGATTTGTACTTCATGTCCCCAAAGCTCAAGATGTTTAGAAGGAGGGATTGGGCAGAGTCCATTACCAATATACATTAGGAGCCATAGATAAAATTCAGCTCTGGAGCTAGGTTCAGATGTTGATAGCCTTATCCCAAATTTGATGAGAGAAGAAAAATAATTCCTGAAGAACAGATGAATCACTTCACTGCAACTGCTGTCACCAGTACACGGAACCCAGAGAAGGAAGGAGTCTCTTCTCTGGAGATTTTAGTTACATCTCAGATGTAACCCCTATATGTTCTCAAAGCAAGAAGCTCCTTTGTTGATAGTCATGCATGAAAGAGAAATTACTAACATGGATTATAACCTGGCTAAAATAGAGACCAAAACCCAGGAGAAGTAGTCAGTTTATAACATGGACAGTGGGGCATGTCCAAGTTCTTTACTAGAACCAGTGTTGTTTAATATAGCTATCAACCTGTGATCTGGAAAAGGGGAGAACAGTTAAGTGACAATATTTGCAGATGTCACAAAATAATTTAGGACAATGAAGATGAAAGAATAGTGTGAGGAACTTTAGAAGGATCTTATAAAGTAAGGTGAATGGGCAACATGATAATGAAAGCATGGTAATGCACTATAATAGGGCATTCACCTCTGGAGAGCTTCTCGGTAGTGGGGTGTGGTATCATAGTCCTTTTCTCACCCCTGAGGCCTCCTTCAGGCTGTCAGCTCACCTTGTTGGGTGGTCAGTACTACTATTGGGTTCCAACTATGGATCCTATAAACAGCAGCCATGTACTGTTTGATCCAATTAGTTGCTGCTTCTTCCCTGGATCTCTTCCTACCTGGCTCCTTTAGCTTCACCCTTATCCCAGATTAAGATTCTTAGGTCCTCTCTCTCCCTGCAAATGCAGTTATGGAAAATGCATGCAGAAAACAATCTCTGGCTATCCCTCAAGATCCTGTGGCCTGAGAGGAAAACCATTCCTTGCTCCTTTGATCCCAGCCAGGAATTGAACTGCTAAGGCCAGGCAGCTCCTTTTATCTGGGCCAACAGATGGAGTTCATAGATCTAGGACAAAATTGTTCAGACATATGGAAGGGCTTTCTGATGAAGGGAGAGTGAAATGATTGGGGTTGTTCAATCGAGAGACAAGGTGACATGAGAGGACATGCTGGAGGGATATAAAACAATGAATGGTGCAAAGAAGGCAAATTGGGTGCTCCTTTTTCCCCTTTCTCAAAATATAAGAACATGGGGACCGTTCAGTGAAACTGAAAGGCAGCAAGGTTAAGATTGATGAAAGAAAAATATTTACTGAACACATAATTGATCTTTGGAATTCCTGGCTCAATATATCATTAAGGCCAAGAGGTTAATGGGGTTACAAAGAATTAGACATTATAGGAATAGTAGGAACAGGTATATTAGGATAAAAAATGCATGCTGTATACAAACCCTTATGCTGCAGGGTTTAAAGAAATTTTCCCCATTGGCAAGGTATTGTCCACTAAGCGGTTTCTTGCGCATTCCCTGAAGCATGTTTTACTTGTCACTGTCAGAGACAAATACTGGCCATTGGTCTGATTTGTTTGGCAATTCCTATGTTAAATTCTAGTAATTTCTTGAATTGAAAAAGACTACAAATCTGGAAAGAAATGTAGACAACTAATCAATTCTTCTTCGGCATCTAGTGTTTGTCATTAATCAAATTTGACTTTAACAGACATTAGTCAAGAAATTCTGACTGTTTTCCACTTTTACTATTGATTTGTAGAAAACCAAAACCTTCAAGCTAGTTCTATTAAAACAAAACAAAACAAAATATAATCTACTGTGAAAAGTACCATTTACGAGGTATTTGGATGTCATGCTAGGATAATGTACTTCACAAATCTACTTGTATACAATAAGAATTTATTTTATGCTAGCCAAGGAATTGGGTTGATCGTGAGATTTGGAATCAGAAATCAATCCTTTGATCCTTAATTCACCAGTTTAAATTCTGCCCAGGCCAGTAGTGATGCCAAATCATTACTATCTGAGGGATATTTAGTTGCTTGTGAGAAATGAATCAGTGGCCTCAGTGAAGTTCCCAAATCCTGATTCACATAACCACTAATGCATATGTTCAAGCCAAAAATTGAGAATGAGCTTATGTGTATTTCTGATTCAGGGGTGTAGTGGGTAAGGTAACACCACCGTTGTTGCTTGTCTCAGCACAGAGGACTACAAAGCAAGAGAATACATGGAGTCTGAATAATCCTTTGAGTCCTAGAGTTGGTGGACTGCAGAAGGGAGCAGAATGAGGTCACTCCTTAGTAATCTGGAAACTATTCCCTTCTTAATAAATCACAGAAGTAGAAAGGGGGAGAAGCTATCTTGCTTTTTCTCCTCCCTACCCCTTCCCCCCCCAAGAGTCCAGTGGTGGCTAGAAGGACAGAGGTAGAATGAAAGTGGTGGGGAGGCTGGGTTACAGACAGAGCTGGGTGAGGAACAGTATTTTTTATTCTGGATAGAACCAAAAACCTTGGAGATGGACTCAAATTCTAGATCTTGGGATGGTTGTCAGCCAGTTAGGACTCCTGAAACTTCTGTTGAAGGGGTAGTTATATAATCCTGACTTCAAAGATGGAACTGGTTAATTAGATAGTAGGGAAGGCTTTTCGGTGGGAATCCAGATGGAGGAGAAGGGTGTTGTTGGTGTTACAGGAGTCAATGGATACTGACCCCTATTGTGAGACAGAGATACAACAGAACTTTCTGAGGTGTGTTGCAATGTTCTAACAATGCTAAATATAGATTCCTCTAGTACTTTAAAATCAAACTTATTGCTATTAGCAATTATCTTTCTGCTAATCCACTTGACTGTACATAGTAAGTGCTTGATGTGCATATTCCAACTGATGTGCCCAAGAGAAGTGACAAAATGTGCCTCTTGTGAGTTCACACATTTGAAATCCCAAGGCAAACAATTGCAATTGACTTTCTTATTACATTGTTACTCAATGTGTTGTGAAATGGCTCAATTAAAAGAAAAAGTAGCCAATGAAAAGTAACATTTTCCATTTAAGAAAAATAGGTCTGTGCCAAGGTTGGACCCAGGGTGATCAGGAATGAATCAAGTGAAGTGTGGTGTATATGGAGCCTGTCTCCTCTGTTCCTCTTGCTTCACGCAAGGGGCAGGAACAATCTGGCCCCTACTGTAAAGGATTAGGAAATTCATCTTTCCCAGTACTGCCAAGATTAATATAGAAACACTCAGTATGAGTGAACCAGCACCCAGCATTGACAGAGATGCATCATAGTGAGGATGTTTTGATATGAATCTATACATCACCATGATTAAATATTGGGATCTGGACCTTCTCCAGATCCTACCACTAATAAAAATCAGAATTTGGATTTAGACTCCATATCTGAAGCAGCAGAAATCTCAGAAGAACAGCTGATTTGTGACAGCAACCTGCTTTTACCCCTACCCTCACTACTTTCTGTGCACTCCTTGTGATGCATGGTGTATCTCAAAAGTGGTGTTGAAGCATTACTATGTCTGCATGAACTATCCCTGAGTCAAGTCCATAATTTATGTGAGTCATAAAAATCACTGGTTTTATTCAGAATATAACAATACACCTCTATCCAGGGTGCATTACATTATCTTTAAGTGACTGTCAATTACTTTAAAAGTGGAAAGTCTAAACCAGGCAGAATATTCAGTAGCTATTTCATTGGTCTTCAGAATTAGATTGATTTGTGAATAGCAAGACTGTGGTGTGGTTACAGCTCTCTGCCCTTTCACTTTAGGTATAACATTTCTGATATCTGACTTACAAGTGCACAGCTACATGTGAAGAAGAGTCCTCTCTACACATTTGAATAGTAAGCCTCTTTAAATGCAAAAACCTCTATATTGTCTGAGCAGATACTGCTCCTCATTTCTTTTCTGCTAACTCCTCTCACTGTGAGCTCTTGTGTTTAAAAGAGATACTATGAAGTAACTTTATTAGTGAACTGCTCTCTAACAAATACGTTTGTAGAAACTAGAGTCTAACACCTCCTTTTCTCTATATTCATACTTCAAGCCAGGTCCGCCGAAGGGGGGGGAGGGGAGGACAAAGGGATCAATTGCCCAGGGGCCTGGGCAATTTAAAAGGGCCCACAGGTCCCGGGATGCTGCCACGGAAGCAGCAACTGGGATCCCCAGGCCCTTTTAATCGCCCTGGTGGGCCACAGGGCTCTTAGGTGCGCGTGACTGCTCTGGACCCTGCAATTGTCCAGCATGGTCTGTCCCGTAAGTGATGGATTCATGCCCCCCAGACCCCGCACCCACCTAGGGACGGCCCTGGCCCTGGAGCCCGGAATTGCTGTCAGGGGGCCTGCCTCAAGCTGGCCTTTTAGGCCTTGAAAGCCCACAATTTCAGGGGCCCCTGATTTTCAGGATGTTTTAAGAATCAAGTCTTTCATTTTTAAACAAAGGTAGTTTTCTAGTCCTTTGTTTTTCAAAGATAGCTCCAAATTATACCTTTGTAAGGTTCTGTAAGCCAGGAAGTAACAGTAGCACTCCGCCATTGACAATGGTAAAGGAAGCCTTTATGAGATATACAAGCGTAATGCTTCTAAGGCATGGGGGTAGGGGGAGTGCAAAAAGGAGCAGATGTTGCCTCATCTGCAAAACCTATTCCCCTCTGCTGGCCCTGTGTGGTAGGCACCATCCGCTCTGGTAGATATGCCAACAGTGCTAACCTGCCACTCACCCTTTGTGCTCCAGAGCACTCCTAATGAAATTATGTCTACCTCTTGCATATTGTGTGTATTGGTGTGTGAAAAGAGGATCTTTGTACCCTCTCCCACTGAGTAGATTCTCACATGGCCAGCCAGAATTTGGCCTCTAGCCTTCAAACCAACTGCTGTTGATGAAAGTTCATTACTGAGACCTTTCCAAAACAAATGATTGGTTATCTGTGATCCCTAAGCTTGGTTGGCTTTTGTGCCCCAAGCAGCCTCTTTCTCTGGGGCTCGCATCCACAAACAAAGACAAAGAGACTTCCTGACTTACAGCTACCAGTACTCTTCCAACCACCAGGGTCAGATTAACTCTCCTGTGGGCCCGGGGCTATTAGATTTTGTGGGGCGCCGGTATACAAGTCTTTTTCCTAATTTAAAACAAAATGATCACAATTATTGCATCAAGGCTATTAATGCTATATTAAACTTGCCTTTTAATTAACATGAAGCCATTCTGTGGCTACATGTTAGTCTTAAAACATGTAGAATATAATTAAATTAATTCACAATAGCCTGCTTCTTACCTTAGAACAGCTGTTATATTAGTTTCTTTCTGGGAGGGAGTTTGGGTGCAGGAGGGGGCTCCAAGCTGGGGCGGAGTGTTGGGTGCAGGAGAGGGTGAGGGGTGCGGGCTCTGGGAGGCCGTTTGTGTGCAGGAGGGAATTCTGACCTGGGGCAGGTGGATGGGGTGCAGGAGGGGGTGTGAGGTCCAGGCTCTGGCTGGGAGGCGCTTACCACAGGCGGCTCCTGGCCGGTGATGCAGCAGGGCTCAGGCAGGCTGCCTGCCACTCCCGGAAGTGTCCCGCTGCTGGCACATCTCTATGCGCCCCTGTGGGGAGAGGAACAGTGTATGTCCATGCGCTGCCCGCACCCACAAGTGCCATCCCCACAGCTCCTATTGGCCGGTTCCCATCTGGTTCTCCGGCAGTGCACTGAGCCGTCCGCCCCCCCTGCCCTCCCCTCCAGGGGCCGCAGAGATGTGCCAGTAGACGACTGCCTCCGAGAGCAGCCTGAGCCCTGCTGCATCAGAGCCCCCCTTATCCCGGGGCCCTGGGCTGCAGCCCCTAAAGCCCCAGCATTAATCCGGCCCTGCCAACCACAAGCTGATCTTCAACCATAGTGAGAAGTTAACATGTATGGAACCATGTACACACAACTGGGTTCCAATTCTCCTGCAGAAGATTGCTACCCCTTTTTATTTAAGTAAATTAGTGAAAGGAATATGATCATCTCACTATCCTTCTCCAAAAACCTAATGCTGGCTTTCCTCATATAAATTGTGTCTTTTGCATTTAGTAAACAATTTGTTTTCTTTCTTTGTTTCTTTTAGAAGAAAATTGACCTGAATAGGACTGCTTATGTCTGAATTTGCATCATTGATGATTGCATCTGTTATGTCAGCATAGACAGGAATATTGTTAACTTGTACTATTCCACTAGCAGGGGGCACAGGATAGCCTCTTTAGGTGGAAGAATAGCAGCGCTAAACCAAGGGTACAAAGGCACTTACAAACATATCAAGGGAAATTGAGATGCTTTAATAACTGAAATCAGCTATGATTCTAAAATGGCTGAGACACTTAACTTTTCTCAGTCTGCCTTTAACAAGAAAGAGATAGGCACAATTGAACCTCATTTACACTTAAAAGGGTTTGCCAGTATAGATATAGGAGTACATACTGGGATACCCTAGAGCAGTGGTTCTCAAACTAGTGCCATGGCTTATTCAGGGAAAGCCCCTGGCGGGTTAGGCCAGTTTGTTTACCTGCCGTATCCACAGCTTCGGCCGATCGCAGTTCCCACTGGCAGTGGTTCGCTGCTCCAGGCGAATGAGGGCTGCAGGAAGGGTGGCCAGCACATCCCTTGGCCCGCACCACTTCCTGCAGCCCCCATTGGCCTGGAGCAGCGAACTGCGGCCAGTGTGAGCCGTGATCAGCCGAACCTGTGGACACGGCAGGTAAACAAACTGGCCCGGCCCACCAGGGGCTTTCCCTGAACAAGCCGCGGCCCTAGTTTGAGAACTAGCCCTAGAGAAGTAGCTTGTATTGGCAAAAGAGCACTGGCAAAGTATAACTTAAACCAAGTTTGTGAAAGGAATAATTTATACTGGCAAAAGGATTTTTTTGCTAGTATAACTTCATCTACACTAGGGGTTTTGATAGAATACCCATGTTGGTTAGGGAGGTGATTTTTTCCGCCTAACATAGCGAGGATGGGTGTGTAGACCAAACCTTAGAAAATAATGAAAACCTTGTTGATAAATACTTTTACAAAGAGTCTGGAGGGTAAAGGCTGAATGGGTTGTGCAACGACTGCATTTGGAGGGTGGTAACATCAAGGAGGGATCTGATGTTACCACCCTCCAAATGCAGAAGGGGTTTGATTATGATGAGCATGCTGTAATTAGACACACTGAGATAAAAGTGAGCAAAGGAAAATACAAGCTGCATATAAAAAAAGTATTTGCCATGAAATCTTGGAATTTCTTCTTTGTAATAGAATCCTCAGAGAGCCAGTTTACCTAGTGGGCAGTGCACCCAGTTTCCAGTCACTTGCCTCCCAAGCAAAGGAGGGTGGGGGAGGTATGTCTGGCCCTTACCCTAGGCATCACAATCTGGGGCCTTGCTTTCAGCCAGGCATGGGAGGGGGACCTGGTCCCTCCCTCTACACTGAGTCCTGGCCCAGGGTCCTATTAGGGAGCCATACCAACAGAGTCCTCTCCACTGAAACTCCTAGTCCAGCACTTTAGGCCACTCCCTACTTACATCCTCTTTGGTTCCCTATTGTCCAAACAATAAGCAGCTCAAGAGAGTTCGAAATGAGCAGAGCCTCACAGCCCTGCCAGTTCTCAAAGGGGGGTTGGAGCAGTCACTGTCTGTGGGCCTTACCAGCAATGTGTTCCATCTCAGGTTCAACCTTCTGCCTAACTTCCAGAAGGGCTTGTCTTCTTGTCACCCCCACTGCAACTAGTCTGGGTTTCTGAGCTCCTTTTAACCTGCTCCTCCAGCTGGAGCATGCTGCAGGCTCGGGGGGTGGCGCCACCCGGACCCATATTGCCCTTTAACTCCTTCAGGCCCTGTGTGGGCTTTGTACATGCCATCACAGTCTTCCTCTCTATGAACCGGTGAATGATATGTCATAGGACCACACATGCCACATGGGCTTAATGATTTCATTAACTGAACTCCAGAAGTCTGTTAACATCTTGTGTGCTAGACCAACTTCCCGCAGAAATGGGTTTCTCAGTCTACCATATAAAAGTCTTAAAGGGACAGTTCATAACAACCCTTCTACTTTACATAACCATTGGATAATAAATATACCTCCATAATTTTATCTTCATATAAAACACTATTCTTCAATGTCTGTCTTCTTACCATGTTCTTATTAAAAATAATTCTTTCCCACTAATGTATGCAATATCTAGAAATCTTCAGTTTGAAAGGAGATTTGCTTTTCAAAAATTTCTAATAGGCTGCTATTGAATGTTTGAAACAACAACAGATTTACATAAAACCATATACAGTCCAGCATCTTTTTATACTTCCATAAAGAATTTGCTTATTTTCTTGTCTGGTGTCCCTGAATAACCTGGAATGAAAGGCAGGATGCATTTACCTTCACAACTTTGCCTCATCTCTATAGTATTGTCAGTGAATATCCACAGTTCCTGCAACAGCCATTTTATTTCCCCTATATTTACCAGCAGATCTTCAATTGCACTCTGTGTCTGTATGTTTTCACGTCTTTTAGGCCTTGGCTACACTTACCGGCAAGTTCGACGGCTGGAAATCTAACTTCTGGGTTCGACTTATCGCGTCTAGTCTGGACGCGATAAGTCGAACCCGGAAGTGCTCGCCGTCGACTGCGGTACTCCAGCTCGCCGAGAGGAGTACCGCGGAGTCGACGGGGGAGCCTGCCTGCCGAGTGTGGACCAAGGTAAGTTTGAACTAATTCGAAATAAGGTACTTCGAACTTCAGCTACGTTATTCACGTAGCTGAAGTTGCGTACCTTAGTTCGAATTAGGGGGGGTAGTGTAGACCAAGCCTAAGTCTTCCCTTTTATAAATCCATTATGTGCCGCCTTTCAGTCTCTTCCAAGCACACTTTTCAGTGTGCAGCTGCTTGACATCTTAACTTGGCTTTGTTGCAGCATCTTCCAGTGTATTCACTTTAGCTTCCAGTGGTTGCTGGGTTTTTTCCCTCAAGAATCACTTTTTGTTCATTTCTCTAAAAAGCATGAGCACATTCCTGGCAATCCTGCTGTTACAGTTTTAGAGCTCTTATTTGCTTCTAATTCAGGAAAGTGTAGTTCTGGGAGGCCATTAGCTTGTGCTTTCCCTTTATGTATATGTGTTCAGTTTCCTCTAAATCATTACTGTCATCTCTGATAACCCTTGCCTGACCAACTTGGACTTCTTTTACCTGTCTATCTGCTTATCTTGTCCATAGTGGAAGGGAAGTCCTTATTCCTGATTTGGGGTTAAATTGTGTTATCTTTGAAAGACATTGTGTCATGAAGTGTTTTCTCTTGCCACATTTACAATGTTTCTTTCCAAATGCTGGGAAAACTGTGTAACCTTCTAAGTGGGATCCACAACTTGTATCTTCTGAAAAGTGTTTTGAAACCAAGCCTGTCTTTTTCAGACTCATCCTTCTTGGAATATAGGATTGTTTGCCACTAGGACCCAGGCAGTACATATATTAGCCATTGTCTGTGCTTGGACTGTTCTGAAATTCCGCCACTTCCCATAGCTCATTCAGTGTGCTAACCTGTGTCCTGTGTAAGTTCTGATTTACTAAGAAGTGCTTGCTCTGAGAAGCTTGGCTCATGACAATGTTGTACAGTTTGCATCTCGATCTCACAATACAAAACAGCAAACCCACATATGAGTTCAACTGGCACAACTTTACATAAAGAGGGGTCATAGTCCCACCTGATCTCGTCATGCTTGTCTAAAGACAAATGTTTCATGTACCACTTTCTGTTTGGAGAGGGTCAGTCATAATGCTAAGGTCTATTTAGAGGTATCTTCATCTCTGCCAGGCACCCTGATGGTCAGTAAATTATAACCATCATTTAGTTTGACACTCACACACTATAGCTAAAGAAGTTGGGACTTCCTAGTTCAAGTATAGAGAACAGATTTTTTAATCTGTTTTTTCCTTTTCTACCATCACGGAGCTCCATCTTCATGGTTATTAAACGCTGAGAATTCTCTCTACTTTCTCTCTGTATCTTACCATATGCTTAGAACTATAAATTTTCCACAAATTATACCATTTTATACAGTTCAGCAGATTTCTAGTTACTAGCATTAGCTGATACAGATTTTCTTGCAGTTTGGGTCTTTCACTTGCATTTACCCGAAGACACCGACTTTAAAGTCAAATCTGCTTTAGTTGCAGTGAAGCCGATTGCTATGTATAAAACTTCACAAAGAAAAATGTTTGAGCTTAATGTAGAAATATGGATTAAATTGTCCATGAGTATTTAAAGCTAAAACATATACTTGTGAGATAGAAGGCATTGGAGATACCTGAAAACATTTTTTCTGCTCCCCTAATTTTTAATACAAAAATAATTAAAAAAAAACAATAAGTTTGAACTATATCTAGTTAGTTTCCACCAGAACATGTGGTTTTGTAGGGCAACCTCATTTTTATATCTGGGAATCAAATGTTTAACCATCTCTCACTCCTTATTAGTTAATCTCAGATATTTCTTAGTTGTGGTGAAATAGAGGTGAATTGTTAATGAATCATTAATCAGTTTCAGTTTAGCTGTAGTGATCTCGCTTCCTCACATGAAACTGCATGTAACTAAAGACAGCCTGACGCTTTTACCAGAAGATTTGGAAACATGCATCTATTCCAATTCTCCCAGGTGGGAATTTCAATTCTTCTCTCTATCAACTTATGGCGATGTATTAAATTCAGTCTAATGAATTTATTTTGGCCCTTGTGGTATGAAAACTATAAAGTACAATATATTCATAGTTAAAATATAATAATAATACATAGGAAATCTGGATATTGTCAATAATAAAAATAAATACACAAAAATACCAAACACAGCAATTGGAACAAAGATAGACATAAGAGATTGGCAATACCTCTTCTGATAATAAAACAGTATTCAGAAATAATGGTTCATAACAGTACAGTATTGCCATTGCACTTACTGTAGATTATTGTAGTGTACTTTTGTAAACCAGGCAGGCAATAAATCAAAAAGATAATGTGAAAAACTGAGACTAATGTAAGAAGAGATGGTCAGGCATAAGTACATAGGATATCATTTTACAGTTTGATTTTTAAGGATGCAGCTGAATGGCAAAGAGATGCATATTTTTGGTGGGTAAAATTCTAAAAAAAATCCTCAATCTAAACACACGTTGTATGCAGGATGGCTGTATGTTGTACAGTACTCATTAGGGTCTGCTTGCCGCTCTACCTGCCTCCTGTGTCAATAACAAATAGACTGCTGGATTAGCTTTAGTTTGTACCTGTCACTCCAGGGGAAAGGGTTGGTCTTGTGACATTATAGCTGGCCTATCTACTGGATTTACATAGTCCAGTTCTTGTGCAACATGTGCTATTCTAGTTCTTAATCTGCAGTCACTTTTTCTCTTTACAGCATCTGCTGTACATTCACTGAATGTGAAGAGACTGGGATAGCCAGGTCTGACACATTCAATTTGCCAGTAGCCATGTCCTCCTTGACCTAGCTGCATCACTGCTGACCTGTGCTGGGACTCTCGCAAATCTGCTCCTTATGGTGAAGTACGGTATCTGTAACTGCACAAAGCCCAGATGTTTCCATAGCCATTGTACCCATGCAGGACGCCTGCTTATAGGTTATACAGACAGCTGCCATTTCTGCCTACCCAGGTTCCTGCAGTGAATTAAGCCTTAAAGTAAGGGGAAGAATTAAAGGGTGGAATACGGAGGGCAGAAAGGAAGATAGATCAAGACTTGCTCACTTTTCCCTAGCAAGTATTTATTTTGTTCGTTTGATGGGTGACTAAATTACCCTATTTTTTTCATTAGTATAAATCATCTTGGTAAAAATGGTGCCAGTAAATTCTGTGCATGTGCTGATAAAATCTCAATGCTGAATGATTGTCTCTTTCACCGACAGAAGTTGGTCCAATAACAGATATTACCTCACCCACCTTGTCTCTCTAAGATGATATGTAACAGATAGAGGTAGCTGACTCATTAAGGTGTAAGAGGGAACAGAGAAAAGTGGGATAGAGAGTAATCAGAAAAGAAGTGGAACTAAAATACTCTGAACCAAAAATGTATGGCATATAAGAACATAGGATCGTAATATTGCTATCTTTCATCACATTAGTGGTCCATCCAATACTGTATCCTCCCTGACAATATCCAGTACCAAATGTTTCTGAGGAAGAAAACCCACTAATGGAAAATTATGGACTAATCTACCCATAGGGAAAGTTTCTCTCTAACCTTAAGTTTCTCTCTAACCTTAAGCCTGAAGCAATGTGGGCCTTTTCCAAAGCCTATATTAATCAATAGGAACCTTTCCATGTACTTCAGTGGACTTTGCATCACGCCCTTAGGGAGAAATAGGTGTAAAATGGGAAGGAAAGAAGAAGAAAGAAAGGGAGTCTGACAAGATCTATGGATGAATAAAGAATGTAATAAAAATGGCAAGACAATACAAAAATGAGTCATGCAATAAGAGAGAAAGAAGCAGGATGGTACTATTCTACCAAGATTAGTATGACTGATAAAACTGACATTGTTTAGAAAAAATACATGTTTACACTAGATTCTGTCACCCAGATCAGTTTTACTTGTAATAATTTGGTTACTTCCCAATAGGTAGCCAACACCACCTATGTGGGTAATGTCAATTATTTTCCATCCTGAACACTAATTAGGCACTTGAACATCTCGTTAACTGAATTACCAAGTCATAGGGAAAGCTTTTCTCTCTAGATAACACATATTACAGCTGTTTAATATGAGCACTGAAATCTATTCTGATTTTTTTCAGATAACCGTATGATTTCAGGTTATCCACTAAAACTGGTAACTTGGAAGAAATTAAATACTGAAAATTTTTAATAACTATGTATCTGTAATGGCAAAAAAACAAAATAATAACAACAAAAACCCTTTAAAGGCCATTTACTCAATATATGCACGATCAATTCAGTATGACCTTTGAGGGGGTGGGGAAGGCTGGACTACTTAGTAGTTTGGTAATTATTCATTAGACAACAATTGATGTTTACAGATAATTTTTACTGAGAGATAAGGGTATGCATATGGATATAAGAATAGATTCCTTTGGCCTGATGTTGAAAGATGTTGAGCCCATTCAACTTCCATTGGAATTAATGGGAATCATCTCATAAGAGTGCTCAGCACTTTGCAGGATCACACTCACGGAGCTCTTTATATACTTAACAGAGCATATATTTTTCAGAAAGTCTTTTTACATGCTCTTTCAGATGCCCAAGTTTTTTCACCTGCAAATTTTTGTCCCTGAGTTCTATGCATGCAAAAAGTTGCCTGTGCACTCTCTGTATTTGAGTGCAGAGATCAGAGACGTAGAAATCAAACTCCCTGGCTTTCATGTGCACTTTGAGCACAGAGAGCTGAGTTTGGAGGCATGCAAAAACTTAGCCCTGGTCTACACTATGAGTTTAGGTCGACTTTAGCAGGGTTAAATCAAATTAAGCCTGGACATGTCCACACGACGAAGCCCTTTCTTTCGACTTAAAGGGCCCTTTAAACCGGTTTCTTTACTCCACCTCCGACGAGGGGATTAGCGCTAAAATCGGCCTTTGCAGGTTGGATTTGGGGTCGTGTGGACAGAATTGGACGTTATTGGCCTCCGGGAGCTATCCCACAGTGCTTCATTGTGATTGCTCTGGACAGCACTCTCAACTCAGATGCTCTGACCAGGTAGACAAGAAAAGCCCCGCAAACTTTTGAATTTCATTTCATGTTAGCCCAGCGTGGAGAGCACAGGTGACCATGCAGAGCTCATCAGCACAGGTAACCAGGATGGAGTCCCAGGATTGCAAAAGAGCTCCAGCATGGACAGAACGGGAGGTACAGGATCTTCTCGCCATATGGGGAGACGAATCAGTGCTAGCTGAACTCCGTAGCAGTAAACGAAATGGCAAAATATTAGAAAGGGTCTCAAAGGCCATGAAGGACAGAGGCCATAACAGGGACGCACAGCAGTGCTGCGTGAAAATTAAGGAGCTAAGGCAAGCCTACCACAAAGCCAGAGAGGCAAACGGAAGGTCTGGGGCAGAGCCACAAACATGCCACTTCTACGCGGAGCTGCATGCCATTCTAGGGAGTCCAGCCACCACTACCCCAACCGTGTTCTTTGACTCCGTCAATGGAGAAACATGCAACAGGGAAGCGGGTTCAGGGTACGCGGAAGATGATGATGAAGACAATGAAGATAGCTCACACAAGGAAGTGGAGAAACCGGTTTCCCCAACAGCCAGGATATGTTTATCACTCTGGACCTGGAACCAGTAACCCCCAAACTCACCCAAGGCGTGCTCCCAGACCCTGAGGGCACACAAGGCACCTCTGGTGAGTGTACCTTTGTAAATATCACACATGGTTTAAAAGCAAGCGTGTTTAATGATTAATGATTAATTTGGACGCTTTACCACGCCAGGCCAGTAGCACGTAGTCTGGAATCATTGCATAACAAAGCATGGCAGCGTATGGTCCCGGCGTTTGCTGGCATGCAGACAACATCCATTCCTTATCTCTCTTTGTTATCCTCAGGAGAGTGATATCATTCACGGTCACCTGGTTGAAATGGGGTGATTTTATTAAGGGGGCATTCAGAGGTGCCCGTTCCTGCTCGGCTGAACAGAAATGTTCCCCGCTGTTAGACACGCGGTGGGGGGGGGGGAAGGGGTGAAGGGATCATTCCAGAGAATTGTGTGTGTGTGTGTGTGGAGGGGCGGTCATTGGATTTGTGCTGCATGTTAACCCGGAAACCCCAGCCCCTCCTTTTACATTGCAAACCCATTTTAAATGGCCAACCCAACAGGTCCTTGGTATGGGAAATGAGGGCGCTACTGTTTGAAGCCATTCCTACATGTTATGAGGGTTAAAAAAGCCAAAAGACTGTGGCTTACCATGGCTGCCTGCAAGCCGAATTCTGTTGCCTGGCACCGCGTGAGTGATCTTTCACACCAAACTGGCAGGCCCTCAATATAAGAGGAAAAATGAGACCTTGTAACGAAAGCACATGTGCTGTGTAATGTGAACAGCAAAATTTAACGTGAAAGAGTGTACCCATTGTTCTCTAAAATGTGTCTTTTTTAACCACCTCTCCCTTGTCCTCCACCAGCTGCAAATGTTTCTCCTTCGCAGAGGCTAGCAAAGATTAGAAGGAGAAAACGGCGGACTTGGGATGATATGTTCACGGAGCTCCAGATGTCCTCCCACACTGAAAGAGCACAGCAGAATGTGTGGAGGCAGTCAATGTCAGACTACAGAAAAGCACAATATGAATGAGAGGGGAGGTGGCGGGCTGAATCGCGGGATGAACAGAGCAAGTGGCGGGCTGAAGATGATAGGTGGCGTCAGCTTGCAGACAGAAGGCAAGAGTTGATGCTCCGGCTGCTGGAGCATCAAACTGAAATGCTTCAGCGTATGGTTGAGCTGCAGGAAAGGCAGCAGGAGCAGAGACTACTGCTACAGCCCCTGTGTAACCAACAGCCCTCCCCAAGTTCCATAGCCTCCTCACCCAGACGCCCAAGAACACGGTGGGGGGGCCTCCTGCCACCCAGTCACTCCACCCCAGATGATTGCCTGAGCATCGGAAGGCTGGCCTTCAATAAGTGTTAAAGTTTTAAAGTTTTAAACTGCATTGTGTCCTTTTCCTTCCCTCCTCCCCCACCCCTCTCGGGCTACCTTGGCAATTATCCCCGTAGTTGTGTGATGAATTAATAAAGAATGCATGAATGTGAAGTAACAATGACTTTATTGCCTCTGCAAGCGGTGCTCGAAGGGGGGAGGGGAAGGTGGGGTGGTTGGTTTACAGGGAAGTAGAGTGAACCGGGTGGGGGGGGGGCAGAGGGTTCATCAAGGAGAAACAAACAGAAGTTTCACACCGTAGCCTGGCCAGTCACAAAACTCATTTTCAAAGCTTCTCTGATGTGCACCGCGCCCTGCTGTACTCTTCTAACTGCCCTGGTGTCTGGCTGCGTGTAATCAGCGGCCAGGCGATTTGCCTCAACCTCCCACCCCACCATAAATGTCTCCCCCTTACTCTAACAGATATTGTGGAGCGCACAGCAAGCAGCAATAACAATGGGGATATTCTTTTCGCTGAGGTCTGAGCGAGTCAGTAAGCTGCACCAGCGCGCTTTTAAACGTCCAAATGCACATTCCACCACCATTTGGCACTTGCTCAGCCTGTAGTTGAACAGGTCCTGACTACTGTCCAGGCTGCCTGTGTACGGTTTCATGAGCCATGGCATTAAGGGGTAGGCTAGGTCCCCAAGGATCACGATAGGCATTTCAACATCTCCAGTGGTTATTTTCTGGTCAGGGAAGAAAGTCCCTTCCTCCAGCTTTCGAAACAGACCAGAGTGCCTGAAGACACAAGCATCATGTACCTTTCCCAGCCATCCCACGTTGATGTTGGTGAAATGTCCCTTGTGATCCACCAGGGCTTGCAGCAGCATTGAAAAGTACCCCTTGCGGTTTATGTACTCGGTGGCTTGATGCTCCGGTGCCAAGATAGGGATATGGTCCCACCAGTCTGTGCTTGTTTCCCGGGCCCAGAATCGGCATTCTACGGCATGAACCTGCCCCAGTAACACCATGATTTCCACATTGCTGGGGCCTGTGCCTTGTGAGAGGTCTATGTCCATGTCAATTTCCTCATCACTCTCTTCGCCGTGCTGCAATCGCCTCATTGGCTGGTCCTGGTTTTGCTTTGGCATGTCCTGGCTCTGCATATACTCCAGGACAATGCGTATGGTGTTCATAGTGCTCATAATTGCCGCGGTGATCTGAGCGGGCTCCATGATCCCAGTGCTATGGTGTCTCGTCTGAAAAAAGGCACGAAACTGACGGAGGGAGGGAGGGGCGAGTGACGACATGGCGTACAGGTACAGGGAATTAAAATCAACAAAGGTGGCTGTGCATCAGGGAGAAACACAAACAACTGTCATACAGAATGCCCCCCCCCCCCCAAATTGAACTCAAAACCCTGGGTTTAGCAGGCCATTGATTTCACGGAGGGAGGGGGAAGCAAATGAATACATCTATTTTTTACATCTTAAGCTGGCAGCAGACGGTGCAGCATAACTGAAAGCCCTCGGCATCTTCTGGGTGCTTGGCAGAAGATACTGTACTACGATTGCTAGCCATCATCGTCAAGACGGTTCAATAGGACTGCCGGCAGGACTGAGTCTCCAGGAGACAAAGCATGTCTGCCCAGGTGCCTCTGATTGAACTGGAATACGACGATGATGGATATCAATCTTAGTACACCATCTACTGCCAAAAGGCAAGGGGCTGCTGCTGTGTAGCAATGCAGCCCCACGTCTGCCAGCACCCAGATAGCCGATGAAGGCTACCAGTCATACTGCACCGTCTACTGCCAAAAGGCAATTAGCTGCTGCTGTGTAGCAATGCAGTACCACGTCTGCCGGCACCCAGATGACATATGGTGACGGTGAGCTGAGCTGAGCTGAGCGGGCTCCATGCTTGCCGTGGTATGTTGTCTGCACAGGTAACCCAGTTAAAAAGGTGTGAATTGATTGTCTGCCGTTGCTCTGAGGCAGGGGGAGGGGCCTGATGGCATGTACCCAGAACCCCCCGCGACACTGTTTTGCATTATCAGGCATTGGGATCTCAACCCAGAATTCCAATGGGCGGCGGAGACTGCGGGAACTGTGGGATAGCTACCCACAGTGCAATGCTCCGGAAGTCGACGCTAGCCTCGGTACTTTGGACGCGGTCCGCCGGCTTCATGCACTTAGAGCATTTTATGTGGGTACACACACAATCGACTGTATAAAACGGATAACTTTAAAACCAGCTTCTATAAATTCGACCTAATTTCATAGTGTAGACATACCCTTAGTCACAATTTCAGAGGCTGCTTTTTAAAATTTGACCCAATACCCAATATAGAGCCAGAAAGTTCACTTTTCTCAGTATTATGTTATTTTATCTCAGTTTATATTTGAGCTCAATCTTTGACCTCCTTTCCTACTTGTTAAAATTTAAAAAGACTATTTTAACAAGGCATTCTTAGGTCAGTCAGAGAAGTTCCCTTCTTGTTAGTTTTGTACATGCCAGGAGAATGTGAAAGAGCTACTAATGCTCCAATCAATTAGTGTTGTCATCTGCCAATCTTTTATCCAGGAAATCTCTTTCCCCTAAAAGCTGGGGGGCAATTTAATGTCCAAGCTGGCTATTTCCAGATTGGATGTGATGATGGTGGAGCACAGAAGTAGTAAAAGCACATCAAAGAAAATGCAGCTGTGACAGCTAAGTGTATGCTCCTAACAAGTGCACTTTGATGTGCTTTGATAAACTGCCCTCCTGTAGCGGCAGTGCTAGGGAAGTCACAGACAAGAGGAGGCAGATGCTATATACAATAAGGAACAGCACAAACATATGTATAGATATTTCAGCTAGAGCGTTTATCACATTTTGTATGTACAAATCAAATTCTGTAGCACACACAGAATTAGAATGAGCTATGTCCCAAAAATTTGAAGATATAAGGCAGGATCTAGTATGAACACTCAAAACTATTTTATCTTGCTGTATTTTTTAAAATAGGTTCACATTAGCCTATTTCCTAGGTTCCTTGTCAGTATCAGTATACCTTCCAAGTTCCTAGCTGGCATGTGCTTTTTAACCTTTTATAATAATCCAATGGCATCAGTATCTTAGAAGGTGAAGGCAAAGAAAGAAAAAAAGCTTCTACCCATCTCGTATATGTCAAGGGCGTCTTGCTCATTAGGCCCCTGAGTCCTGGATTAACTTTCAGAATAAAAGAGTGATTTATTTGGAACTACCATAGTCCCTGGGATACGCACGTCTTTCTCTCTTCCTTTTGCTCTGCTTGTCTTTATCTAGGGCTGCTGGACAACAGGCTCTATAATTTGAATGTCCATCAGCAGTATAGGATTTGATCATTAGGTTGTGAATCTTTAACTCTCCCAATTTCAACTAGTATTCTGTTGAAGAATGATGACATTTATAAATTGGATAGGATTATCAGCCATTCTATACAGAGGTGTATGTATTTTTACTTCTTAAAAATGTATTTAAACCGAGAGTTGTTATCTATTGGTGCAGTGAGCAAAGAAGGTGAAAGAGGGGTGAATACAATAAAAGTTTTTGTGATAAAACGGATTTCATTATTTATGAGATAAGGGAATCTCACCCATTTACAATTCTGACACTTTTACATTTTTTTTTAACCAAAAAAAGGGCACGTCTCTTAACTTGGCAAAATGGCCATGCATTGTGGCACTCTGGATCATGAGAAATAAGTCAATTTGCTGCTAGTCAGCTTGAATTTATTCTGTATTTCGGTGGCATTGGTAGAAACTTCATAGTTAAGTCTGTTTCAGCAGAGCTGCCTCAAGTATTTATTATCAATAATCTTCATTTTGAATCTATTTTTGATTAGTCAGTCCATTGCAAATCAATCCTGATTTTCATCAATTGTATTTGTTATTTGTAAATAATAACTGAATAATTTCATCTGAACAGCTTTCAAGCTATATAGATTGTTCATGGACATCCATTATGATTGCCCATTATTCACTTTGGGTGAGATGTTTAAAAGTGCTCAGCATTGGCCTAACTCTGCTCACAGTGAAGTTAATGGGAGTTCTACCACAGACTTCAGTAGAAGCAGAGGTAGGCCGATAATGAATGCTTTTGAAAATTCCACCCGATAATTCCTGCTGGCCACCTATATCACATGACATTGCTTCTGCTCCATGATAGGACAACTGAAAAAAATTAATAAGTAAATGATGAATAATAAATGAAAAACTGCAAAGGTTAAATAATGCATTTCTAGTCAGAATTTTGGGACTGATATAGACAGTAGTGAGACTTTGAAGCTCGGTGACTTATTTATTGGTGCTCTGGAAGCCTAAAGTTGTCTTTATGTGGACAAAAATTATATGTAGACAATACCCTTCATGTTATTAGAGTGGAATAAAGGAGCCATAGCATAATTGAGAATCAGGCCTGATGGTCTTTCATCTTTGGAATCTCATTTGTAATCTATTACAAGACGTGCACAAAAGGACTTATGAGCATTTTGATATAATGGATGAAGAATATTCTGGTTCCTTATCATCGGACACTGTAGCATTGACAGTAATATAGCTTTCCAAAACCCAAAATGGGCCACAGGTGAATGGAAGAAGAAATGTGAGATTTTCATCACCTATATATAGAAAATGAACAGAGGATCTAGTCCTTTGCTGCTATAGCAATATAAAGCAGACTTAGACAGTTCAAATGGCCAACTTTTGATTACCCTAATATAGGAGGATCCTCCAGATGTGTAGAACTGGCAAAGCCTGTAATACCCTGACTAGTGTATTGCAGAGTTCTAGTGATTCCCAGCTGCCAGATTATTCCCTTGGTAGTTGCTATAGGTGGGTACAAATTAGAGCTCTAAATCATGAAGGGGAATGAACTGTCCCTTGTCATTCCTAAAATCAGGGTGGTGTACACTCAGCCATCTTTAACCCTCCTTATCCCAACATCACTTTGCCCAGATGCAAAGATACATTACTTCTGTATGCTTGTTAAAATGTGGCCTGGAAAATGATGAGTGCTGGTGGCATGGGAATCAGGGTGGTAATTTGACACACTTTATGTGCCTGTGTCTTTAAGATATTTTTGTCCTAAAGTAATAGAATTAGCACAGCATTATAAATTACCAGTTGAGTCAGAAATATAATTGCTACATGATTTTTCTTCAATATTTGGGACTACAAATTGTTTTAAAAATGGATTGCATGTGCCCTTGGTTATGCAAAAAGATTGATTCTTAGAAGGCGCAAAAGACTGTTTTATCACACTTTTGAAAAATTGGTATGTTGCCATGATAGAAATTGCTTTATAGGGACAAGAATAATGACAAATTTGAAGAATACCATGTGATATGGAAAATGTGTTTTATGTCTCAAGCAAAACCAGATGTGGGTGTAAGACACATATGAGATTGCTAGGGAGGTTTTATCGGGGTGAGGTAGTTCAGGAGGACTATATTTTACTACGAATTTGTTTCTTTAGTTGCTTGTCCACATTTTTTTTCTTTGTCATTGTTTTAAAATTAATAAGGAAATTTCTAATGAAGAAAGATTAGAAGTTTGAACAAGCCTATTTTATTCTTCTCTAGCACATGCACAGCTAATAGATGAAGTACATTCAGTGTTAATGATACCTCTGCTTCCAAATGCTCAACATTCATCCCCTCGTCCCCTCTTTCAATCTTTTTGTTAAAACATTCATTGCTACAAACCTTAGGTTTCTGTGCTTTCAGTTGCCCTCACTCACTTTATAATAAACCTTGACTCATTTGATACCTCTCAAACATTGTCTGGTTCCATGGACAAAGCTGCAAGAAGGAAGTGTACTCAAATATTTCAAATCAGGGGATTATGCAGGGGAAAAAAACAGGTTTTTCCAGGTTTTTCTACATCTCCACAGCCCAGACAGGTTACTGATGTATAATTGTTGTAGCTCTAATCTACTGCCAGAGTGAATCAATTGCTGATAATTCCAAACAAGGCCAACTCTAGCTTTTTTGCCGCCCCAAGCCAAAAAAAAAAGGGGGGGGGCGGACTGCCGAAGCAAAAAAAAAAAAAAAAACGGTGTCTGCAGGGAGTGCGTGGAGGGCGGTCAAGGCAGCTAGCAGGGGGGTGAAGGGCAGCACCTCGCAGCCGGGCGAGAGGGGCTCCCCCCTCCGGCCGTGGGGTGCCTCTCCCAGCCGGGCAGGCAGAGCCCCTCGGGGCTGCAGGAGGTGCTGGCTCAGCCACTCCTTTAAAGGCGGCTCGGCTGGGCTGGGCTCAGAGCGGCACGGGAGGCGGAGGCCAGTACAGGCGGCGGGGAGTGGCGCGTCCCGGGGAGCCCGACGGCACGATGAGCGGCGGGGATCGCTACTTCCTGACCCCCCGGGCCGGGGTCTGTGCCCCTGCAGGGCTGGGCGGGGAGCTAGCTGGGGGCTCCGGAGCTGCAGACTGGGCTGCCAAAGCAAAAAAAAACACCACAAAAAACACCACAGCAGGGCGGCAGGAATGTGCCGCCCCAAGATTGGCCGGAATGCCGCCCCTTACAATGTGCCGCCCCAGGCACGTGCTTTCTCCTCTGGTGCCTGGAGCTGGCCCTGATTCCAAATGGACCCATGAGATATTGAAAAAAATCTAAGTTCCAAATTAACAATGGAGACCTTTGCTTTGACTTTGGCTATTATAACCCCAACAGATTTTTTTAGGTCAATCAGCTTGGCAAAAAGCACACCTACACATACCCATCAGCCAATATCATTGCCAATTCTTGAGGTTCACGTACGATGATCTGCACTTCTAGTACATGACTTTTCCCTTTGAACTATTTTCTTAAACAACAGAATTAACACAAGCTTTGGTTCTCAGATCACACATCACTCGTATATACCTGTTCCTGGACAACAAGCTCATCAGACTCTTCCTGTTTAGAAAAGTTAAATCAGAAATATATAGAGCCTTAGCACGTCTTTGGGAACAGGGGTTTATTGTGAGCCTAAAGAATAGAGATCCTTCATTCATAAGTCATCGCTCACATGGGCTCACAAATAAACATTTCTCAGGCTGGAGTCTATCCAACACCAGAAAGAATAAATAAGAAGCATCAGATCACATGTCATCACAACCCACTACTTTCCCTTCTTATCCCCACAAGATCCAGTCTGCAACTCCAGGGCCTAATAGTGTCTTCCCCCAAGGAAGACAATGAGAGTTCTGAAGTTCACTGCAATGGGTGCAGGATCAGATTCTGTTATACAGGGATAACACCGTGAGTTCAATTCCACATGAAGGAGCTACAGAGCTTTCCCCCACCAATGACCCACTGGATCAAGTGAACAGATTTAGCCCTGCAGACACTGGATTATCTCTATAACTAGAGAAATGTTTATAGTGTAAACCTTTTGATACATAAATTACTCTGTACCTACAGCTTCCCTATGAAATTGTGATGCATCTGTAATGTTTGGTGGAGTACTGCCCCTCTCCCCATCACACACCTACCTGCACAGAAATGTTAATAAACAGTCAACTAAAAATCATAAATTCTATATCTTGTAACAGAAAAAGGTGAAGTATGCAGGGAGGGGAATTTGCAGATCCAGCCATGCATGTGCTTGACTTACATGGCTTTTAGCTGCTTCACATCCTCCTCCTTTTGTTTTTAAATTGTCCGTTTAGATTGTAAGCCTTTTTGGCAGGGAATTTGTCTTCATTCTATATCTATTTGTAAAGTGCCTGGTATACTGTTAGCTCTATACAAATCATTATCATCATGGTTAATGCTACTGCCTTGATGCATCTAGTGGCGTTACGTCTGGTAAATAACATAAAATATTGCATGTTGGGTATATGATAAGAAATACAAGTGTGGTAGCATGTGCAGGTTATGGATTATTAGGCATGTTGTTGTCCCATCTACATCTAACATCTTAATCACATTCTCTTCTTTGGCTGTGCCTTTTCATTACTATTATGCTTCATTCAGGCAGATAATCACTGGTAGTCAAACATTCTATTGGTTAGTGTGAGCAAAGAGAAGATCAATATATTGAACTTCTGTTCTCTCACAATAGACTCTATTCATTGTTAGAAGCCTATATTGTCAAATTGCCTATGGAACCTCCATTGTCTCAGATGAAAAAAGCCAATGCTTTAAAATTTTGATCCAATGCAACTCTTTCTTGCTCTTTTTTTAAAGGAGGGAATAAACTGAGCTTTGGAGTTTATTCTGTTTGTTGTTGGATAGCCAAATTCATAGGCAGGCTTTTTTTCTTTCTCCAGACTTGATCATGCGAGCTGTCCTCCAGCAAACAAGTTATACTCAAAGTAGGGAACCATCAAAATGATGAGAATTTCCATCCCTTTACCTGAATGCAGTTATTGATCTGAAAATATTTATTGGAAGGTGCCAATACCAACTTCCTCGTGTCATTAAAGTGAGAGAAAAAAAAACATATTTCTGGGGTGAGAGCCTCACCCCCTGTCTCCTTTATAACAACTAAAGGGTCACAGTGGCAGAAAGGAGCCCTAAAAATGCCAAGCTCTGGCTGGAGGAGGACTTTTCTGTCACTGGCACTGTGGAAGATAAACATAAGTCTCCCTTCCAAGGAACCACCACCTGTCCTGGCATAGGGGATATGCTGGAGGCTGGTCTGAGGGCTGGGCCTCAGGACACAGAAATCCAGAGATTCTGGGCAAAGCTTTGGCCCATAGGCAGCCTGGGAAGGCTACCGTAACTTAGAGAGGCCTCCAGGGCTGTCTAAATTATGCTGGGAGCCTATCCAGTCCCTGGAACAGCCCAGGATCAGGGCAGTGCAATGGTGGCATACAGCTCTCCTCCTACTGTATTGTGAGTTTTGTACTCAGGCTCTTAAAGGTGCAGTGCAGAATCTCACCACTGTTCTTTAATTATTCTTAATTTGATTGGGGAAAAAATAGCTGTTTGAAAAAGGAAAACTTAGGGGAAAGTAAAAGTGTTCTGCATCTGTTTTGAGCCATATGAGGAATATTTTGAAGATATGAGGGGTTTTTATTAAGAAACTAAACCTGACGTGCTTCTCCAGATTATTTTTATAACTCACTTTCTATCAAAATTTGAAGCTATTGTAATGTATCTGTATGGCAAAAGAGAAAGTTTAGGATTTAGAAGCCTTTTAAAAAGCTATCTAATATATAATATATAGGTAGAGGTTGAAATTCAATTAAAATTAAAAAAGAAAAATAAATCTGAAAACATGATTCTTTATCTCTGGTTTCCAATATGGAGATTCATTTTTGTTACCATCTATAAGTGCCTGTGTCAAACATTTGATATCTGTGTCTCCAGAATCTTCTCTTTGAGAGCTTTCATTACATCAGATAGAAAAATGGTAAAGGTTATTTGTTTTGTTTTGTTGTTGTTTTTCAAAAAAAAATCATTCTACAGATTTCACAAATGTTAATTAAAAAATCAAGACACATTTTTTATTTTTTAAAAAATCAAATTTTCAGTTTTTGGGCCCTTCTTCCCCAGCATTTTTTGGTTTTTTTTCTCCCTTTTTACCTTTTTTCTCCTTTCCCTCCTTCCTGTGAAGGGACATGTCCTCACACTGACAGAGAGGGGACTGACAAGCTCTTCTAGCCCCTTCAAGACTTGTTTGGCTGGAGAAAGGGAGGACCTGAACAGAAAGAACCTGCCACAGGAGGGGATGGGAAAGAGGAAGAGGACTACTCCGCCTGAGACAGCTGAGACAGGCTTGCCGAGAGGGAGCCAGCAACAAGCCTCACTGATCCCACAACTGTACAACCCAGCCTCAGAGAAGCACAGCCCGTGAGGAGGGACTGAAAGTAGACTGAAAGGCTGACCCAGGAAGCCTGCCTGAGTTCTAGGTCACCCTTACTTCTCTTCATTCCCCCCCACCACCCAAGGGAGGAAAGAGTGGGGAGAACTTTTCCTTTGTTTGCTCAAACGACCCCATTGGTGTCCACTGTTAGGGGAAAAAGAAAGACAGTATAAGGGTCTAAAGTGGGATCTGGAGGGGATTTGAGGGGACCCCTACCCCCACATTCCATTTTGCAAGTGACAATGGGTGGGGGAGAAACAGTGGTTGTGGTGGTGGTTTGGATGCAGGGAACAAAAAACCTGATGATTTTCATGTTCAAGTTTAATGTAAAGAACATGGACAGTTTGGGGAAAAAATAAAACAAATACATTTAAAACACCTAAAATTTACTGCTTTGAAACAAAGACCATATAGCCCTATATTTTATTCAAAATTTAGCTAGGTATAATAAATTTGCCTCAATATTCAGCTCTGGGAAAGCATTTTGGATCAGTAAGAGGGGGCCTCCTCTTTGCCTGGCTATTTGTTCCCAAGTCTGGAAAATATAGATTTCTTCTTTAATACATTTGATTTCTGTTAAATTCCTGGTTGAAAGAAGGACTGTGATTCACTGAAGTCAGACAGCATGAAAATAATCATTTCTGTTTGTTCCCTATACTATTGCCAGATGAAGCCCTCCTTGGAAGTCTGTAAGTTCTCTCTGTATACATTAGGTCTTCTCCTGTCTCTCTCATGAGACCTTTAGGCCTATTAACCCTCCAGGTCCATTGTGATCTCCAGCAGCCTGCATGATACCTGGGATTTCCAAAAGTTCATTTTTATAAATAAGGGCTTAGTTTTTCTATAATTGTTGCTATGAACAGTTGCTTTGAATGTGATGCTAGCATGATCAGTTTTGTGCAAAACCACAAAAAGGAAGTCTTACAGCTGGTATGGTCAGGGTTGATTCAGGATAGTGTCTTATTCCAGGGAAGTACCATATGTATCAATATTATCCTTTGTAACCCTTGTAATGTGTTTAACATGTGATGTTTTCAACCCATGATAAAGTTTATTCTATCCAGCATTTTAGCCATTTCTTTCATATGATTTTCCTCATAAAATGGGAGGTGCAGACAAGATGAATTGCTGAACAGAGTTACACAGATTGCTTAGCTCTCATCTTTGCCATTATTAGGTCTGTAAGATATATGAAACATTGATCTCTGTTACCGTCTCCTGATTTCTCAAATAACTTTGCAGTCAGTACACAATTTTGTTTGGTTAGATCCTGAACAAGATGAATATTCTTTCAGACTATATTTTGACAGAGTACAGATTAAACTTGAATTAACTTTCATTTCAAGCTTCAGTCATTCAGCTCCTTCTACAGTTTGGCCTAATTAAAGCCAGAGTTTCCCCAAGTCAGTAGCGGCAAAAAGTCATTGGCATCTGAAGGTTGTTGGGTGACTTATGTGAAGTGAATCTGTCATGTCATTCCACCTCTTATAAGATAACGGGTCAGCACAAAAATCACCACAACATTTTGGTCCTAATTTGTACATTTGTTAGCATCCTCACCAAAGGACAAAGACTAAGGCTTCAATTCAAATCGGAATGGGCGTAAGTCCTTTACTGAATAGTGAGGTATTGCTGAATCAGGGCCAGAATGTACAGGGAAAATAGATTGCTGTTCTCTTCTGGAGAAAGTACATGTAAAATAGATGTGGCACATAGGTGGGTTTGTGTAAGGAAGCATGCACTATTTCTGCCTTTGCTATGCCTGTTTTGGGGATAAAAAGAGGACTTTGGTCTCAAAAGCTGTCAGTTTGGCAGCTTTCATGAGTACAAAACTCACTCAAAAATAAATAAAATATTTAAAACAAAAACAGAATTTTGCATTTCTTAATGAAGGGGAATATAAACAAAACATGCTTCCAAATGACAGAGCCCAATGAATATTCCTTAATATCTTACTGTTAGAAACATAGACTGTGCTAGGATTGTGGGTACAGTACTGTATATACTTTGTTTGCCCAAGATATTTTTTCGCTTCAGGGGTTTCAGAATTTTAATGAAAAATTCCTTGATGTACTTTTTATTATTTAAGAGGAAGATGCTGCAGAGAACATCACAAGCATTGTAAATTATTGTTTATGTGTCAGAATGTAGGTGCCATTGTCAAACCTACTTACAAAAGACACTGTTTCTTTTTAGCATTGGAAGAATATTTGTATAATCAGAATACATTACTGTTATATAGCTATGACTGTTTGGCAGGTGCACGTTTACCTTAGATACTGCAAAGGTATGTAACTTAGAAATACCTAGAGGGACAGTTAGCTGTAAAATGACACTAAAGAAGCACAGTTTTGTAATTGATCAGTACAAATTTAGCCCCCCTTATAACCAGTAACCTGTGAGACATCCGGTGTTTATTGGAGAGACCCTGCATCTGAAAGATGGTATTTCTGGGAATCTTGTATGAATTGGCATTTTCATTCCTGTGTATAGTCTCTTTTTTGGGGATGGGGCATTATTTCTGCAACTAAATATTGACAGAACATAGTGGACACAGCATCACTACATTTACTGTGTAGTTTTTTCCTCTAAACTTGCCCGCGTCCTTAAGTACACTGGTTAGTTTATTGCTAAAGAACTTATTTTAGACAATGATTCACATAATAGGAATAAATGCAGCTCACTGTTAGCTATTCAGATCTTGGAAAAAATTAACTCTGGCCCCCAACAGATACCAAAAAGCAATATGCACCTCAGCTTCATCAAACTTGCAGTCTATCTTAAACCTTTATGGTGACCTCAGCAGTGTTAAGGCAGATTAACTTCCCAGTACATGGAATATGTGACAATCAGATGTGCTGCTATGCTGATATCAAATTAATATGAAAGCATTGGCGGTTAGACATGGAAGTGAAAGCCACATGGAGAGTTGGAATACATTATCAATAGTGTTATAGGTAATCTGAAGATGGGAAGGAAAGGTCAAGTTGCTTCTCTTAACTTCTTATTTTATTATTATTTGTATTACCATAGCATCTCGGCGCCCTAGTCATGGATCTGGACCCCACTGTGCTACGGAACAAAAAGATGGTCCCTGCCCCAAGGAGCTTACAGTATAAGACAAAAGACAGTTTTCAGTAGGCATCATGGCAAAGGAGAGTTTTGAGGAGGGGCTTGAAGGTGGACAATGAGTTAGTTTTATAGATGTTTACAAGAGTGCTTGCCAAGCAGCTAGAGCAGCATGGGAGAGAGCACAAAGGTGTTTGTTTAAAATTTTAACAAGTGGGCAGTAGAGTCTGGCATCATAGGCCATCTTGATATTGAATTAGAGATGACAGGTAAGGTGAGGATTGACTGGGAAGGTCCTTTGAAGTGATTACAAGCCATTTATTCTTGGTGTGATAGAGAAGGAGGAGCCAGTGGAGAGATTCAAAGAGAAAATGACTGTGCATTCAAAGTTTTGGGCGGATGGAGTGTGTCCTGCTGCAACTTTAATTGCTACTAAATGTAGTTTTGCTTGTTAACAAATATTAGAGATTAGGGAAAAACAGAATAATTTTGTTTTGGCCAAACCCTTTCATTCAGAATTCAATTTTCCAAAACCAAAGCTAGATATTAGTTTAGGTTGTGCTCTGATTTTATGAATCCTCCATGTTGAAAATGTTCAGATAAATATTTTAGATTTGTGCGTGTTTTTTGAGGAACAGAAGGGACCCATAACTTAAGAGGTGAATACCTCACAGAAAGGCTACTTTGGAAGAAATTGCTTAAAGATGGATCATCTGGGTGAATGAAGTTCATGGAGATTTCACTCATCTAGTTACTCTGGGTGTGTTAGGATGGGGTGAATGTGATTTTAAAATGAAAGAAGGTCTCCAAACCTGGTCAAGATTGGAGAGAAATGTATAGAAGGCAGGAAATGTAGAAATAAATAAAATAAATAAAATGTGCTTTAGGGCTCAGATGCCATCAGTGGTGATATTGCAGAATCTAGAATATGTGTAGCTGTTGGGCTTAGCTACAGTGGATGCAACCCTACGTTCCCTCTAAGCTGTGCAGCTGTGTGGCCACCCAGCAGTCTATCAAGAGCCATGCATTTCAGGTGCCATTCCCCCCACTGCCATGCTACTCCTGCCCTCTGCTTTGGAGCTCCTGGCCAGCTGCTCCTGGGAGCTTCTTGCTTGCTGTGCAGAGCAGGGAGGGAAGGGGATGCGCTGATGTCCCTTTGTTGCCTTAAATCCTTTTGAATATGAGATTTAGGCTCCTAAATCAGTTAAGCATTGCAAAACTGAGCACAGCAATGCCTAAATACTTCTAAAAATCTAGGCGTAAGTCATTTAAGTGCTTTTGAAAATGTTATCCAAAGTGGAGATGAATCTGTGATCTCTTAAACACTGAGTCCCTAAAGGTAAATTCAATTTTTCAAAGAATACACATTGTAATTACTTGTTTGTATGCTCTCAGATACAGACACTGAGAATATTTCTCTGTAAGAGTTGTACATTTTGTAGTTCGATGTGTATATGTATTTAAAATAGATAATCTGTAGATGGGAAACTATTGAATAGGCTACCAAACTCTATTTGCTTCATTTGGTATCATTTCTGCTTCTGGCACAGGTCTTGCACTTGAGTTTGTTTTTTTAGGACACTATTGCAATTCCACCAACTGTTACACTGTTAGAGGAAGTACCCTTTTAATTTTAAATGTAATTTAATTTTAAAATGAGCAACCCCAATGTAAGTAAAAGATTCCATGACAAGTTTTTGAAGAGTTGGCGATAACCCAAGGTCCTGGGCAACATTCCCTCTTTTCAATAAAACATATTCTAATATCCAAGCCTGAGAGAGCTATTGCTGGACCCATATATAATGGCTGCTTTATTTGTCTGCCTTGTCATTGTGCTTCTACTAACTCATTATCCGTCAAACCAATCTAAGATATCTTGACTATTAAAAGCACCGAAAAACCATATTCTTTTCCAAGGATAGAGACTATGTAAATTATGTGCTGTATAGTTGCTCATTATAAATTAACCGTTTTGATGCTGGCAATTGTTGCAGTCTTTGTACCTTGGTACAACATGAAAGTATTCTCTGAAGTATTTTTGTGCCAGTGTTAGCATTTGAAAAATGTAATACCTGGTAAATGACTGTGTTTCACCCTAGGTACTGGGTACTTGAGGCAGGAAAGAATTGGTTGAACTTTACATCATGCATCCAGCTTTTTTGTAAAATACTCTTTCACATTTATGATTCATTATCATTTTCTCTTCAGGGTTTAGTTTCTCTTTTGCTAGATCATATACCAGCTTGATTTCTAATGGCACAGCAAATGCTATAATCTGAGTTGGTTAATTCCAATTTCATATGAATTCCTTAGAGCTACACAATACACGGTCATATATATATCTGAAACATAACAAAAATAATTATCCAGTAGGTAAGCATAATTAATTTCAGCAAAGTGTTCCCATAAGATCTATTACATTTAGAACATTATTGAGTTTGTAAGGATTTTTATGCAGGTTTTTGTGACTGGTAGGCATATATATGTGAAAATATCTGAAACTATGGAGCGTCAATGAAGCATTTTTTGCATTCGTCTCTGATAAATTGGAAATTTATCACCTATCACACTAGTGATATATCGTTACAGCTCTATTTGCTTCAGTAGAGTTTCTCCTGATTTACACTATTGGAAGAGATCAGAAAATCAGGCCTTTTATTCTGTACCTTAAATATCTTACAAATAAAGATGTCTTTGGTCCAGTAGTTATAAGAAGCTGGGTGGGTTGATTGATGGGAATCGTTGACTCATTCCTATTGTAATTTATGTTGTCTTCATTGTAAATATTTTCTTATTCTACAGATCAATTTTCTGATAAAATTTTCAAGGGACTGTATTTCAGTGTCTGACAGATAGTGACATTCTTCATTCAGGACTTCTTTTTTGTTGTGGGGATAGTAGTGTGTTAACCACTGTCCAGTCAGGAAACATAATTCAAATCAATTGCTCCTTTGACTAATTCAGTTGATCCTGCATTTGCTCAAGGAGGTTCCAGTGCAATAGAGTTAAGATATTCCTACATATTGTCTAGTGTGTGCACAGTAAGTAGTTTGAAGTCTGAGGAAAAGGGATAATTTATCTTTATCAGACTAAGAGTACAGCTTATATGAGAGAAAGTCTGGGAGGTTACCGGGCTATAAACTGAGTTGCTGTTATACTTGACTGGGTTCTGGAAAAGACTAATTTTCCAGTAAAGTAAAAAACATTTCATTTTGACACATAAGCCTAATTAAGGACCAGATTTTCAAAAGTTCATCTCTTATTTAGACACTTAAATGAATTGCTTAGATTTTTAAAAGTGTTCATCACCCAGCAGCTCCCATTGAGAACAATAAAAATCAATGGGAATTTACTGCTTTTGAAAATCTGGCCACTTCACATAGGTGTCCGCCTGGGAATTATTAGATACTGAATGCCTTTGAAAATCTAGCCCAAAACTTCTCAGCTAACAAATGAGCAAGGGATGAAACTCAAAGCCTTCAAAATTGTGTTTTGGTTCAGCTAAGCATCTGCACAATGTGATGTTTGTCAAAAGATTAATCCAACTGATCCTAAATTTCCCGAGCCCACAAAACTGGTCTGGAAATCTCAAGAGATTTTTTTTTTCATGTTGTTCAGACATTTCAGGTTCCTGTCCCAACCAGAACACAGGCTACATCTGTACTTAGAGCTAGGGGTTTGATTCCCAGCTTTCACACTACCCTATTTACACTATGTCTACACTACCCGCCGGATCGGCAGGCAGCGATCGATCCAGTGGGGATCGATTTATCGTGTCTAGTGTAGACATGATAAATCGACCCCGAGCACTTTCCCATCGACTCCTGTACTCCAGCGCCGTGAGAGGCGCAGGTAGAGTTGGTGGGGGAGCAGCAGACACCACGGTAAGTCTATCTAAGTACATTGACTTCAGCTACAAAATTGCGTAACTTAGATTGATTTCTCCCCCACCCACCCCCCAGTGTAGACCAGGGCACAGACATACTTGCACTACTTCTCATCTTGTTAGCATGCTGAAAATAGAAGTGTAGCCAGAGTCACATAGACAGCAGCAGCACGGGCTAGCCATACACGTGGGTTCAGGCATATTTGTACAGCTAGCCCATGCTGCAGCTCTCTACTGCCCATGCTCCCTTGGCTATGCTTCTATTTTTAATGTGCTAGCTCCGTGAGAGCTAGCAGGAATATGTCTGCAATATAAGAATCACACCCACAGAAACGACAAGGCATGAATAATGGAAAGAAAATCCAGACATTCAGTTAGAATTTGTGTTCAATGTACGAGGGTGAGGGGAAAGTATTTTCCAAACTGGTTCTTCCCAAGAGTGACTGTTCCTGTTTCCTATTAATTTAAAACATTTTGTTACTACAGTAATCTGTAATCAGGTAAAACAAAGTCTATGTAGCACCTTCAAAATAATGTATTCAGAAATTAAAGGTTTTTAACTTGGGTTAATGCTGTGTATAAGGAACAAGCAACTTAAAGACCTGTATGACATATACAAGTAGGGATAGACAATACAATTTGAAACGTGGTGCCTGCTGATTTATATATCATTGCTTTATTCTGAGATCTGTGCAAATACTGTAGGGTTTCAATCCCAATGTAGGCTTTCTAAATAAAGCATTAAAGTATCTTGGGGGGTGGGGGAAGAGTGGCAGACTGATCAGTTTTGATTAAATCCAAAAGATATTTGAAGACTCTTTCAAAAGACTCCGTTTTAAGTTATGCCACTCAAATTCTCAGGCTCTTGAGAATTTAGCCTCTAAATATATTAGCCCAGATGCCTTCTTGTACCCTTATGTGGCATGAGGGGAAAGTGCAAGAGAAAGTGAGTTATACCTCTTCGAGTCTTAAGTTGCATCTCTGCCAGCCCTGGCTACTGATGTAAGTTAGAAAAGTTTAGTGACTGTGCTTGCTTACTTCAGTTGACTAACGACTCTGTGGGAGTGAATTAGCATAGGTCAATATACCAGCTCCTGTGACAGAGTATAGGGGACAGTTAGGCCTTGGCTACACTTGCGAGCTGCAGCGCTGTAAAGCCGCCCCCAGCGCTGTAACTCACTCCCTGTCCACACTGGCAAGGCATTTGCAGCGCTGTATCTCCGTGGTTGCAGCGCTGCATGTACTCCACGTCACCGAGAGGAATAGCGTGTATTGCGCTGATGCTGCGGCACCAGTGTGGCCACCCAATGCGCTGTGACTGGCCTCCAGAAGTATTTGGCAGTATCCCACAATGCCTGTTCTAGCCACTCTGGTCATCAGTTCAAACTCTACTGCCCTGGCCTCAGGTAACCAACCACGTGACCCACCCTTTACATTCCCCGGGAATTTTAAAAATCCCATTCCTGTTTGCTCAGCCCAGCATGGCGTGGAGTGCTATCAGCGAATCTTTCCAGGTGACCATGCCTCCATGCGCAAGCGAGACCCAACACGGAGCAATGGCGAGTTGCTGGACCTCATCAGTGTTTGGGGGAGGAAGCTGTACAGTCCCAGCTGTGCTCCAGCCGTAGGAATTACGATACCTTCGGGAAGGTATCAAAGGACATGATGGAAAGGGGCCATGTCCAGGACGCCCTGCAGTGCAGGATTAAAGTGAAGGAGCTGCGGAGTGCCTACTGCAAAGCCCGCGACGCAATGGCCACTCGGGTGCTCCCCCCGCGACCTGCCGATTCTAAAAAAAGCTGGATGCGATACTTGGGGTTAACCCCACCTCCACTCCGAGCACGACCATGTACACGTCAGAGCCAGTGGGGGGGCGGGGGGAGGAGGAGGAGGAGGAGGAGGAAAATGGGAGTGAGGATGGTGGGCCAGATGGAGACACCCCGGAATCCGTGGAGTCATGCAACTAGGAGCTCTTCTCGAGCCAGGAGGAAGGTAGCCAGTCGCAGCGGCCGGTACTTGGTGGAGGACAAAGAGAAGAGCAGGTTCTCGGTAAGCGGGTTTTTTTTTCGGGAAGGAATTTTTTCGGTGCGGGCTCTTTGGGAGAGGAGGGTTAGGCATGCATGCCTAGATGCGGAATAGTGCATTGATGTGGTTTATCACATCGCGGTAATCGGCCTCAGTAATCTCCTCAAATGTCTCATCCAGAATGTGTGCAATGCGCTTGTGCAGATTTATTGGGAGAGTCACCGTGGTCCTTGTCCCAGCCAGGCTAACGTGTCCGCGCCACTGTGCCGCGGGGGGCGGGGGGACCATTGCTGCACACAGGCAAGCTGCATATGGGCCAGGGCGGAAGCTGTATTGCAGTAGAAGATCCTCCCTTGCTTCCCAGGTCACCCTCAGCAGCGAGATATCGTCCAGGACGAACTCCTGTGGAAAATGTTGGGACAGTGTTCAGTGTAGATGCCCCCTGAAGCTGTTGGCTCTCCCCAAGGCACAGAAATCCAGAGGACAGTGCAGCCCTGAAACAACCAATCCCCCTTACTCACCATTTTGAGGTTCCCATGGGATATGTGTGCTCTGTTTCAGATGGGAAAATTATGCTATTGTGTAGACCCTGTGTGTTTTCTACTCCTTAAGTGTGGGGGGAATCATTACTCTGTCTGGTATAAACAATGCTGCCTCTGTTAAAAGTTGCATTTTGCCTATACAGCTGCATCAATCTTGAGACCTCAGCTGTCCCTCTTATCGCCTGCTCAGAGACTGCAAAGACTCAGGAAGAGACCACGAAAAAGCAAAGAAGACATGCTGCAAGAAGTGATGCGGCAATCTATTAAAGAGAATGAGAAAGCAGAGAACTGGAGGGAGAGAGAAAGTAGGATCCGCTAGGAAAACGCAGCGCACCGGCGGCAAAGCACGGAGTACCGACAGCAAAGCACGGATCGGCTCATAAGCATCCTGGAGCGCCAAGCAGACGCTATCCGGGAGCTCGTAGCCATGCAGAAAGAGGAGCAGTACCGCAAGCGCAAATGCCACCCCCCCCCACAGCCCTTGTCCCAAAACTCTTTCCGTTGTGCCCCACTGTCACCTCCAACCCACTTTCCCCAACTTCCGTGTTCACACCACCAGCTGCCTCCAACACCAGTATCTTCACCACCCAGTCCTGACAACCACGACCCTTACCCTCTGCACTCAACCCTCATCACCATGCAGTATAGCTATCCTGAAGTGCAGCACTCACTGCACAGCACACCAGACAGGACATACGCGAATCTGTGATTGTACCGTTCCCCATTCCACCCCCTTGTTTCTTTTCAATAAATAATTTTTTTTCTTTTCAATAAATGGATTTTTTGGCTTTGAAAACATTCTTTATTATTGCATAAAGTAAGACTCCTTAGTCCAGAAAATAAACAGGCACTGCAAGTCTGCTTGTCTGCTTAGCAAACACTGATTCCTAAAGATTGGAACTACTGCACTTCACTCCCGTGCAGGGCACCAGATATCACTGCTGGTTTTCAGCCTCAAATTGCTCCCTCAAGGCATCCCTAATCCTTGCAGCCCCGGGCTGGGCCCCTGTAATAGCCCTGCTCTCTGGCTGTGCAAATTCAGCCTCCAGGTGTTCAACCTCAGAGGTCCATGCCTGAGTGAAGCTTTCACCCTTCCCTTCACAAATATTATGGAGGGCACAGGACGTGGATATAACCGCGGGGATGCTGTTTTTGGCCAAGTCCAGCTTCCCATACAGAGATTGCCAGCAGCCCTTTAAACAGCCAAAGGCACACTCCACAATCATTCGGCACCGGCTCAGCCTGTAGTTGAACCGTTCCTTGCTGCTGTCAAGGCTCCCTGTGTAGGGTTTCATGAGCCACGACATTAACGGGTAAGCGGGATCTCCAAGGATCACAATGGGCATTTTGACTTCCCCTACCGTGATCTTCCACTCTGGGAAAAAAGTCCCGGCCTGCATCTTCCTGAATAGCCAAGTGTTCCGAAAGATGCATGCGTCATGTACCTTTCAGGGCCAGCCTGTGTTAATGTCAATAAAATGCCCATTGTGATCCACAAGCACCTGGAGAACCATAGAGAAATACCCCTTCCAATTAACGTACTCGGATCCTAGGTGGGGTGGTGCCAGAATAGGAATGTGCGTCCCATCTATCACCCCTCCGCAGTTAGGGAACCCCATTTGTGCAAAGCCATCCACTATTTCCTGCACGTTACCCAGCGTCACGGTTCTTCTGAGTAGGATGCGATTAATGGCCCTGCAAACTTGCATCAACACGATTCCAACAGTCGACTTTCCCACTCCAAACTGGTTTGTGACCGACCGGTAGCTGTCTGGAGTTGCCAGCTTCCAGATTGCAATAGCCACCCGCTTCTCCACTGGCAGGGCAGTTCTCAATCTCGTGTCCTTGCGCCGGAGGGTGGGGGCGAGCTCCTCACACAGTCCCATGAAAGTGGCTTTTCTCATCTGAAAGTTCTGCAGCCACTGCTCGTCATCCCAGACTTCCATGACGATGTGATCCCACCACTCGGTGCTTGTTTCCCGAGCCCAAAAGCGGCGTTCCATGGTGCTGAGCATGTCCATGAATGCCACAAGCAATTTCGTGTCGTACGCGTTACGCGGCTCGATAGCATCGTCGGACTCCTCACTGTCACTGTCACTTTGGATCTTAAGGAATAGTTCGACAGCCAAACGTGACGTGCTGGCGAGATAAGTCAGCATACGCCTCAGCAGTTCGGGCTCCATTTCCCGCAGCCAACAGATCGCGCTGCACAGAAACCATTGAAAGATGGCACCAAAGGTGGACGGAAACAAAGGGATTTCTGGGATGCGAAGCAATGCATCACAGGGGGTTGGGACAGGACCCAGAAGGCCCCGCACCCACGCCCCCTTCCCACAACCCACGGTGCCAGAATGGGAAGAGGTGCTCTGTGGGATAGCTGCCCATAATGCACTGCTCCCAATGGCGCAGTAAATGCTGCAAATGTGGCCACGACAGTGCGCTGGGCAGCTGTCAGTGTGGACAGACTGCAGCGCTTTCCCTACTCAGCTGCACGAAATCAGGTTTAACTCACAGCGCTGTACATCTGCAAGTGTAGCCAAGGCCTCTGTATGGGAGCAGTTGTGCCACTTTATGCTAGCTAAGAGCTTCCTTACATCATGGAAATTCTCAGCTGGTCCATTAAGGCCATATTCCACCACTTTGCACAACCCGAGTGGCACAAAAAAGGAGGAGAGAATCAGGGTCAGTATCTGGATGCCTTTTCCCCAGCTCATGTTAGAGAATTACTGTTTGTTATTTCCACAGAATCCTTTTGTGATGTCATTATCAGACATTTATACTTTGCAGCACAATAGGTGCACATGGCCCCTTACAGAGAGAATAAAGACTCAGGGCCAGATTCTTTATCCGCTTGCACTCCTTTTGTGTCATTCAGGTGATGCAAAGGGGATGTAAACAGACACAAAAGCCCAGCAGAGTACTCTCCCATATGAGACTGCTTCCCAGTTAGTACATCTGAGCCAGATCTGGGAATAGTATCAGGGAAGAAATTCTAGGCATAGGGGAAAGAGATACTTGGGAAAAACCACCCAAGAGAACATGGTTGGAGCTGGATTCAGTGAAAGGATGATGTAAACAATACATAACTATGTAGACCCTAAAAGGGGAAGACATGGGGTTTGAACTTGTTGTAGGAAAAAATAGAGAGCAAGGTGAGTTTGGTGGTAGCATTTTGAATCGACTGAAGGTAAGAGGTTTGTACTGTTGTCCCTCAGCATCAGCATGGAGAACAGGAATTAATATAGCATTATTGTGACATGTTTTATTTACTAGCACCTTTCTTAGCATCTAATTGATATACTTCAACAGTATTTCCTCCTTAGTGTAATGTACTTCCAAAAGTGATTAGCAAAGTGTCATTTCTCTTTGATTTCTCTGATGAGTAATATACCCAACTGGTCTAAAACATGAATGATAAATGCTTTTATTTTGTTATATGTCAGATTTTTTCATTTATGTTTATTACATACAGAGAGAACTCAGTCCTGCTACCACTTAGCACATAAGTAGTCCCACTGTACTGAATAGATATTCAGTAGACACTTCTATAGGGACTCTGCATGGATGCTGGGGGTTCACCCTGGCAGAATTCCATGCAACATGAGGGTCACATGTCTACACTATGGATACATTTAAACTGTCTCCAGGTCTTATGAGTTTGTAAATAATGGGCCAGAATATTTGCTGCAGATGAACTGCTTATGGTACAGTTGGGGAAGGGGCAAAAGTGGCTTGAAGTTCATTATTGCTCTCCCCTTGTCCTGCTTCTGCTTTGTGCAGAGCCAGTGACTACACACTGGATTACAACATGTTAAGTGCTGGTCTACTTTGCAAGAGCCCCTCATTGCTGAAACTACAGATAGGGATCAATGTGGTGTCAGGGGCTTCCTGACCATGCCCATAGGTATTTGTTTTGAGGGAGCGCCTCAGCTAGGTCTTGGCCCCATTGCATTAGGCACTGTGCAAACATATAGTCAATGAAAATCTCTGTCCTAAAACATTTTCAAGACATAGCAGGTGAATGAAACAAGTGTGGCTGAGTGCACTGGCAGCATGGAGGAACAGTGGCCTAAAAATCTCCACATTGGCTCTGTATCACCAGAGCATTACTCTCTCCCCTCCCCCACACCTCTCCCGCAATGTCAGTTTTAATACTAAATTGCACCAGTGATGCAACATACCCTCATGCAGCCTCATTGGATATGAGAATCTGGCCAGAGTCTTAACTGTAAAATTCCAGTCCGTCACGCAATTGAAAGGGACATATAAATTAGCAGGATCTTAGCCTCCACTTTAAATACTCCAATAAGCACTTAGAACTGATCATCATTTCTCAAGATTCATATGGAATGGCAATAAAGTAATCTTTAGACTACTACAGCTCTAGAAGAATTGGTGAAGCAACTTTTCTAAATGAATGCTGCAACTCAGCTAAAACTTATGTTGGATTGGACCAAAAAGGATGAAATCAAATAATTGCATAGGTTTAAAAGGTGATACATAATTAATACCACTAAAAAAGCTAGCATTTATTGGTCAGCAAGATGAGAACCAGGATCACAGAAAATAACTCGTGGTTTGTTTCCCTTTGTGCTGAAAAGGTAGGAAAATATATTACACTAATTTCTCAATATGTCTAAGAGGAAAAAAGAGCACAAATGATGTAATAAGCATTTGACAAAACCGAGTTAATGTATTAAACACAATTTGAGTTCTAGATGGTGAACAATATAATTTCAGTGACTGTTTCCTTGTGGTATGATTAAGATGCATAGATGTCTCTTCTAATTGCATTGAGCTATCTGACTCACTAAAAGCTTACAAGACATGCAGCTAGTTTAATTAAATTATGCACATAGTGATAGTAGCAGCTGAAATCATGTATGGTGCTTGATCTCAGAGTTCCTATGTTTATAAATCTGTCAGCAGGGTGTTTTTAATGGAAGTCTTGCATCTCTTGTCTCCACTTACATGATCTGTCTACTGGAGAAACCAGACCAGGTTCACTAGTAGACTCTAGCTGCTTTGTGCCTGTCCAGTCAGAGAAATTGGGCTTACTAGTGTTTTGACTCCTGGAGTGACACAAAAGCCACAACTACAGTTGAATCTGGCATTTTACTCTTATCTTAAGTTGTAAGACCCATCCTCTGGCTTCTCTGGGCTTTGGAAAATACAAAGTTTGAGTGGGTTGCTGTTTGTTTTATTTTGAAAGCAGTACTTTTAAATTTTGATTTTCAGAACCAAATAGTGAACTAAGCCACACAACTCCAACTAATTTTAAACCCCCTCATTGTCAGCTTTGGAAAGTGGAACCTTGAACTTCAAAAGTTATGTTTTTATTAAATTTTGTACATGCATCCTAAGAGTCTGTAATTGAATTAATTTTGGGCCATTGTCTGCCAACCTTGCTCACCTGGAGTAATACTTTGTTCCACAGATAATCTCATGTCTTTCATCGGAGCTACTTGTGGAATAAGGTACTACTCAAGGTGAGTAATGGAGACAGAATCTATCCCTATATAAAAAAACAACAACCTAATTTACCTATAGGAACATTAGCTATTGAATGCAAGCAACCATAAAGACAATTCTCATAACTCCATACTACAATGTTAACATGTGAGAAACTAATCATGGTCATTGTCTGTTGATCTGTCCACCACAATGTTGTGGTTTGTACTAGCACTTTGATCTTTTTGGTCTGGTAGGAATCAGCTGAATACCAATTTTTTTCCCCCTAGAATTCCTAAGCAACACATATGGGAAAGCAGTGTATGCGAGTGATTCAAAGCAATAATGCTAAATATGCTCGGTTCAGGAAAGTATTGAAAAAATAACAAAAAAAAAATTGCCATAAATTATTAAAAAATCTCTACTGTGGGTTTTAATGATTATAGTTATATTTTCCAGACTGCATATGCATTGGCAAATACTGAATCATAATCCTCCCTTAGGATGAAATGAACAAAAAAACAAGTCTGTTACTCCATTAATAATGTATTAATATTTCTGTAACTTTATTTTTGCATTTTCTCATACTGATTATGATAACGTATGTCAGAGTTTAATCTAGGTTGTTTCCCCCCCAAAAGAAAGAGGCATCAAACAAACAGTGAATGGTTTGGCAGCACTGTATTCTGTTTCTAAAGAACAAAAGAATAATTAATTGCAGTCATAACTATAATAGCTGAGTTTTTCTATTTAAAAATGTATTCTTTGTATTTCAGTGGGAGAGGTAGCCATTGTCCTTAGCACAACTATGTATTTTATCTAAATGCAAAAGATGGAAATGTTACCGTTATAACCATTGGTGCTATGTATGATTTCATTTGTCTTTTTAATATGATTTTTATTTAGAATATATAGACTCTTAGAATCGTAAGACTGAAAGGGACCTTGAGTGGTCTTCTAGTCCAGTCCCCTGCACTCAAGGCAGAACTAAGTATTATCTTCTAATCTAGACCATCCCTGACAGGTGTTTGTCCAGCCTGCTCTTAAAAATCTCCAGTGACAAAGATTCCATAACCTTCCTAGGCAATTTATTCCAGTGCTAAACTACCCTGACATTTAGGAAGTTTTTCCTAATGTCCAATCAAAACTGACCTTGCTACAATTTAAGCCCATTGCTTCTTGTTCTACCCTCAGAGGTTAAGGAATTTTTTTTTCTCCCTCCTCCTTTTAACAACCTTTTATGTACTTGAAAACTGTTATTTAGGGCTATCGATTAATCGCAGTTAACTCACACGATTAACTCAAAAAATTAATTGTGATTAAAAAAATTAATTGTGATTAATCTCAGTTATAATCACACTGTTAAACAATAGAATTCTAATTGAAATTTATTAAATATTTTGGATGTTTTTCTACATATTTAAATATATTGATTTCAATTACAACACAGAATACAAAGTGTACAGTGCTCACTTTATATTATTATTTTTATTACAAATATTTGCACTATAAAAATGATAAACAAAAGAAATAGAATTTTTCAGTTCACCTCATAAAAGTCCTGTAGCGCAATCTCTTTATCATGAAAATGCAACTTACAAATGTAGATTGTTTTTGTTACATAACTGCACTTAAAAAGAAAACAATGTAAACAATGTAAAGCTTTACAAGTCCACTCAGTCCTACTTCTTGTTCAGCCAATCGCTAAGACAAACAAGTCTGGATACAGACTAACATGGCAACCCCCTGAAGTTCGTTTACATTTATGGGAAATAATGCTGCCCAACTTCTTTTTTATAATGTCACCAGAAACTGAGAACAGGCATTCACATGGGACTTTTGTAGCTGGCATTGCAAGGTATTTACATGCCAGATATGCTACACATTCATATGCCCCTTCATGCTTCAGCCACCATTCCAGAGGACATGCTTCTATGCTGATGACACTTGTTAAAAAAATAATGCGTTAATTACATTTGTGACTCAACTCCTTGGGGGAGAATTGTATGTCCCCTGCTCTGTTTTACCCGCATTCTGCCATATATTTCATGTAATAGCAGTCTCGGGTGATGACCCAGCACATGTTGTTTGATTTACGAACACTGTCACTGCATATCTGACAAAATGCAAAGAAGGTACCAATGTGAGATTTCTAAAGATAGCTACAGCACTCGACCCAAGGTTTAAGAATCTGAAGTGCCTTCAAAAATCTGAGAGGGATGAGGTGTGGAGCATGTTTTCAGAAATCTTAAAAGAGCAACACTCCGATGCATAAATTACAGACTGCGAACCACCAAAAAATCAACCTTCTGCTGGTGGCATCTGACTCAGTTTATGAAAATGAACATGCGTCGGTCGGCACTACTTTGGATTGTTATCGAGAAGAACCTGTCATCAGCATGGACGCATGTACTCTGGAATGGTGGATGAAGCATGAAGGGACATATGAATCTTTAGTGCATCTGGCATGTAAATATCTTGAGACGCCAGCTGCAACAGTGCCATACGAATGCCTATTCTCACTTTCAGGTGACATTGTGAACAAGAAGCAGGCAGCATTATCTCCTGCAAATGTAAATAAACTTGTTTCTCTGAGTAACTGGCTGAACAAGAAATACGACTGAGTGGACTTGTAGGCTCTAAACTTTTACATTGTTTTATTTTTGAATGCAGTTATTTTTGGCACATAATTCTAGATTTGTAAGTTCAAAATATAGAAAACATCCACAAATATTTAAATAAATTGTATTCTATTATTGTTTAACAGTTCAATTCATCGTGATTAATTTTTTTAAATCACACAATAGCCCTACTGTTATTGTGTCCCCCATCAGTCTTCTCTTCTCCAGACTAAACATACCCAATTTTTCCAATCTTCCCTCATAGGTAATGTTTTCTATCCTTCAATCATTTTTGTTGTTCGTCTCTGGATTTTCTCCAGTTTGTCCACATTTTTCCTGAAATGTGGTGCCCAGAACTGGACACAAGACTTCAGCTCACGCCTAATCGGCTCAGAATAGAACGGAAGAATTGCTTCATGTGTTTCGCTTACAACACTCCTGCTAATCCAGATTGATGTTTGCTTTTTTTGCAATAGTGTTACACTGTTGACTTATATTTAGCTTGTGATCCACTATGACCCCCAGATCCCTCTCTGCAGTACTCCTTCCTAGGCAGTCGTTTCCCATTTTGTTTGTGTATATTATATGAGCTTAGCAAAATAGAATACTTAACTATAAAAATCTCCAGCTGAAGAAAAGTTTCTTCCAGTTTCTAACAAGAGCTGCAATCTTGAATTATAAAGAACTAATATATAGGACAGTGTTTTGGATCTAATAATTGAAATGGCAACTTATTATTTGGATGCTGCCTGACAGAGTAACGTGTTTATATGTTGATATATATCAGGCTCCAAGTCTCTCTCTCTCCGCTTATATAAATAAAATGTTAATGTAGGTTAATGTTAATTTTAAAATGTTCCTGTTGGCACAGGATAAGACTCAGACAATGTTATCTTAGGGCCTGACCTTACAAATGCATATGTATGGCGGTTTACTGACATATGGAGTCCCACTTAAGTCACTTGAATCCTCCTATGCGTAATGCTATTTGTGTGCATATGTGTTACAGAATTGGACCCATAGTTAGAATTCCAGGTTTGGTCCAGCCTCCTATTCCTGCCCTCGCCTATTAAGAAACACATCTCCAAAGAACAGGTAAAAAACTTATTGCTGATTTTTCACCTGACGGACCATTTCAGTATCAGTCTGGGACTGTTTATACAATCAGATTTAGTTGGTTGAATACCTGCTTCAGTGAAAAAAGAAAACTGACTGGACAGTTTGGGATTTTGACTGTTTAAGGAGACATCACTGGTATTTTTCTTTTCTTTTTTAAAAAAAGAGAATTTACGCGATTGGTTTCTAAAGGTAGCGTGCTCTAAGCAATCTAAACTTCCCTTTTGAACCTTTATTTCTGAAGTTTGCTCAATTTGTTAAGACTTAAAACTGTTTCATTTTTGGTTTTATTACCCCCTTGCCATTCAGCTGAAACCACATTTCTCAAAATTATATCATGGAAATTGTTCCAGAGTTGCAAAGTAAACAGTTTCTGGAATCTCAATGTGGTCATCAATTGTCCTACAAATTAGAAATGTATTGATATCAAAATAAGTTTTTCAGTTGCCCGTAGGAAACTGAAGCTTATTTTAGTTTCCATAATTCTCACTTGATTTGTAAAACAGCTTTTCACCTACACAGTTTGCCAATTGTTTTTGTGGATAAAAATTAAATTTTTGGATTGAATCCAGGAAATATTTTGTTTTCCATTAAACCAGGGGAAAAAAGTGGTTAAATTAAAATCATTACTCTAATCTTGAGATGGAGTCCCTGACTTGGTAATATAATCTTTTGGCCTGAAGGCATGGTGCAAAATGTGAAGTGTTATTTGTATTCTGTTAGTACCCACAACATGGTAGGCACTGTACACAAAGACAGTCACTGCCTGGAAGAGCTTACAGTCTAATGATCTGACCCTGCAAACACTTATATATGTAAATAACTTTGCTCTCATAGTATTCTATTTTGAAGTCATTGGGACTCCTCACAAGAGTAAAATTACAAATGTGTAAGGGATCAGCCCTGAAGAAGATAAGTAACATACTGAAGGGGTGGAGAGAAGAATACAGACAAAGTGCTCAATCCTGCATATTTTTTTTTCAAAGTAATTTTAGGCCTATGGGATTATTCATATAATGTGAATGGAACACAAAAGATCCATTTGCAGTTTACTGAACCCAAGGCTGATTCTAAATGGGAATGGTCTAGGCCTCAGGGCTACTCTAAACTATACCAGCTAGCTACAGTCCCAAGAGGCCTGTATGCCATCCAAGGATAGTGTGAGCACAGAAATGCTCTGGTCATGCTCCTCCTATTCCCTCACACCGTATGACTTGGAGAGGCAGGGGAGTGCCCAAGTAGCAAACACCAAGTAGTGGATTCAAGGCTTCTTTGCATTGCCAGGGTGGCACAAAGCAGACTTAGAAAGGGCCAGGATTTGGCCTTCACATGATACATGTTTGCAGTGTTTCCACCACTTTCATGTTTGTTTTAAAGATGGATATATGTTAGGATATTTGTTGAATTTTACTTTTTATGAAACATGTGTATATCACTGTATGACATTACACCCCATATTCTTTATGGAAATATGCTTATGATATGAATATGGCATATCTGAGATATATTTTATGCAAAATGGATCTTGTAAGATATCATTGGAAAGGTTATAATTTACTGAATGTGATTATCCAATTTGTACGTCCGTATCATTTATGGATCTGGAGTTCGTCAATATTCCTATGTTAAAATTACAACTGTGGTTATACTCGGAGACGCCCACCACACAATAAGCAATCAGCCTTAATGGGCCATTAGGAAAAAGACAATGAATCATCGAAGATGCGGATCCCTCATCTTCTGGGAGTTCCTTCCTGTAGACATTGCAAATAAACCTGGTTTCATGGTTGCTTTGACACAGCAAGGTCAAGTGATAACGTCACCTGGTAAAAGTGCCACCTTGGACAATACTGGTACTTTTCCACTGGAAACAAAGGCTTGCTGCCTTATGTAAATTCTATTTAAGGATGGGGAATAAGACAAACAGGACTCTTCTCCATTGCGCTCCTGCCCAAGAAGAAAGACTGCTGAAAGTATCTGAAAAGACAAAGGAACTGAGCTGTGGGAAAGGCAAGGGATGAGTCCAGACTGAGACAGAGGAGTCTAGTCTGTAAAGAGAAATACCTGGAACTCTAAGCTACAGAAACTCTGCAACTTGCCTAAAACAACATTTAGGGTGAGAAATTACTTCTTGAAACCCGTCTCATTAAGATCTTAAGCTTAGTATGTGTATTTTGTTTTATTTGCTTGGTAATCTGCTTTGTTCTGTTTGCTATCCTTATAATCACTTAAAATCTGCCTTTTATAGTTAATAAACTTGTTTTTGTTTATTATTAAACCCAGTTTGTGCAATTTCTAACTGGGGGAAAGAAGTTGTGCATATCTTCCTCCACATTGAGGAAGGGGGTGAATTTATGAGCTTACGTTGTATAGATTTCTCTGCAGTGCGAGACAATATTATTATTATTATACTTTCCAGAGGGCAGCTGCACTTGAGTGCTGGATGATTTCCTAGCTGAGTCTTCTCATAGATAGCTGTTTGCAGACTCTGTGTGATTCTACAGCTGGTGCATCCCTACCTGTGTGTGTGTGTGTGCTGCCGGAGAACCTAAGTCAGCAAAACGGAGAGGGAGCCCAGGATAGTGGGGCAGGCAGGCTCAGTGAAATCCCAGTACATCAGGTGGTGTTCTAGAAAAGGGGTCCAACCCATCACACACTGATACCCAATTGTTCCTCAACCTACCCAGAATTAGCTGGCCAACTTCTGGTAGGTATCCTAGAAGAAGTGGGGATTAGCACATTTACTGCAAAAAAGTCCATTTAAATATATTTTATTTTAGAATGGTGCTTTCAAGAAAAAAATATTGAGAATATGTTCATGCCTCTGGTGTATCATGTCCAGGTAATATATTTTCCTTCTTTTCTTTAGACTTAATTCTTATGTTTGAGCATGCTAGCGAAAATATACTTTAAGGCCCACATTCTGCAACGAGCTCAGGGCCCTGTACCTGACAGAATTCAGTGTAATATTAGGACCCAAGTGTAGATTTGCATTTGAAATAGTAATGCCATGCCATATCTCCTAACACAAATGAGAACCTAATGGGAGCTCATCATGCCATTTTATGGAAGGTACTGTAACATAATTTTTGTTTTACTTTGTTCCCCTTAGCACCCTCCCCCCCCCCCTATTTAACTTCCTGTTTCCAAAATTATTTTATTCAATAACAATTGTTACAACTTTAAAACAGAAACACTGATAAAATAAAATGCGTAGGTGTTATCTAGTAAGCAGTGTAGGTGACTAATGGAAGGAGAAAAGTTAGTAAACAAGTCATGGAGCTTGAGTGATAGACTCAAAAATTAGTTTTCATTTTTTTAAAATTATCAATCATCCAGGCATAAATCTGGTAATAGACCCTTTTAAGTTGTTTTCTCTACCTCATCAGCTGCTATAGCAAATCATCACTCAAATTATAAAGGTCCTGACAGGTTTTCAGTGTTCTTGTTACAGTATATTAAACTGGCATCTTCTGAAGCTGCACTGTAGTTTAAAGACTACAGGAATACTCTGCCTACTAAAACTACACATAAAAAAGGTAAAAATAAGGGGTTTGGTATACATAGTTCTAAGTTTGATAGCTTCAAATCCAACTGTGCTCACTTTATCATGTATCCTCCTTAAAAAGGGTCATCTATCATAATTCTGATTTATGATGTTCATATAAACAAGTTCTCCACTGTCATGCAAACGTATAAATTGTACTAATGCAGAACTAAATTTATTATTGCTAATTGTACTCCTGAACACAGCTGGGCAAGTAATGGATTTTTCAATTTGCTGGAAATTCTGGGGGAAAAAATTCAGGTTGAATGAAATGTTTCATTCTGATTTTGAGCATTTATTAATGCTTTTGATGTTTTAAAATGAAATTAAAAGAATTTTTAATTGAAAAGTCATTTCAAACTGAAAACATGAATTGTTTCATTTAGCAAACATCAAAATGAAATACACAAAACCATTTTGTGAAATTGACATGAATTCACATTGGTGCCCCTGAATCTGCATTCTTCTCCAAAATAAAGTTTCATGTGAAAAATGTCATCCAGCTCTACTCCTGAATTTTATTACTAGTTCCGCCAATGATTCACTATGTGACTTTAGTCAAATAACTTAACCTCCTTGTATCAGGCTGCAGCCCTGAGCCAGCATCTGCCAGCTGGCCCTTTAAATTACCCTCATCCAGCTCAGCCTGCACTGGCAGGAATCTTTCAGACAAAATAAATCTTCATCACAAAGTCCTTTCCTCCCAGGCGTCTCTTTGGGGTGCAGTTTTCTAATCTTCCTCCAGAACTTGAAGACCGGGTCAAAATCACCTCAGTACTTTCTTCCTAAGACAGAAGAGGTGAGCAGGCAAGAAGTCCTCCTGCTAATGTTTCTCCCAATATGAGGAGAGAGACAGATTATATGATGCCCTCCTTCCCAAAACTTGTTCTGGTTGGCTGAGAGAGAAAGGAGTCTAGGCCCACCCTAGACTCCAGCACTCCTTGTCTCAAACCTTTAAAGCAACAGTAGCCTGTTTCTCCCCTCCCCCTCCCCTGCCCCCCACCCTTCCTCAGACTACTTCCTCTCCCAGTGTCTGTCTCTGCTGTTCCCTAGGTCTCCCTTTGCTCCAGAACTCCTAGAATGGAGTAGCTCCCAGGCCAGGCTACATCCCTCTCTATCTTTAAACGTGTAATAAACGGGGGCAATAAACTTCTCTTTACAACATTATATCAGTCTGCAAAAATGGCATAATAATACCTACTTCACATAGAGGCTCAATTGAGGTTTGTAAAGCATAGTAAATCTACTGATGAAGGCATATAGGAATTGCCACACTAAGGGCTTGTCTCCACTATGCCGCAGTGAGGACTCCAGTGATGTGAATCGCAAAGGGCACCAAAATGTTGCATTCTACCTGTCTCATGTGGATGCTGCCAGCAAGAACGAAAAGGTATTTAGTTCATATTAATGTAGCTCTGTTTAAAGAGGACTCTTGCTGAAACTGACAAAAGGTGCTGATTATTATTTGTATTTTACTGTAGCTATGCCCAGCATTATACAAAAGGTTACTCATGCCACTGAAAAAATAGTCTATGAACATGAAAAGCTTACAATGTAAAGGCATGAGTGTCTGTTGCAAAGATATGTTGAGCTTTGTCCACTAAGAACACTATTAAAACTACCTAATAAATCTGTATCAGTCAGTATAAACAGTATAAAATGAAAATGCTTTTGGTCACTGTTAACTTAGGCTGGTTTTGAACTATCCAAAAGTTTTCTGAACAATTCAGTCTCCTTGTGTTCGTTATCTAACAGTTTATTCATAGAGAGGATTTAGGGTTTGATCCAAATCCCACTGAAGCCAATGGAAAGATTCCTTTTGTTTCAAGGGGCTTTGGATCTGGCCCTGTATGCTTCTTAGCTTTGCAATGTCTATATTCCCATATCCATATTACTGCACTGAACAAAATGGGTACAATTTTCTTTGCTTGAAATACCATTCAAAGATTATACTGTATATGAGAAGTACCTAGATACCATACTGCTCTGAGCTGAATGTATATTTTTCTCTCTCATTAACCATTGTTTCTTAACAAACACAGTTTTAAAACAATAAAAACCAGTGTAACTGTGTTGAATGCAGTTGAAAACCAACAAAACTGGCACAAGGAATTTTTATAGATTTGTAGATTTTTAAGGCCAGAAGGGACCATTAAATCATCTGATCTAACCTGTATATCACAGGCCATAGAATTTTATCAGGACTACAGCATATCTTCCAGAAGGCACTCAGTCTTGAATTGAAGAGATGGAGAATCCATCATTTTCTTTGGTAGTTTAGTCCAATGGTTAATCACCTTCACATTTTTTTGTTTCTTTTTTCTCCAATGTACCACAAAGCAGATAGTCCACAAATGGTGAGATCCTCCTCCACAGAGGTCCTACCATGTACTGCTGACATTTTCGGACTCGGAGTATGGAGTCTGTGTCTAAGAAGATGACACACAGTATTTTTTATTTTCTCAGTATTGGATCATTCATTAGAGCCAGATTGCTGCAATTGCATATAGTGGAAAACAAATCAAGAGGTTAAACTGAAAATAACTATTTTAATCTGAGCTTCTCAGATGAGTTCCTTCGCGTAATTCAGCAACTCCTTGGAAAATTGGTATTTGTTTATTTGTCGGTTGGTTGCAGCTGCTCCACCATAATTGGTCACAGCGATGTGAAATATTTGAAAGGAACATTGCTTCTGGAAAGGTAGACCACAGAAATGTTAATAGAAAAAAAACATTTTCGGTGACTATTTATTATATTCAGACAAACAAACACCCATGTGAGCATAAAAAAAGGAGGAAGAGGGCAGTTTTTAAGTACAAGGCAGTGTACTCAGTGTTTACCAACAGGAGAACCACTTCACATTTAAGGTAATCAATAGTTTGTTGAGAGATTTCAAATTCTTGGAAAATAATCAGACATCCATGGGCGGCGGGTATTATAGGCCGGGGAGACTGTGCCTCCCGAAACAGCCTGGCATGGCCCCACCCACACTCCGTCCCCAGGCCCTTTCCTGCAATGCAATTCCTTCCTGCTCTTCCATAGTAGCCCAGGCTGGCTGGGCTGGGGCTGGGACTGGGGCTGGGTTGGAGGTGTGCCAGTGTGCCACTGTGATTCAGGGCAGCTGGCACTGGGGCCATAGCCACACGGCCCACCTGGCACTCAGGATGCTGGGACCACGTCCCCCAGCCACCTGGCACTCCAGGGATGGGGTTGGGGGCCCACCCAGAGCTCTGGGGCTGGGGAGGCTGGGGGTGCTGTGGCTACACTGCCCAGCCACCCAGAGCTCTGGTGCTGGAGGTGCTCGGGCAGCCCAGGACTGGGAAGGCGGGAGGCAGGGGCTGCAGTGGGGGTGCTCTGGGCTCTTGCGGGGGATGGGAGGAAGACGGGGAGGATGAGGGGCCGGGCCTCAGGCAGAAGGGGAGGGGCTGGGAGCTAGTCTCCCCCAACAGTCGATTCACCGGCCGTTCATGCAGACTTCAGAGTATTTAAAATAATCTTGGCACAATGTTCCTGGCTTTTTGAAGGGGAGAGGTAAGAATCTAGAATTTTAATTTGTTTTCTCAGTGTCATTGCTGCCTCTTTGTCCCAGGCAGTGTGGGGCATGTCTGTGATTGATGCTCTGCTTGCTCACCATACAAGAACAGACAAGGTGAGAAGAACTCCAATCTGGCCTATTGACTCCATAAGAGCCACATGCAGCTACAGAGCCATGGTAACTGCATTAGAAGGAAAATACTGGGGAACAGTGAAGAATTGCTTCTGTAAAGAGTAAAATGTTGGAGGGACAATAAAATACCAGCTCTTAAGCAACTTCTAAATGTAGGCTTATTAAAACATAAATTATAGCCAAAAATATTTTTGAAACAGATGTTCTTATTTGAGATGCAAATGACACATTTACAAAAAGTAGCCAAAAATGTGTTACTTTTTTTTATCTTTGGATATATACTTTACAGCATAATGATGTATGTGCCACGAGGCTGCACGCCAAGAAACCACAACAGCACTAGTGTTGTCAGATACAATTTACATTTTCCTCTTAAAATTGCTCATTTCTAGTTGATCAATGTAAGTTTCTGTATGCAGCATCAAAAATAAAACTCACAGTCCTGGTCTCTTGCATATTAACACAGTATTATTAAATATGGAGATACAATGAAATTTACACATAGTGCCCGCTCAAGTAATTTACACAATGGGTTTGTGTGGGGATGCTGGATGGAGGAGTAGATTCACTCTCCGTCCTCCAAGCAGAACAGCTCTGCAACCCCTTTGCCTTTTTATTCCAGAAGTTCTCTGACTTTAAGACCCATTGCGCCACATCTACAATTCACAAGTACTTCCCTCATTTTGACCAATACAGTTAGTATGTATTCCTGTTCTGATGTAATTCCTTGAACATGATAATGGGTGAGGTACCACAAGTGGTACATGTACAATACAATAAGAACAACTGGAGTATTCTGTTCGCTAGTTTGGAATAATGGATGTGGTTTGTCGCCACTGGATCTGTTTAACTGCAGATCCAGGGTCCGTGCTCCATCAATCCCATGTATTAAACTCCTCCCACTCTGTGCTATGGAGATTTAGTGTTTGCCTACTCCAGTTTTCCTTTCTTCTTTACAGTGGGATTGGTATAGCTCTGCTATGTAAAGTGGGGCAAAAATTTTCAAATTAAACTTTTTTTTAAAGGAAAAATGTAGAGTCAGCAACACTGAAACATTTCAGAAATTCATGTTGATTTTAATGAATTGTTTCGTGTAAAAACATCTGAAAAAAAATCGATATAATTTCAATTTTTTAATTCAAAATGATGTTTTGTTTCAAAATTTTCTTCAATATTTGTTTAAAAATATGAGTATATAAGGTATTACATTAATATTTTTCTAGATTATCTTCCTCAGATATCTCTCTGCAATTTCAGTGGACTATGCTAGTTACAGAAATTTAGAGCTGGAAAAGACTTTTAGAATATCTAGTTAGACCATCCTCATGCAGATTCATGTTTGTTGGGTACTTTATATTGCTTTTCACATTCTAGTTTGAAATGTCTCAAGCAGTGTAACTTCCTCTATTTACCATGAGAGACTATTCCATAATCTAATAGATCTCATTGTGAGTAAGCTTTTTTTCTCCTGGTGTTCAACCTGTTTCCATTTGCTTAGCATTCTTCCATTATTGCTTCTTGTATGGCCCCAGATAAGAAGTATAGTTCTGGATATTTACACCTTTCAAGTACTTTCATTATTTCTTGGACAAGCTATACATATTTTATTATTTTAATTTTTCTTAATAAATCAGACTCTCCAGCCTCCTAGTCATTTACTTTACTTCTTTAAAAAAAAAAGAACCCCCCCAATTTCTCTACATTTTGTTGATATTGGGGTGATCAGACCGGAATGCATTCACTTATATGAGTTTCCTGTCCCAAGCTGGTCTGTAGTGCTGAATACTACATAAAAGGGGTTACCGGATTTCAGAGGTAGTTGAAGGGACACCCCTCAAAATAAATCCTAAAAGGCACTACCGTAATACCCTATCCTTAAGACTCTTTTTGACTGTGTTGTCCACATAATACTGCCATTTGTTAATGGCTGGACAGATGGTGATCTCAGAGATCAATCAACTTGTCTCCAATTACAAAACAATCAAGTAAAAAAAAATTATACCACTGTTACTTTGTCCTACCCTCAGCTATGCCCCACTCCCATTTGTTTGCTTCCCTCACCTGTTATGCCTTATTTTTTAGCTGGCCGCAACTTGTTCCACACAGGCAGACCTGTGAGCCTATTCAGAGCCCCACTGAGGTCAAGCTGGAGGAACAGGAACTAAAACTGTAAACACTTTAGGGCATGGAGTATATAGGTTTGTACAGCACCTAATACAGTGAAGCCTCAACATGTCTGAGGAACTCTAGTCACTACTGTAGTACAAATAAATAATAGCATGTATCTGGTTGGAAATTTTTGATTAAAATATTAACCAAAAAATTAAGATTTGTGGGATACGCCTTCCTCCCATTTTCCATGTAGCTATATAGTTTGTAAAGCTGATAAAACATTTTATAATGATAATTTCTAATGAAAAACACTATGTAAATTTAAAAATTTTTTTAGTGTATTTATAAAAAGGTAATATTTTTACCTGTTAAAGATTTTAAGCTGCTAGTGTCTTGAATGACTTGACAAATGACTGAATATTAGAAAAATTAAATTGTAGCAGATAGATTCTGTAATGCATAAAGCATATAATATTGAAAAATAGCTCAAGATTTCTCTTATATGAGTAACCATCTATTAACTATAGAAGTCAGTAACACCTAAGATTTTTAGTTTATTCTGTTGCCTTTATGACCTGAGGAAACTTCAAGATCATATTTGTGTGGAAAATTATACATATTTATACAATTATGAACCCAACACATTTCCTCTGAAAATTCAGTGATTTCCCACTAGTGAAAGCTGTGCAGTTCTTATTTGAAGGGGGCCAGTATGAAAAAGGAATAATAATTAAATGTGGGGGAAATGTTCAATGCAAAATAATGATAGAAATAACATTAGCTATTCCAAAAGTAATATTTTTTTTTCTGATTAGAAAACCTTGCTATCCTCAACTGTGCAATAAAAGTTGTTACGCTGAGGGTTTATATTGCAGGATTTTTTATTTATTTATTTTTTAGTTAGTGTGGAGGGATTTGTCTGAGAGATGGTATGATGAAATGAATGAAGGTCATTTTTAATGTATCCAAAGGACTCAAAGTATTTAAATAGAAAAATAAAGTTTTTAAGAGTCCTCACCTCCCTGAAATAATGAACTACATCTTCCCCCATCCTCCATTATCCATAAATGCCTCTAAGTTAAAGTAACTTTCTCGGAGCTTTTATATTTCAAACAGATCCCAGGTTAAAAAGAACCCTGCCCTAGGCTTTAGATGAACTATGGTAGATTCTGGTTTAGTCAGACCTGACGTTCAGTTTCCCCCTCACCATTGCTCCTCAATAGAGATGATCAGAAAAATTCCAACAAAATATTATTTTCTCAGAATGTGCAGATTTGGAGACAGTTTGATTTTTGCCAAAGTTCTGTCGGAACCCTGCCTGCCATACAGGTTTCAAAATAGGCCCTGTGAGCTCACCCACCTGGCTCTTTGGCATCCCATTTTCTGGATTTCAGTTTTGTTTTCTGGCTTGAAACAACTTTTCATTTATTTTTTAAAAGAAGATTGATATCAAAACCAAAGGCAAAACATTAGAAAGCAGGATGTGAGCAGGTAGTGTCATAATAAGAATTACTCTTATAAAGAGAGTAAAATTAGAATGGGAATCATTGAAGGAATGCCACAATGTCATTTTTAGTCATTTATTTTAACTATACTACTTCAAAGAGACAATACAATAATTAAATTATGGGTGGACCATATAGCAAATTATTGTTACATTTGAATTACATTTACAAAAATGAAGGCTATGTATTCATTGTATACAGGGGAATTGTCACCTGGGTTGTACTAACCCAGATGTGAGCAGCCACATTGTACAGCCATACTCAAATATATTCACCTGTCCACAATGGTGCTGCACTCACTCATGTGTGGTGCTAGGACTTCTGACAGTGTATTTCATAGTTCTTTGTGTTGCCCCAAACTGTGCCACTCTATGAATTCTTTTGCAATCTACTGTGGGAGAATTTGTCTGTCCTTCCTGGGTCCCTATCAGTAAATAGTCTTAGCCCACCAATTTAGTAAACCTTTTCCAGCTTGCATGCTCTAGATGTCTGTCCACAGCCTCCATTCCCACCAGTGATGAAGAATGGATCCACTATCTTTTCAATTTATTTCTATAATAAATGTTTTATTATTAAATAGTCAATACGTTTTTAATAATATCCCAAGACGGAGAATAGAATTCATATACAAAATCTACAGCATTAAGAATGAGATTAAAATAGAGTGCCAAACTTGTTTCCTTTCTTGGGTTTAATTCAAGTGTTTTGTTTTAGACAAGTACTCTAGACATAACATCTTTTTTCCTAATGGGAAAAAAAAATCCAGGGCAAAACTGACAGAGACCACCATTCCCTTCCCCCATTCCCAAGTGCAGAATTTGTCATTCAAACTAAATACTGCAAATCATTTATGTGACAGCAGAATTATTTATTTGTCATAGATGACAGCTGTCAAAGAAATGACAAAAAGTTGGATTTAACATTGATTTAAATGTATCTTTCCCTTCAAACTGATTAATTCATTCAATGTTTTTATAGCTTTTCCTTTAAACATTGGGAGTTGCTATTAGCCATAGAAAATGAACATTAAAATTATTTTAATAATCCATGTTGCCATCAAGCAAAACAGATCTGTGGAGCAGATGAATGGGGCAGGAACAAATCTCAGTTTAGGATCCAATTTAGCAAAACACTTGAAATCAATGGGACTGCAAATGTGCTCCAAACTAGCCACATTCTTTAGTACCTCACTGATGCAAGACCTTTGCCTAAGAACATAATTTTGCTGCCACTATTGTGTATTTTTTTAAGCGGGGAAAACATTGTGAAAACTTATTCACATTTTTTAAAACAAACTCACTTTTTTCACAACTCTTGTGTGTGTGTGTGTTTTCACAAAAATTCTAGTGCAGAAAGTTTGCAGAAATAGTGACTTGTAAGATAATACCATAAAATATTCCCAGAAAGCAGATTTCAAGTTTATTATGTTGTATATGCACATTAGAAATTCTAGTCTAAAAATTAAATTTATCTAATCCAGGAGTAGGAACATACTACCTGGCCCAGGTGTCAAATGAAAACAGCATGAAATTTGAATAATAAATAAAACAAATTGCTCATGAGCAACCTAGAGACCAAGAATGATTTGCAATAATTGTTCACAAAACATTTTTGAATAATAAATACATCTGAGAAAATTGCAATCTCTTTTGAGCAATTTGCAAATAGTAAAAGATGCAAAGATTAGGTGTGTTACAAATTATTCACTCCGTGTCTTATTTACTTGTTCTTTGCATGGAATAGAAGTAAGGGATGAGGGGTGAGGGATAGCTCAGTGGTTTGAGCATTGGCCTGTTAAACACAGGGTTATGAGTTCAATCCTTGAGGGGGCCATTTAGAAATCCAGGGCAAAAGTCTGTCTGGGGATTGGTCCTGCTTTGAGAGGGGGGTTGGAGGAAATGACCTCTTGAGGTCCCTTACAACCCTCATGTTCTATGAAACAATTAGGAAAACCATAAATTCACATACAAACAAAAAACCTGGAAAATAGTTAGGGTTATAAATAAAAATGTTATTAATATTCACTCAGAAAGTTAGCAAATAAAAGACAATAGTTATAAACCCCTGGGAGAGTTATTCTCTTATCTTTAAATCAGTGATAAATTCTTATCTATATTTTTATCTTGGTTGGCTTTAGCTGAAGTTTCTAATCCCTTTCTTATGTGCAACTGATCACATTAATTCAACTTCCACAATATTTACTTAGGAGAGTAGTTTGCATTTTTTAATTCATCTCTGGCTTTTTTGAAAATTTCTTTTGGAAAGTTGATCAATAATGACTGGCTTATAGCTTCCTCTTGAGGATCTGATTTGGGTGAAACATTCTCCAGTCTCTTCTAGTAGATATTTTAAAAATAATTAAATTCCTCCCACATACCTCCCAGTATAGAATATACCCATGTCCCATTGCTCTCCATCCTCCAAAAGGCTGACCCCTCTGGCCCTTCTCCAACAAAGCAGTTAAGCACATGCTTAATTTTAACCAAATGAGTAATCCTGCCGACTTGCAGAATTGAGCGCTCAAAGATGACTGGATTCCACTTTTAGGAGATAGGCATTTTCTTATTGCATTACTATTCCTATTGCATTACTAATGTTAAAAGAAAAATGACTTACTAAAATTGGCCTGGATGCTGCATTGGGTGCCTGTCCCCTGAACCGTTCCATGAAGGATCAGAGCCATTGTAATGAAAGGGTTAAATTTGTATAATGAAAGAGCATCTCTGGAAAGACTTTCAAATATGGTAAGCAAAAAACAGGGTTGCATTTTTCTTAGATTAGAGCACCAAGAGCTCTGATGGCTACAAAACTCATGATGAACTTTTGTGTCTCCCATTTAAACACTGGGGAAAATGTCACAAGAGCATTCAAGTTCTTTCCAGTCAGTCAATTTGTCGTCATATTAAGCATTGCTGTCTGCTCTGATGTTCTCCAGTGCCAGTCCTATGTTCAAATACCATCTGCCAGCTTCTGCTAATTGCTATCCATCTTCCATTGCTGGTCATTCACTTTTCTTTTAGGTCACAGTAAGTCAAAATGGTTGACATTTGTGGAAACTCAGGTACTAAACATCTCACTAAGAGATGCACAAGTGGTGCAGAATGTAGGTTACAAGGATAACCTGTTTGTTTTGATCATTTTCAGTGTATGATATATTTTTCAACCACTGTATGCAAACACATTCATTGCAAGGCGATTAAACTCTAAAGCATAGAGGTCAGTTCCTGGCCTTGATGCAGCCCTTTGTGCTGCTCCAGCTGTGCAAGAAGACATAATGTTTCACTAACCAGGCTGTTATGCACCCGATTACGCTGGCACCCAACTTGCTGTGACTATCCCCACGGAGATGATTTCTGGGTGAAGTACTGTTGTGCTGCAGGATGAGCTGTTGCCAGCTGGTACAAATAAGAGCAGAATTCTAATTCATACTAGGAGCCAAACTGTCTCTTGGCAGCCCATTGTTATAGGGAAGTGCAACGGTGGCATACTGACACCTTTCCCTCCAACCCAGATTCTGTACTGGAGCCCCAGAAGTACTTGTTTGAATTACCCTATGAATTGAAGAGTAGGAGTTTTTTAGTTTGTTTTTCAAATAGAAAGTAGTAATTCACTATTAAATATTTTTTGATGCCTAACATAGTTTTTTGGTTGGGGGAGTGGGTTGTCTAATTTTATTAAAAAAAAATTTTTTGGCTTGCTTGATAGCAAAAAAAAAAAAAAAGAAGAAGTAAGGTTAAACATTTATCTCTATATAAGAGATGGGCCAAGCTCATTTATATACCCCCGAATAGGAGTGTTCAGAGTGTTGCCCGCCCTGCAGCCAACTGACTAGCTTGGGCCATCCAGAAATACTCCTCCAAACTGGCAGCTAAAGAAGCGGATTGTGGCATATTGGAAACTGATTAAGAATGACAAGCTATCACTTTAAGTGTGAAGGATTTCCTGGCTCTGCTTGCAGGCTATGGGGTTCTGGGCTAAGACAGCAGACAGCCAGTCTGGATGAGTCAGTTTATAGCAAGGGAGTTGGGGGGGGGGGGCGATGTGCCTCTCTGCCTTAGGGAGTGCTCTGTTTTCTTTGTGCTAAAGTTCTTATGTGTTATTCTGAATTCTAAGAAATAAAGAAGTGTTTTGATGCAAACTATTATGGTTTTATCCACCTCTCTCGGGGTGCATGCTGTGAACATAGCAAGGATCACCTTCTGCATAAATATATATTGTTTTATTTCACTTTATAGCTATGTGCCTGTCCAACGCTCTGAGCACACATGTACAATCTAATTAAAACAAATCAGGTTAAATCAAATCCCTTCCATCCGAACAAAATTAAGCCTACCCCCCTGCAAACCACTCACACCCACTCAACCCACCATCTCAGAAAGAACATGGAAAGACAGACTGGCTTTGTACATGTATCATGGAGGTCAACAGATATAAGTTCTAGCACACCAAAGAGAAAAGCCAGTTCCAGAGCTGGGCACCCTTTACTGAAAAAGTCCTTCTACCAGCTCCACCCCAATTAATTCAATGGGTCTCTGTTAAATCAAGAGCCTCCCCTGGTCTCAGTTGCTGCAGGAACAACAAGGAGGTTTTCTAACATAGCCAGCCCACAAACTGTTTAGAGCTTTATAGGGTAAATCTACTGCCTTCGAATCATACCTTCTGGCAAACTAGCAGTTTATGGAGAACAGGTTGTGAATAAATTGTTGGATACATTTTGTTCCTGCTGTCTTCCGGAATAGCTGTAAGGAGATGATATGACAGTAATTCAATGCAGAGGTGACAAAAAACATGCAAAAAGTACCATAGTGATTGGGGGTGGAGGGGAGAAGGATCATGACTGCCTGGCCATATGCATATGGGGAACTCTTGAGAATGGCTGCTGTCTCCACTTTAGTGTTTAGAATCAGTTACTTGTTTAAGCTCTAAAAATTATAAATGAAAAATGGAGTTGTAGCTTGTAATTTTGTCTGCCTTGAGGATGATTCCAATAAAATTGATCTACGTAGTTAGAAGCTAAAATAGTGATGCTAATTTATATCCTGGAAAGCAAGGAAAAGCCAAGTTCCTTCTCATTATCTACCAACATATCCCCTTTAGCATTTTAATTGCTTCTGTGCTATCTGGAAGTGGGCATAAACCAGAAACCCACATCCAAACACCAACTAACATTGGAAAAGCTGGGATCCAATTCTGAACTTTGCCCTGCAGGCCCGTCTCTGGTTATATCCATCTTTATATTATAGCCACAGATTTTTCTGGTGACTACAGTCCTTGTTATTTCAGCCTTGCCACATAAATCCATTTTACAGGTCTATCATTCTCATTTTCCTCCTCTGCAGTTTTTCGGTAACCTCAGTGATCATACCATGGTAGTTCATACAGCACAATAATCAAATTGATTTGCACCAGGCCTTTTATATAATAGTGGAACACTTTCTTCCACATTTGTTTTTTGTGCCCCCTCTTTATAAGTCTTACTATTCTATTACCTTTCTGGTCATAGCTCATTACATGACATTATAGTTGTATGGTCCAGATTTAGGCAATTGCTCACTTACTCACATGAGTAGTACTATGGGCCAAAGATTTAAACAATGAAACTACTCAGTGTGTATAAAATTTATGCATGTAAATAAGTCTTTGTAGAGCCAGGGCCATAAATATCATATAGGATTACTCATGTGAAGTAAGTCCTCACCTACATGAGTAAGGGCTGCACAAGCTCTCTCAATATGCTTAAATATTACAATACGTGAACACTTTAAATGAAATGATTTACCGAGTGTAAGGCTAGGAGGGACCATTAGATCATTTAAGTCTGACCTCTTGTATAACATAGGCCATGGAATCTCACCAAGTTACCCCTGCATCGAACCCAGTAACTTGTGTTTCACTGAAACATATCTTCCAGAAAGGCATCCAGTCTTGATCTGAAAACATCAAGAGACAGAGAATCCACCACCTCCCTTGGTATTCTGTTTCAATGGTTAATCACCCTCACTGATTTTTATATATGTATATAAAACTTATTTTTCATTTTAATCTGATTGGGTTTAACTTCCAGCCATTGGTTTTTGTTCTGCAGTTCTCTACTAGATGAACGAGCTCTTTACTACCTGATATTTTCTCTGAGTGAAGATACGTATGCATCATGATCAAGTCATCTCTAATATTCTGTTTGATATGCTAAACGGATTGTGCTCTGAAGTCTATCACTGTCAGGCATTTTCTCCAAATCATTTTTGTGTCTCTTTTCTGCACCCTCTCCCATTTTTCAATATCCTTTTAGAAATGTGGACACCAAAACTGGACTTAGTATTCTTGTATTAGACTCCTCAATGTTGTATACAGAGGTAAAATCACCTCCCTACTTCTACTAGATACTCCTCTGTTTATACATCACACTGGGAGCTCAAATTGAGTTGCTTGTCCACTACAGCTCCTAAGTCCTTTTCAGAGTCACTACGTTCCTGGATACAGTACCCCATTCTCTAGGTATGGCCTGCATTCCCTGTTCCTAGATGTATGAGTTGCATTTCACAGGGTTAAAGCCCCAAATGATGGAAATGAAAGATAAGTAAAAATATAAAAATACCTAATTGTGAATTATTTGCTTTTTCCTATTGGATCTAAGGGACACCAACATGAAATATAGTAGGATATCTTTTGATGTTTTGGGGTAGAATTTGATAAATAACAGAGGGATCTCTTGGTTTTGTGAGCTGCTGTCTTTTAAAAAGTGTTTCTATGAGAGTTATATGTACCTCATTATTTACCTTTATCCAGCATATTGTTCAGATAAATTTATATGTAATCATTGAAAGGGAACACTAAATATCAAAGCTACTAAAAGGAGGCTTACATATTTGGTTAAGGCACACTATTGCCTAGAACGGTAAAATACTGGATCTGTTCCCTGTAGTTCCTACGAATCTGTTTGGATCTGCTGGTATTTCAAATTGTAAGTACTATAGTAACTCGGTGTTTTAAGGTGTCATAGAGACAGATTACTGTTCTTCTGAGATGGTAGTCTAATTGGGGTTGCTGCAAAATAGCACAGAAGAGCCTTTGTTATCATCTCAGTACATCTATTTATAAAGGGTGACTCATTTAAGAACTGCTTGGTGTTGGTGTTCTTAACACCTTCTGTTTTAGAAATATAAAACCATCTCCAAACGGAAATAAAAGGAAGTGGTACTTTCTCACACTAATTAAACCCTGAATACTGGAATAGAAAGTAGAGCAAGATTTTCTTAACTGCATCAGGAACATTTAAGGTTGAGTTTATTCCTGTTCTGTTCAAAATAGAAAAAAAGATCTGGGTTTTTTTAAACAGAAAATATAGACAAAGACAAGTTCCTAAATGAGTCACAGTTCTTATGACAAAACTGAACCAACATAATGTGGTACATTTGTCAACTGATATTAAAGACCTATTCAAGGTGTCAGAGTAGCAGCCGTGTTAGTCTGTATCCGCAAAAAGAAGAACAGGAGTACTTGTGGCACCTTAGAGACTAACAAATTTATTAGAGCATAAGCTTTCATGGACTACAGCCCTCTAATAAATTTGTTAGTCTCTAAGGTGCCACAAGTACTCCTGTTCTTCTATTCAAGGTGGTTAGTTTGGAAGCAGACTTGCCCCACACTGCTTGAGAGTGATAGCTCTTAACCCAGATGAAGATACTTAAATTCAATGTAGGGCTAATCACATTTTAATAGGTGCATTGTGCCCCGTCTACAGAGAAAGAAGGAATCTCTGTTTTTACTTTCATCAGATTAGCACCTCCAATAAATAATGATTTTACCCTTTCTACACGCAGTGGATTTGTTAACATAATGTTATTCACTTTGAGCAAAACAATGATTCACTTTTATTTTCTCAGATCTCTCACCTAGTTTGCTTTGAGGATTTTTTGACAGGCATTACTTATCTGCATGCATCTTGGGGTGTTATTTAGTGTAAACGAATATCATGACACCTCATCTGTCATATGTACCAGATCACTATTTGAAAAAAAAAAAAAAAAAAATCTAAAACCGGCATTGTGAAGGATTTTCAAAAGCACTGGCCTTATTCTGTTCCCACTATTCCAGTAGGAGTTCTTCTATTAACTTAAATAAGAATTTGTCTACTCTTGGACATTTATCCAAATAGTTGATCTGGAATATTTATTCCAGAAAAGCCCCTCATGTGGACACGTGGAATAAGAGTGCCTTGGTCTTATTTAGCTTAATCTATTTTCAAGGCGGGTTAAGATAATTTGGAAATAAAATAAATTCCAGAATAAGACTGTCCATACAGGGGTTTATACCAAAATAACAATTCCAGAATAATTATTCCAGAATAGCTATTTTGGTAAATGTCCACGTGCAGACAAGCCCTTAGATCAATGCTGAGCACTTTTGAAAATCCTCGCCCCGTGGAATTTTAAGGAAAACATTATTTCTAAAATAAAACATGATTATTCTCCTTACTTTCTCTGAAGTCCAGTGGAAACATTTTAATCCTCACATATATACAAGAACATCATGTAACTCAGCAGGAAGTTTGAAGTTATTTGTTCTTGTAATTTCCAATACCCTTCACAATCATTTGTGGTGTTAAGTAGAGTTGGCCCAGATTATTTTGTCATTAGTGTATACTCTGACTTTTGTGAGACACTCTGTTTTCTGGGACACTGTGCATGAAATGCTTCTAGTGCTGAACATATTCCAAAAGATAATCTCAAGAAGCAGTATCTGCCAAATAGTGTATCGAAAGTGCAAATTTTGGTACTTTCTGTGTCCAAGAGAATCTGTCAAACTCTGTTGATGCATCTAATTTGCAAAAAGAATTTGATTCCAACCATCTTGTTCCAGTGGTCTGGTGGAAATGTTTCCTTTGACTATACTACTTCAGGTTCATGGTGCCAATGCAAAGTCCTAGTCTGTACCCATTTTTCTCCTCATTTACTGAGGAATAAATCCATTCCATTGGCTTTTTCTAAGTCCCTGTGGCTATCATGTGCAGTTTAAACTTCTGGTTTCACCGTTTCCAAGTCTCCTCAGGATTAATCATGATTTTTGAGGCAGATAGATGATTTACATGTTGCAGTTATATAGGTTCCACAACAGCCATTTTCACAGCCATTTTCATTTTAGATTTCCTTCTTATTATAAAAAGAACTGGAGAACTTGTGGCACCTTAGAGACTAACAAATTTATTTGAGGATAAGCTTTCGTGGGTGCAGCGGGGTGGATACCCGCTCCTGCCCTGAGGGGTTTGGAACAGCCCCGGGAGAAAGCTGTTGCAGGGAGAAGCAGCTACTGGGCTGTTTGGAGAAGTAGCTGCAGCTGGGCCACGCCCCAATCAGAGCCCAGTTGTTCCCTATAAAGAGGCTGGGAGGCAGGAGCTCAGCAGTCTCTCTCTGCACTCAGAGAGAAGGGCCTGGCTGCAGGGAACAGAGATAGGGTACCTGAGTGGAGCAGGGCTGGGGAGCTCCAGCCTGGAAAGCCCCGGGCTGTGGCCTAGCATTAGGCTAAGGGGTACTGGGGGTTGCAGAGGGCAACCCAGGTATAGGCCGAGGCAGCAGGTCCAAATCCAACCCTGCCAGTGATGAGTGGCTGATACTGCAGTCTGCCCCTGGACGTGGGGTTAGGTGGTGACTGTCAGTAGCCTTATTCTGAGGTGAGGTGGGTTAGTGGGTGGGGGTTCCCCTAGGAGGGGAGACCCAGAGTGTGGGGGTACTGGCAGGGGGCAGCACCCAGAGCAAGGGGCACCAGGGTTCTGGGAGGGACACGGGGGCCAGTGCTAACGACAAGGTGGATCACTGGCCTGCAGAGGGTGCTCCGGGCTGGATTGAGCTAATTCCCAGGATAACCAGTGGGAGGTGCTGCTGGGGTGAGTCTGACCCCTTACAGTGGGCTACAGCCCACTTCATCAGATGCATAGAATGGAACATATAGTAAGAAGATATATGTACATAGAGAGAACATGAAAAGGTGGAAGTTGCTATACCAACTCTAAGAGGCTAATTAATTAAGATGAGCTATTATCAGTAGGAGGAAAAAAAAACTTTTGTAGCATCACTTTAATCTAACATTTGTGATTGTCCTTTCCCTGGATTCACCAGCACTCTGAGGATTTCACTGGTGGCTGAAGCAGCATTAGGTTATGGGCTTTGTTCAGGTTAATCTATGTCTGTAATATTTTTGTCAACCCAATCTTTTGTTCTGAGAGAACTGAGAGCAGGCTGTTCCTTCCATATAGTCTACAGACCATGAACTAACTCAGGACACCTACATGAATTACCATTCATATCCTTTTTATATAGATAGATACCTAGAATGTGCATCTTTTCTTGTGGTTCTGCTCATCTCAGCTATTGATCCTTGTATATATGTCTGCAAAATACACACAAACTCAGCTTCTACTTTCACTTTTTACCTTATTAATTAATCTAAAGGGTTTGAATGATCTAATTCAGATTTTGCCATGATTATTTTTTTTTAAATAGTAAATACAATAACACACATCTTAGTGTTTTAAAGGCCCCCTCTCCCATAAATATAATAAGGGTATAGAAAGAGCTTGCTGTAGTATTTTACCCTTATTAATGAACTGAGAATCATTACTGTGTAGTTATAGTCCATGGTGAAGCCAGCAGCTGAACCCAGATCTCCTGGGTCACAGTCTACAATGCCCTAAACATAAGTCCATCTCTCTGTCTGCCATCACCATTTTATGAAAATGAATGAAGCCTTGACACATTATATGTGAATATATGAGTGTGTGTGTCTCTCTGTACATGCACACTTAATAATGGTTGAATGAAAGTGAAATTAATATTAGAAATGTACTAAACTATAGGATAAATAAGACTAGTGAAGGATAATTGTCTCTAAACAAAGGTGAACCTAGTTTTTCATTATCTCTGGACACATAGATCTGCATTCCCATAACTTTAAATGTTATTTCAGGAATAGAGCATCATTTTAGTGAACAATGAGCAGCAGTGGAGCAAAAAAAACTTTTGTTGTCTGTTTTTTTTACTGCTTCCACAATAAAATGACAATGTTTTTCAGAAGATTTACAGCATTTCTATCAGGACCTATAATCCAATGTAAGATTAATTTCCCTTTCTTGCTAAGGGAATGATCAACTCTGTTGGAGATCAAACAATAAAGTGCAGAATTCCATTGACTTAAGAACCATAGGTTGTCATGGGGATAGTCATGGCTACTCAAAAGTAGTTCATTTCACTCAGCAGCATTATTAAATTGCTGTGGGAATCTGGTTGTTTTCCACTGTTGTTATAATTCTTACTGATGAAGGTTTCTTATCAGCCAGCAGGGAAGATTGCATCAATATCACACTTTGCAAGGAACAAACTGTAGTAACTTCAGATCAGAAAACTTCAAAAACTTGCAAACCCAGCTTCCTATCACACATGCTGCAAGATAAAAAATAACTGACTGAACACACATCTATTACCAATAAAGGAGAACAAATACGTTTTAAAGTTCCTAAAGTGTTGATTCAGAAAAATAAAAACATTGTATTCCAGACGTTTAGCTGAGAGCAATTCCTTTCTACTAGAAAGATATCAACAAAGGTGTAAACTACAGTCAGCTTAAATTGCTTTGAGGTTCTGTGCACACACTAAACAATAAGGACTTTTTTCATGCAATGCAGGCTTTATTTTGGTGTTTGGCATTATGTTCTGCTCACAATGCAGTATCACGCAGAGTGACATCACATCAAAAAGCCCCAAAAGAGGGAATGTGAACTTTTTGCTCACTTTTTAGGCTAAAACACAAGCTCCTTTTGGGTGAGCTGAAACAAAAAAAACACAGTGGGGAAAAAAGGCTGCTTTGTTCACCTTTGCTTGTTCTAATTCCAAATGATTAAGGGCTTAGTTTTACAAGTTCAGCTTCCTATTTTGCTAACTCTCTGGAGTATTGCTGTGCAATGCTTGAACACCGTATTGACATTGCTTGTGCTCTGTTTACACTGGTAGTACTGTATATTTATATTCTGCTGCCATCGTGCACACACTGACAAAGATTGTGAATAGTAATGAATATCATTATTTTGTGATGACTTTGATAATCAATGTCCCTATTGGAATGACCTGGAGTGAATAGATCTATCTACACCAATAATATTCACAGCATTCCCAACAGGGAGGTTCTGCCTGTTGGCCTTATTAATAAGAGAGAGAAGATGTTAGGTTGTTGATAGGTTGTTTGTTTATGGCACCATAATTTTCAGTTGGGAATAAAAAACACAGCAAAACAAGAGTTTTTATTTAGTATCTGATGGCCACTGGGAACTGTTTTGCAGAGTTCAAGAAGGAAAAATGGAACTGGGGTAATCCTTCAGGGCTGAGCAAGTTTGTTCTGTATCTGACAGCTGCAGAGAAACTTGTTTTCTTGCTTCATTTCTCTCAGAGTGCTGGTGCTTCAAAGCCTGTTCTATGTAATGGGGAACATAAGAAGAAAGAGTGGATTGGAAAAATCTTGTTAGTTATAAAGACTGCAGGATTTTAGCAATACTTTTTAAAGGTCTGGAGAGTAGATAAGAGAGGAAGAGGAATTTAAAGCAGATGAGATAAGGGACACACCAGAAGGCATGAGCACAAGAAACTGGAAAATATGTGATATACAACAAAGAAAGGTATGAAAATAGACATAGATGAGAATGAAATAGTAAAAGGTTATTAGAAGGGAATGGGAAACCAAAAAGGAAGGATAGAGGCAAGGGAGGGGGAAATAAGGAAGAAATAAGGGAGGGAACAGCCAGAGTAAAAGGGAAAAGTGAGGAAACACGAGCAAAGGTGAAGAGCTACTTGAACTAAAGGACAATGCTGGCACAAGAACAAATGTCTATAAACCAGCCATGAATAAATTTAGGCTGGAAATTAGAGGAAATTAGTTAGAAACTGTCAGATGAGGGAGGTTCTGCAACAACCTCCCTCTGGGAGTAGTGGGGGCAAACAACCTAACTAGTTTTATGATGGAGGTTGATAAATTTATAAATGGGATTATAGGACGGGGTGCCTGCGATGGCAGTGGACTGGATTCAGTTACCTAGGAGGTCTTCTCCAGTCCTAGGTTCCTGCAAGGGATGTGAGTGGGCAAAAGAAAGAGAACAGAGAAAAGAGGTAAAGAGAGAAATCAATTGCATAGGACCAGAAGGCAGAAGATACTGAGATACAAAGCTTGGATAGACTATATAGTGAAATGATAACAACAAACAGAGTAAGGCAGGTTCAGGAGAAAGGGCTGAGAGATTGGAAAGGAAGGGAGAAGAAGGCAATGAAAAGAAGAAAAATTACAATATGATGTGATGGCCGAAAGGAAGAGCAGCTAGACACAGGAAAAAGGACATGGAGATGATAAAAAAACCAGAGCCATTTGAACTGGAAGCCTATTACTAGTGGTCAATGATTTCCAACCACATTATTCCTATCTTATGGCTATTTTCCTGTTTATTTTGAGCGGTGTTGTGGTTTTATTTTTTATACTTTGCTGAAGAGTTATTTCATTGTTCTGTTATAAATGGAATCAGGTCACATTGTTTGTCTAGATCTGCTGCAGTAGGAGTGACATTCGCAAAAATAAAACAAATTCTACCAACCAGTGCTTCAGGAAAAATAATTGCATATGGATGCATGTCTGTAGATAATATAGTTGGGAACACGTTTATGAAATCCCATATTAAATCATATTCGTAGATAGATAAATAGATATTCATAACTTGACACCAATTCTTGTAAAAAGGTGAATTAACTTGCTAGAAAATAACCTGAAATAAAATAAGCTCAGCCTATGAGACACACTTCAAATACCATAAAATATGGGCTGATCAGAGGTCTAAGATTAGGCTGGATATTTTACTACATAAACTACTTCCTTTACTCCTGGTGTCATTTCCCCCACCCCCACCATTTCTAGGATGACTGGTTCTAGAAAGCAGCACTTCCAGGAATGAAGTGCCAGCATCAGCAAAGCTAAATGACTGCGCACAAATTCCTAGATATGCTGTTTTCTACAGCTGGAGGTTCAAACTCTCTACTAGTGGAGCTGCACCCATTTACACCAGGAGAGAATTTGTCTCTGAACCTCTGGAAAGAAGATCAAAGCATTCTGTTGCATGGTATATTGATGAAAAGGAATTCTATGTGGGGACTATATGGTACAGATGGAGAGGGTACATAAAACATTATATATTATTTATTATAACAGTAGCACCTAGAGGACCTGATCTAGGCCCCATTGTGCTAAACACTGTAAAAACATAACAAAAAGATAGTCTGAGCTAAGGAATGGGTTGGACTGAAAATCACTGCACTTATGCTACTTACAAATACACACACATGCACATACAGAATTAAAAAGTCTAAAAATTTCATTTCAAAAGCAATGTGTTAAACCAATGGTTAGGTCAATAATATTCACCTATACTCTACTACTGTATTGAAAAGAAAGAGAAGATTCACAAATGCTGGAAGAATTTAGAGGATGGGTGAGTTATGCCAAAGAAATACATTAAGTTTATTAGAATATGGAAAATCATATTATCCCTAAAGTTTCTCTCTCTTTCTCTGTTTCACTGTAGAGAGTCAGCCTAAAACCTTCCCCATTTGCCTTACTGCTTGTCTTTCGGCTTTACATTTAAAGAGTCAGTATGCATGTCCTCACCAGGTCAGTTTCCACTTATGGTATTTATGTGAAGTTTACCATAAGGAAAATCACATGGGAAATAGTTTCTTTGAAGATTGTATTCTCTGGAAATGGTGGTAGAAAACGAGACCTTTTCTGATAATATATGGATCATAGTGCAAACACAGTGGACTATTTTTGTCATTCACAGGAATGACATCACTGAGCAGCAGAATATGAGGAGTATTGCCACACACTGAAACTATGAGAATCTACTGACATGAAGAGCAAAAATTTCTTTTCTTAAATGTAAGCAGAGTTGAAAGATCATGAAAGGCAGTTATGATTTTTTGTCAATTGACTTCTGCCCATAAGCATAAAATGTCAGCTGTCAAAATGTCAAGCCATTTGACTTTGCTACAAATGAAAAGAAGGAGAATTCAATACAACAGCAAGAGAAAAGGAATACACCAAAAAGAAGACTTTGCTTTCCATTTGTTCTTTCTGTCCTTTAGTCAAGTGGAAGAAAATGTAAATGTTCTGCAGGCTCGATGTTGATGCTGGAACTATGTATTATATAAAATAAAAAGATAAGCAAATTTTGAATTAAAGCTTTACTTGTGCTGTTTATATCATCAACTAGAATCCCTCAATGGAAACATAGACCCATAATTCACTGTTACCTATTTCTTTATTCTCTACATTGTATCATAAATTCCTTACATTATGCTGGCTCCTGAGTGAATTGCTGCATGGGTTTCTTTGTGGTGTCCTTCATGTTTGAATTATGTAAATGTACCTCTCTATGTTTTGTAAATTGGATTCTGGAGGTTGAGTATAAATGTTTATAATTTGCTTTGTACAGGAAGGATATTGTGCTTTTATGACCTGATCTTTTAAATCTGTTGGATAAGTGAAAAGTGTCATCAGTACACTTTTTTGAAATTGTTCAGCTTCAATAAATTGGCTTATTTGGTAATGGGTACCTGATACCCTGTAATTACCTCACTGTGTCACAGGCCTTGTTAAAAACTTTCAACAAGTGAGGCTATGTCTACATTATGCCTCAGTCCAGACTACAGGGGTGTGAATAGCAGAGAGCACCAGTGTCAAGTGTTTGAAAGAGGACTATGTTAATGCAAACCAGGCACCTTTTAGTTCATGCTAGCAGCATCCATAGGGGGCAGTTAGAGTGCAACACTTTAATGAACTCTGAAATTTAAACCCCTGTAGTCTGCACTGCAGTATTATGCAGACAAATCCTGAGATTCTGGGGGGGAGGGGGAGGGGAAAAAAGCATGACACTGGCTGCTGTTTTTGTGATGAAGCTTGTAACAAGGCAACTGGCCCTTTAAATGAATTTTGGCCCAGCTCCCGTTCCAGTCCAGGTATGGTGTATCGAGGGAGGGCAGGGCTGCCACTGGGAGTTATAAATGAGAGCTCAGAGCCACAACCAGATTATCAGCCCAGGCAAGTGAGGCATATCCTAACCAAGAATTCCCAAAAGCTACTAAATACATTTGATTTAAATGTCACAACTCACTCTCTCCAGTAGCAAAATGAATGCTAGAAAGTTTGAGGAATGTAGTGCTGCATGCGACTCAAAACTTGATATAGCTAATCTATAGAATTGCAGCAGTTAAGCATGAACTGCAGAGAGTTTGCAGGGGGCAGGGATGTAGGCTGTGCT